>NC_091116.1:9681041-10423811 GCF_024713975.1 Paralichthys olivaceus
AACTTTCTTGCTACTCACTAGACTTATTTTGAAGTCTTGTCTTGATTTAAAAAGTTCCCAAAAATAGCATATAGTCCGATTGAAGCTAGTGAAAAAGACTGAATAGTGTTGCATTTAAAGAACTATGTGATTATTCTAACTTCACAACCACTGAAGTGTCCAAAACAATAGCACTCAAGCCTCTTTGACTGAATTAAACTTCACTTTGGTGACCTGGTTAACACATATCTGTCAAACGCCCTGTTTTTAACCTACGGCTCTCTAATTACTAAATTGACTTTAAGCCATAATAATTCATATGTTATCCCTCGAATTAATAGACTAGAGGTGTGGTGGAAATCAAAGCAACTTGCTCAAATTAATCCTTACTGTTGGCAGTGCCATGCAAAGCTTGCAAAGACGGTTTTCCGTCCTTTCAAGTTTCTTTATAAAAACAATTGCAGAAAATCGTTTCAGAACTTGTATGATTATTAATGTGATTGGTTTTAGTGTTATTTTAGTCTTTTTATCCACATGATGAGGTTTTGGGGATTTATGCGCCTCACAGACAAAGTAGTGTTTACAGGCACAACACCACATCTGAAGGCAGAGCACATGCTTCCCATGCCTCCCAGCTCATAGTTTATGCAGCTTCCCATGATCAAAGCCCTTGATGTGGATGCTGGGACTGAAGACAGGGAGTAAGGGATGGAGGGAAACAACAGATGGAGAGATGGGTGTGAGCTTGAATTAACCACTCAATTGGATTTTTGAATTGAGGATGACGGATGCATGAGAATTTAATTTGTTTACTGAACGAGAATATTGGGTAAAAATGATTAATATTCATTCAAATGCTGAAGCATTGGTTCAGTCGTAACAAGAAGGGAGTGTTGCACATGTATAGGCACGTATAGAGTGAGAGACAGATGCTTTTTATGTTCTGTGCCTTGCTGAACAACATTGTGCCTGTGGCTGTGATAAAGAGCCACATTTCCAGCTTGCTACGCTTTTTTACTATTGGATGCATTGCCCTGGAATCCATGTCATATTCCAAGATTAATCAATTGTTTTCTACCTACCTGATCCATCACCAAAATGATTTGTTTAATGACCACATGCAAACAGATTCTGCATCAGAATATAAAGGTGAGGGACAAGATTAGTATAGAGTTAGTAGAGATGAGCAGAAATGTCTTCTGGACCTTAAACACCTCCAAAAAACGTTTTACTTGTATCATAAAGGAAACTAGTCAGAATTGGAACAGTGAAGGCTAACGGAAGGCAGAATCCTGACCCGGATATCCACTGTCAACAACTGAAGCCGCAAAATATTGTCTGATGCCCCTAGAGGCTCCGAGATTGACCACATACTGTACCTGCATTGCCAATAAGCTTCCCGTGCATTAGCAACATTAGCTGTAACAGTTGTGCCTCAGTTTCACAATGGGAATAAAAAACTAGAACTGCTTGTTTGCAGACTGCCACTACTGCACGTCAAAGGGAATTGGCATAAAATTTTACATTTTACCTTTTTATAATTTCTATTTATAACAAATGAAAAAAACGCTAATCAATTAGTGGACTCAAAGTGGAAACAAATCCATTAAATTATTGTTCATGAGCAATAAAACTAAAAGCTCAACCTAAACAGGAGCCCAGCAAAACAAATTTTGCCTTATCGCCACTGCACTGAGATACCCAGGGGATGCTGGGCAATAGAAATACATTGTATGGCTTCTTGTTTCCCACAATAGAAATACAAATTGGCCTGTTAGGAAGACTTGGGGAGGTGGACTCTATTGTATCTTGCGAAACAGTGCTCCGTCTCAGTGGACCGCCTGCTGTTTCCTTCCGCCACATAAAATCAACTTAGCGTGCAGGACAAAAGCAAAAGACGACCAGTGCGGTGCCAACTAGAGACTTGCCAGGGAATGACCAGTATTTTATCCATAAAAAGCAATTATAGCAGTTTGATGTACCTTGGTGACAAATTTCTCCCCCTTATCGGAAGTGAAAGGCCTGAGGGGGAGCGCTGCACAATCATGACATGGTACAATGAGATGGAAAAAAGAGAGAACTCATCTGGGATGGAGAGAAGGGGAAGAGGAGGATGTGGGGAGGAGAAAGAAGGGGCCTGGACATACTGCGCATTAATATTCTCTACCATCCAGCCTCCATTTGTCTTTCTCACTCCATTTTTCTCAAATCTAATAAACATTAGGGACATGTGAGCTAGTTACATGCATGTATGCCTCCTGTGGTGCACCATTATTTCTGCATTAGTTGAAAAAGAAGTTTGACTACCTAATGGCCTTCTCACCGAGCTGAACTGTTGAAGTTGCACTCTGAATAACAGGTCAGATTTTTTCAAGATTGCTCTCTATTCTCATGCGAAAAAGTTTTCACATCTGCACTCTGAAAGGTGGATGTTAGGAATTAGCCAAGTGAATGTTGCATTCTATGAATAAGACAAATGTGAGAAGATTTCTACAGTTCAGTTATGTCTCGTGGCAGAAAACATGCCCAGGCACAGGTGAGACACATCACGGCCTAATCGACTACAGCTACCCTGCAAACTATTCTATTGCACTTTATCACAGTACTTGCAAGACAAGGTGTATAGGTGCGAGATGAGATGACACACCAGGAACTTTTACTGTTCAAGCCTCTAACTAATGGATATTTCTTTGCTGCAAAATGTATTTATAAAGACTGATAATGGGAAATAAGTTGGATGAGTCGATTATTGGACTTTGAGTGGTTGTGCTGGTGAGTGGGAGCATTGTGCATCAGCACAAATGTACTCGGTACTTCCACTGAACCTTCAACCAATAAAGGCAACCTGCTTCACAAAGCTGTGGATTCCTATTTGAGCCCAAGGATCATGTGCTAAAATGTAGTTTATTCACGCCATATAATGCTGTAAAGCAACATTTTTATGTAAATAATGGATCACATGTTAACCTGCATTTAATAAGGATCGCTTTGAGTGAAAAACCCACAGAATTACTCTTCTGCTCCCTTCAGCTCCATTAAAGCACATGTTTAGCACCTGTCAGACAGTTTTTGTTGGTAATTTATCCTACAACTGTAATCTTATGTTTTCTCATCTGTTTGATAAGCCAATGTTTGCTACCACCCCAGCAGACAGACAAAATTAGCGACGCTAAAAAGAGAATGACTTCAATTTAACAAGTGCACACAAACGGTAAAAGCAAAAACAGTTGCCTCTGTAGCTACAAATTACTGGTTAATTAATATTTAAATAGTCTTTTAAGTAAATTGGAAACCTCTCAGAAACTTTCCAGATCTGCACGGCCCTCTTCTGGATGTATTCCTCAACAATTATTCCAACATAAACAATGCATGGAAATATCTGGGCATTGAAAGTCACATTGTTGGAAATGGGCGTATCTCTTTTCTGACTCTACAGCAGCAAAACTTCTTTGTATCTTGAATTGAGCAACGGTGCACTTACTTTCTTATGTGATGAATCTGAACTTAATTGCACACCATCTAAGTTTTAAGATTTCTCCTCATCCTCATTCCCACTCTGTCCTCTGGTCAATACCCCAATTACGTCTTCACACAGAGCTCCAGTCAGCTGCGATTATAATGAGGCCGACTCAGAGAGGTAAAATTTGTTCTCTTTAGGTCCATGCTGAAGGGCAAAAAAACAAATGAAGGAAGCTTAATTTACATGAAGATCTCAGGTGAATAAATGAATTGATCCCATTAGATGGTTAAGATGTTAAGCCCTTGGCCTAATGGTAATCTTAATTATCATTAATTGCACCAAAGAAAGGCGTGCACAGGTTGTAACAAGCAAAATTAACAAGCAGTGGCAGACTCAGATGTGGACACAAACAAAAAAACCCACTCCCTTGCGGAACCATTCAGAAAAAAGGGCTTTATTTCTGACCTCCAGAGGGTAAATTTACCGCAGGCTGCAGTTGAAGCATGAGTGCAGGGTTGTCCACTGATGTTCACTGGCATCCAAAGTTTAGAGTGCAGAGGAGAAAATCCTGATGCACTGCTTCAATTTGACCACTCTATGGCATTTAGCCAGCGCAGCTCCCCTCTGAACCCGTAGCTGTGTGCATCAGGGAGGAAATTCAGATGTTGCAATTGTGCATCAGCATGAATTTTAGGCATGTTCCGGTAATGCACTAATTACTTGGAGGTGGCATCATGAACACCATCATGTAGAGGACAGGGGGGACAAGAGAGGAGAGAGAAGGAAAAAAATAAAGAGCCTGGCTTCATTTCCGTGCCAGATGGTTAAAAGGTTCAAAAGCATACACATCACTTAGTTGATGAAAGAAAATCCCCTCAAAGAAATGCTTGTGTGTAGAAACAAGTGCAGAATGGCTGCAAACAATCACTATTTATTGGCTCTACCTAGAGTCCAGTTGCTAAACTATTGTGAGCAATTAACATCCGAAAATACCTTAATCAACACAATCTCTTTGAATGCATATTTTAGTTTGAACTATGGATCGGCATCAGATTATGTTTGCCTCTGGGCGTTAAATAGATAAATAAATACACCCTGGCATCTGTCATTCATCTAAAGAATCCGGAAACAGATTTAAAGGGGGATGACTTCTTCTGCTAATACTTGATGTGAAAATGCCAGCAGCACGGGAGGGGATGTGGAGGGGCGGCTGGGTGACGATGTCCTAAATTCTGTAAACCACAGAAATGACACTGTTCAGTCAAATGTCGTGAGCGGTGACAGTGAGCCAGGATTTGGAGTCTTTCTTGTTGAAGCTTTCATCTTCTTTGACTTGCAGATACACGGCATAAAAAGAAAAATCCTTAAAAACAGGAAAGTACTGTTTCAAAACTTAAATGTTACAGGAAACGTGACGAAAACAGGCAGGAGCTGTAAGGAATGATAGTCAACATATTGTAGAAAGTTGAAAGGTCTTTTTTTATTCAGAAAACAAACAGATGAATTACATTCGCTTTACTTCTTTTTAGTGTCTCTTAAAGCAACACTTGGTTTATGTGGGGTATCTGTATTTTTATGTATGATAACATAAAGATGTAAAACAGTGTTTAAATAGCAAATGCATTGTTGGCACATTACTATCTTGGGGCAAAAGAAATCAAGTGTGCGAAGTTGGCAGCGCAATAGTGCAACCTTTTCCTCTGCATTCTCTCTTTCTACCTATCCCAGGGTTCATTCTGCTTCAGTCATAAACTGTTTTTCAAAGCGATAATGGCAGCAAAAAGCCTCGGATGATTACACTTTAAAATCATTCAATTAACTCACGGTAAAAATATATTTTTTAAATTGTACCGTATTACAATTTGCTCCTCATGTCCACCCACTTTGTTGCTAGGTGACGGTGGTAGGGCTGGACCAGCTGATGAAGCAAATCCTACATAGAGTACACAGCTTCTGTGGTCTACCCAGCCCATGAAGGCCACCTCCTCCTTATGTGCATACTGCATCGAAAGTGACGGGTCCTGAATTGGGACACAGCTTAATTACAACCCATTCACCCTCACCCATGCTCTTTAGACACTGCATGCATTGATCATTAAAATATAACCTATGATGTGGTGTTAGTAGAATCTCTGAAAGTTTCACATCATGCTCACAGCAGATTCAGTTCATGGTAACAAAGAGACATGAGGTTGAGTGAAAATCAAGAGCGTCCCGCAGCTGAAGGATTTAACGTCTGCTGTTGTTTATTTTTGTGACAGATTTGAGCTCAACAATGAATTAGATCTCTTTTACGAGTAAAATGTCAAGAAAAAGTCAAGTAACTGAAGTCCAAGCTCTGCCCTTGACAAACGTCTGGATTGAATTTGATATCACATCATACTTTGTTACAGCTCTCTGTCCTTTCTCCTGAGTCTCATCATGAGACATTTACCTCCATTTCGGAACAAGACTGATGTTGGGTTGCTAATAAAACTCCTATTGCTTCTGGGAAAGGAAATTTAACTGAGGAATCATGTTCATTAGCACAAACAGGGAGACGAGCTGTTTGTGAAATAAATGCAGCTGATTAGACAGCGGAGAAAAATGGTAAGACAGGGACAGGACAAAGTGAAGTAGGAGGAGAGGAAAGGATAGAGGGGGAGTGAATCAAGAAAGATAACCGTATCAAACTGTGTGAGAGGAAGAAACAGAAATGGAGGGAGACAAATAAATGGCAAGAGAACTAATGCAGCATAAAAAGCCAATTTAAACCTCTGAAGCCCCCTCCTGGGTGGAAACAATTATTGTGAACGGGGAGACAGTTGTGATTAAACAAGCGAAAGCCTTGGCAGTGGAGATAAACTTTCAAGAGGACGAGCTGACAGAGAGACGTGTTGGCTGCAGAATATGATAGCTAATTTGCCGGCGCTGATCTGCGCCCGCGGTGAGAGGCGCAACATGGTAAATGACAGTTCAGAGTCAGATGCACTGAAACACAACCCACATTCAGAAAACACGGCCTCACACAACAGCTGGTTGTGGTGCGAAGAAGTCCAGACTGAACTTTACATGACTTTTCCCCTTATTGACGATCGCACGCTTTCTCAAAAAAATGAAACTGACGTTAATTGTATTTATTTCAGAGCTATGAAAGTCAGGATGGAATATCTTACACAAAACTAATTTCAAGAATAGGATGAGAGCTGAAATGAAATTACACTGGATGGTTTCAGAGTGCTGGGCCTTCGCTGAACAGCATCATCAGATTCGAAAACAAGGGGCCAATATGACAGAGTTTCTGAAATCATCAGCTAGTGACTCCAAAAATATTCTATAAATCCATGCACGTCTGAGAGGAAACCGGTCAACAAGATAGTGCGATGTGTAACTGAAACGGGGCCACTGCGGGCATCAGCTGAAAGCCTGGGATTGTCCTTTTATACATAACATCCCTGTTGATGTGCAGAGTGGATGCATTTTTTCATCTGTGAAAATTAAAAACAAACGCAAGAGGGGAGGTCACATTGTCCTAATTAATGCGAAAGCCCACGCAGTTTAATGAACGTCCCGAGCCACACGGCTGCTGTCATTTTAAACGTGGAGAGGTTGTGTGGGAGTCTTTCGATGTTTACTGTTGTCTGTCGGACTCTCTGTGCATCTGAGTCCCTCCTCGCACGCCGACAACTCGCATCACATCCCCCGGAGCACGAGACCGCGTTGACGGGCCGAGACTCAACTCGTTCACCTCTGGAGGTGTGGGGGAGGTCCATCATACGAAGCCATGTCGACCCCAGCTCCTTCAAAACTTTCTTTCAAAGGTTACAACTAAAAATATCTGAACCGGTCATGTCCTTATGAGGTCACATGAAAGGCCAATAGCTGACCATGATCTCTGACATGACAGAACTGTGCAGATTTACATTATAGGACAAAAATGACAAAAAGAATCCCCCTTTTCTTTCCTGTGTCCTTTCATGAAGAGCTTGCAGCAAGTTCAAGCATCAATAATATTCTCTAGTTCATGCAGGGACCTGTCTCCCATGACCTCTGACTCACATTAGCCTCTTGTACATCGATGGCAGGTGTTCGTCACAGAATGTTTCCAGCTGTTGCAACTTCTTCTTTGAGTGGAACTCAGGTCACTTCCCCCACCTGCAGCTGTCTGCAGGAATAAACTCACGATCCAACATGCAGCACATGGGACGTCACCTCGATGAGATGAGTTGTCACAACAAAGAGCGAAGATTTTTCTCTAAGTGCTGCTCCATCGTGCCAAATTACTTTGGCTCCATCGTTTTCCAACAAACCCAACAGATTTTTTAAACTTGGTAGGGACTTGTATTTCCACCTACTTTTTAGTATTCACTCCATCTCCTTTTCCAGACTTCCCATCTTTTGCAATTTTAAATCAAATCTGAGACAAATCTGCTGTGTAGTGGCAGCATCAACACTCACAGCTCCTTTAAATCACTTATCAGAATTACTTTGTTCTTAAAGGAAAACAAATATGTCCCAATAGAGATCAAATGGATGATTCTAAAATCAATTTCTCAAATTCTCATCAGATGACAGAACATGTTGATTGTGCCAGTTGCATTCAAAGCTCTCCATGGTAATGGCCTGAGAATGTTATTTTCCGGGATTCCTGCCCAAAATTTAAGTGGCTCTTTTTTAAGCCTATGTCCCATCATTCCACCAAGTTTTGTGGAAATCCATTTTGTTGGTTTTGCCATTTGGAATCCTGCTGACAATCAAACCAACAGACCAACAACCTCTTACAATGAGTTTGTTCACCTTGAAAGACGAGATCAGGCCGCGCAGGAAAAATTGACAAAACACTGAAGGATGTAATAGTATAACAACGTACATAAATAGTGGAAAGGGACTGAAAATACAGCAAAACAGCTGTAAGTACATAACCTAAAAACCTGAACGTTTCAAAGTCACAACATTTCTGAGAATTCAGCTTTGCCGTTATCCGGCAGTACAGACCATTACAATATTAATCCATAACCACAGGGACTTGTCTCACAATCCCGACTGACTCTGGCTGCCAAGCTCGGCCATTAAACACTATCCCAGACCGCTGCTCGCAAGTCTGCTCACGTCGAGCCCAGCAGCAGATCGCCCTGCTTGCTCGGACGCAGCACTACTATTGGCTCATGGCACATTGAGTATGGCTGAGGCATCAATGGCTTCCTGAAAACATTAAGGCCTTTTCTATCGTTCAGACAGCCCAGCTATAGACCCCTTTGTGCCAGGAAGAAAGAGAATGGGGAAAGGTTTGAAAGGACGGAGGAGAGGAGAGAGACACATCAACGGAGGAAGAACTGGTGCTCACATAATACTTCCTGACAGACATATAGTCGGAGCCAGAGAGCTTTTTGGAGGGAAGTTTCATTTGCACAAGGCGTCGTGGGTCTTGTTCATACCAGGGAAATAGAAAATCGCATCTTTAACCTCATATGACCCAGAACTAATAGTTTTTTGACACAGAGAAAAGATGCGATCGAAGAGGCATTAGGCTAAAAAAATCAACTTGTCTCTTCCTGTGCACACGCAGGCTCCGAGTAAGAGTTTCAAATTCCTGCTGTGACCTAAAATCTCATTTCATTGCAGCGCAGCTTTGGCAACAACTTCATCTTTTTTCTAAGACTTTCAACAAAGACACGGTACTCCAGAAGCGATGGCTTGTGTTGAATCGTGACCTGCTTTGGAAAAGAGACGTGAAACACCTCTGTGCGCCCACTGGACCGCTGATGCATCCTTTGATTGATATTCATGACTTGAAAGCGTTGCATCCAGATATGCAGCTGTGAGATTTCTTTTTTGATGTTCATGACTCTGAATAACCTGGAAGAGCAGGAGATGTACCTCACTTGGTGTTACCCCGGCCCTGCCAAAATCCAGACGCTCTGGCTCCGAGCTCTTTGATATTTCTCCCAACTCATCCATCACCTGGTTTCTTGAAACACCAGATTTCACACCGAGAACAAAGGGCGAAGTTTATTGTTCTTCTTCTGCAATCTGCCCATTAACATCACGCTGAGCTCGAAATGAGAATCTGTGTCTTTCTAATTTTGCGGTTAATCAAAAAGCTTATTATCCTCAAGTTTCATTTCTCAGACAAAGTGCTTTGAAACAAGTGCTGTCCTGTTTGTTTCTATTCAATCATGCACATGCAAAAGCCTTTTCCCCCCTTTTATTAGTCCTATTTCATAATTAACTGCTGGAACCCGTGTTGGAGGTTGTTGCTCGGAAAATAATGATGTAATTCTTAATTATAGCTGATAGCGTCGCTGTTGATGGTTTGCATGTGTGAATTGGCAGCAAAAGGCTGGTTGGGATTTGCTTACAATGCTGCCTTGGCATTACCTCATTTAGAATATGAGCAGTGCTAATGAAACTGAAAGTGTGACTGGCTCAGCAGTGGAGCATCTACTGTGATAGAAGAGCCTGCCTCTTAGAGTCATTCCCATTTTAATTTGCACTTTTAAACATTTTAATCCGCTGCAGGTCATAAGTGGCTGAACAGTAAAAAGAACTCTTTCCAAAGGCAGCACACTTCCAAATCTTTAACGAATCAAGTATTTTTTAGCAAATTGTTTCTTTGGTATTTATGTATACTCATTTGTTTTTTTATCAACTTACAACTGAGGGACAGCAATGAAGCTTCAGTACAGTAGGAGAGCCACTTTCAGACATGAACTCGGGCTCGAGTTTGCCTTTCACTTATGAAGAACGCAGCAGGACAATGTCCTGGAACATCCAGATGAGAGGTGACGTCAGGGTAAAACACTTATCACCAAAATATTTTGAATCTTTGTCTGTCTTCTACGTGTTTGACACCTTTTCCTCCTGAGATATTTGTATTGTTCCAGTTTTGCATCAGTCACATGCTGGAAACATTATCCACACGCCCACCCACTAGCTGTGAATATTTCGATTATGTCCTTTATTCTCGCATGGGTTAACTCAAAACTTTTCTGGACATTTTACCAGGGGACAGCAGAAAACAGAAAAAACGGCTCATGAGATTGTGTGATGAGGAAAGCGTAACAGGTCCAGCAGAGGTGGAGTTAGCATCAGTGAATATCATGCTGCAGTAGATTTTTTAATTATTTTCCACAGATTGCACCAGTGAGGGAAGAAATTACATTTGGCAAATCACTGAGATAGCATCCAACTTCTTTAGAGTTAATTATTCCCAAATGAAAGCTGGATTTTACTCTCAGTTCATCTAAATTGCTCTATTGCTTGTGAAAGGAAGATCTGTTTTCAGAATCCCACTAAAGTAAAGGTACGTAGTTAAGCTGTCAGGAGTTATTGGTGCTGGGCCTTGTCAGTGTGTCAGTTCTTGAACAAACTAGGGTTAAAACATTAGAAGTGAAGTGATATGATCTCTGAAGTCTAATGTCTTTCTGATTTATGCCAATTAGTGGTTTGTAAGCGTGTGCAATGGTTTCAATGTCTCTAAAACTGAGGATAATTAACGAGGAGAGGGAAGACGAGGAAAAACAAAGCACTGTATCTCCTTTTTCTCTCCTGCTCTTATTTCTGGAGAAATATGTGATGGCTTTACCTCATTAGGCCTTGAGTTGTTATTTAATTGACACCATGGGAGAAGTTTACAGAGGAAATGTCTTTGGCGCAAGTGCTGACAACTTGGATTTCCCAAACATGACATGGAGCAAGACAACCAGACACATTATTTCAATTGCAATATGAAAAAAATATTTTCAGCATCAAATAGTATAGTGACTTCTATACATATATTTAAAAAAGAGATTAGAAGAGGGTGCACAAGTCACTGAATAATTACTTGGATAGAATCAAAGAGAAAAAACAAGCTCTATGGTTTGGGTATATTCAGAGACGTAATAAGACCAGCACAGCGAGCCCCAGGAGGCCCGGCTCTCTGATACTTTCTCTAAGGTTGAGTAAACAAAGATTTATTGAAAGAGCATAATTCACGGTGCACATATTACACACACAAAGAATGAAGTTCTGCGACAGGCACCCGGCAGAAGGATTATTCTGGTTCTCCACCCGCCCTCCTCCGTTTCCTCCAAATGTTTCTCTACCACCTGGCATCGATCCAAACAGCTCAGTGACGCCACCGAGGTGCCGGTGCCTCCGCCCGAGGGAAAATATCTATCAACCTCCCTCTCTCTATCCCCTCCTTGTTTTTCTTGCCTGGCAGAGGAGTAACCGTTCAACGATTCAGGGCTTTCACCTCTACTCTGATAAAGGTTATCTTAGCAATTTAGCGCCGGCGATATCGTATTACAGAGAGATTTATGAGGCGGAAATTAAATTTAGCTTCCAGTGACTCTGAGGAGAGGGAGGATGAAAGGTGCATGGGACTGCACAGAGTAATGATATGGTGGAAATTGTTGTGTGTGTGTGTTTGGGCATGCAAGGGAGTGTGAGAGTGTGGGCATCAACGTCTGTGTGCATGTCTGCTTTCCTATACAGACTCACGGGAACGTTAAACCTGCAGTTCCACTTTAGCAGAAAGTGCTTTTTACCAAAACTGCCTCATCCCAGAGCAGGTTTGTATATGATACAAGTTTACACAATAGGCAGTTTTTAACCAAGCAGCTTGTTGGAGATGTTGAATCCAGCTAATAAGAGCCGCTGCTATTGGATGAAATGATAAAACGAACTCCATTTCAGTGCTGAAAACTGCAGCATGAAAGCCCACGCTGCACAGACAGCATTCACAGAGTAAATCTAACAACTCGGTGCATGGAGCGACACCTTCTCTCCATCGTAAAAAGAACAGGAAACACATTACTATCAGGGCGGCTGAGAAAGTGCACCATCACATCACACCTCCTGTATTTGTCTGATGCATTATGGTGTTATTATATTCACAGTTTACCCTACTCCCTGGGGAGCAGAGAAAATATGCCATCGCATGGCTCGTTCTGCCGAAAAGGGTTGCCATGACAATGAGATTTCACTTTTCTTCCCCTTCAGTTTCACTCTTCTCCTTCATGATCTCTTATTAAAATATTGCTATTGTACCATTTTTGCTCAAAGATATAATTTCATCCATTGCTCTGTTTTTTCTGCAACATTTTCCAAGTTTGTGAAACAGAACGCTAGGGAAAGAGTTTCGCCTCAAAAATATTCACAGGGAACTTGGTTTCCTGCAGCCAAACGGTTGCAGTGGTGGTGTTCTTGTACAGTGGTTTACAAATATAGTTTCATTCCATCAAATAAACTGCGAGAACATCATTTAACAGGAGCAGGAAACTGGCTGCATGGTCTCACATTCAGGTCTCACCAATGAACGGATTTTGAGTTTAGTTTGTAGAGAAGAGAAAATGAAATCATGTGGTCTCTCGATGATCTTGACTGATCATCCCAAACACTTAATACACACACAATAAATGTTAATAGTTTATTTTACACTTAATATAAATCATTTTAGGTAAAAAAAAACCTGTTCAATGACCTTTAAATATAGAAATAAACTCGTATTTACATTTGTACGACAGGTCGTGCTGTTCCTGCTGCTCCCTTTCCTCTCGTCCCTCCGCCGCAAGCACAATGCAAGATGGTACATATTGCTGGGTTACTGACCATTGGTAATTAACTACTGTCCCTGATGCATTGTGGGAAACACTGAGTGCATAATAAATAGGGTCTAAAAAATGGCACAGAACATTTGTACTGCAGTAAAACCTGGCGAACTCACTATATAGTGAGTAGTGAGTGATTTCGGACTCATCCCAGGAGTTGTGACGCACACACAATCACACACACACAGGTATACATACTTGAGACTCATTTAACATATCTCAACAGTGACCCCAGCTGGACAGCCACAGCCCTGAGAACTTGTTTGACTTCTTGTCACTCTCTGCACCTCCCACAGCGCTCACACCTCCATCAATGTTCATCACCTCAAACAAGAGAGAGAGAGAGAGAGAGAGAGAGAGAGAGAGAGAGAGAGAGAGATTCCTGCAGATTCCAAACAGCCAGAGACAAGAAAAGGAGGGAGAGAGAGAGCTATAAAAGAGAGATGGAGAGAGAGAGTAAAGGCTTAAGTTAAACCCTGTCTAGAGACTTTTAGCTCTGGCCCTGCACCACAGAATCACTGGGTGAGGGATAGGATGCAGTTTTTCAGTGTCAGAGCGAGCATCTGCACTGCCTGTGGCTGGTTTTACTCTTTCTCTGGCAGATAGTTTGCTCTTCTTCTCCACTGCAGCTGGTCCTGTTGAGTCTGTTCCTGTGTGAGTTATTCATTTGAGGGATAATATCCTGAGTGCTGAGATGTGCTGGATAAATGCAATATGTCTCTCCCTCTCTTTCCATTACCGTCATTCTTGCAAACAAAGATTTCATCTTTTTCTTGCCCTTCTTCATCAATTCACACAAATTTTTCCATGCAACTCATAAAAACACTATATTCACTGACACACATACACACACAGTGAATGCAGCTGCGTCAGTTGAACACCCTTGAGGTTTCCACACCCATCTCGTCGCTCATGCTAATCAGTAACATTTCTCAGAGCGTGGAAGGCTCCTTTTAAAGTGCAATACATTTTTTATGCACTCCACTTTCTTCCCAAAGAATGAGAGCGTTAAAAACCACATGCATCTGTGGGATGGGGGGGGACTTTTGCTGACCTCTCCTCCACAGCAGCTTAATGAGCTCAAATCCATATCAGTGTTGACGGTACGAGACGAGAAAGAGGTCAGACCAAACAATCGATGGGAGAGAAATGAGGCATGTTTGCGAATCAATGTGTGTGTGCTACTTGTTTTTATTTAAAACCAAAACACAATAATACTCGTCCAAACAGGAAGGAGAAGTTTTAAGGGAATGTACGGCAATTGCATAGGGGCAGAAGTGGAGAGGTGGCCCCCTGACAACTGGCTGAATATGTACACAGCAACATTTTGTGAGAACCCCCTTGAATTCTTTAATCGGTTGTACAGGAAACTGCAACAACACCATGGATGGAAACCCTCTAACAAGGCACCATGTAGTCTGATGTTTATCCCCCAAAGTCCCTTAGAATGCCCCATGTGTACGCTTATTAGTGGAGGGCAGGAAGGTTATGTGGTTTCTCTTTTAGCTGAAGGAAGAGTTTTCCATGAACATTGAATTAAAAAGCATCAGTGTGTCCTTTACATTGGCATGGTTGTTAAGCAATACATCCACAAGAGGGCAGTCCAGGTTCAAGTGTTTCTAATAACAACAAGCATGGAGACAGTGGAGGAGGTTGTTAAAATGTGCCTCTTAAGAAAGTGCTTGTCTCTGTAGCCACGTGAAGTAACATCACTGTAGTGTCTCCTCAAAAAGTTCCAACATTTTTGAAATCTCTCCCACGTGTCCTTCGATCGTCTCGCTCGAAACAGTGGCCATGCTTTACCGTAAATAGACAAAACTCTACCCGCTTGTATGTTGTGGTGCATCATGTAAAATTCAATCCAAATCCAACATGTACAACCGCTGCAGCAGAGAGTCTGCAGACGTTTCAGGAGTAATATCCACGTCCGCACAGTACTTAAATGAGCTTCAGGTTGTAATTCCTCCATTTATGGATTGCTGTTTGTTTTGTAGCATATAAACACCAAGGAGCTTGGAGAAGGGGAAAGCTTCTGTCAGCGTCGGACTACAAAGTGCAGCATCTGGCTATTTCCTGGAGGCAGTAAATGTATCAGTGTAAGGCTGATGTGTATTGAACTTGCATAAGTACTAGTGGAGAAGATCATGGAAAACACACCAGCATTTTGTAATTGTTTCTTCCAAAGTAAACCGAGCTGTTATCAAGAAATTTAGAGCTTCATTTATACACATATTATGGTCTGGATAAAATAAAGGACCTGCCAGTCTCTCTCAAAACTCAATCTTTATTATAGGCTGGGCCCACACTAAAGGATAATCAGGCTGATTTCTGGGCGGATTCTCCAATCTAGTTTTGTTTTATGGATTTAATTGTATAGTGTCAGTACCTGCATTAAAATATCTGTCAGTTATTTTTTGCAGGTTCCAGTTTATCCATTTTTTGTTTCTTTTTTTTATTATTTTGAGCCAGGTCCATCCATTAGATTCCTTCATGTTAGTGGCTGTATTTTTACTACTTTGTCATGTTTGCCACAAGTATATTATTTATTTAAATATCAGCAGAGACAAAGAAAATATTAAATGTTTATTAAACTAGAAAAAGAGATATTATTGGATGAAAATACACCACACTGCTCTCAAAAGTAAATGGTCACCTTAAAGGTCATTCAATATAGTTCACAGTCTCCAGCAAAAGGAGTTTTATTTCATAATGAGATAATAATAAGTAAATCATTTTTTCACATATTGGATATGTTTTTTGTTTAAATTTAAAATGCACCCAATTAAATAGCTTGTTAAGATGGACTTTCCTGCAGCATTTCAACAGCCAGGTTCTGGGCACTCAGACAAAAGCGTGACTTGCCACACCTCGCTCAGCACCCACATCACGACTCGTAGCACAGCCTGCGACTATTCTTTGATTCCCTTTTCCTCCTCTCCAATTCTGCCCCGACAAGGCATGCAACAAGCACTGAGAGGCTCCGGCCTGGCCTCTGTGTGCTGCATGTATTCTCTGTATTGTTGTGAAAAGGAGAGATGGCAAAGAAGTCAACAGGCCCCTGGAACAGAGTAGGTATTCAAAGCTTGGAACCCCATATGATCGCACTATTCATATTAGCATATAGAGTGGAATACAGAATAAAAATGGTGACGGCTGTGTCTATGTAAAGAAGTGGGAAGGGGGCATTTCTCAATTCATTATTATTAAGTGCTCAGATTTATAAGTATCCGATAAATTAAATACATGACGTATGTGCATGTGAAGTTATAACAGTTGTTTCTCCACAGTACAACACCCTCTTTATCTGAGCTGGTCCTGCTATGTTCTGTGGCTGTAGGTATTTTCAGCTCAACTGGTCAGCCCCAATCAAGTCCGTCAGCCAATCAATAGCCACAGATGTGTTCAATTAAGGCGGCAGACAAAGCGGAAAGTCTTGTATGATGACCGCCCTACAGGCCTTTTTCATTCCAGCATTTATTATTCCAAAGAAAAATGTTAGACATGTGCAAAGAAAACAATCTTTGTCGTGAAGGTTTGAGCCAAAATGTTAATAATAACAACCTGAAGTTTCGTATTGTGTCCTCCATTTTTTGTAGCTACACAACGCAACATAACTGGCTTACTTCACCAATAGCTCAAGAGGGCGTGCAATAGTGCTCTGCTGGATCACATCTAATTCAGACAGAGCCACCACAAAGCAAAGCAAGATTTCTACAGTAAAATTACTTGACACTTGACATACAGATAGTGGGGGTCACCATGAACAAGAGTGAAGTGAAAATTCTTTATCAGAATATTTTTTAATTAATAATTAATAGGAGCAACATTTTAAAATGTAGCATATTTTCCCTTTCATTTTTTCAAAATTTCTTCAGTTTTGGAGGACGATAGATAATCACCGTTAAAATTGGGTGAGAATCGCACAGTTTAAAAGTGAGAACTTCAAAACAAGAAAATTGATCACACATACCACCACCACGACCACTAACCCTGGGTTTAGAAACATCAAATCTAAGCTCATTTGAAATGAGTCTTGTTGGTCAGCATCTTACGTTGAATTGTGCCATTTTAATTGTGCTGGGAGATGACGTAGATGTATTTGTCTGGATTTTTAAAAGATTATTTAGATTTATGTTCATGCTTGTGTTTCTGTCATTGGCAAATCTGAGCGTTATGATCACTGGAACATGTGAAACAATGCCGGTGGTAGATGGCCTTTTGCACCTATAGGTGGGGCTAGTGAGTGATGTGTTGTGGATGAGGACAGTGAGGTTGAAGAGTTGCTGTCAGTGACAGGTGCTGAGTCCAGGTGTGTGGTATGAAGTGATCAGTCGTACAGGTCTGGCAATGGAGACGGCAGGAAAAATATTTGCTGCAAGGGAAATGGTTCCAAGTTGACTGGGGAGAATGCCACCTCTGTTAAAGATGATGCACATTCCCAGAAAAGATGAAATAATGACAATTTAAACAAAGGTGTGTGAGGAACACACCACCTGAAGCCAAGTGTTGGGACTGACTGACTCTCTACACCTCCATGAAAGGATGGAACCGGAGATACAAAGGGATTACTTGAAGTTTTTAAGTACTGTATCCTGCTTTAGTGCTTCAGACTGGTGATTGGAGGTATCGTTGGTGCTGACATGGATTCCAACATTTGTGACGTCAAGATGCTTATCAAACACAGACAGGATCTGCTGAACCAGGTCGAAAAAAAGCTTGGCACCAGTGGAGCATTAGTGGAAGCCATATGGATATAATGTGTCTTTGCATGCTGTGTCACTAAGTGTGTCCCTCCTTGGTTCGGGGGCCTTAATAGAAACATTGGCTGCAGGTCGAGGGCTGAACTGCACAGAAAAAGGTAAGAAATTAAACTGTTTCCATGTTGAGAGGATATTGAACAAGCCACACCTCTTTGAAATTGACAAACTTCCCTCGAATTTTCTCCAAATTTCTGCAGTAAAGGTTTGCTTAAGTTCTTCTTCACCTCTTAAGGATTTCCTTTAAATAAAATCTGCTCTACCCAAACATCACCCCTCACCAGAATCTTCAGAACATTTTCCATTTCAGTCTCCTGCTACTTTCCTCATATGAAAATGTCCAAACCCAACTTTCCAGCCATTTTAATAAGTTGAAAACTATTTTCCCGAGTTAAAAACTTTCCACATTTATCATTATAATCTGTGTGTGTGTGTGCCATGTCTGTTTAACAGTCAGTTAACCAAAGAATGACACTCACTGATCAATTCAAAAGCACGCAGTTAAGTGAATGAGTTTTTTGTATCTCTGTAGACATAGTGGTAAAAACCCAAAAGCTGTGATCGACCACTCATCAGGATCATATAACACAGCAGCTTTGGCTCCATCTCAGCTTGTGTTCCTGTGAGTCAGAACAGGCGATGTACTTGTACACTCTGTCCCTTTTGCAAGGCTATTTCCAACGTTTTCCAGCATCTGCTCAACAATCGGAGCACAGTTCATCTCCCCGAGCAACAGCAGCAGAGGGTTTGAGGTTTCATTTCAATTTTCTCTTCTTTCTTCTTTTTTCTGACGTTCCGGGCTCAGCGGGAGAGAGATTCACTCCTCAGATACTCCACAAAAAAAAGAGAGAGACCTCTTTACTTGCAGCACAGGTCAAAAAAGAAACGTTTAAGTCGACCATTATTAAATACTGAATTTTCAGACCTCGCTGGCTCTGCCGCGATCATTAATCATGCTTGATTCGGCAGCCTGAGAGACGGCAAGTGTGCGTGATGGATGTAGAGGCCTCCAACACTGCAGGAATGCAAGCTTAATTTTACTAAGTGGTCTTTTATTATTGTCAAGGTGGATCAACAAATTTTCCAGGGACAAGATAGGTGACACAATATTAGTGTCTGTCACCGTGTTATTAATTTAGAGGGTACTTGAGTGTGCTGGAAATATATTAATCTTCACTTTCCTTGTGTTGGAGTGCGGTAATCGCACCTTCCAGTATTTATCTAGCAAACGGAAAAGGTGCTTTAATTGAATAGTTTTTAGTTATTTTGTGGGGAGGAGCTGGATTACTCCTCATAAAGGGCCGCAGTGTGAAGACTTCCACGCTTGATTGCAGCAAATCCCTTAAGGAAACAGTTCTGATTGAAGGTACACGTTGAGCCCTGAGTGAAGGAGGGAAACGAGGACTGCCTGTCCACTTGAGTGCCCGTTTCCCAGCGAAGAAACAAAACTCAGGTGTTTACATAATCAGCAAGGTGTTAGTGCAAGAGGAAAATGAGTCATCACAAGTTCCCCTCCTTCACTCATACTTATGCATGGCTGCTCATCAGCAAAATTGCATCTATCGAGGATACTTCCCCGGATGTTGTTGCCGCTGCCATCGTAGCGCCACAGATGTGAAAACGAGGTAAATTAAACTCAGACGTCCACGAGGGTCCAGGGAGGAAACTGCTGAGACGGGAGAGGAAGTGGATATCAGCGAGACAGAAGCAGAAGGGAACGTCGCTGCGCTCTTGCAGATAATATGTCTTTATTGTCTTTTGTTGAGGAGTAACTGTGGGACGTACTCACACTGCATCTTTTGTGATACTTTCAAATGCTTAAAATGTCCAGCAAATATCATAATTATGAAAGATGGAAATTTTAAATCTTCCCTAGTGGCTCCTGTATTGTCAAGTTGGTCATATCAAGACAGAAGCAGCAAGTAAAGGCAAACGAGTTTCGGTGTACATTTTTACTCCCAGAATCATTTGAGGTCCCTGTGACCTTTGACCTTTGTCCACTGAAATCGAATACATTTATATTTGCAATTTATCCAACATTCGAAGAAATTTACTAAAGACAAACATGATGTATCAAAAGGCCACAAACATGGGAAACACAAAGGTTAAAGGTTTACACACATAAACTTTAACTTAACTCTGATACTTATATATTGAAATTTGTTATTGTGTCTGGTTCTGTATATATTGTTATTCTTGATTAATAAGAAGTGCAGGATACAGTGGTTTTTCCTCAAAATTATCAGGATCTGCACCAAACTGTACAAATGAATTCTCAACAACATACATAGTTTTGTTTTTCACTTCTACATCTTAACGTTATTTCCTGAGAACCTCTCTGTAATAAAATAAATCCTTGTAATGTTAAGCAAAGAGATAAATAGATCCACACCCAAAGATATTGGGTTCTTCTCTGGCAATCTCACCTGCTAGTTCCTAACTGTCTTTTTGGACTGTTTTATTATAGCCTCCCAAATGTTATCCCGATCATGACCCTACTAACAAACCCCAGCCTGATGACATAACATCCCTCATTTGAATCTCTCCCTCCCTCTCCCAGCTGTCACTCCTTCATTCCAGATGTTCAGGTGTCTCCTCCTTGTCTTCCTCTCCCCCCGCGTGTTTGATTCCTTCTAGACGTGTGAACGATGAGTTTTTGCCTCTTGTATGTTTTTGGAGTCTGTCCTTCCTTTTCACATCGTCATGTAGCTCGGGTCCCATCTGTCCCAGGGTTTTTGGTACTTTTTTTCATTGTTCGTTTCACAGGTTTAAGCACAGAGGATGTTGTAATGTTGTAGAGACTGTTGCACCCCATCAGGCAAATTTGTGATTTGATATAAATAAAATTTGACTTGACAAGAAAATCCCCTAAAAAACAACGTATTCGCCCGGCAGGCAGCCCAGTAGGATATCATGTTCTGAGGTATAGGTAATAAATTCATATTATTATTATTATTATGTAAGCCGCTCTCTGCAATTTTCTGTAACATGCTCCTGCTTCAAACATGTAGCAATCTCATTATATCAACAGCATGAACAAGAGTTGAAAAAAATAGGGAGAGAGGGAAATGAAAGGAAGACAAATAGTTCAAAGACAAAGGGGAATCTTGAAAGCTTCCTGAACCAGATCCAAGAACATTTGACTAAGTGGTTCTCTCAGTTCATTAAAGTGACATCTCAAAGAATTCTTCAGTCTGGGATTGATCAGACTCTTTATTACTGAAGTAGAGGGAACAGCGTGCGAGAGACGCCTCAGCAAACATCTTCAATGATGCTCTGGAAGTGGTTTCTGTTTCATCGCTGTGTGTTTGCATCCTGACCTTTAAGGTGATGAGTGTTAGTGAGTAACCTGATGTTTGCTGCTGCCTGTCCCATATGCTGTTGTGTCACGTTCCCTCGCGGTTTCTTTTGTCTTCGTATACATCTGGTGTCGTAAAAAACAAGGCCTCAGGTAATCATTGAATTATAGGTATGATTAAGAAACTTCCCAGCTGGCTGTCAGTGACATTTAAACCGATCTCAGTGATAATCTGTTAATTTAAACTTGATTTTAATTATCTATTGATTGTAACCTGCAGTGTTGAAGAAAGTCCACACGGGGGCGCTGCTGTACAGTTATTGACTCCAGCCTAGAGGATATGGGCTTTTTAATTAGTGGTATTACTTCATGGATTGTTAGTGGCTCTAATGGCAGTGAGCCTCAGATGTAAAAATGAATTAAGTGTCTGCTGATGCTCCGTATGATTCACACTATGCACTGTAGTATAACATACATGTGAATCGACTCCTATGACCTTTGACACCACACTTCTTGTTGTACTTTCACTAAAACCACTCAGTTTCTGTTATTTTGAAGGTAATTCTGTTTCATCTCCTTCCCCATCTCTGTCACTTTGTTAAAATGCACGTCCCCATATGGTGAATTTACTCAAACTAAATGAAATGAGTTAGAATTAGACAAGTATTTTCTATATAAAATGCTCAAAACTTATATTAAAAAAATATATATATTTTAGTGATCAACTTATTGCCAGATTATCCACTTAAACTAAAAAATACTCCAATATAAGTTAAAAAAAAGTTAAATTCCTAAAAGTACATAAGTACGACTGGCAAAATACACTCAAAATAGCATAAAGTTACTAACTAAGCAAAGTTACCTATTTCAGAGCTATCAGCCACATTCTCTTTGTTAATTATTATCATTATTATATGTGGAGACGCTTTACATCACATTATGTATTATTCAACTATTTGGAAAAATGTAAACTGCATTTGTAAGATAAATGTAATGGAGTGGGTGTGACACATTGTTTTCTATACAAAATGTTAAAAGTGAAGAAAGAAATCTACTACAAATAAAAGCGCTTAAAGTAAGTGATTCGCTATGTTTAAAATATAAAGTAAAAGCACTAACTTTGTAAACTGACCCACTTCAGAGCTACCGGCTATATTATTATAGTAAATGATCATTAACGATTATTATCATAACTAATTAATAATAACACATTGATTATTTATTATAAAATGTTTGTTCTTATATCTAAATGGCTATTGCATTAACATAATATGTAGTGTAAGTAATAATATAGATGTAGACAGTATTTCAGAAGTCTAATCAAGTGTATTGAAGTGTTGGCCCAGGGTCGGTGTCATTGACCCGGTTGGGTGTGGGCGGGTGTGAATGGCCGCTCCCCAGCAGCCAATGGCGGAACACCGGATGCGAGATATCCGCTGCAACAACAAGTGCAGTGTTCCCCCTCCTTCACTGCCGCTTGACGCCATTTACAGCCCAAATCCAGATCTCCTCTCCGGAAAGAGCCGGAAAAAAGCCCACTCACCAACGGGCAAAGGTGCTTCCAACTCTTTGGAGCCTCACGGATAAAGAACCAGCGAATTAAAACCACCGGAGCAGACGTTGTATCGCTCTTGCTCCTGCAGGAAGAAGTTTTACGCGTGCGCTCAACTTCTCGACTTGTTTTAACGCCTCGTGCCTCCTTGCGCAGGGATTTTACGTGTTTTGCGTCGCTTTTAACGAAAAGAAAAAGATGCGCCCAGCTGCCTGGAAACTTTCTCCATGGAGTTTACAGACTGCGCTGTCGATGTGAGGAATAACCCGCCTCTCACTTTGGATTTATTTCACCTACACGGGGGCTAAAGCGTCGGAAGCACGGTAAGTGTTATCCACTAACTTCTGTGAATGCTCCCTATCTCATTACGATGCGCTTTTCCCTGAAGTTGCGTTAAAATTCAGCCGCCATGGCTTGTCCCTGCACCTTTACGCTGCGTAAATATGCTTTGGTTTTACCAGAGAGGGCAGTTGTTCTCTGAGACAACAATAAAGTCTCATTATTCAGTTTAAAGTTTCCTCCAGTGAAGACAGGTGTAATATTAAGCCTGTGCCTCCTCCTCCCCCCGCCCCCAGGCTCGGTCTAATAACTGATTTAACTGTATATAACAGTGCTGGCTGTATACTTTATTAGCAGGTAGACGGGCACCTGTGTTTGCTCTCATGTGCATTCACATTCCCTGTAGTTTTTCTTCCTCCCCCATGTGTATCATGTACATCTACTGTCATATATGCATCATCCAAAGTATTAGGAACAATACTACTTATTGCATTTAATGCAACAGTCCTGTCATTTGACCTGGGTTTCTATAATCTCAACCAGGCTGAGGCGATATGGCCTAAAATCTTACGGCGATTCCAAGGATTATAAAACTAAATGGCACATTATGATTCCTTCGATGTTTAAAAACTAATTTGGAGTCTAAAAACTTAACTTCCAACTTATATCAGAAACAGCAAGAATAGTTTGGTTTGACTCAAAGTTTTATCCTGGGCTGGGCGATATGGCAAAAAATATTATCAAAATAAATACATGTCATATCACAATTCCTTGAAGATTTAAGGCGGATTTTTGCCTCAGGGAGAAGTTTGTGGTTTTAAATTCTGACTAGAGATGAACTAACACTACCTCCTCACTGTGCAACAATACAGCTGAACTGCTTTATATTGCTTTTGATGGAAATTATATTGTTATAGTTTTGGAGATTTTGCTAAGAGTAATACATTTAAAACATACAACTATTGTGATAGTTTTCATTTTATCAGGCAGTATTCAGACTCACTCTAAAAAAAACTTCAACCACGAACCATACGACTCATTGGATTTGACTCCACAATTTAGCCATAGTCTTGCCATTTCTCGGCAAACCGTGGTTTTTCTGCAATCTCCAACACATCGTTGGTTTGTTCCAGTTTACCTCCACCGGCCCACCCACTGTGGCCAACACGGCCTGCACAAAGGCCCATCTAATAGGTGTTACCTCGCAAGCTCTTCATCTGGAGCAGAAAAAGCTTAGAAATCCTAAAGAAGCCCAGTGCATGCTCACCGGGAGCAGTACATCAGTCCTAACCCCCTCAAGGGTATCACTCACACTTTACACGGACCCTTTCATGCTCCAGACTTTTTTTTATCTTGTCACTCATCTTCTTTTCATGAGTGTCACAATGTAAATGAGCAGTCAGGCAACAAACAAAAGCCCTTCCTATATTGTCACTGAAAGGGGAAGAGAAGAGGGGGACTTCACACCCCCCAAAGAAGGCATTTGAAAGCTAATTAGTGCAAAGGAAGAAGAATTGAGGCCACTGCTGACAGTTTCTTTACTTTGGTGCGATGTGTTGATGAAAACAAAGCTGTGCAATTTGAATTTGTTAGATTAATTCAGAGTGACGATGCTGATCCTCACGCTTTCCAAATGATGAATCAGTGAGAGGATCTTACAGTTCCTGCAGATGACGGGTGAGAGTGTTTTTTTAAGGTTAGAAACTTTGAAAATGTTCACATCCCATTGAAACCCTAGATCAGGAGGCTGTCCCGTATTTATTGTCTGACCCTGCTTCTCTCCAATGTCTGCTGTTGTCTGACCAGCAGTAAAAAAAAAATTATAATATTATTCAGTATGTTACGGTGTTTGACAAAGAAAAGATGAAATTCTCACAATCGAATAGCAGGAACTCAAAACATGTGATTATCCTGATAGCTACATATTAATTAGGCTCTAATCCAGCTGTTTTCTTGTTAAATAAAGTTTCTATAAAATAGCAGTAAATGATAATAAAACATTTCCACTACAGTTTACCAGAGTAGACATGTTGCACATTCTAGCGGCCTAAAACCTTACAATTGAATATAGTTCAAAACCGGATATGTTTATTTAAGTAAACGAGTGGATATTTGGTTGCCAATAAACAATATAGCTGCTGATTCATTTTTTGAATTTGAAGTATTTCTTCTGAAGATGGTGGACAGATAATGGGAAACAAAGGCCTGTTTTCGAGCTCTGCGGACCATTTGATTTAGGTTGGATTAGGTTTCATGTTAGACGTCATGTCATACAGTACCTGAGACGAAACAGGAAGTTTGCAGTAACACCTAAATTCAGTGTTAGTTTTTAAACACAATCATGCAACACAAACCTGCTGTTGGTGTTCAATAAAAGGAGCTCTTCAAAACGTGATTCTAAAGACCCAGCCACCCGTCACTACTGCCCTCAACTCTGTAATCAAACGTACCCATCTCTGTCCCCTACAATGTGATCATCCTTATTTCCATAGTGGCGCTTCTACAGATATCAGTTATGATTTGCATGGCATCATTTGCATGGCTTGTCACAGACAGATATAAACTTGTCCGTTTCTTTCACCAGGACTTCAGATGTGTCCCTTGCCAGCCAGAGTGGCCCTTAAGTCCCGAGATGGATTCCAGAAGTCAAAACGGCAGCGACGGGGGAGGTGGACACCACGGACAGTCACCGTCACCAACGAGCACAGCGGGCACACCGCATGACGAAGGGATACCGCAACTGTGGCCTCCGACAACACGTGACAGTCCGCCAGATCCTGGGCTGAACAACAGCCAGGTGTCCCTTACTCTGGCAGTGCTGTCGCTGGATCAGATTAGGATAACTGGGAGTTGTAATGAGTATACCGAAGGGCCCAAGGTGCCCCAAGTGTCTCCAGCCTCTCAGCAAAGACAGCAGAGGATCGACTGTGGGTCGTCGCCTGTTTCACAGACAAGCGGGCAGCTGGAGACTCGGGAAGAAAGACCTAATAATTTCCGCAACCTGCATTCATTTGCACAGCATGGGAACACACACACCTCCATCTCCTCTGGGGAGGAGGGCGTGTTGCACTCTTCCAGTTTAGAGGTCTCCCAGAGTAACATCAGGACCAGCGTTGGGAGCACTTCTTCAGGCCAGAGGCTCATCAGCGGTCCAGCAATCGGCGATCACATCATCAGAACCCAGCCCAAACGCGCAGAGCTGAATTCAGAGGAGTTGAAACCCCTAAACGAGGAGCCCAGGGCGCTGATGGCCGTGCCGGGCAGCGTAAGCTGTAAAGGTCTTGGCAAACAGTCTAGCAAGTGTGAGAACTGTGGTCGCTGCCAGTGTCCGGAGTGCACTACCCCGCGGGTGCTTCCCTCCTGTTGGATGTGCGGCCGACGGTGCGTGTGCTCGGCGCATGGCGCGGTGGAGTACGGGACGTGTGTGTGCTGCGTCAAGGGGCTCTTCTACCACTGCTCCAGCGACGACGAGGACACGTGTGCCGACAAGCCCTTCTCGTGCTCCCAGTCCCATTGCTGCATGCGCTGGACCACAGTGTCACTGCTCGCCGTGCTCTTCCCCTGTCTCCTTTGCTACCTCCCAGCTAAAGGTTGTGTCGCTGTGTGCCAGAGCTGCTATGACCGAGTCGCTCGACCCGGCTGTCGGTGCAAAAACACATCCCCATGCCACTGTGAGGATGCTGGCAAGCAAACGTAGATGAGGTGCTTATGTGTGTTGAAGTGCAGAAGGATGGAGAGACTCCATGTTGACTGAACTGTTAGTTTTGTCCCCGTAGCCCTGTCGTGGTTTGCTTCGGAATCGAGTGATGCTGTCATGTTTGTTGTTTCACCTGCCAGGTCTGTTCTGCAGTTGCGTCCAGCATTATGAGTTTCACTTGAAGGGTAAACCAAAATAAGTGCTCTGCATGTTTAAAGGTATGAAGACACACTCAACTACTGTTTTGTCCTGAAAAATAGTTCCTTCATTTGGTGGAGTCCAAATGAATAGTCTTTTTTTTTAACATTTAATACAATTTATATGCTAAGAACAGGCTCCTGTTACTAACTGTATGTAAAGTAGTAATTCAAAGGGTTTGTACATTAGAATATGAGTTTGACAGATGTTTTATTTTTGTACATATAATAATACTTCAACTGTGAAAAGTTTTCTGCCATACCAGAGGCACCTTCATAAATTCACATTTATATGAATCATTAAACTTTTTTTTTTCTTTACATTCACTGGAATGTATATCAATCAATTGTTATGTAATTTACAAAGGAAAAAATTGTATGCCTTCTACTTGTAAATTGTACAGTGACCTTATATGAAAAAACTATTTTCTAATTCCAACATTGCTTAGTGTAAAGTTTAAAAAATATATATATTTATTTGAAGGTTTATTATTTTATAATGAAAAATATTTATTTTGAGCATTATTAAATGTGTCACCTGTATCG
The DNA here is from genome assembly GCF_024713975.1 of Paralichthys olivaceus. Taxonomy (NCBI): domain Eukaryota; kingdom Metazoa; phylum Chordata; class Actinopteri; order Pleuronectiformes; family Paralichthyidae; genus Paralichthys; species Paralichthys olivaceus. Next base: position 9,708,382 of record NC_091116.1, read on the forward strand.
GGGGAAGTTGTGTAGTTGCTTCAGATTGGAGGCGACCTGTAGGAGTGTCGAAGCTGCATGAATAGTTCACTATGAATTAGAAGACGAAATATATTAACGTTTGAAATTAAACAACCTTGAAGTCTGATGGATTGGGTTTTTTTCTTGTCTCTTTTCAATGCTTTTTGTGTTTTGGACAGAATCTACATTCACCATGGCCCCTCTTTAAGGCTGTTTTCACACATGAACTCCAGAAAATGTTTTTGAAAATTGCATCCAGACATTTGCTTTGGTTTGTCTCTCATGTACAGAATGCAACCGGGAAACGGGAAACTGTCCGGTTGAAGGATGGTGCCTGGGTAGAGCAGCAAGGAGGCAGGATATGACATTTAAATGTTGAAGCTTGATGTCTTTTTAATTTAACATCTTTTGTCGCTGTCTTGAACCATCATGAACATACCCAATCACTCACTGTTGTATTCTCACTCTGACATTTTATAAGGGGGCTGGCAGGTAAATCAGATATTTGCGTTGTCTTATCATCCAACATCTGCACAACATGGACAACCCGGTGCAATTTTTTTGTCTCTGCAGCAGAATGACTTCACCACGTTTTTATAAAGAGAAAGCAAGGAAACAAAGATGTAGTTAAGTTCACCATCGCCCCTCTTTAAAAGATATATGTTGATTCATAAGCTTTTTGTTTGAATGTGCATATTTTCAAACCAGAAAATGATTAACCTTCAATTATGGTTCTTCCAGTTCTTTTTCATCTTATAAATAAAATGCTCACCTGGCTACAGGTACGGTTCATAAACATTCCTCAGGAGCCTGCAGACACTTTGCCCATTTTTTTCCTCCGTATTTTTTTTTTAAATTTCTTATCAAAGGTTTGTTCAGGAATTCCTCTGGTTTTGAATGTCCCTGCAGGCGAACCATGAGCATGAAACATAAGCCCTGACACTTGTTGACAGCATACGGACGTGTTTGCGGCACAGTACGCATTCAGAGAGCGTGATTGACGCAGCGAGGCCCAACCTGCGCTCACTTGTTTGTTATTCACCCCACAGCCCTCGACTGGCTGAGGAGGGGAGGGGTGGATGTTTTTATATAATTATCAACTTTCACCTATTTTTTTGCAGCGGTAAGCGGACGAGATGGCAACATAACGGGCAGAATCCCATTAAGGGACAGAAAGGAGAGAGTTGATCTTGCGTTTGGTCTTTATATCTCCAGTCTCAGGCCTCCTCTCTCTCTCCACATTGTCTCAGCTGTGAATGGGGTGGGGGGGTGAGTGTTAGGAAGAGGGGCTGCAAAGGGTTAAAAGCATCACTTTGAATGACAAAGACCTAACAGTTTACCCCTGTATTCAGCCCGGCATGCATTCATCCTGTTTTCTATAGTCAGGGGTGGGGGGGTGTATTTTGGCTCCCCAACACTCCTCTCAAGCTACCTGCTCCTACTTGGTATTCCCATAGGGAGATGGGTTTTCTTGTGGGGTGGTGGGGAGGGCCATCGCATGGATCTGTTGAATAAAACTAGTCGAATCTGTCGGAATATGCGGTTTTAAGGCATTTTTCAGTTGTGCCATTGAGGAAAATGATGTACGTTCGAATCTCAGCTGTGGTTGAAATGCAAAAAAATTAATATGGACCCTCACTTGGATTTTCTTGGGTCATCTCAGTTTATCTGTGTCATTCTATGCTTTAAGGAAAGCAGGGAATATTTTTGCATTAAAGAAAGCTGCATTATAGAATAAAAATAACAAACACAAGGGATTGTTAGTCGGCCCTGCAGTCCCAGTGATTTGGCAGCAGTGAGAAGCAGGAGGAGGGGATGTGAATTTCAAATATTTTTTTTTTAAAAAGGACCCAGAACGGCTCTCTTTGTTGGTTTTAGCCGCCGTGGCCCCTGCTGTTCATGGTGGCTGTGGGGCAGAGTGGCCTATTCACCCTGCTCACCAAGGCAGAATGCGGCACAGGAAGACAGGAAGGAAGCAGGGCTATTCTTCATGGAGGCATTGTCTGTCTGTCTGACGGCCAGGCTTAAGCAATCAAACAGCTCTGTGAGACAGTGAGAGAGAGAGAGAGAGAGTGAGAGAGATGCACCGCCCTGTGAAAACTGTTCTATAAAGATCATAGGGGAACTAAGTCAGTCTTCAAGGCCGCCTTACGCTTCGGCAGACACTTTGTAGAGAAAATATAAATCAAACAAACATGCAATATAAATCCAGAAAATGCAATAAAAGATTAATTGTGTAGAAGTAGATGCATATAATGAAATTTAACTAACTTGGTGTAGCAGCCATACAAAAAAGCAGAGATACAAAACACAGTTAAGTAAGTTTCCCTAAAGTGATTGTGGCAGTAGACCGTGCCACGGGGTCCCACCACGACAGCCAGAGACGAACCAGTCCAACCATTAGGTGCTCAGCAACATCTTTTTATTTAAATCAAACAGAACTGACAAAACATTGAACTTAAAGGGTCCAGCACTTTCTGCTGGACCTTTAGCTTCGCCCAGTCTCTTCCCCAGTGTGTGTTCCTGAGGCAGCTCTGCTGCTGCCTTTTCAAGCATGAGGATCAATCAGCGAACAGATCTCACCTGTGCTGACTGATCCTCTGTGGTGCAGGTGAAGGTGCTCTCCCAGCCCCTTCACCTCCACAGTGATAATACTGCAAATCATTTTACATTGTTACTTTATGTTTTCTGAATAATTTGAGATAGTAGAGGATTGTTTTAACAAGGTTTACTAATTTATAAGCCAACTTTATTTGAAAAGTCTACTCTGTATCAAGCAAAGCACGCAAGTTAAAACAAAACACACAACATTTAGTGAAATAATCAGTGTACTCATGATGTTTGAATTTCCAGTAGCCATTGTTTTATAAAACTTTCTATTTTTTTTTAGTTTCTAGCAATCTATTACATTTATGTGGTTTCAGTGGCTGAGCAGTGAAGAACATGCAAGTACAACTTTGTGTCTTTGAAGAAGATGATTGCTCTTAAGTTTTTTTGGGTGGTAAATTGTCTTCCTGTTCGCATCAGGACATTCAACAGACTCAGACTTTTGTTACCAAACCAAGAAGATGCGTTTACGGCCCAGAACAGCTGCTTTCTAAAGCAAATCCTTTTAATAGGTCCAATTAGGATTGATTTTTCGTTATTGATTTTCGAAGTGTGCAGACTGGCACAATTTACACTGGTTCAAGCTTGTTGTAGGAAAGTGAGTTTAACGTGGCCACACACACGCACACAAGGTGTTTAAGTAAAAAAAAGTCACCACGTCCTCCAGTGAAAGCATTTTCTCAGAAGCGGAGCTTTTTCTTTCAGATTTTCCGATGTGGGCGGCTGCTTGAGGAGGCGCACATCTCAAGCTCAAAGCTGAGGCACCCACCCACCTGAATGTGGTTTAACTTTCCATCGAGGTTGTCCTCAGCTACTGTCACATTTCCGTCGAATTACAAAGAAACCCCAGAAGAAAATGAAACAAGCAAATTCTTTGCACCATCATCTTTTTACCCCGAGACCTTCATCTCACAACACAACCAGAATTTCTCTTAAAATGTAATTTTTTCCCGTCTTTTGAAGTTTCATATCCACTTTTTCATAGACCAGGCTAGAAAATGCATTCACCTCTGCAGCTGAGGGAGAGTACACAGCTCTGCGAGGTGAATTACGGGTTGCGTCAGCAGTTTTCGAAAATCTAAAATCTTACGCAACCTAGTTCTACCTCAGTGACAGCTGAACTACTGTTATGCCTTGAAGAGGAAGATTACAGCAGTCAGGAGAGAGCAAATAGAGGGAGAAGGAATAGAGGGAAAGACACCAGACTGTTTCTGTCATAAAAGTTTAGGGATGTTGCAGAGATGGAAGGTGTGTGTGTGTGTGCGCGCGTGTGCATGCAGGACTAAGGGCTCAATCAGGTCTTTGGGCATGTTGAAACTTCCTAAAAACTGAACATGCATCTGTGCATGTGTGCTAATGTGCATATATGCATGCGTCTTCTTGCACCCATGTGCATTTCTGTCAGAAACGTCGCCCAGACAATAAAGCCTGACTGGAGGCCTAAGTCTAATAGCAGCACTTAACTTCAATTCACCACAGGAAGTTGGCTCATCTGCACGCATGCACACACAAACACACACACACACAAAGTCGGTCCATTTCTGACAGCCAGTGGATATTTGTTGGCGACACCGTGGCTGCAAGGCTCTTTGCAGCTTAGGGGCCAATTGTTGTTCACACAGATACGCACACACACTAAGAGCTTAGAGATTCAGTTGTTATCCTGAAAGGCAACCCTGATCCCCCTGCTACACAGTGGGACAGACACACATAAAAAGAGGAATTAGTGCGGTCTGACAGCTCACTATACCACATCGCATTTAGTGTGTGCGATGGCGGCAATTATGTGTGCGTGGGCGTGTGTGTTTTGGGAGGGTGCGTACACACGTGGATGTGTGTGTAATCAGCAGCAGACTTTGAATTATACAGTATAGAAAGAGTTTATGTTGTGTGAGGAGCAGAGCAGACATTTGTGTTTCTCATACCTTCAGTGTTTGCAGAAAACAGAAAAAAGTAGGTCACTTACATCAGTGGAGCGATACATTCAGAAGTTTTCAGTCCCATCAGTAAAAATGTGTTGTGTTTCTCAGATTTATATTTTCATAAAAGCTCTGTTGACATCTTTGTCGTTTTCTTCCACATGTCCTTTGGTCATTCTGCAGACTTTTTACCAGGGAGAAAGTCAGGACGCTCTCACTTGGACATTTGTGTTCATGCATACAGACCCTTTGGAGAATGTCCGGAGGTTCTCTGGAGTTAAGTGCAGCTTTACTGATTCCCAAGAAAATGAATCCCTTATATTATCTTTCACCAATTATTTTCTGTAACTAAGCAACCAACTGCAGTAGAGTCCCTGTTTACACAGACACGCACATATTCATGTGATATACTTTTTCAGGTGAGTTAGTATAGACAGGGATTATTACTGATGCGAAGCTAAAAAGCTTGTGTGGGTGGAGAGTCAGTCTTATCAAAAGTTGCTCACTAAACGAACCAACTGCTGGGAATAACATAGATGAGAGTGAAGCTGCACATTAAAGCTGCACCTTAAAAAACTTGTGGTTCCAAACATGAGGGCCCGAGCCCGCTGAGGGGGTTGCGGGATGAAGGTGAGAGGAAACAGACGAGATTGGAAAGCAGAAATTCCAAACTTTGAGCACAGAAGGGTTTGAGCTCTTTGGGACTCAAATCTGTTTTTCTGTTATGCTACAATGAGGAAATGAAAGTAAAGACTTTCTACCAAAGCAGCATAAAATAGGGTTTAGGAAAATCACATTTGCATTTTCTTTTTTAATCCTAATTATAACTGGAGAATTTGCCTACGTCTCCTTGTTCATTGAGACTGACGAATTATTCAAATTACGCCACCAGGAAGGACAGAGACGACATTTGCAAGTGAAATCTATACAGCCACAACTGGTGTTGTGAAATTATTAGGACATAGTAGACTACAACACACACGCACTTTAAACCTACGCTGTGTAGAAGAGGAAGATGTAAAACCTGTTGCACTGTTGTCCTTCATCCTATGGGTATAGGTGTGTTTGTAGGTTTGGAGAGAGGAATTCCACTGTGATATTACTATATCTCTCCATTGTCGTCCTTTCTTTTGTAAACTGGATATTGGGGTGAGAGTGGGATCATGTGAAACAAAGCCGTTGAGGAAAACGATACGATCAACCCCTGTGCCATTCACCTCCATTAATAAAAGATTTCCCCTCTCTATGGCTCAAACTTAAGGACGCCTTGGGTATGAGGTTAAAAGACTGGAACTGAGAAGGACTGCACCCCAGATAGCAAACGGATGTGGGCCACTTCGAGCAGGTGTAGAGGAAATAGATATGAGCTGACTGTGGCACACTTTGCAAATATCCCAAAACAAATGTGGGAATTTTCTTTACTCTCTGTCAGGTGTAATCTTGATGTGAACCTACCATGGCCCATGTGGTAAACGGTCAAAATTGACCGAATAGCACAAAACAAACTCAGGCCACTTTGGGCACCTTTGGTATTGCTATGACTTGTGATCTGGTAAACAGGCCCGTGTGGGACTGAATTGAAATGTGCCGTCACATGTGAAATGCTGAAATACATTTGAAGCTTCCATTTTATAGTCCAACATAGGTCTTAAATCCTGCGTTGATGACTACATGTTAAATGAGCTTTTTTCTCAAAGATGATTTCTATCATTTTAAGTAGTTTTGATATATTTGTGAATGCTCATTTGTTTTTAAATAGTGAAACCTCCTGACAGCTGAGACTGACGCAATAGGTTTGAGGGCGTTTATTTGCTTTGATGTGTAGATTCTGGCTCCAACTGACATCCAAAGAGCATTTTTTTGTACAACGGGAGACAATTGAGGCACGTCAACTATCTTTACATACAGTTTGTATATCAAAGAAAACAAAGACTTTAGTTCAACTGAAAACTTCTGTAACACTCATTTTGCAGACATACCTTTCATTTGTCTCCACCTCAAAGATAGTTCAAACTTTTTTGAAATAGCACAGGCCTCCAATCATATTACAAGTTCAAAGCCATACTTGTGTAAGATCACTGTTACACTGTTACAATCATAGTGTAGGTTACCTCAAACCACTTCCTTAAAGAGCTGCTTTTTGACAGTTCTAAATAACTCATTGTTTAGAAGTGTTAAACATTAAACTACTACTGATCGCTTATCGTCGTTTATGCGATTGTGCACAAAATGACAGACTGACTGTGTTTTTCATATAAACGCGAAGATAAGCTGTAGTTTGTTGTCCATTAAAATCTGAGACAGGCCTCCATTCCCAGTGCTCTCTCTGCTGGAGGAAATTGATCTCTTGAGTCTGTCAGACAGCTATGAGAGCGCTGCGAGCCACAGGGTCTTGTTACCAGTCACAGGTGCAGTACGCTGACAAGCTGACGATGACAGCCGAGCTAAGACAAGGTGTGTGTGTGTGCATGCGTGTGTGCGTGCGTGTGCTTCCCCAGCCCGAAGATAGAAATTTATCAATGGCAGAATCCACATACCTGAGATTCCTGCAGATTCCAAATAACCAGTGTCAAGACAGGAGGGAGAGAGAGAGAGAGAGAGAGAGAGGCTTTCTGCCAAACATATCTACTCTCCAAAAAGCACAGGTGCAATATTTCACTAGATAAAGGCTCCTCTGTTTAGAGAAACGTTCTGCTTTACAGTCATTATATACGGAACATATTTCAAGGCAGCAGGGACACGCAGCCTTCAGATGCCGTGCTTGCGTTCTTCAGAAGACATTTTTGCTACAGACGACATCAGTAGTCGTGTTTTGATTGGGTCATTAATGCTCAACGTTAAATATGTATTTCAAAACGAAACTTTCTGTCTGTAATCTGCTTCCATTTTGTGTGTGTATGTGCATGTCCTCAGAAAGCTTGAAATCGATGAAGCATGATTATTAAGGTGTTGTCTCGTCTGTGATTTGAGCGTTCCCATGTACATTCCTCCTGAAGTCCATGCATAATTCTGTTGCTGTTATTCTGTGTCTTTACTCCATGTTGTATTGGGGTAATTATGGAGTTCTGAGGTTACACGACTACTTGCTGCTGTGATTTCTCAAAGCCAGGTCACTTGCAATTACTGCTAGACCCAAGAAAGACAGATGGCTACCGTGAGCTAGACCCCACGTCTTTGTGTAATGTTGAACAAGCACAGTGCTGTGACTGTGTGCAGCTGCCAATGAATCAGTGTTAAAATAACATTGTACTGGGAATCACTGCTAAAAATAGTAAATTAGCCTAAACATTATTTTACTTTCTGAGTGGAACCTAGTTACCTTAGTTTGATAGCTTCCATTACAAATGTTGAGTTTTAAGATTGGACAGACATCTTATATAATGGTACATAAACTAATCTATGTGAGGATAAAATGTCTTATATTAGCATGCAGGCTTTACAGGGCTACATGCTTCAGAGTTAAGTGGAGGCTATTGTTGAGTCTCCTTACAACACAGACCTTTATAGCTTGAATTATATTTAAAAGTGATTCAAATGTCGAAATGAAATGTAAGGAAATATTCCACAAGGATCTTGTAAAGTCCAAATTTAAGTCCAACATATCAGGACAATATAGAAAAGCAACGCACCAATTGCAAAACCAGGCGCATGTTCCAATCTCCGACTCGCCACAGGCCACCAGACAGAGATTGCCTCATTGCTGGGACCCCAAAGCAAGAGAAAACAAGCCGCACACTTAACATGTCATTGCACTGCGAGGCATCTTAAGAAGCAGCGCTGCGAAAGTGGCCAGGAGCCAAGAGCAACAGAATTCCTTCAGCTTGGAATGCCTGCTTGATTAATATAGAAAACAGAGGCTCGCTTGAGCTCATTTGGTGTACAAGTGTGGCACTTTTCCTGCAAGTTTAGTCGCCTATCAAAATAACGAGGCACGTCTGCCATGATGGAAGGAATGAAGGGCTGACCATGTATGGTTGGGGCAACACGCTTAGTTTTTTTTAGCTTATTTTACTGCCTAATAATCAAAACACGGGATGGAGGGTTTTCTTTTTTGCACAGAAGTCTCATCAAAGCAGAAAATAAGAGCAATACACTTCTGTTGTCTTAACTGCTCACTTTAAATCGACATCATGTCATGCAGCAAAAGTCAAAATCAATGCTGAAGTCTCTGAGGTCTCTTGAACACATCGCTATTAACATTGATTTTCCAACAGTGGATGAATAACACACATGGGAGCGCTTGTCCTTTTGGAGTTATGTGAGTGTGCATGCATGTGTGTGTGTTTGTGTACGAGTTAGCCCAAAGAGGAAGTTCCTGTGGTGAGACGAACCCAAGCTAAACACACACACACACACAGCACTGGAAAACAACTTCCTGTGATCACCCACGCTCAATGACCCTGAAGAATGAGACCCTTACCAAACCAAAACTCCCTGTCTCTCTCTCACATACACACACTGTACTACCCAGGCTGTCGACATGGTTGCAGCCAGGCCTCGGGACAGATAACAACTCTGTAAAACTATTAAAAAATCAGTTTAGTGTGATAATATCACTCCCTTTATAAGGGGCAATAGAAGTAATTGAGAAAATACCACGATCTATAGACTAAAGTCAACATGGCATTTGTACACGTTATCGATTGCAGACTCAGTTTCCAACATTTTTTTTCGGTGCAGGGGGACAGCCAATGAAATCTTAATGCCCCCTCGAGTTTTCCTCATTTAACACTGTGGTGTGGATTATTAAGTTCCCACGCTTAATAATGTGTTCATAAGCTTGAGACTTTTTGTGTTAAATATAGAATTTTGTTGATGGGTTGGGTCAATGCATCATGTTCTGTATCTGTTGTTTTAAACCTCTGACATGAGCCATTTTCAGACGTGAACTCCGGAAAAGCAGGAGATTGTGAGGGTCAGACATGTTCACAACAGGAAACACTCTGGCAAGGGGTGGCATCTGGGTAGAGCATGTAGGAGGCAGGACATGACGTATAAATTCCCCTGTGGAAATCATCAGCACTTTTCACCAAAGGTTCTTGAATCTCGTCGTCTTTCCAAGTTGACATCTTCAACTGCGTCTTCTGTGTATGGCTCCTCTTTTTTTTATCTTGCCGTGAATCTTGATTTATTCTCGCTCTATCTGAAACCAGCTCATACATTTCAAAGTGGATGTAATGCTTGATCTAATGCTTTTTTGGATTGTGAATTGATGTGGTGCATTATCTTAAATGACATGGCGGATATGTTTTAATAAAAATAACTCTCAATTATTGATATCAGTATCACCCACAAAGCCTGAGACACAGTCAATGGTTTCAAACTAACTGGCAGGAAAGCATGGAATCTTTCTTTATTTTTATTAAAAAATACATTTTGAGTTTTATTTACGGATGAAGATGTATTTAGATCTTGATAAGAACTGAGGGATTTACACAGTGTGTTTTGGTGAGGAACAGTCACTACACTAATGACACACTGACCTGAACTGAGGATGTGTAATTAAGCACAGCAGCAAATGCATTTGATAGGATCACAGCTACAACTAACTAGAACTACGTTGGCAAAGCCTTCACATTTTTATCTGTGTATAATGGCCTCTAGCCAAAGAATCGTTTCACATCCTATTCTTTACAGTTGGATAATCTTATTTTCGTTGGCCTCTTCATAATCTCCTCCTCCACAGCGAAAGAGGAAGTTACTTATCAAGGATCTGGTCTACCTGTGCCAAGCCAAGCTTCGTGTTACCCAATATCCTGAGAGTGTGTGGACGTGTATGTTTTCCATGTGTTTCTTGGAAGGAGGTGGACTACGGATCCTTCATGTTCAGACTCAAACAGAAACACACACACACACACACACACACAAACACACACACAGACACGCTGGCGAAGACGCACTCTGGCACACATTCACTCAACTGTACACACACACACACACACATGCATACATGCAAACACACACAGGCTCACACACTCCCTGCACAAACAAACTGCTGATCTTTGAGGCGGTGGAGTGAGTGCAGCAAATGATCAGCGTAAAGTTTGCTGCTGCTATCAACAAAGCGGCCTCTGTTCTTCATTTTGTGCCCCCCCCCCTCCCACACCACCGCCTCGACTCCCCCCTGCCACAGACCCCCCCCCCCCCCCCCCCCCTTCCCTCCCCCCTTCTCCTACCACACATTTCAGGCTATACATCCGTCTCTCGCCTCTCCATTCACCCCCCTTGTGCCTCTCTCTTTTCTGTCTCTATGTGAACCCCCCTCCTCCATCCTCTCTCTATCTCCCCCCTTACCAGTCTCTCCTCTCTCCCCCTCCGCTGTTGTCCTCTTAATTCAGCTCACTTCTGTCCTTGCATTTCGGATGTAGGGCAGGAAAGAGGAGGAGGGCAGAGCAGGGGTTGAGACTGCGGCAAAGGGGCCCTTTTGAAGTGTGCTGTGTGTGTGTGTGTGTGTGTGTGTGTGTGTGTGTGTGTGTGTGTCTGTGTGTGTGTGTGTTTGTGTGTGTGTGTGTGTTCGTGTTCGAGGTGTCGAGATGGGCCTTCTACACACTCAGACAAAAATAAGGAATATCCCTTTGTAAAGTTGGAGAACACAAAGCAGGCTGGTGAGAGGTGGGTGGAAATATTGACTCAAATATTGAAGATTGATGTGTTGTATGAATATGCATAGGAGAGTTTTGTAAAGTTGTTTAATAATGGCCTGCAGGGGGTGCGAGGGATATAGAGATGGAGGGTGAAGTCATCTGGCTGCATGGATCCACCAATGGATGTGGGGGTGAAAACGGGATGAGCAGGAGGGAGATTGTAGGTCAGAATGTAAAGTTGGAATTAATTAGGGCCCATCGCAGGGCTAATGAATGGCTCATTGTTATTCCGGCAGAAGGAGAGGAGGAACAATCTGGCCTTTGTGCTGCGAGTCCCACTGTGCACACCCGGACGATATTGTGACAGTATGCGACCTAAAGAGGGAAATAATTACATCACAAACAAGAAATGATGAAGGGCGCAGAAGATACTTTTCAGTTTTAAGGCGAGCAAGTAAAAATGACATTATGTAAATGTAACAATTCATATTTAAACCCCATATGATAATAATAATAATGTATATCGGTTGGAGGGAAACTCTATTTGAACTTGGCAAAGAGGAGAATGGGACAGACATGTGGCTCTTATCTGTGGAAGACCAAAGCATGGGGACACTTGCTGTATTGTATTCTCTCTCTCTCTCTCTCTCTCTCTCTCTCCCTCTCTCTCTCTCTCTCTCACAAACACACTCGAGCGCAGGCCGGCTGGCTCGGTACAAACGGGTACAAACCATCTGCTGTGGAAGACGAGACCCTTCCACTCTTCGGCCATATTATATGGTGTCTGGCTGCTACTTGCCACCTCACCCTGTAGTCACATGTTCAACACCCACCATATGCATACATGTAAAGGCAGAAGTGCGTGAAACTGTCCGACCATGTGACTTGTCCGTCTTTCATGTTGGAATTGAACTTGATTCAATTTGAAAGGAAAATCAATATTTTCAGTCTTTTGATGGTTTGTAGCACTTGACTTACTTTTCCTGTAAAGTTGAGGGTGTTAATTAAGTGCTGTTTGTCTGTTGATGCTGCACTTTTAATTTTGTAGTGACATTTGTGATCCACAGAGGATTAGGGTTTAAAGCTGCCATGATAGTTTACACCAATTTTCAAATTCCCGAGATGATCCTAAGCAAAAAATTCATGCCTATAAATCACAATCCCATTTGCCTAAAATTGAAGTCCAGGATGAGGGGTAATTGGTAAATGTTGGCATGCTGATATATTAAATTCAGATGTTGAACATAAATATTATACATATCAGCCATGCCACGTTTTCATTGTTGCCATACTAGGGTTAGCATTTAGTGCAGCCTCATTGCTGTTGGTCACACTCACACAGTGGGTCTGATAGGGCTTTACATTCCCTGTAGTTCAGCAGCATGGCCATGTCAAGAGGAAACACTGACCTTAGTGATATCGTCAAGACAAATTAAAAAATACCCCTTCAGCCTGAAAAGATTTGTCCTATTTACTCCAGTCAATCTCAGCCGTCTGGAATCGTACAGCATTTGCCAGTAAGTTCTGTTTATTCCTTTCAACTCATGGGAATTTGTTCATCAGAGAACTACAACTTCTCCTCCCCATTGACATCTACATAAATGGAAAATTGGGCCTGGAAATGGAGCTGGAGAAGGTTTACCAAGACTCTCCACCCTGCATAATTGCACCCTCGAAGCCGGCCATAATTAATCTTTGAGAAAACCTGTCAAATTATTAATAGGGCCCTTAAGTAATGGCCCTGAAAGGAGGCCACTGTTCAGAGATGAAGGCGAGGGAGCAAGAGTTTTTGGAAGGTTACTGTTTACTGTGAAAATATGAAGAGGTCGCTCTGCAGGAGTTCCTCAACTCCACGTGTCAAGGCTCTCCACACATGAAGGGGTTAAAGGGAATGTAGGTCCCTCTGGAAACCAAAGAGCTCAGACTTGAAACTTGAAATGTCATGAGATATAGAAAGTGAGCTGCTCCGCATACACATAATGGAAGACTGGGTATTGCCATTGCACCAAGAAGTCTATGGACATTCTAAAGCTCGTAGCAAGATTTTGTAGCACATAGGTCAAACGTTTCACCCGCTTTGCATCTCAATCCCCTCCCTTGCTGCTGTTGAACACAACAACCATTGTTTTCACCAATCGGCCATCTCATCTACACATCTACACTACTGAGACTAAAGGGAATTAGGTTTTTAAGTAGTCGCTCATAGAGCAAAGTATTGGAGTGAGTCATTGATTAATTCAATAATAAGCATGAGTGTCTCTATCAAATGTCATGATAATCTGTCAAATAGCTGTTGAAACCTTTCACAAAAAAACAAAAATGTCAGCCTCATAGCAATATTAGTAGTAGTTGTCTAATCATATCACTGAAAAGTAATAATGTCATCCATATTGTGGTGCTAAAAGAAAAGGGAAACACCAAAGTCAGTAATATTCATCCTCTGTAAGATGATGATGAATATCTGTAGATGGCAGCACATGCAGTAGTTTATAAGACATTTAACTAAAAAATACAAAAAACGTGTCAACCTCCTTGAGGAGCTAAACGAAATCATTAGGATTCATCCTCAGGGGAAGATGAAGCAATCCATCAAATAAATGGGAGAGTCAAGCTTTGTATCTTTGAATCACCTTTCTGCCTCATTGACTTTACATCTAGTCATTATGATTTGAAGCATTAACATGGTTAGAGTCCACGTCAACATTCTTTTTAGTTTTAGCACGAAAAACATTCACTCAACCAGGCCCCTTTTCAGTTGATATAATTAACTGAGTCATTGTCAATATAATTGAACAACTCAAACCTCTCTCTGCTACAGTTAGCTGATAATGTACTCTGTAGTCAATTACATGCTTGAGTGCAGTTGCTTGCTTATATTTTCATAAAGAGACAAAATAGAAGCAAAATCGTTAAATGAGGGAAACTGACTGGATGTTGAAAATCAGAAGAAATTGAATATTATGTGATGCTGAAGGTCATAAGGTCAAGAGCATAGTGCAGGTTGGTGAGGGGAGGAAAATGCATTTCTATGATTTTGTAACAAATACAGATAAATTGTCAGAATTTGTTGTATTAAGTTATTTTTGCTGGATTTGTCTGTGGGATAAGTTTAATGTGCTGTACTTGTTAGAAGTCTCTTCTTTGCCTTTTCAGTTATTCCAGCCCTAACTGATAATGCTAAATACTTAGCTGGTTTTATGTCTTAAACACACCCAAGACTCATTGATGTGTGTTAGATTAATACCTTGCATTTCCCTTTTTCTAAATACCTACGGTTGACCGCCACCCAATGCCCCACTGTATAAATATCTTCATCCTCTTGGAGGCTGCGTCCTGTTTGTCTTGTGTGACTTCAGCTGATGAATGAGCATCTGTCGTTAGTATATTATTCCTCATCTGGCAAACCAGGTGACATCCACAGTAGAATATTAACATTTGCTGACACTGAGCTTGTACCAGTGTGTTCACATGTGTGTGTTGTAGAAATGCGGCATGGGAACGAGGGGTAAATGGTGCAGAATTTCAAACAAAGCTCATATAGAAAGAAGACATGTTTTATATTTGTTTCTCAGTCTGGTCTTAAAGCTGTCTTTGAATATTATTGTCATTGGGTGCAGGATGATGCTTTTTTGGTCTTTGGTACAAATACCTTGTTTTGCTGATCATGAACTGAACTTTTAACAATACCTCAAAAAGAAGTGACGTTAACTCTCTTTTCCAGCAGAATTTGTGCCAAGGCAGGACCACCCACCCACGAAGCATTGGCCCACACATTCATGATATAATATATGATTATAGACTTTGGAAAAATCTTCTCATCACATTGCAAAATTCCTTGTTCTTTTTAAGACATAACCTTAGATCTACTTTGGAGAGGGGGTGCAACCTCTCCAGGTGTCACATTTGTGGGAAATGCCCTAAACATCCCTGTGTATATGTGTTTTTGAGGGAGGTGTGTTGTGTGTACGTGCTGTCTTGTGAAATGTTGCAGTTGCCTGCTTGACACTCGACAACAGACAGGTATGTGTCCAGGAAGCCTCTCCAAACCCATCCTTCCTGTATGCATGAAAGACGCCCCAAGGCCGCGCTGTTTGTAGTGACTCCTGAGCGACGCAGGCGTGTGTGTGCATGCGAACGCCAAAAGCAGAACACGCAGTTGTTCTGTTCGTCCTCAACACTGTGTTTCATGCCCACTTGAAAGCCATGCTGCCTTGTGCCAAAGAGATTACACATTTCCTCACCTACAGCGCCACAGGGTTAAAAACGCTTTGCTGATATGCGAGAGCTGAAGTTTCGGTAGCAGTTGCACGCACACATACATCTGGTTTTAGTGCAATTTATTTATTTAGTTACTTCTACTCAAATAATCATCGGAAACGATGTTAAAATATGTAAGAGTTCGTTCTTGTCCCTGTGTATAGTATATATTGACAAAACTCAACTCAAGGTGCACTCAGTATATTACCTCTTTCTGGAGTCTCTCTGGAGGCTATATGCATTGCTTTGCCTGAATTAAAAACTAATTTGCAAGGCATGATGGGGAAGCAGCTCTTTGCTGTGATCAAATTTGTACAATACATACTATGTGAGAATCAGAGCCACAAAGTTGTGACAATCCACACCAGCTCTCTGACTTCCAGCTTAGTTAAAATAAAAATACTATTAATCTGCTTGTTCCTTCCCCAAATTTTATTTGACACCTTTTCATAATGGCCAATATTTCAGATCATCAATGTTTTACGATATTTTCAAACACAAAACTATTTGTAGGGAGTTTGATGAACAGTCGTATATGATTTAGATCCTGCATTTTACCTTTATTTTTCTGATGCGTGATCAGTTCACAGCCATGAGACCACAAACACCTTCTCTCTATGACGTCATTGCACATGCTAAGTGTGAATTAACTCTCAACAAGACAGCTGTGTAGCTAGTTAGTAAATTAGTGCACATGGATTGGCTTGTTTGGCTAAGTCAAGCTGTCAGTAGAGGAACCCAGGCACTTTACAGCACGGCAACGTGGACACATACTTGGTTTCGCAGGCACACACACACAAGTGAAGACACACACACACACACACATGCTTGACAGTAGCCAAGGAAGCTGAGGCCGTCAGATATGCCGCTGACAGAGATGGTCTTTCTTCCTCTCTGCGTGTGACAGACTTTTCTCTGAGCCCGAGACCGGGACGCATCAAAGCCCCACCCGGTCAAAACCAGAGTGAGAGACTTTCGTGGGCAAGAAAGGATGAGGAGAATGAGTTCAGAGGGAGAAGAGGGCCTCGTAAAGGGAAACATTTGCAAACCGGAAGGGAGTTATGTAAATGGGTTAGTCATTAGGGCCTTCTAAAAGAGAGGAGGCCAGATTGGGGGAAGGCGGATCGGTGAGTAGGTAACATAAACCCATTATGTGAATGGGCTCCTCTGTTGGCCATAAGCTACTCTTTCTTTTTCTCCTTTTATCGTTCAAATTCTGGTTTCTCCTCAGCTATTTACTTCATGACTTCCCCCAGTGGCCACTGATTGTTATTCACAGTGTGCTCCTGTGATGCTGCATCTGCGCTGGAGGGAGATTATTCAAACGATAGAAAAGATGCTTTTAAATGAAATGACTCATCTGGTCTAAGATGAATCACATATTTGATACAATTGGAACTGACAACAAAATGAAGAAATTGTCTGTTTCTGTGGAATCGACTGAGTTGAGGCATCTTAGTCAGATTTTTGGTTTTCCTCTAATTTTTCCAGGCCGCCAAAGCTCCACTTCAGTGCATGTTTTAAAGCATTCACATTTTTGTAATTTTGGAACACAATCAATAAATGTGTGAAGCTGATACTGGTAGATCTTGAAGGAATAAACTGCTTTGCAACACAAAAAATGGCCTCGTGGCATTTTGAGCTGCAGTGGAACAGCCCGTTCTGGCAGCTGCAGTGCGCACAGCTGTCATCAGAGACACGCAAACCAAAAAGAGGAAGGGACAGAGAGTAGAACAACATCCTGTGTTTTAGGTGACAACTATAAAAACCCAAGTGTTATTTACACAGGAAGGGAAGAGCAGCAGCACCTGAGCCCTGTCTGTCTGCCAGGAGGCAAGAGGCAGCTCGTAGCTTGAACGATTGCACAGCAATTGGGCAAATGTGGTGAGGCTCCTCACACAGAACGGCCTCAGTGAGGTCATGAAAGAAGTGGAATTGTTGCTCATAGAGAAAAATCAATCTATCATGATCAAACTATCATGTATTATGTTACAGTTGAAACAAGCTGAAGCAATAAGCTGAATCATATGATTATTGGATCAGTCAAGTTGGCTGGGCTGATTTTTGTCATTTAGGAACACGAGCAATAACCATGTGTTATTATTCCAGCATCTCAGGAGGAGAAACTGACTTTAAAGATAAATGACATGACATGTAGTTCAACCTGTAACTGCTCCACTGAAGCCAAACCTCAGAGCTGTGGTTTCCCCCAGTTTACATATATCTGAGGGGAACGTGTGTGGACAGGGCCACCTTGTGGTTACAACAGGAGGTGTCATAATAATGACCCCACTCATCACTATCACTATGTCCAAATGCTGCTTTCTTGGCATGGGAAAAGTTAATTGATTGTTAATTATTTCCATCAAGGACGGGATGTTTTCACCTCGGCCCATTTGTTTGTTTGTCAGGCGTATCACGCAAAAAACTACCAGACAGATTTCTACTTAACTTGGTAGAAGGATGGAACATGAGCCAAGAAAGAGTTGGCGTAGATTCAGACAAACGTGATGGATTTGTTTTGGAATTGAAGGCTGTAGAGCCTAGTTGAAGATATGCACTCTACTACTCTAAGCTCTATATGCGCCTAGTTTGTTAAATGTTTGCAACTAATGTAAAAAACAGAGAGAAATCTTTTTTAAATTAAGTATAGAAGGTCAAATGTTTGTGGAAAATAATACCTGAGTATTATCTTGATTGATGTTAGATGGAGAAGTACATGTTTGTTCAGCCTTGGCGTAGGTACTTGAACTTCATTTATCCAACATTAAGTCAAGTGTAACCTTCTGTGAGTCTAGATGTAACAATTTATCTTGTTTGTGTGATTTTCCTTCTTTTTTTTGTTAACGTTTATCCTCAGCATTTGATTCAAACTATAATGTTGAAATGTTAGAAACGAAGAGTGATTACAACACATAAACTCACACATAGTGAGTCTTAACAAGAATAAACCAGGCTGTGCATATTTTGACCCATTTGAAGAGCTGTTGAGAAACAAGTATAAAAAAGTAATGCGATGTTTCCTCTTTTGTTTCCTCGCCAGAAATGTTATTTTGAGCAGTTTGTCTCGCTTGGTGCCGTCTCGTGGCCGAGCGAGCCACTCAATGACCTGCCGATTTTTCCACCATCTTATAAAACCAAGCTTTTTTTACTTTAACTCACAGGCCGCAGTGTCAGCCTTCGGAGAGAGGGTCTGGTTAATGGCCTGAAGCACTGGGGTGTGAGGACACATTGATCCAGCACAAAGCTATACGCTCTCCCAGGGCAGCTCTAAAGTGCCCCTGGCTTATATTTATCAGGCCCCTCCGAGTGGGACCGCCAAACTCGGATCGGTGGTAAGGTCACAGCACCATTTAAACTTCCATTAAACTGCAAGAGTAAAATGGGTCACAAATCAGGGGTGAGACTTCTGGAGACCATAAAGCTAAGATATCAGATTGTCAATGGAAAAGGAGCCATTTACTAAAACCGCAAAAGACGTGTTAAATCAATATATTTCGTTTTAGAATACTTTTACTTTTAGATTTCATAGATGATAAACATTTATAGCTTCACACTGGTCCTGCATTCCCATGTGAAAACGATATCAACGCTATCTCCCTCATGAATAAATGCCTTTATGTTCAAACTCATGAAACTTAAATTGAACACCAAGGATGAAAGATGATGATGATAGATGAATAATTACGGTTAAAAAAAAGAAAAACTAGGATCTTTATGGTGAGAGAGGCTGAAGAGGACTCATTAGTGTCTTAAAGTGTCATCATGAGTTGAAAAAATATTTTAGAAAATGAGAAGTGAAGTAAAGGACAGAGGAGTTTGACATCAATGACCCATCATCAAGAAAAAAATGCCATAGACACTTACTAGTAGTGTTTGGCTCCATCTAGTGGGTTAGGGTTAGTTCAGCGGCTGCAAGTGCTCAGACGCTACAAGAGAAATCAATTAATTTACACCTTTCAAAGATGCAGGGTAAGAATAATGTGAGAGTATAAAACTACATAAAAAAAACTTACTGGAAGTGAAGCTTCGAACAGAGAGGTATAAGAAAATCCTTTGTCAAGAATTAACTTTATCAAAGCTGCTCGACTTTGTGTTTTTATGTTAACAACGGATCAACTGGCTGTAATCATGTATAATGTGAAATGACAATGTCGCTTTATTGGTGCAATGGTGTCGTGTTATTAATCTTAAACCCCAAATGTGTGCAAATGATAGCTAAAGTAATCTGCTTAATAAATCAGGCTCAGTGCACAGTACAAAAATCACAGGAAACAACATAAAACTTAACAGGCAGGCTTTTGAACTTTATTGGCATTTTGGCAAGACATCATCCGTCAATTAAGTTCCAGTTACAACTTACATTAAATGCATAACAACTGCGAGAGAAGATGTTACAAGGATTATTTTTTAACTTGGCTGCCGTCACATTTTATTCCATCATTTATTTACAAACAAACACATGTATGTTGTACTAGATTGATCCTAATATTCGACCCACTCATTGAGGTGGATAAATCGTGCAGCTTGAATTCATCGAAAGAGCTTGATATTGCTGTCAGATACGACCAGAGTCAAAACAAAAAGAGAAAAAGAGAAAAGAAAGGTTAAAAAAAAAAAGGTTTGGCAATACTCAAGCTGTCACAGTTTGGGCTAAAAGCAACGAAACAAGACACACAATATCAATATATCTTCCTTTTTTTTTTCTTTTTTTTTTTAATGAAAAGTGCAAAAGGCAAATTATCCATTTGGGATGATTAAGAATTCCAGTTGAAAAACTTGGATGGCTAACGTATTTCTTTTTCTACCCCCACGTCAAGTTAAGCAGATTCACAATTCATTCTGTACAGAAATTCTCCAAAGTGCAAATATTATGAATTGGCATAAGCTGGTATACACATCTCATTTTCTGGATGATGAAAATAATCAAGGAAGAAAAAAAACAAGCAGGTTCAGACTCCATTTTCATGACGAACACGTGCTCTGTCCGCTCTGGACAGTGTCCCACGTATTCATCGCTGTTGCACACGTGTCACAGAAAATATTGTTCCGAGTTGATCACATGATTAAAAAGGTGGCTCGTCCACACAGGAGCCACCTCCACGACTGGAGCCACGTTACATCACCAAAGAGCTTCTCACTTGTGAAGAGAAAAAAGGAAGAAAAGTTGAATCTTATCGTTAGAGAGCCAAAATCCCAGAGAGAGATCTGTGTGCTGGTGTTCTCTAAAATAGTGCATCACATGCACAACCAGTCACGTTTTCTACTGGTTTTCATTGCACTGCACTTTCCTCTGATTTTACTGGCGATTAAATTCAATTTTGTTGCTTGTTCTGTCAGCCCCTCAGCTTCATCGAAAAACGATCGATCACTTCTGCACCGAACCTGATGATGTAAGTGGATCTCGATCTATGATGACTTAACTATTCAACTACATCTACCCCCTTATCACGGGACTTTACACCCACAAGTAATGTCGGCCATCACAAATCACTAACTTGCATAAGACTCATAGAGTTTTTACGGCAGCCTGGCACGTCAACGGTTACTGTACGTAAAATGTGGAAGTGCATACGAGGCAGCCCTCCTCTGGCCTCTGAGGCCTCAAAAGGAGCTTTCACTGATTGGCTTCGGTCCCCGGGAGCTTACGGATAATGTTTTTACGAGACGGATTTGGGAGAAGACAAAGCAGGCGTTTATGATGTTTTGTAGGTGGAGGAGAGGGAGGTCTGTTGCGATATTTTTGCTGTAATATGGTATATGATTAAGTTTTGGTTTTGCAGGCATTTGGAGAATATTTCATTTTTCTTTGATTCAAACAGTAGAGGTCCTCCTCTTCTAAAAATGCCACGATGAAATGAAAATTGCTACTGCTTAGGCCAGGTCAGCGTGAGTTTTCATTCAAAGGCAAAGAAAGGAGGGAAAATGATAAGTGCACATTTCAGATTTGATATTATCAGTATTTCTTTTGAATACCTGCTCTTTGTTTCAAATATTTGTACGTTTGGTTTACAAACACTAAATGTGATATGTGGATTGATCCGTGCACGTGTCTGATTTCCCTCATACACATTCCAGTGCCCTGAATTTGAAAATCATTTTGCTTTTGTGCTTCTACTTTTCTGGGTAGAGAGGGCGAGATGTCCATGGGATGTCCACTATCTTCAAAAAGTAAGATCAGTTTATTTCTCTAGTTATTTAATATATTTGTCTTTTGCCATTTCTCCCTGTTATTAAGGATGAGATGTAGCTGAATTGATGCTCGGATCAAGCAAACGGTGACACAACTCCTGCCCGGGAACAAGACCTTGCTCATATTAAATACTGAGGAGAAAACTATCATCTTGGTGCAGGCTGCTGCAGAACTTGGACCTGAAATCCCTCCTGAAGCCAAGTGGTGAAGCCCACCAAGTTCTCCTCCTGGGTGCACGCAGGTACTTCCTTTTTCTTTTTATTTAGTAAACGGAGCACCACATCATCACAGTTTGATGCTGATTCCATCTTTCTTTTTGCAAGGTTCATGATTTATTAGCTAAATAGTATCATGGTCAATGCGAATGGTTAGCTGCTTTAAATTTGCCTCTGAAATATTCCGTGTTTCGTGCCGCTGATGTGCAAAGTAAGACTAAAAGTAAGACTTCTTAAAAACACCCTGAACTTTATAAAATGTGGAATGGTAACACTAGTACTGGAGATGCTGTTACTGTGCAATCTTAACTGCAGAAGATTAATTCTCTACTTGATGTTAGAAAGAAAGGTCGGAAAAAAACAGACACTGAGCATTTCTCATTCAGTTATAAGCTGGTATGCCGCGCGCAGTCAGAGCAAGCAACTGTTGAAATTTCCTTTCATTTCGGTTAAACTTCTATTGATATTATTTCATTGTGCTTTCATTTTGTGTTGTTGAGCAAAATCTGATTTTGGAACATCTGTGTTTACAGCCAATGTCGGCTGAGGTCATGTTTTTGTCAATAGCACTCTGTGTGATCTTGATTTCAGGGCTTTGAATCAAAGAAAAACAAAAACAAAGCCCAGGAAGAGACGTCGAAGATGTATTTGTTTCGGCTCGGTTCATAAGGAGCGACTGCGCTGTGAGACGTTTTATTCTGTGATATGATTGGTAACCCTTTTCCCTACTTTCTTTCCCTCCTTCCTTCCCAGTGTCCTCTCTTCACTGCGCAGCTCCTCAGTCAGGTCATTCGAGGGGGAGGGAAGGAACTTCACATTGAAAAGGAATGGTGATGGTGTGGAAATCTGCGGGAAATGAAATGACATCATTAGAGCAAGCTTCAATGTGGTGGTTTCTTTTCCTTTCAGAAAATGTTCTCAACAGACTTGTACTCTACCTTTAGTAGAGGAAGAAGAGACGCGTTCGATGAGAGGTGGCCATGTTCTCGGACATGTTGCGCACTTTTAGATAGTTCACGAAACCTCTGAAGAACAACAGGAGACCTGTGAAGGGAGAGGGATTACTTGCTACTTACTAGCAACTAAACAGAGACGTTTAGAAACGAAAACTCTTGTTGTGCGTTTTAGTCTTGACGGACAGAAGATCATTTGGAAATGATGATGTTATCATTTGCTTCCTGGAACATTGGTTCTGAACAGTCACGACTCGACTACCAGTGGTGAATGCAAAACATTGCTAACGCTTATTTTCAGTCACAGTTCCACCTCGTCCTTGGTCTTACTTTTCACCATCGCCGTTTCTTGATCTTTGTATTGTCTGCAACTGAGCGACCAACCGCAGATTTGCCAATTTGCTTTCTGTTTACAGCGACTTGTGCATGGTCAGTCTAAGTTATCTGAATGGTTTTCATTGTATTTATGGATGTAGCCTTAGCTTGTATATGAACTGGCAAAATACTGCAATGTTAAAAATTCTGGACCATTTAACAATAAACTCACCGAGCAGCAGGAAGATCCACCAGAGCCAGTACTGACCATTGAAGTAGCCGGTGAAGTAGTCAGAGAACTGGACAGGAAAAGACATTTATTACTTTTAGCATTTTTACTTGGAGTTAAATGAGAAGACAAAAAGTTAACTTCTACTCATGTTTATATGAGTATTACTTCAATAAGTCTTGTGTGTACTTTATTCATCCATTCATGCTATGGATGACCTGTATTATTAGACAGCCACTTTGTTTTCCTCCTATATGTTTGAGGAAAAACACTTTAAATTTAAACTGTATGTGTTTGATGATAGAAAGTTGTTTAACCTTAAATCTGTAATATGCTGAGACTATGCTGAGTAAATGTCATTGATTGCTGATTGGTCTTTTAAATGTGTCAATATATTTGTTGAAAATTCGATGCGGCACAAATATAAGAATACAAACCCTAACGATGAGAATCCACTTGATGAGGGAGAGGCCGAAGCCACAGATGGCTCCATAGCGTCCTGCAATGGTGTTGGTCAAACAGAAGGACAAGCAGAACCCGATCCAGTTGAACAGGAAGGCCACTAGAGGATAAATATAAAGAATTAGACTTCCTTGTGATATTTAATCTAGAAAATGGCGGTGGAAATTTTCTAAATAAAACCACTAAGGAATGTAGAATGTTTTCTGGTGTCGAAAGAAAAAAAATGAATAAGCATTGGATGATTATTATTATCACTTTTATACGAATTGCTGCTATCATTAATAACATCTTTACATCCATAATTATCACTCTTATAGTTTATATTATAACTAGTCAGAGCTAAAACATGTTCCTGCTCTCTCTCAATCCTCTTTTCCTCTCAAACATTAAGTCTTCGTGCCTTGTGGTCACTGACTTCAGCTCAGTTATTAATGTCTCACTAATACTGATTCCAACCTTATGTTTTGACAGATGCTTTTAAAATAAAAACTTGAGGCAGACTCACTGAAAAAGGCCAGCATGAAGATGCCATCGTTTCCAACTCGCAGCTGATCAGCGTCACTGAAATCATCTCTGGGAGGAAATTCATCATCCTAACAAACCACAGCAGATAAATGTGAGGTAGGTTTAAAAAAATACACAATGACACACAGAGTCAACACATGAGTCACAAAACATGTTGGACCTCCCTCACCCTGAGAGCTACTTCAGTCACAGTTTTGTTCCTTTGTGTCTTAGCGGGGACATAGTTGAGACTTACATACTGTCTTTTGACGCATGCTGTGAGATAAACCCACCCAACTAAAAAAAGTGTAGCTTGCTATTAATATGGTAACTGAAAATAAAAGCTTCAGATGAAGGAAGTTGACACAGGAAGCCCACAGAAAAAAAAAAAAGAAAGAAAAACATAGGAGGAGATTTTGGATTCAAATATGAAGAGAGAGTGTGTCTCCTCACCCGTGGCATCACGTCCACAGTGGAGGCAGCCATGGCGGCTGCTTTGGCCTTCTCCGCTTCGTCATATGTGGGCAGAGAGGTGGCAACACTGTAGGGCGGAGGTACTGGGAAGTCACTTCGGAAACTAGTCTCTGTGGGACAGACAGATTGGGAAGGAGCCTCGTTTACAAAGGGAAGAAAAGGAACCATATTTTGTGTAGTGGCCAAAGTAGTAACATCATGGAAATCAACAGTGACTCGCGAGTGAAGTCATTCCTGTAAGTGCCTCAAAGTTTGCACAGAGATGTAACCCTGCTGCTGTGGGAAGCACGCAAACACACTATGGAGAAATTACAAGAAAATCAGCATTTAAAGTAACAATTAATGGCATACCAGGCACAGCAGCCGTTGCTCCCAGTTCAATGGACGCGTACGGAGGTGGGGGAGCCTCTGCTTCCCCCTGAGTCCTTGATCCCGACGCCTCCGCTGCAGACGAGGTCAGGGCCGAGCTCGCCTGGGCCGTGCTCTGGTCCTGGCTGGACGTACCAGCCAGCACTGTGGCAGAAGTGCATTGCTGCTGATCGCTGGTAGAGGCCTCTGAAGAGTCGTCCTCGTTGTGCAACTATCAGGAGGGGAGAAAATTAAACAGATCAGATGATTCGTCATGTGTTGTGTGGCTGCTTGAGGACATGCTGGCGACACTACAAAACTGGCTACAATTTTATACAACGAAGAATGAAGAAAAGATTACTACTTGACTAAAATGACAACCAGAGGGTAAATGAGACAGCGGCAGTTGTAAAACTTGGTATTCATGAGCTGCATTTGGGGGATTTTACAGCTGAACATCTCAATAGTTGTTTGTAGCAACAGCATCATCAAGAAGTTATGTAAGACAAGGGGCTTGAGCACAATCTGTTTTTGTTTATGGACTTTTTTTGCAGAAAGATTATTAAACAGATTTCAGTCACTGGTTACATATTACAGCCACAAATAATGCATGGTCCTTTTCCCAGTATTTTACATATTATCCACATTATGGACATTAGGGTTTGTTTTACTGTTTCTTTCATTGAAAGCTTTAGTGTCCTTGTTTGTTGTTTGAAATTTTACCTGCAGCCATTTCTGCCTACTTTATAGTGATGTCACAGATATCTCAAGATTAGTTTCCCCTTTAATTGACCTGGATTTTAACCAAGCATTATATAAATCAACCAATCATAGCCCATCCTCATTGTGCTGGATGATCACAATCAAATCAAAAGTCATGCTCATTTTTCACAGTGATGGGAAGCTAAGCTGGTATGGCACCAGAGGACGGTCTCTGGAAAAGTGATCAGTCAATGAGAGTCGCCACTATAGCCGAGAGAACCATTTACAGACTTCAGTGCCTTAATATTCATCAGTGCCAAAGAGCCAAACACCTTCTGAAATTACAGAGGGGTCAAGAACATGGTGGCGGGAAATCTTGGTGGGTTAAGATGTTGGAGCTATCGAGTCCCAATATGCCCTTGAGGAAGTAATATGATGCTTGCTTTTCATTTGCACAAATCCCATGTAGCTTCATTTGAAATCATTATTCAGTCCCAACTTAACAACCCGTTAACTAACTGTGATGATGATTTTTTACGAACACAGATATTTTGTAAAGTCATGGTCGTGTTGTCAAAAACATCTTATGTTGTAAATTGATTCAGCTTTGGAGCCAAATTATATGTTTAAACAAAGTTTTAGGTCAAATTTGAACCTCAGTGTAGACAAAGCTGAGATTGACCATGGGAAAAAAAGCCGTGAGCATCATGCTCTATGCAAGGCTAATTAAAGAAAACGTGAAAATCGGGAAAATGCCCTGAGACAAATGGCCAGACAGCTCCAGACCACAGCAATTTATTGCGCAAAGCAACATCAACTCATCTAATCATGTGTTTAATGTCTGATTAAAAAGAAACAAAGAACCACTAACAAGAAAGCGTCTCTGTGTAAATGTGGTTGTGCAAGTTCAACATGTTCATGTCGTAAAACTAATGCCTGAATGATGCAAGCTGAAGGTCCTCAAGGCATATGATGCAATGACAAAGTCTACCGCCCTTCTGCTCCTGAAGTTTTAGTCATTTAAGACCTTATCTGAAAAAGTCAATCTGGTGGCATCTAAATGCTGAAGGGACTTTTAGCTTTGGTTTGTGGTTTTGAATGAAACCTATATTTTTCAAGGTGCTTCTGAGTTGTAATTATCAGCATCATAAGTATGTGTTTAAAAGGGAGACTTTCCATGAAGTAATGGCAATGTTCTTGCTGTGGGATAATACCACAACAAACAGGGGCAACACCCATTGTAATTACATCTGAAGAATAAGAAGAGCTCAATACACTACTGGACGTTTTATAAGACATAAAGTCGAACCTAGAGGAAAGTTGGTTCATCGCCGTGCAGATAGTGCAGCCCGTAAAAGCTCCACCAGCGCAGGGATTGAAGTA
The DNA here is from genome assembly GCF_024713975.1 of Paralichthys olivaceus. Lineage (NCBI taxonomy): Eukaryota > Metazoa > Chordata > Actinopteri > Pleuronectiformes > Paralichthyidae > Paralichthys > Paralichthys olivaceus. The sequence continues at coordinate 9,735,527 of NC_091116.1, forward strand.
CAAGGCAGAAAGTGAATGAGCGCCTGACAACTGGCTCGGAATCAAGGACAAGATAGAATGCACCCCCGTGCACCAGGGGATTACATAATATCTTGAACAACATGGCCATAAGCCACCTTGTGTGTCCGAATATACCCAGAACTGACGTGGGCCAGCTGAGAGCAGCAGAGCAACATACTTAAAATAAATCAGAGAATCTTCGAGAAGAATCAGAAGAGATCCAGTGCAAAATATGTGGCTTAAATGAGGTAAAGATGGGAATACATACAAACCACAACAAGTGAGAGGAGGAATATCCAGAGCTGTGCAGTATCGAAATAATCCTTGAGAATCCACTGTCCCAACTTGATTATAACGATGGAGTATTAATGCAGAAAAATTGTATAGTCTGACATTCTGAATCCTGCGGGATTCACATACCCAGAACCACAGGCATCCGAGCACAAGCTGCTGTTGTTCCAGCACAAGCCTGCTAATCCATTAGAAAAATTGCCTCACGTGTTCAGACCGCACTGCAAACTCAAATATGTACCACTTAGTGTGGTGGGGGGGAGGCCATGTTTTAATCGTCCTCAGACTGTTTTGACTCTTATTGGGAACACAAAGAGTACTGTCCTTTAATCCGTAACAGGAAAAACAGCAAGATGTACTTTGGAAAAGTTAGCGATTAAGCTTTTAGTTTTTCTATTGAGGTTTTGTTTGTTAGTAAGTGTGTTGTTAAGTTGTTAGTAGGTGGCTTATTATTGAGAATCAGGGTTTATGTGAAAATACAACACAATCACATAATAATAGCAAGTAAAATATAATTATTATTATTTGTATCACAATTGTGTGTTAGTTATTAGTATGTTGTTTGTTATTGGGACTCAGGGTCCACATAAAATACAAACAATCACAACAGTTAAGATATTATTAATGCTATGAAAGTTAGAAGTTGTTAGGTGGTTGTTAGAATTAATATTATTCAAACTCAGGGTGGACATAAAATACAATCACATGATCACAAGTAAGATATTATTAGTTATTTAAGTTGATTGTTAGTTAGTTATTAGTATATTGTTTATAACTGAGACTCGGGGTCCACATAAAACACAACACAATCACATTCAATAATAATAATAATAACAGTTATTAGCATTATTGGTGTATGCTAATGATGGTAACTCTAATAACAAGAATCCCCCATTGAGCCACAGTTAGCCAGCTAGCCTCTTACCACGCTAACATGAATCCACAGCTAACTCTCACGTCAACAGCCGTGTATGTGATCCCAGGTTTAATAACGACGTTGTAAACACAGCCACGTGTATGATCACTGTGTGATCCAGATTGTTCAGGCTTTAACTTCTACAGGCCTGCGGGGCTAATGTCAGCTAACGTTAGCCTAGCCGATGCGGAAGTGTCCACTCAAAGGTTAGATGTCCAAACAAAGTCATGAGAGGAGAAATACACAACAGGTATAATACTCTTTTGTGTGTTCTTTTACTGCGGTCTGTGATGTGACGTGTTAGTGAAAAGTTAGTACATGTAGTTGTGGCTTCATGTTTCATCAGGGCCTTTCTTCCTGTGTCACACAGGCCGAGCTGGTGATCCACACTCACCACTTGGTATCGACTCGCTGGGTCCATCCCCGGTTCGGTTCAGCTGGGAGAATCCAGCCGAGGGAGGCAGAGGGGAGTCCGGCTGCTGAGTGTGTCCGAGCCTCGAGTGTCAGGACCCGGGGGCGCTCCTGTCAAGCTGTCGCTGAACAACAGAAGAGAGAAATGGCTGCGACCCACAGAAGTGCTGCTCAGGAAAATAACCGAGAGTCCCGGAGAGGCAAGCTGCACATAGACTGTACCACTTCCTATTACACACTTCACAATAAACCATACATTATATTCTTAGAAACACATAGAATAACCTTTGAAATCCAGAGGCAGTTTATTATTATTATTATAACGTTATTGTTATTACTATTATCATTATTATTATTATTATTATTATTGGTTAGCTGCACATAGACTGTACCACTTCCTATTACACACTTCCCAATAAACCATACATTATATTCTTAGAAACACATAGAATAACCTTTGAAATCCAGAGGCAGTTTATTATTATTATTATAACGTTATTGTTATTACTATTATCATTATTATTATTATTATTATTATTATTATTATTGGTTAGCTGCACATAGACTGTACCACTTCCTATTACACACTTCCCAATAAACCACACATTATATTCTTAGAAACACATAGAATAACCATTGAAATCCAGAGGCAGTTTATTATTATTATTACGTTATTGTTATTACTATTATCATTATTATTATTATTATTGGTTAGCTGCACATAGACTGTACCACTTCCTATCACACACTTCCCAATAAACCACACATTATATTCTTAGAAACACATAGAATAACCTTTGAAATCCAGAGGCAGTTTATTATTATTATTATTATTACGTTATTGTTATTGCCATTATCATTATTATTATTATTGTTGTTGGTTAGCTGCACATAGACTGTAATACTTCCTATTACACGAGAAATGATGTATTATATACGATATATATATATATATATATATATATATATCTTCTTATTATGATTATTAGTAGTAGTAGTAGTAGTAGTAGAAGTATATATTATTTCTGATTAGCAGTAGTATTTTCTAATTGAATAATAATAATTATTGTGAATAATATTTGTAGTATTGTTATTGTTATTATTATTATTAGTAATAGTATTGTTGTTATTTTTATGATGAGGATTACTACTAACTATTATTTTAGTAGTAGAGGTAGTAGCATGATTATTACTGTTATTAGCAGCAGTATATTTATAATGTAATATAAGTACTATTAATAATGTTACTATTATATTATTTGTAGCAATAGTAGTAGTTGTCAAAGTACTACTTTAGTTTAGTTATTTGAAGTTACGTTAATCAGTCTTATTATTTGACTAAATTTCCTCAATTATGAGTGAATTTTCATTATTCGGTGATCTATCCCTATAGGTAAGAGAAGCCTATTTATTTTGACCAGATTTACATTTTATTATTATTTATTAGTGTATTTATTATTATCATTTATTTAAAATATATAAAGTATTGAAATGTTTTCCTCAAAAATGTACACAAATGAGTAGGCTTTGTTACTGCTGCAAGTACTGCTGCTGCAGATTATTTATTGTTCATTCAGCACACTATGTCCACTGAATAATGCTTTAACTTCTTTATGGAGGTGCATATTTAATTTTACATCTTTAAATGTCAATATTCTATATATTATATAAATATTATTAGAAGTTCTTGTATTTATATGTATTTTTCCTTTTTGTAATATTTATTTTTAATTTCATAGCAGCAGTTAAATGACAGTAGAGATTCCTCATCCTTCAATCTTTATATACTGCTACTTACTGCTACTCACTTTTATTATTGTCTGTATTAGCTCTGGGTATGTGTTTATTTTGAAAAGGTGATAATATTTCTGTATGATTCTAGTGTGACTTTGGCTAACTTGACAGCAGGGGATGAACAGGATTTCCAAGGATTGAAGAATTGTGATGACGCAAATAAATAAACACCCACCCACCCACCCACCCACACACACACACACACACACACAATAATATGATGAATAATTGAAACCAGTAGGTGCCACAAAGCCACAAGCAGCAACTTTCCATAAAGAAAAGAATCATAAATGACTCAGAGATGTAGATAAGTTTAGTTTTAAAAAGACCTAAATGACATGAAGTATATTTCGCAGTTTACTTCAGTCTTTGTTTGTCTGTGAATTATTAAAGTCAGCAGCATTTGCATGAGGCCTGTCAGCTACTAACTCGTGGTCTTCATTTGGCCTTGAATGAAAAACTCATGACCCTTGAACACATGTCATCTCTCTGATCATTAACTTATCTAACAAACAAACAAGAAACCATAACATGTTGCAGACTTTTATTTTGTACTTTCCTGGAGTTATATCCCCTGTGGAGGAGACTGTCACTGTTGTAGAGGTAAACAACATTGGATTTTCAGTTCAATGTGCACTTACAGCTCATCAACACTTTTTAATAGTACTACAGAGTCTTCTTTAAGGTTTATTCTTCCATCACCACATTGCCCCGCTATACAGAAACAAAGCCAAAACGTCGGACGCTGCCGTCTTGCACCCACGTCGTCATTTGCAGCCATAGTCAGTCATTTCAGCTGCTGCACCCACAGAAAGTGTGAGTGATTAGAAATGGGTCAAATGAACAATGTGTACCTTTTATGCAGGAGTTGTTGAACAGCAAAGTTCTCTTGAGGGGGTGTTCCACATCTGCAGCAACGTAGCGTCCTCTGGTGGCCGTACAGGCAAACTGCAGGTCATCTAAAATCACTCAGCATATTTTATGGTTTGTTCTTGTTTTGAAGGTTGATTCATGTAGTTGTTGATGTGATGTGTGTTGATGCGGTTACAGAAAGAAATCACATATATTATATATATATATACATAGATATATTTAAATCAATGGTGGAGTGGATGTTATACTATAAAACACATTTGCTTTTAAGGTTTGATAGAAATATGACTTTTTAATGTAACTACGTGAACTAAATAGTCTGAAATATGGGACATAGTTTAGTATGTTGTTCAAAATATGATAAAAAAAAGTCATAGGTTAGTATGTCGTCTGAAATATCGTAGAAATATCATGAGGTATATATCAGGTCTTGGTTCAAGTCCAAGCTGAATTCTTTTTTTTCTTCTTATAGTAAAGCATTTCAGTATGTGAGACGTTGCCTCTCGTGTTGCATCACACATCTTCCAACTTGAATGTTTAATGTTCTGTCCATCTTTCTGCTAAAATGTTTTAAAGATTGAATTTGCATTGTAGTATTGTAATTGACACCAATCTGGTGTCTTCTCAAGGTTTTTCATAAAATTTAAGTTTTCTTCATTACCGATTATTTACAAGTTTGACAGATTAACTGAAATTATGTTTTATTGTTTTCAATGTTCAAAATAAAAGCTCAGTAATTCAAAAGTGCTGTTACTTTGAAGACAACCTGGCAAAGAGGAAGTGATTAACTTTATGTGACCTTATAAAACACACGTCAGGAAGCTGAAAGTGTGAACAGTTGATACAGTATGTGAGAATGAGTAGAGATGTGGATGAAATCAGAAATAATGTCAATATTGAAGGTCACAAAGTAAAATTGACTTAACTCCTGCAGTACTTGTCGTGGAAATGTATGTTTATTGCATTTGTTTTTCATTTTCTTACAGCGAGAGACACTTGACATGAGGAAGCGGAGTTGATGCTACAGAGAAACAAGATGTCACACTGGAGTACAACTTGGAATTACTTACAACTCCCAACATGACATTTGTACTGCACCAGACTCATCAAACTTAAGTTAGTCCATTAAAATCATATGGAGTTAATATACAGTGAAATTCAAGACAAGATAAAGTTCAAATAAAGGAACTTTTAAGATAAAGTAAAAAAATGAACATGAATATAACAATATGGAAGGACTGAGACATGTCACCTTGTTCCAGTTGTTGGTTATCACTTGTATAGATTTGTTCCAGAGTGGAGGTTCTTCTGTCACAAACTATCTCTGACAAGTGTCTGAATGAAAAGAAGATGAAAATAACAGACTTCAAATGATTCAGATGAATTCAGATCATGTGGGACATTAATGAGGGACACAAAAACTTCTGTCTGTTTATTTCATGTAGTTAGTCTGGACATCACGTGACCATTAACCCCATGACTTTTATATGTGATTTCAGATAACATGTTAACCTATTACTTTTTTAAATCATATTTCAGACAATAATAATGTTATTCCTCTGAGTCCAAATAGACTGTGTCCACACGAAGCCACTTTGTCTGTTTGTGTGTAGGCTGGAATTGCACGACGTAGCATTTTGTTTCAACCAAGTATTTGAGAGCAAAAGAGAAGCAGCTCGAGTTAAAGTGCTGCAATGTGATTCCCATTGTGTGAAGGTTCTACATGTGAAATAAATGGCCCCTGTGTTGACTCACTCCTCGTGGACTAAGTGGACCACTAATCAGACTGAAGGTCACTGGTTCAAGACTGAGGATGTCCCAAAAAGAAAACAAAAAGTACCTGGATCATAAGATGGACCGGATCTGGATCTGCTGGAGTCCAGGGGATGGATGGACTCTCTATCCCACTGTCTAGGTGCCCCTGAGCAAGGCACCTTACATCTGCTCCCCTATCATTGCTCACTCAGGACGGGTTAAAGGCAGAGACTTCATTTCCCCCCATGTTGCATAGTTGTGTGCTGTGTGTTGCAGGATTTGTGGGACAATAAAGGAATCTTAGTCTTGATGTGTGTCCTTTAGTGTGTGTGAGCTGCGCTGAGTTTATACAGCTGTGGGTGGAGCCAGGCAGGGCTGATTAGTGGAGGTGAATGGAAGAGGCGGAGTACAAAATGAGACCGTGCGTGCAGTGGTGGGCGAGACGGCTCACGTGACCCAGCAAGATGGCGACCGCAGGGCAGAGTGGACGTGAGTGTGAGTACTACGTCTTATTATCATCTCACCGTTACACGGACAAACAACCGGATCCTTTCACTCCGCGTCGTTTCCTTGCGTGACCGTGGGCAATGTTTATCTCCACGATATCGCCTCGGTTACGTTTTTATCCTGCGGTTTTTTTTAAATTCGCTAACTGAGGTGGCGCTGAGCGGCTCCGCTAACGTTAGCTCGTGTCTGTGGTCCTATATTGTTTTAAAGCGTTAGTCAGCTGTTTTCTGTTCTGCCTCGTCATCCCAGCCACTGGTTGATCAAACCACAGCATCTGTTTGTTCACTTATACACATGTGTGTGTTTCTCTTTCTAGATTTCAACTGAGCAGGCTCCGTTTTTGCTGTGGATTTGGATCCGCTGATTAATTACTGTCCATCATCATCATCATCATCATCATCATCATCATCATCACAACAGAGAATCAAGATGGCCCTAAATGTGTTTGGTAAGCAGCATCTCACATGATGATTATTGTGATTCAATGCCATGTTTGTCCTCTGATCAACCATCCTTTATTATAATTCATCTGTTACACGACAGGACAGTAAAACATAATGTGGATCCAATGTGGAACTTCCCAAATGTTGTTCTTCCTTCTCCTGTACATTTGTTTACTCACTGGAAACTTTGCAATTTATGAATTAAAAACCACATGATCTCTTCATAGAATATGATGCTTCTTGATATAATCCTACTTTACAAAGCAATAAGTACCCCTGAATTTTAGTTTATTTTGTATTTTAGTGTATTTTCAAGCACTAGACATCCTATTCTATTTGCACTTGTTTTTACTATATTTCATTTTATTCTGTATTTTACATCCATACATGTATTTTGTGTTTCTATTGGGAGGGGGTTATGTGTCTTGTTTCTTTTCCTGTTATGTGTTATGCTGTGAGTGTTGTTGTGGGAGTTGTGTGCATGGCAATAAAGTATTGAATCTTGAATCTTTAGTAGCAGGTAACACCTGCTACAGGCTGCTTACATAGTAATGCTTCACTGATGCAATAGTATAGTATTTATTGTATTCATCAATATTAAATAAATAATGTCTCCCTCTGGCACAGCACAAGCAATTTGTAATGCTTTGAGTACATTTTGCTGATAATCAAATCTATAATAATAATAATAATCTAATTTTACTGAACATTTTGAATAGAGGACTCGTATAATGTGGTGTCACTAGGATCTACATACTTCTTCCATCCATGATATATTGGGGTTGGTTAATGTAGCCCAGAAGTAAAGAATTTAAATGCCGTAAAGAAAAGAAACGTCCCATATTTACTGAAGTATTAGCAGTAAAATACTGTTAGCCTAAAATGCAGAGTTAGCTGTGTAAACACCTAGTTTTAGATATTTATCAGTTTATTTAATGTTTATTTATTTTGCTGTAGCTACAAAATTATTTAAGAACATATTTATAAATATGCTCCTTTTTTTTTCTATGGTTCTCTAACAGCTCTCCCGTCAAACCAGCATTTGAAGAAAATTTTGAATTCTCAAATAGCAACTTGATGAATTAAACATAAAAATCAAAGTGATGAGATGAGTGAATTCTGAACCCCTTCAGTCAAATCACCTCTGATCACTGTCACAGTTTCTCCACTTGGGGGCGCAAAAGCAGAGGAAATTGTGTTTGAGTAATGTTGCAGCTGTTTAATCCATTGTCGTACTTTTTCTCCTCTCAGATCATGATGAATACAGGCCACCAGTGTGGAAGTCTTACTGTAAGTTTCAGTGGAACATTTTTTTGTTATAATCCCGATTCTTAACTTTTATTGTTATTTCCTTGTCAGTATAATGCGATTTGGATAGTCATGCTATCTTTCACTGTCCTGGGTATGCGTTTAAGGAGATAATATCGTTGTAATAAACTGCTGTGTTTCCTCCTTCAGTGTACCAGCTCCAGCAGGAGGCGCCTCACCCACGCAGACTCACCTGCACCCGTGAGGTGAGAACACAATCCCTAATCCCAGTTTTGATCCCAATGGTATTGCACTGGTATTGTTTATTATTTTATAAGTTTGTTATTATGAAGTCAGACATCTGATTTTATAAATGGCCTCCACCAGGTCAGGTACACACTGAGGGAACAGCCCACAGGGGCAAATATGGGGGTTCTTGCCTACGGATGCTTTGGCATGTGGACTGGAGGAGCCAGGGATCGAACCACCAAACTCTTTAACCCCACCTGCCTTGTTTATGGCTGCAGATTGTCATGAATCAAATAAACATAGTGGTACCTTGCGTAAAGTGTTAAAAAAAATGAATGGATGGATGGATAGAGAGATAGACCTTAATATAGATTAAAACAATTCCAATCTTTGTGGGTAATATGATAATAACCTGAAAAATAAAAAAAATAATGGTATGGATCAAAGCTTCAAGCAGTCTGAACATTTCTTGTGTGTCTTTGTGTATGTGTGTAGCTGTGTGAGTTAATGTGTGTTTGTGCCTCCCCGGAGACTATATTTGCTGATGTCGACTCTCAGCAGGACTGATCGTTTTTTACTGTAGTTCGGGAATCCGTTGTCTTGAGGGAAAGCATCTGTTAAACCGTCTGTAGCACATGTTAAACACGGCACACGAGCTAAAAGGTTTAACACCGCACATTATTTTATGTTGGTTAAAGTAGGTTTTGTATTATTAAAGCGATCTAACGTTGTGTGTGTGATTGCGTGTGGCAGCAATGTTTTGGGCAAACCAATAGGGATTAGAGATTGGGAGAATTTTGTGCATCTGCTGTTTTTGTGTGTTAATCCCTAAAGACAGTTCTTTTAGGGCCTGAAGGATGGGGGTGTGTGTGTGTGTGTGTGTGTGTGTGTGTGTGTGTGTGTGTGTGTGTGTGTGTGTGTGTGTGTGTGTGTGTGTGTGTGTGTGTGTGTGTGTGTGTGTGTGTGTGTGTGTGTGTGTGTACAGATGTGAAATGAACAGCTGTTGCTTTTTCATTCCCCGGCCTGGTCAGGTAGTCGGTGCTGACCCAGTTAAAATGCAGCAGCCTGGCAGACAGACGGAGTGTAAGTGCCCCGCCACCCTCATCCCTTCTACCACCAGCCCCATGGTGTCTGCTGGGAGTCCAGCCATATGTGATTTAATGATGCACCAATAAGCACTTATCTGTGGCTGTCACTTTTTAATTTGTATCATGTCCGGGTGAAGTTGTGGCACAAATGAGTCCTTTAACTGAGCGACCTTGGGTTACAATACGTTTTTTAGAATACACTGAACATATTTAGATTTTGGACTCTGGGTGGGACAAAATAAGCAACAAGATGAGGGTAACAGGTTTTGGAAAATTCCAATTGGAATTTTATTCCAAATGTTTCATGAAAAAAAATCTCAGCAGATGCATGATTAATGCTGTGATACCATTTTCACTTCCCAATACCTTGACTTGCATATTGGCTGATATTGAGCACTGATCCAATACCAGTGCATTCACAACAGTAAGAACTTGTATATGTATTTTAACAGCTGTATGTTACTATGTTCCTTTTCTTTAAAGATGTGGTATCAGATCATTACATAGATTCATGTACTCAGTTTGTCTTTAATAGTAATAATAGCCTTTATTATCATTGTGAGCTGTGAGCAGACATCCTCCCTAATTACTATTCAGTCTTTGAGAGACGCAAAGTAAATACATGCAGGATAACTTCGGATCTTTATACAATAGTTTAAAAGAGGTTAATATTTGAGCTTTAGCTTTCTGCCACAGTTTTCGATCAACAATTAATTTCCCTAAATCAATCGACAAAAGTAAATAAAAGTTTGTGTGTTCGCCTCCAGGTTCTGCCACGCTCACCATTTCACCACGAAGCGATTAATTTCATCATTCTGTGTGAAATACACTTCGCAATGGGAGTCTGAGAATGCATTCTTCTTCCAAAGAGTTATTTCCCTCCAGCTCAGCGGGATGCCTGCTCAGTATTAGTGACGGCTGTTAGGCCTCAGTAGTTTTTGGTAGGTGTCCAGAGGTGCACGTGCATGGGAGGTGACACAGGCGCAGCATACGTCCTCCCTGCTCATAAACCAGCCTGATTGTCTTTAATTCCTCTCTGACTTTTACCACCGTGACCTTAATTTGTTCTGATTAGAAGCTGAAAATGATCACCTGATTTCCAGCTATATGCGTGTTATGACACACGTGTGCCAAACTGGACTGCCCCTTTACTTCTCACACAGCGCGTCCAAATTAATATTCACCACGGTTTGCCTGGTCTTTGTTGATTTATTGGCTCAACAGCAATTTCACCGAGAACAACACAATGTTCCGCGTATTTTCAACTGACTTGTGCAATATTCTCCACGCCCATGCACTCACCAGCTAAGGACGCCAAGCGGGGTTTACATGAGAGTGTTGTAAATGTGTGCAGTCTGGGAGGCCAGGGCATTTCACAAACTATATGTTTGTTATTTTTTTAATTCAAGTATTTTATGAATGATCTGCTACTGCATTCAGCTATATAATATTGGATATTTTGTTTGGATCCAATATTAATATTTGATATGAGGTTTTTATGGCACTAAATTAATTCAAACACCATTTAGAACAATAAATTCTTACATATAAACTTGTCAGTTACTTTTTTTCATACAGATAAATGTAATTCTTCTGTTAAAGTGATCTTATTAAATTTTTTACATTATTTATTCTTCTTTTCCCTGCAGGTGGACAACCGGCCTAAATACTATGGGAGAGAGTAAGTTTACACTGTATTCTCTATTCATCAGACGTGTTGCCAGAGACATTTCAACATTGTGTTTCCCACATGCAATTTAAAAATCTATCATTTTACTCCTCTTTGCTTCCAGGTACCATGGGATGATCTCGAGAGAAGAGGCCGACCAGTCACTGAGTCAGGCCGAAGGCAGCTACCTCATTAGAGAGAGTCAGAGACAACCGGGCACATACACACTGGCTCTAAGGTGTGTTTGCGTTAGACTCATTTCAAGACACTGAGAGCTTTTTCACATGTGAAGGTTAGAACCTTAATCTAGAGACTCCATCTAAATCGAAATAAATAAATACATTCTTTTATTTATAAGCTGCCTATTTACAGTGAAATATTTTAGGAAACACGTGATAAAATTTGTTTGAGATATTTTGCTTCTCCCCCAAGACCTTGCAAAAACTGTTGTTGGACCTTTATCACCTTTGCATGCACGTATTTGTGTGTCAAGGCAAGAAGCTATGTGTGGTCTTGTGTACAGGCCCCAGTTGTTGTAAGGTGTGAGGGTTTAACCCCTCCCTGCCCTCAGTAAAGGCAGCAGTCGAGCTTTAAGCTGCTCAGAGGCACTCATCTCTAAACTCACATGGCATCGCACGCCACCTTCCAGCGAGCCTTCCCTCGTGAAGAGAACACGAGAGAGGAATAGTTTCATTTAGCTACATGTTTCCTGAATGTTTGTTTTAGGAGTCATTATTGCTATAGTGATTCAGTGTTTTACACTGAGGTACATGTGTTTGAACCATATGTTGCATCCAAAGGAGCCTTTTCTGTATCCTTAAAACCACTCTGTTCCCTTGGCCTAATTACCTTGTAGGCAAATGACTTTCTATCATATCACTCCTCAGTTTGACTTGAATGGGAGCCCTAATTTTTCTCAGAGTAGGTGTCACACTTCTAAATGGGTGCCTGACTTAATTTGAATGTAGTTTCGGGTCAGTTTATTCTATTCATAACCGTGTCATTCTTCCACCTGCGCAAGTTCCTCTCCCTTCCACCGCCTCGTTCAGCCCCGTGGTTATAATTAAATTCCATAAATACTCTTTCATAAACTGCAGCGTCCCAGTCTGGGTTGGCAGAAAAGGAAGGTTGGATTTTGGGTTAATGATCTAATGACGCTGTTTAATCTCGCGGTGGGTTCCGTTGTGATCCACGGAGGAGCAGATGATGTGTTGGCCCAGTTCAGGGACACAATATAATAATATTAATACTTATCAATTGACTAAACCTCAGGGGTCGGAGAATAGATGTTGCCTGTTTTTTACCAGTCTGCCCTCCTTCATCCCAACCCCAGGTTCGGGAACCAGACGAGAAACTTCCGTCTCTACCATGACGGGAAACACTTTGTCGGAGAGAAGAGGTTCGAGTCCATCCACGACCTGGTCACGGACGGCCTGATCACGCTCTACATTGAGACAAAGGTGTGGGTTTGTCTTCGCATTCACATGTCCTTCCCTCCCCTTCAGCCTTACTTAGAAATCACGATCTACCTTTAAAAGCTAAAACTGACAGCATGGAACAGGTGGACCCATGGATCAGGGTTGAAAGGGTGTAATTCTGCATTTAAAGACTTGCGCTTGCAGTTTGCCAGGTAAAAAAATCAGCTTTCTCGAATTACATAATAACCCATGATCACCACTTGTTTTCTTAAACATATGGATCCCTGGATTCTTTAAAAACCACTAAAGAAAAAGGAAATATATAATTTTTCTCCTTTTTTGTGCACATTCTCTCCCATTACCTTTTTTTCACCCTGAAAACAGATCAGCTCCAGGCAAGATTAAAATCAGAGTTGGAAAATTAAGCATATGTTCTTAAGTTTAGTCCAGGCCTCGTTGGATCAAATGTGGTTACACAGGCAGAAAGAAAGACGCAGAATCATTAATAATCTAAACCTGTGACTAATAATAATAAACGCGGTGCCCTCTCTTCTTTCAGGCAGCGGAGTACATCGCCAAGATGACCATAAACCCCATCTATGAACATGTGGGCTACACCACCCTGAACCAGGAGCCCACCCTGAAGAAACATCTGCCACTCAGCCCCGAGGCCCCCGACGGACCTGCTCCGACCAAAGATGACTGCAATGCGGAGGAGAGGGTGAGGACAGGACACTTCTAAATGCACTGATCATCCTGCAAGTAGTTTTAGCGCTTTAAAGTTTTTTAATTTTACAAAATACAAACGCTGACACTTTATTTCTCAGGGAATCACAGATATTTCATATATTCCACTATATTTCATCCTTAAAATTAATATTCAGCTGTTCACCCATAGAGATTGTTCAAAAGACAAAATGTATCAATTAATGGAAGCGGTATAGGAATTCTGTCCTAAACCATTCACCCATTATTTTATGTTATCGGCAAACTGGCCTGAATGTTTTGGATAAGAAATAGAGTAGTGTAGAGTATAGTCCAAAGAATTTTCCTTTTAATAAACCAACGTCTGAAAATTTGTCAAATCTTTGAATTGAGAGAAGTGAATTTCGTTATATACGCCATCACAGTATTTCTGAAATGTAAATGCATGATATCTAAAAGTTTGGGTAAAGGTAAGTTAAGGTCATGGCTGCACAGTGCTAAGCTGGAAGGATGAGAGTTGAGGAACCTGGTGTAAGAAGGAACAGAAGAACGAGGAGGAGGAGGAGGATGGATGCAGAGGACTGATGGCCTCCAGCCAAGGGCTCTGCAGTAAAATTACATAACAGCAGTTTGCCTGCAGAAACCTGCTATCTCCCAAAAGCCTCTGACTGAGTACTCGTGAGGGGAGTTTGTTATTGGCTCGTTAGTTTCAGCTCCGCTGTGCATTTAGTTCTTATTCATTGACTTTTTCTGGGGGTGGAGCTTTTTGCACAGGATGAAAACAAAAGCAGCAAAAAAATGTGCAGAGGTGAGGTTTCTGCACGACGCAGGAACTGACTCTAATTATAAATCAACGTGCTACGTTAAATGTAAATCTTCCATTCTGCAGCTACGTGTTTGTTCAGGCAGGTGCAAGGAAACGAGACAGAGGAGGATGCAGAGCAACTGCTGCAGAACCTTGAGGAAAAGCCGCGCGTATTTAAGTGTGAAACGGTCCAGTTACAACGGACAGTTTTTAACAACAACAGGCTCAGGAGGAAGTGCTGTGTGCAACATGCAATGCGTTTATCTGCCACACCAGTGCTGAGCCTCCTGAGGCCTTGTATGACCTGCAGCGCATGACCACCAACGCTGCACCTCATACATCACTGTCTACATTTATGTGTGTGAAGTGGGAATGGGCCTGTGTACGTGTGTGCTTTCATAATTGGGTGGATTTGCAGACAAAGCAGTACGGCTGTGACATTGAGACCAGAGGTAGCTCTCTGCAGGGAAGTCAAACATCCAGGAGATACATATTTCATATGTTCACACGGCTAATCAACGTTTGCAGCGAGTTAAATGCAGCTTTATGGTCCCCGCAGGGAAAATAGAGACGTGGTCCTGGTGATGAGTTTTTAAAAATTCATTTTTAGGGCCTTGTTCTGGTGAGATTGATTTGACTGGAGAGTGAGAGGAAGCAGCAGGAATTTGGTTTCAACACAGAATAAAAAAATCTACTAGGAGATTTAAGGTCAAAGGATGATATCCTCCATTCACTTCTTTCCTTTCCATTTTTATTTCTACGTCTGTAATCAGGGGGTTCTTTTGGCTGAAACCCACCACCTCTCAACTCGCAATAAAAACATCATTAAATAACCATGACCAGTCATACATATTCACTGTGTTATGTATATGAGCCGAAGATTATGGAATTTGGATCTGCAGTTGCTCCTCGAAGGGATTTTTGTGATTCCCTTTTTTTTTCCTCATACATACTCAAGATGCCCCAAAAAGAATAGTTTCATTAGTCAGTGTCAAAGATCAAAACACAACTGAAAGCGTGTAGATCTCCCCGCAGTAACAGGATTGAATGCCTTCCCACTGCTTTATTTGTTGACAGTCCAAACATCCCTTATCCCTAGAACTGACACTTAACCAGAAACCTGCAAAATGCTTATTTAGCCTTAAACTACTCTTATATAACGTCTGTTCTATGATCCAAATTAATGGGCATGGAGCAAATTAAGGGTGTAGGATTGTGTAATTTCTGTAATGAAATTGAGATTTTCGAGTAACACACACCGCTGTACAGGTCTTTGGGGAAAAAATGGAAATATTAGAGGATATTGCAGGTAGAATGAGAAGCGGATGGAGGGAAACAAAGAGGAACAAAAAGTGTGAACAAATGAATTAAATAACAGCTTTTCTCTCCACTCATTCTTCCCCCTTCTTTCTCTCCTGGGACAATCAAGGGGGGCAGAATCGGTGGCGAACAACAAGAATCCCTGAATTCCGATTGGTTCCCCTCACTCTCAATGTGACCTGTTAAATTCATCCGCCGCTGCTCTGTTGCTCAGCCTCCCCCCTCCTCTCCTTGCTCTCGCCGCCTCTGTCCTTCCCTCCTCCACTGGTAGTGTGTGTGTGTGTGTGTGTGTGTGTGTGTGTGTGTGTGTGTGTGTGTGTGTGTGTGTGTGTGTGTGTGTGTGTGTGTGTGTGTGTGTGTGTGTGTGTGTGTAAAGCGGATTAACGCACACACTGAGCCATGTGGGCTGAGACGCTCACCTACACGAGACCGAGAGACGGCAGCGCTCATTCTGCCGCATCAGTACCAGTGTGACGGATTTTGCTTCCAGGACGATTTGTTGATTTATATTCATTGAACTTTCTCCGGGTATTTTTGAACAGGCGGATGTGTTTTTCGACTGGCTGGCTTTTGTTTTTTGTTATGAACTGGAATTGCAGCCCCGTCAGCTGCAGAGCTAATCTGATTGGGTGATCTTTGTGGTACCAAAACAGCAAGATTGGTCCTGTGTCTGCTGTGTTGGCTCCTTGGTTTACGATGTTGTTGTCAATATGCAGTTTTAATTTGATTTGTGAGTCTAGCTGCATATTTATTTAACTCTATTTTATTGACAAAATATTTTCAAGAATATTTCCCTTTTTTATGTCATATTTTTTGGCATTCTGATTATTTAGTAGTGTGATTTGGATTTTGGTCTCTGAGGCAATATATTTTATTTCAAATTCAATACCAAACCTGCAGCTCCCACAATGCCGAGCTGTGAGTCGCACGTGATTAAACGGGGTAAAAAGCATTCACGCAGGCAAGCCGAGAAGAAAACAAGTCAGAAGGGCTCTTTGTTTACAGCAGCTTTCGGTTTAAATGTCAGTGCTGGATCAATTCCCTCCCTGCCGGTCTCCGGGAGCACATCGGACCCCAGCACGGGCTCTGGAACCCATCTCAACCGGGTGCCAGCCCCCTCTAAACCCACCTCCCCTGCTTCCACCTTCTGGCAACCAATCAGATCTTTTGCCCTTTCGCAGCTCACATCGCTGGTGCGGCGGGCCACCCTTAGGGAGAGCGACTTGGCGCCCAAGTACGAGAAGGTCCACAACTTCAAGGTGAGGGACTCCTTCGCTCTCTTAATCCTCTGTGTGTTCTGTGTGTGTATATTTGTGTGCGTGTGTTAGTGTGTACTGAAAAATGCCAGAGTTGCTGATTCAGCTCATGGGGTCTTATTCAAATTGACCTCAGAGAACACACTCACACACACACTACATTTACATTTCAAACCTCTGTTTAGTGCCTCCAACTCCCAGATTTCCATATTACATGCAGCCATTAGCAAAGAGCACAAAGGTCAGAGCCACAGTGTCCTTAACTCAAGGGAAATGTGGATGAACCCACACTGACAGACACACAAAAAGCCCTGTGATGTGATGGAGGTCATTAGCATTTCAGTTATAGAACCAATTTATGCCATAAATGAGCAGATCGAAATCTCCTCTCCCTAAATTTTTTTATATTATTTTGCCATCATTCTTTTGTCAGTGCCTGTTATTGCTGTTAGTCATGTATCACCTAACCCAGTCGGGCTTATCTGAATATCTTTTCAATTTGCTGTATTCATTTTCCTGTTAAATTAACCTTTTTACTGTCTGTCTTTAAACCAGGTTCATACATTCAGGGGCCCCCACTGGTGTGAGTACTGTGCCAACTTCATGTGGGGTCTCATCGCTCAGGGAGTAAAGTGTGCAGGTAACCAACCTAAAACACACACACATCAGTGTATTCTACATTCTTTCACTCATCACAAAGAAAAGTGCCATAACAGATTCAGTCTCCTTTTTGCCATGTTCGACATGTCGCATCTCCTCTCTCTTAAGTCGTGACTCAAAAGTAGACAGCAGGCTAAAGTTAGTCACTAGTGCTGTTGACTCATCTGCAGTGTATCACAGATTTCAAATGTTAAAAGATTCAGCTCGGTGCCAAAGAACAGAGTGTGTGTGAGTATTACTGTGTGTGGGTGATGAACTGAGCCTCAGCAGCACCTACGTGAACTATGGAACTTTTACCATCCAGGCTAGTTACTATGCTTTGACATGAGCTTTATGGACAAAACTGCACTGTCCTGTAAAGAGATGAAAGCAGCATACGCAGCATACCGGAGCACATTCTTCATTTTCTTCAGAAAGTGATGTGAAACCATCTCTCGTCTTTCCCCCGTCAGACTGTGGGTTGAATGTCCATAAGCAGTGCTCCAAAGTCGTGCCCAACGACTGTCAGCCGGACCTGCGGCACGTCAAGAAGGTGTACAGCTGCGACCTGACCACGCTGGTCAAAGCCCACAACACCAAGAGGCCCATGGTGGTCGATATGTGCATACAGGAGATCGAGGCCAGAGGTGAGAGCGCGTTGAGAGTGTTGGTGTGTGAGCGTATTTGATTATAGAAAAAAGCTTGTATGTATTGTTCGACAACCTTAAGAGAAAATCCTCATGGCTAGCATGTGTATAGAAGATGTGTGTGTCCCAGTGGTGGGGTGTGCACAAGCTGAATAAATGCTGCTGCAGACAGGAGTTTATTGATTGTGATTCAAGACCGGAGTGAAACTAATATGTGAAATCAATAGAGACAACAACGTGAAGTGATTGAACTTGACTGGAAATTGGACAGGTGGAAACACGACCAACCCCCCCCTACACACACACACACACACACACACACACACACACACACACGCTTGTTGTTTACTCATAGAATCTTCGCTGTAACTCTCACAGTTTAAAAAAAAATAAAAAAGATTTCAATAGAAATCGCTTATAAATCCCGCTGCATAAGTACAGTGTTTTTTCGTTCAGGTTTTCGGTTTCTATCACTGAAAGCTGTTGAATCTCATGGCCTTTCCATCTTTGTTACATTCAGCCCCTCTGGAAATTTTCAGGAGTTCAAATATTCATATTTGAGAAGAACATAGACTTCTGGCACATAAAGAGTCTTAAATTATTAATCATCCAGATTATGGCCAATTATTAAAGATGTAAATATTTAAAGACATTTTTCAGCCACACTCCAATTAAATTTTGATTAATATATTATATTAATGGTGGTGTCCCTTCAACTCTCCTTGTCTGACTCCAGGTCTGCAGTCGGAGGGTTTGTACAGAATATCTGGCTTCAGTGAGCTGATTGAAGATGTCAAGCTGGCCTTTGACAGAGGTGAGTGTCGCCCCCTGTTGTTCTTTTTCCTAAATATGTGAAACCCCCGCTGTAGATCACCATGACAACTTTATCGTCAGTAAAACATCAACACAATCCTTCAGAGACATTCTTTGAGGACACATATTTCAGTTTCCCTTTTCCACCGAAAGCAACTCACCGATTGTTTCTGTCTTCTTCCACAGACGGAGAAAAGGCTGACATTTCCTCAAATGCTTACGAGGACATCAACATCATCACCGGAGCCCTCAAACTCTACTTCAGAGAGCTGCCTATCCCCCTCATCACATATGATGCCTACCCACACTTTATAGAAACAGCAAGTAGGGCTTCTTGCTTTCCGTACTTTTCATAAAATGCAAAATTGAATGAAGGAGGCAGGAGGAACTTGACATCAAGGATCATATCCTGCATATGTTAGAAGTCTGTTAAAGACATGTATTTTTGCCATTTTTAAATGTTATTATATCTTAACTGATCCAATATCTAAATGTCCCCTGCCTTTTTTCACTTTTGTATTTTGTGTGTTTGCGTATCACAGAGATTACAGACCCAGAAAAACGGCTGGAGTCTCTCCACGAGGCCTTGAAGCTGCTGCCGCCAGCTCACTGCGAATCACTGCGATACCTCATGGGTCACCTCAAGAGGTCTGAACAAACTGGTTTCACTTCCTCACATCGATCCCTTAAATTGATATTTTTTAGCTGTTGTGGTCATTTATTTTCTCGCTTCACATACTTCCTCTTGCTCTCTCCATCCAGGGTGACCCAGTGCGAGAAGGAGAACCTCATGCCCAGTGAGAACCTGGGCATCGTCTTCGGCCCGACGCTCATGAGGGCCCCCGATCTGGACGCCATGACGGCGCTCAACGACATCCGATACCAGAGACTAGTGGTGGAAATGCTCATTACCAATGAAGACGTGCTGTTCTGAGAGGAAAGGAGGGAAAGGACAGAAAGATCGGGACGATGCTCAAACAGTTACGCGTTGTGATAAGACGGAGGAACAAGGTGACCTGTTGACTTTTGACAAGGAAATGAAGGAGAAACTTCAGCATGGATAAAAAAGGCAATGAAGAAATATTTGCAAAGAAGAAATAAGAATAAAATGAGTGGCGATGGAAGGATGCAGTGTTTCCATTTATTTTTGATTAATTAACAAACTTGAAGCTTCCAAAAATAGCAACGCTATAAATGTAAAAAAAAAAATACTGGAACACTGAATACTGGGAAGGACCATTTTCCAGCCTTACTCAATAGAAATAAACAATTTCTGTTTCTTTAATGAGCGGCATCCCACCATCGCTACTTTGTTTCTCTTGGGAAAACACTGCGATCCATCTTTAAGTTCATATCTGCTCTTTCTTAAATGGACGCCTTGACATTTTTTTTAATTGTAATTTTTTTTTACCCTGCTTATTATACATCTTGCTGTTCTGGGGAGAAATAAAATCAGCTGGCCACGAGCAAGCAAGAATAAAGACACCAGTTGTTCAGTGGAAAATTAAGGAAACGTGCTTCCAAATCAATGAAGCAGTTAGGAAAACATTTTGGTTTCTGCTGTCAAGGTGTCCATTTAATCCTCGCTGAGAGTAGAAGAAGAAGCACTGATGTCAGAAGTGTAGGCAGCTGGATGAATGGATGAAGGAGCGAAAGAATCACTCATGCATTCCTCTCTGTGGAATTTCAGTGACTTGGACCTATTGTGTTTTCATTCCTTTTTCAAAACTTTTTTTTTCCTTACAGCTCCTGCTTCCATTCACTGATGTGTAATTATGCAGTAATCCTTCTCTAACATAGATTTTCTTTTATTTGCTAAAATAGAAAATCAATGCGCATTTCCCCCTTTTTTTCATTTTACATTATAAGCTTTTGTTCCAAGAAATGTTTGCTGTGCTAAAACACTCAGTGTTTGAGCTTTGAATCGAATGACGGCATGTTTTTTCACTATTTCCGAACAAACCCTGTGTTCTTCCTCCTCTCCGCCTGCCTGCTTTGCCTCTGAGGGACAAAACCCTCTTGAAAAATGACACGCAGTCAATTAATGACAAAAAGGGAAAGTTTCCGCAGCATATGTAAATGTAGCCTCTTCTAGTTCACAATCTGGGCCTTATTGCCATAGTTTCCCAAAATTAAACTAAAATAAACACAACTCTAACTAACTAACAATGCCTACTAACTAATTCAACAAAGACAACAGTATAGACACAGCATTAACCTGGCAGCTTGTTTTCATTTCAGATCTCATTAAGGATGGCTTTTGTTGTCGTACGTTACCCCGGTGACAGATTCTGAAGAGACTTCATTGTGACTTGAAATATGTGAAAAGTGCTTTACGTTGTTTTTGCTTTTGTTGGTCGTTTTTATAAAGCAGTATTGTACTTTAGCAGTACTCATATTGTTGCACGGCTGCAGCTCAACAGATAAATGACGAATTGGCCTGAGCTGCATCATTCAGAAACTGGAGATGGTGGGTTTTTTATTTGAACATTTTATATCATGTCTCATCCCAAATATTAAAACTCATCATGTCGATAAGCTCTCGTGTTTGCAATCAAAGTGGTATTGGTGCTTCTCATGTTTCATATCCAGCACCAACCATGTAGTAGAACTGTGAAAGAAGGCCAGCTGGAGTTGTTTTAGTGCATACAGTTTTAGATTGTTTTACCTCTGCCTTCTACAGACACTGAGATTTCTCTCTGTAAATCAAATGCCATACAGAAAACAACAGGGTGAAGATCAGGTACTGGCCAAACATTGCATACGGCAAAGGTTTACTGTAATGTTTTGTCCACGCTCTGATGTGATTAAAGCAGTATAATCTGTGGGACAATGATGGTAATCAAATGTATTATGACTGGAGTGTATTTGTTTTTTTCTCTCTTTCTTTTATTGAAATTAGTGCCATTTGAAAGGGTGGGGGTGTAGACTGGACACCTTCTACATGGACTGTCACCTCAACTAACACACTTCTTTGACTTCTACCCCCATTTCTGTCGGGGGTCACAGACTAACTCTTCCTGACGCATTTTAAGACACATTTCTCAAAGCAAAGATGGAGTTATGGATGTAAAAATCTAGCGCGTTGGGTGTAAAATAAGGTGACAGCAAGAAATCTCGTTCATTACCGTGTTGACTTACTGTTGTTCATATGTTCCAGGGTGAAAAATAACCCTACTGGTTTAACAACGTACTAACTTCAAACTAATCCGAGGACAATGTGTGGACCATCAGTGATCTGTGATGCTTGCTTTTTTGGGGGCATCATGAAATTTTTTTTATTGTCATTGCTGTAAAGAATTTTCTATATGGTTTATGCATGGTGAAATTAAATTATTAAATATGTCTTTCAATTCAAAAATGTCTGATTGTATTACCCTCACCAAGGAGGTTATGTTTTTGCTTCTTACCCTTTGTTTGAATGTGCGACAGATTACGCAAAAAATACTACATGGATACCACGGAAATTGGTGTAATGATGTGGTAGGGGTCAAGGAAATTACATTTTTATACAGATCCAGGATTGTGAGATATTTTCCTTTATTGTTCAGACAATCGTTTATGGATCTTGATGAAAAATATCATGTATGTTAAGGGGAGTGATATTTATGCTCAGATCCAATTAAAAATCCATAATTACTGAATTTAAATGTGGTTTCATAAGGGGACTGCTGAGCCTCGGTAGAGGTTTGAGCTCTCCCAAGTATATGAATATTTCTTGAAACCCAGCTCATAACTTTATATTCTCCTTTAATGTATTGCAATGTTGCAGAAGTACTCTAAATCCTTTCCCCCCAGCATTTACTTGCCTTATTACCCCTTGGAATTATGCAAAATCCATTTCACAGGTTGCATCTGTCATCAGTAAGAAGTAATAAGTAAGTAAGTAAGACCTGAGGGAGTTCTACTTGGCAGATTGTTACACTTCAATCGGTTTTTAGACACTTGAAGCTGTAAAATTAAATAGAATCCACAAGAAAGCAGCTAAAATACAAAAACTACTGTAGGATTGCATTCAAGAATGAATTCCATATGCACCAGCGATATTATAGATCAATCAGTATCAGAAAAGAGTTAAATACACCACGAAAGTTAATGTTGTTTGCTGATATAAAGTCTATCCGCTGGTGAAACATGATGTGACGCAGTTTGTGGTGGTTGTGCTACAATGTCCCAGCATCAGTCTTACACCACGTGATCCCGATGCACTGCCTCGATTGGCCGCCGTTTAATTGAAGGTGCCTCGGAGTCTGGTGCGATCACGCAGGAGCTGCGGGACCTCGACACGACGACGGCTGCCTCCTCCGTTCCTCTCTTAAAAGTTCATTTTCGAAGTTTGATGTCGAGAAGAAGCGAGTGTGGGCTCCATCTGTCACTGCGATGAGAAAATTCAGCAGCGGCATCTTCAAATCATCCCCATCTTGAAACCAATAGGTGAGTTAACATCAGTTTAATGCGACGTCCTGCTGCCAATAGGTGAGTAAACATCACTTTAATTCTATAACGTGTACCAACATGTTGCCATTTTGTGCCATTTTGTCTGAAAGCGACTTTATGTTAACTGACGTCACATGTTGGTGCCGTTAGCTAACAAGCTAATTTTCCTCTTTGCTTCAGAACCATGTCGACGCGATGTTTTATGTTCGCCAATCAAATGTAACCTGTGGAGTGTTCGGGTGGTTATGAGTGTAATCTCTACGTGTGGAATTCATAGATTCGTACATGTTTCAATGGAAAGTTTGGAGATGACATTTGAGATCAGAATCGCAGGATTAAATACGCAGATACGACATTGGCCGTTTGGGCGAACGTCTCCGCCATTTTTGAATTGGGCAAAAGTGATCCTGTTTCAATTACGTCTTTTTTTTAACCCCTGTTATTATATTTAACTAAGTTGTATGCACTAGTACAACAATGTACAGTATATTACACTAGTATAACATAGTATGCGAAGATTTTTTTCCGTGTATAATCCACTAACATGGAGGAGGTGGGGTTTATACTGCACCAATTCACTAGATGGCGCTCAACACTCTTTAGGTTCGCGTTTATCATCCATTTCCTAATGAATAAGAATAGGATTGAATCTCAATTTGTCATTTATGTATGTAATATAATTGTTTTGAATGTAATATAATTGTTTTTAATGTAAAATACCTGTCTTTTAACTGCTATAATGTTACCTTGTTGTTATTGTTTTTACTGTCTCTGTTTTTATCATGTTAAGAGCCTTTGAGTATTTTTATTTTAAATAAACTGTTTTCTGTTGTTTATAGCAGTGAACATATTCAGATATAGTTGAAGACAAGGCACTAATGTAGTGAGCTCCAGAGGTAAAATTCACAGCAGCAGAATATTTACATGAAATTGTGAAAAATATTTAAATACAAGGTCAGTTCAAATAGTATGAGATTTATAGCAATTTTATTTATAAAGCACCTATCATACACAGGCAGATTCAAGGTGTTGTACAGGAACAATAAGGAAAAACCTTAAATTGTATCTGAATGTCGCTCCTCAACGGACAGACTCCCTCCCAAGTGGTCTGGGAGTGGTCCAAGCAAGGATGAGGCATTGGATCTGTATGGGCCAGCGCCCTCCTCTGGGCCTGGGCGTGGCTCATTGCAAGATCTTACGCAAAATTAAATATACATATGTCACGGTCACACCTCACCATTGTACAGATGTATGTTTATTATTATAGTGGTCATTATTATATTCAATATTATGGTATTATAGGGTACGCAATAATAGTTATATGGCATCTAATAACATTTTTGTTTCCTTATTTTTATGGCAATATGTTTTACAAAACACACCTCAACCTGGATACACACACCCATGACACATTCCACCACACTCCCCGCCTCCTAAATGGACAGACCCCCTCCCAAGTGGTCTGGGAGTGGTCCAAGCAAGGATGAGGCATAAGATCTGTACGGGCCAGCGCCCTCCTCTGGGCCTGGGCATGGCCCAAAGCAAGATCTTTCCCAAAATTATATATAGAATAGAATGCCTTTAATGTCATCACACAATGAAGTATGGCAAAAATACAGCAGCTACCACTGAAAGGTGCATTTAGTAAAAAAAAGAAACAAAATATAACAATAAAGTTAACATGTTTATGTCACGGTCACACCTCACCATTGTACAGATGTATGTTTATTATTATAGTGGTCATTATTATATTAATATTATGGTATTATAGGGTACACAATAATAGTAATATGGCATCTAATAACATTTTTGTTTCCTTATTTTTATGGCAATATGATAAGTAAATAATAGATATATGAATAATGTGTGTGGTTTGGATACAAAATGAACTGGTTTAGCTTTTTTCACACTCCCCTGTGTAGTTGTATCTGTTTACAGGCCAGTCTTACAAGTTCTCATATGTCTGTGTCGTTGGTGTATTGCAGGAGATGTTAGAGGTGATCATTGTGGTGTCTGGTCTACTTGTAGAATGAAGCAATCAGGAAACCGCCTAGTGGACATTTTGGAGAAATGCAAGCAGCGCAATTTTTTGCAGTATTTCTTTTATTTGAGGCAATCTGTGGTAATATTTTGTTGTTGTACAGGAACAATAAGGAAAAACCTTAAATTGTATCTGAATGTCGCTCCTCAACGGACAGACTCCCTCCCAAGTGGTCTGGGAGTGGTCCAAGCAAGGATGAGGCTTTGGATCTGTATGGGCCAGCGCCCTCCTCTGGGCCTGGGCGTGGCTCATTGCAAGATCTTACCCAAAATTAAATATACATATGTCACGGTCACACCTCACCGTTGTACAGATGTATGTTTATTATTATAGTGGTCATTATTATATTCAATATTATGGTATTATAGGGTACGCAATAATAGTTATATGGCATCTAATAACATTTTTGTTTCCTTATTTTTATGGCAATATGTTTTACAAAACACACCTCAACCTGGATACACACACCCATGACACATTCCACCACACTCCCCGCCTCCTAAATGGACAGACCCCCTCCCAAGTGGTCTGGGAGTGGTCCAAGCAAGGATGAGGCATTAGATCTGTACGGGCCAGCGCCCTCCTCTGGGCCTGGGCATGGCCCAAAGCAAGATCTTTCCCAAAATTATATATAGAATAGAATGCCTTTAATGTCATCACACAATGGAGCATGGCAAAAATACAGCAGCTACCACTGAAAGGTGCATTTAGTAAAAAAAAGAAACAAAATATAACAATAAAGTTAACATGTTTATGTCACGGTCACACCTCACCATTGTACAGATGTATGTTTATTATTATAGTGGTCATTATTATATTAATATTATGGTATTATAGGGTACACAATAATAGTAATATGGCATCTAATAACATTTTTGTTTCCTTATTTTTATGGCAATATGATAAGTAAATAATAGATATATGAATAATGTGTGTGGTTTGGATACAAAATGAACTGGTTTAGCTTTTTTCACACTCCCCTGTGTAGTTGTATCTGTTTACAGGCCAGTCTTACAAGTTCTCATATGTCTGTGTCGTTGGTGTATTGCAGGAGATGTTAGAGGTGATCATTGTGGTGTCTGGTCTACTTGTAGAATGAAGCAATCAGGAAACCGCCTAGTGGACATTTTGGAGAAATGCAAGCAGCGCAATTTTTTGCAGTATTTCTTTTATTTGAGGCAATCTGTGGTAATATTTTGTTGTTGTACAGGAACAATAAGGAAAAACCTTAAATTGTATCTGAATGTCGCTCCTCAACGGACAGACTCCCTCCCAAGTGGTCTGGGAGTGGTCCAAGCAAGGATGAGGCATTGGATCTGTATGGGCCAGCGCCCTCCTCTGGGCCTGGGCGTGGCTCATTGCAAGATCTTACGCAAAATTAAATATACATATGTCACGGTCACACCTCACCATTGTACAGATGTATGTTTATTATTATAGTGGTCATTATTATATTCAATATTATGGTATTATAGGGTACGCAATAATAGTTATATGGCATCTAATAACATTTTTGTTTCCTTATTTTTATGGCAATATGTTTTACAAAACACACCTCAACCTGGATACACACACCCATGACACATTCCACCACACTCCCCGCCTCCTAAATGGACAGACCCCCTCCCAAGTGGTCTGGGAGTGGTCCAAGCAAGGATGAGGCATAAGATCTGTACGGGCCAGCGCCCTCCTCTGGGCCTGGGCATGGCCCAAAGCAAGATCTTTCCCAAAATTATATATAGAATAGAATGCCTTTAATGTCATCACACAATGAAGTATGGCAAAAATACAGCAGCTACCACTGAAAGGTGCATTTAGTAAAAAAAAGAAACAAAATATAACAATAAAGTTAACATGTTTATGTCACGGTCACACCTCACCATTGTACAGATGTATGTTTATTATTATAGTGGTCATTATTATATTAATATTATGGTATTATAGGGTACACAATAATAGTAATATGGCATCTAATAACATTTTTGTTTCCTTATTTTTATGGCAATATGATAAGTAAATAATAGATATATGAATAATGTGTGTGGTTTGGATACAAAATGAACTGGTTTAGCTTTTTTCACACTCCCCTGTGTAGTTGTATCTGTTTACAGGCCAGTCTTACAAGTTCTCATATGTCTGTGTCGTTGGTGTATTGCAGGAGATGTTAGAGGTGATCATTGTGGTGTCTGGTCTACTTGTAGAATGAAGCAATCAGGAAACCGCCTAGTGGACATTTTGGAGAAATGCAAGCAGCGCAATTTTTTGCAGTATTTCTTTTATTTGAGGCAATCTGTGGTAATATTTTGTTGTTGTACAGGAACAATAAGGAAAAACCTTAAATTGTATCTGAATGTCGCTCCTCAACGGACAGACTCCCTCCCAAGTGGTCTGGGAGTGGTCCAAGCAAGGATGAGGCTTTGGATCTGTATGGGCCAGCGCCCTCCTCTGGGCCTGGGCGTGGCTCATTGCAAGATCTTACCCAAAATTAAATATACATATGTCACGGTCACACCTCACCGTTGTACAGATGTATGTTTATTATTATAGTGGTCATTATTATATTCAATATTATGGTATTATAGGGTACGCAATAATAGTTATATGGCATCTAATAACATTTTTGTTTCCTTATTTTTATGGCAATATGTTTTACAAAACACACCTCAACCTGGATACACACACCCATGACACATTCCACCACACTCCCCGCCTCCTAAATGGACAGACCCCCTCCCAAGTGGTCTGGGAGTGGTCCAAGCAAGGATGAGGCATTAGATCTGTACGGGCCAGCGCCCTCCTCTGGGCCTGGGCATGGCCCAAAGCAAGATCTTTCCCAAAATTATATATAGAATAGAATGCCTTTAATGTCATCACACAATGGAGCATGGCAAAAATACAGCAGCTACCACTGAAAGGTGCATTTAGTAAAAAAAAGAAACAAAATATAACAATAAAGTTAACATGTTTATGTCACGGTCACACCTCACCATTGTACAGATGTATGTTTATTATTATAGTGGTCATTATTATATTAATATTATGGTATTATAGGGTACACAATAATAGTAATATGGCATCTAATAACATTTTTGTTTCCTTATTTTTATGGCAATATGATAAGTAAATAATAGATATATGAATAATGTGTGTGGTTTGGATACAAAATGAACTGGTTTAGCTTTTTTCACACTCCCCTGTGTAGTTGTATCTGTTTACAGGCCAGTCTTACAAGTTCTCATATGTCTGTGTCGTTGGTGTATTGCAGGAGATGTTAGAGGTGATCATTGTGGTGTCTGGTCTACTTGTAGAATGAAGCAATCAGGAAACCGCCTAGTGGACATTTTGGAGAAATGCAAGCAGCGCAATTTTTTGCAGTATTTCTTTTATTTGAGGCAATCTGTGGTAATATTTTGTTGTTGTACAGGAACAATAAGGAAAAACCTTAAATTGTATCTGAATGTCGCTCCTCAACGGACAGACTCCCTCCCAAGTGGTCTGGGAGTGGTCCAAGCAAGGATGAGGCTTTGGATCTGTATGGGCCAGCGCCCTCCTCTGGGCCTGGGCGTGGCTCATTGCAAGATCTTACCCAAAATTAAATATACATATGTCACGGTCACACCTCACCGTTGTACAGATGTATGTTTATTATTATAGTGGTCATTATTATATTCAATATTATGGTATTATAGGGTACGCAATAATAGTTATATGGCATCTAATAACATTTTTGTTTCCTTATTTTTATGGCAATATGTTTTACAAAACACACCTCAACCTGGATACACACACCCATGACACATTCCACCACACTCCCCGCCTCCTAAATGGACAGACCCCCTCCCAAGTGGTCTGGGAGTGGTCCAAGCAAGGATGAGGCATAAGATCTGTACGGGCCAGCGCCCTCCTCTGGGCCTGGGCATGGCCCAAAGCAAGATCTTTCCCAAAATTATATATAGAATAGAATGCCTTTAATGTCATCACACAATGAAGTATGGCAAAAATACAGCAGCTACCACTGAAAGGTGCATTTAGTAAAAAAAAGAAACAAAATATAACAATAAAGTTAACATGTTTATGTCACGGTCACACCTCACCATTGTACAGATGTATGTTTATTATTATAGTGGTCATTATTATATTAATATTATGGTATTATAGGGTACACAATAATAGTAATATGGCATCTAATAACATTTTTGTTTCCTTATCTTTACGGCAATATGATAAGTAAATAATAGATATATGAATAATGTGTGTGGTTTGGATACAAAATTAACTGGTTTAGCTTTTTTCACACTCCCCTGTGTAGTTGTATCTGTTTACAGGCCAGTCTTACAAGTTCTCATATGTCTGTGTCGTTGGTGTATTGCAGGAGATGTTAGAGGTGATCATTGTGGTGTCTGGTCTACTTGTAGAATGAAGCAATCAGGAAACCGCCTAGTGGACATTTTGGAGAAATGCAAGCAGCGCAATTTTTTGCAGTATTTCTTTTATTTGAGGCAATCTGTGGTAATATTTTGTTGTTGTACAGGAACAATAAGGAAAAACCTTAAATTGTATATGAATGTCGCTCCTCAACGGACAGACTCCCTCCCAAGTGGTCTGGGAGTGGTCCAAGCAAGGATGAGGCTTTGGATCTGTATGGGCCAGCGCCCTCCTCTGGGCCTGGGCGTGGCTCATTGCAAGATCTTACGCAAAATTAAATATACATATGTCACGGTCACACCTCACCATTGTACAGATGTATGTTTATTATTATAGTGGTCATTATTATATTCAATATTATGGTATTATAGGGTACGCAATAATAGTTATATGGCATCTAATAACATTTTTGTTTCCTTATTTTTATGGCAATATGTTTTACAAAACACACCTCAACCTGGATACACACACCCATGACACATTCCACCACACTCCCCGCCTCCTAAATGGACAGACCCCCTCCCAAGTGGTCTGGGAGTGGTCCAAGCAAGGATGAGGCATAAGATCTGTACGGGCCAGCGCCCTCCTCTGGGCCTGGGCATGGCCCAAAGCAAGATCTTTCCCAAAATTATGTATAGAATAGAATGCCTTTAATGTCATCACACAATGAAGTATGGCAAAAATACAGCAGCTACCACTGAAAGGTGCATTTAGTAAAAAAAAGAAACAAAATATAACAATAAAGTTAACATGTTTATGTCACGGTCACACCTCACCATTGTACAGATGTATGTTTATTATTATAGTGGTCATTATTATATTAATATTATGGTATTATAGGGTACACAATAATAGTAATATGGCATCTAATAACATTTTTGTTTCCTTATTTTTATGGCAATATGATAAGTAAATAATAGATATATGAATAATGTGTGTGGTTTGGATACAAAATGAACTGGTTTAGCTTTTTTCACACTCCCCTGTGTAGTTGTATCTGTTTACAGGCCAGTCTTACAAGTTCTCATATGTCTGTGTCGTTGGTGTATTGCAGGAGATGTTAGAGGTGATCATTGTGGTGTCTGGTCTACTTGTAGAATGAAGCAATCAGGAAACCGCCTAGTGGACATTTTGGAGAAATGCAAGCAGCGCAATTTTTTGCAGTATTTCTTTTATTTGAGGCAATCTGTGGTAATATTTTGTTGTTGTACAGGAACAATAAGGAAAAACCTTAAATTGTATATGAATGTCGCTCCTCAACGGACAGACTCCCTCCCAAGTGGTCTGGGAGTGGTCCAAGCAAGGATGAGGCATTGGATCTGTATGGGCCAGCGCCCTCCTCTGGGCCTGGGCGTGGCTCATTGCAAGATCTTACGCAAAATTAAATATACATATGTCACGGTCACACCTCACCGTTGTACAGATGTATGTTTATTATTATAGTGGTCATTATTATATTCAATATTATGGTATTATAGGGTACGCAATAATAGTTATATGGCATCTAATAACATTTTTGTTTCCTTATTTTTATGGCAATATGTTTTACAAAACACACCTCAACCTGGATACACACACCCATGACACATTCCACCACACTCCCCGCCTCCTAAATGGACAGACCCCCTCCCAAGTGGTCTGGGAGTGGTCCAAGCAAGGATGAGGCATAAGATCTGTACGGGCCAGCGCCCTCCTCTGGGCCTGGGCATGGCCCAAAGCAAGATCTTTCCCAAAATTATATATAGAATAGAATGCCTTTAATGTCATCACACAATGAAGTATGGCAAAAATACAGCAGCTACCACTGAAAGGTGCATTTAGTAAAAAAAAGAAACAAAATATAACAATAAAGTTAACATGTTTATGTCACGGTCACACCTCACCATTGTACAGATGTATGTTTATTATTATAGTGGTCATTATTATATTAATATTATGGTATTATAGGGTACACAATAATAGTAATATGGCATCTAATAACATTTTTGTTTCCTTATTTTTATGGCAATATGATAAGTAAATAATAGATATATGAATAATGTGTGTGGTTTGGATACAAAATGAACTGGTTTAGCTTTTTTCACACTCCCCTGTGTAGTTGTATCTGTTTACAGGCCAGTCTTACAAGTTCTCATATGTCTGTGTCGTTGGTGTATTGCAGGAGATGTTAGAGGTGATCATTGTGGTGTCTGGTCTACTTGTAGAATGAAGCAATCAGGAAACCGCCTAGTGGACATTTTGGAGAAATGCAAGCAGCGCAATTTTTTGCAGTATTTCTTTTATTTGAGGCAATCTGTGGTAATATTTTGTTGTTGTACAGGAACAATAAGGAAAAACCTTAAATTGTATCTGAATGTCGCTCCTCAACGGACAGACTCCCTCCCAAGTGGTCTGGGAGTGGTCCAAGCAAGGATGAGGCATTGGATCTGTATGGGCCAGCGCCCTCCTCTGGGCCTGGGCGTGGCTCATTGCAAGATCTTACGCAAAATTAAATATACATATGTCACGGTCACACCTCACCATTGTACAGATGTATGTTTATTATTATAGTGGTCATTATTATATTCAATATTATGGTATTATAGGGTACGCAATAATAGTTATATGGCATCTAATAACATTTTTGTTTCCTTATTTTTATGGCAATATGTTTTACAAAACACACCTCAACCTGGATACACACACCCATGACACATTCCACCACACTCCCCGCCTCCTAAATGGACAGACCCCCTCCCAAGTGGTCTGGGAGTGGTCCAAGCAAGGATGAGGCATAAGATCTGTACGGGCCAGCGCCCTCCTCTGGGCCTGGGCATGGCCCAAAGCAAGATCTTTCCCAAAATTATATATAGAATAGAATGCCTTTAATGTCATCACACAATGAAGTATGGCAAAAATACAGCAGCTACCACTGAAAGGTGCATTTAGTAAAAAAAAGAAACAAAATATAACAATAAAGTTAACATGTTTATGTCACGGTCACACCTCACCATTGTACAGATGTATGTTTATTATTATAGTGGTCATTATTATATTAATATTATGGTATTATAGGGTACACAATAATAGTAATATGGCATCTAATAACATTTTTGTTTCCTTATTTTTATGGCAATATGATAAGTAAATAATAGATATGTGAATAATGTGTGTGGTTTGGATACAAAATGAACTGGTTTAGCTTTTTTCACACTCCCCTGTGTAGTTGTATCTGTTTACAGGCCAGTCTTACAAGTTCTCATATGTCTGTGTCGTTGGTGTATTGCAGGAGATGTTAGAGGTGATCATTGTGGTGTCTGGTCTACTTGTAGAATGAAGCAATCAGGAAACCGCCTAGTGGACATTTTGGAGAAATGCAAGCAGCGCAATTTTTTGCAGTATTTCTTTTATTTGAGGCAATCTGTGGTAATATTTTGTTGTTGCTCATAGTTGTAGTACATATTTAAATGTAACTTGTGATAATGTTCTGTACGCCTCGTTGGCGCAGTAGGCAGCGCGTCAGTCTCATAATCTGAAGGTCGTGAGTTCGAGCCTCACACGGGGCATGTGTTTTGCATTTCTCTTTGCTGTATTTCTTTGTTGAAGAAAAAATTCAGTTTTATTTCAAAGTGGTCTCTGTATGCTGATCTGCAGGGATTTTATTGTGCCATTTTATAAATACTATCCATGTGCTAGCAAAGCAGATAAAGATTTATCCAGTACACTCTCAACCGAGCCAAGGTCTTCCTTAGTCTACCATATTGTAGATATGTTACCTTCGGCAATGCAGTCATTTGTTAATTAGAAAGAACATGGTTAAAACACCTTCGTTTTCAGTGGTGAAAACAGCCCGGCTAGCTCAGTCGGTAGAGCATGAGACTCTTAATCTCAGGGTCGTGGGTTCGAGCCCCACGTTGGGCGTATAAACTTTTTCACCCCTGCTGGATCCTTGCTATTTTCTACATTAATCCATGATGTGAAAAACTAAAGAATTTAAACATTTTCCTATGACGCCATGCTTCAATATTGCTACTATATATTTTGCTACTTTTCTGAGGTGGAAACAGCTAGCTTTTATTGTCGTTGTAGCCAATATTATTGTTTGATAGTGTTACATGATAAATGTGCTTTGAGCCAAAACATTACGATTCCCGGCCAATGCACTGAAACCTTTTATAGTACAGTCAACAACTTTTTATTTAAAGCAAATACTTTTTATTTGGTCGAAAGTACACCAACTTCGGCTAGAAGCTGGCTTTTTTCTGTAACGGGATACAATCTATAGAGGACCAGAAATGACTTAAGTATAAATAAATAAATGCATAAATAAATTAGATTAGATTAGATTCAACTTGTCATTGGACATGTCACAAGTACCAAGCAACGAAATGCAGTTTGCATCCAACCAGAAGTGCTTAAACAGTGAATAAATATATGTTACAGTATGCTAAAGTATATGTATATGTTAAGCAGTGAATAAATATATATTACAGATGCTAAAGTATATGTATATGCTAAACAGTGAATAAATATATGTTACAGTAGGTAGGTATATATTAGGGCTGTCAATATTTCTCCAAAATGACATTTGAATATTCGCTCTAAAAAAACACATAGGTTCGAACCATTCGAATATATGCGCATGCGCATTATGTCAATAACAGGAGGACAAACTAAAACAACGAGACATAACTACTTGCACAGGTATTTTTTATTTCAGTTTTAACATAAAACATACCTACACATTAAAAAATAAGATAGATAGATTACTTTATTCATCCCGGAGGGAAATTAAGTCGTCATAGCAGCTCGTATATCAGAACACAACAAAACACAATACAATAGAACAAAACAAAACATTGAGGTAGAAAGAACAAAAACAGAAACACAAGATGAATAGGCAGACAAGTAGTGCAGTGGCAATATGATGGTAATAGTACTGATGATATGATGGTAATGTTATTGTTAGACAGTATATAAGAATAGTAGTACAGTATATATATATATATAGTATACAATATAACAATATATTATACCAATATAATAGCAGTATATAGTAATAATGGCAGCAACAGTATATATAATAATAATAATAGTAATAGTAGTAGTAATAATATAATAATAATAACATGTACACATGTATAAATATGTGTATATAGACTTATATATACGAAGAATATACAGAGAATATACAGAGTATGATATAATATGCTATGATATATAGTATATAGTAGGATATAAATATAAGTACTTGATTATACAATATACTATCAGTGTAAGAATATGTAGACAGAGTGTGCAAAAGACAATATTATTGTATAAAATGGTCTGTAATATCAAAATGGTATAAATTAACACATCAAAGAAGTAAATGTTCCAGTATATGGGGCGTAGTGTAGTACAGGGTACATGGTGCAAGGGTGACAGGTATATTAGTGCAGTTCTGTGATGGTGGCTCTGACAGAGGTCGATGAGTTATATAGTCTTAGAGCAGCGGGGTTGGATGAGCCTGTGGCCGAAGCTGCTCTTTAGCTTGTCCAGTGTTTTGTGGAGGGGGTGAGAGGGATTGTCCATGATTGCCAGCAGTTTTGCCAGCATCCTGTTCTCCACCACCTCCTCCATGGTGACAAGCTTAGAGTCAACCACAGACTCAGCTTTCCTGATGATTTTGTTCAGTCTGTTGGTGTCCTTTGTCTTGATGCCCGCACCCCAGGACACCACAGCAAAGAAGATGGTGCTCGCCACAACAGACTGATAGAACATGTGCAGCATCTTGTTGCAGACATTGAAGGACCCGAGCCTCCTCAGGAAGTAAAGCCGGCTCAGGCCCTTCTTGTAGACGGCCTCTGTGTGGGTGGACCAGTCCAGTTGATTGTCCAGTGTGATACCCAGGTACTTGTAAGCAGGTACCACCTCCACATCCGTCCCACCGATGCAGACAGGAGAGGGCAGGGGCCCTGAAATCCACCACCATCTCCTTCGTCTTCTCCACGTTGAGCTGCAGGCTGTTCTCCCCACACCACTTCACAAAGCGGTCGACCAGGTCCCTGTATTCAGCCTCCCCCCCGCCCTCAACACACCCCACAATGGCCGTGTCATCAGAGAACTTTTGCAGATGACACGACTCAGTGCAGTGCTTAAAATCAGCAGTGTATGTGGTGAAGAGGAAGGGGGACAGTACAGTTCCCTGGGGGGCCCTGATGTTACTGATCAGACACACAGTTCTGTAATCTCAAAAACTGTGGCCTGCCCGTCAGATAGTCATCGACCCAAGTGATGAGGGGAGCACTCACCCGCGTGCCCTCCAGTTTGGCCTTCAGCAGTCTGGGCTGGATGGTGTTGAAGGCGCTGGAGAAATCGAAAAACATGATCCGGACTGAGGTGTTGGGACTGTCCAGGGAGGAGTAGGCCTTCTGCCGCAGGTAGATGATTGCATCATCAACCCCAACATGGGGCTGATATGCAAACTGCAGGGGGTCTCGTGATGGGCACACCAGCGGTCTGAGGTGTGCCAATACCAGTCTCTCCATGACCTTCATGATATGAGAGGTCAGTGCCACCGGCCTGTAGTCCTCCAGTGCAGCAGGACGTCCTTTTTTGGGCACTGGGACCAGGCAGGATGTTTTCCAGAGCACTGGCACTCTCTGAAGGTGTAGGCTCAGGTTGAAGAGGTGCTGGAGAACTCCACAGAGCTGGCTGGAACATGCCTTCAGCACACGAGGGCTGATGCGGTCCCGCGTCCCGCA
Source organism: Paralichthys olivaceus (assembly GCF_024713975.1). Classification (NCBI taxonomy): domain Eukaryota; kingdom Metazoa; phylum Chordata; class Actinopteri; order Pleuronectiformes; family Paralichthyidae; genus Paralichthys; species Paralichthys olivaceus. The sequence goes on from NC_091116.1 coordinate 9,772,002, forward strand.
AAAACATATTTTGTCATGTGAGCATTGGTGGTTCAGTGGTAGAATTCTCGCCTGCCACGCGGGAGGCCCGGGTTCGATTCCCGGCCAATGCAACATACTTTTAACTTTTATACATGAATATGCCTGATCAAAAAAAATCACTTTTGCTTGTTCAAGAGATGTTAAAAACATTAAGTAGGCATTCGTGGCTTTTGATGTGCCAATGTCTGAAATTCAATGCATTTCATAATATGAGCTGTAAGATAGCAACCATTACGGGAAACGTGAGGTCTCTGGGGAATAAGATGGACTCTGCGCGCTTGTGGGGAGCAGCTGGATGTTTCGCGAGAGCAGCCTCATGTGACTGTCTACATCCCTCCCTCAGCTGATGAAGCGGCAGCTATAGATTGTGTCAGGTGGCACAGGCCCTCCTCTAGGTGTCTTTACACTCTTTCAGGCACATGTCTGTTCCTGATCTGGATAAGCGAGTTACAAAGGCACCTCCTCGTTAGTATAGTGGTGAGTATCCCCGCCTGTCACGCGGGAGACCGGGGTTCAATTCCCCGACGGGGAGAGAGTACTTTTTTTATTGCTGCAGGACTCTTTTGAAAAGGTGTTCCTAAAACAGAAACCATGGCTGCACAGGAATGTCCGGACTCAGCTCAGAGCACGGGATGCTCCACCACCTCCTCCAGAGTGTGCAAAAGACTATTAATTCATAAAATGGTCTGTAATATCAAAATGGTTTAAATTAACACATCAAAGAAGTAAATGTTCCAGTATATGGGGCGTAGTGTAGTACGGGGTACATGGTGCAAGGGTGACAGGTATATTAGTGCAGTTCTGTGATGGTGGCTCTGACAGAGGTTGATGAGTTATATAGTCTTATTGCGGTTGGAATGAACGATTTCCTGTATTGCTCCTTAAAGCAGCGGGGTTGGATGAGCCTGTGGCTGAAGCTGCTCTTTAGCTTGTCCAGTGTTTTGTGGAGGGGGTGAGAGGGATTGTCCATGATTGCCAGCAGTTTTGCCAGCATCCTGTTCTCCACCACCTCCTCCATGGTGACAAGCTTAGAGTCAACCACAGACTCAGCTTTCCTGATGATTTTGTTCAGTCTGTTGGCGTCCTTTGTCTTGATGCCCGCACCCCAGGACACCACAACAAAGAAGATGGTGCTCGCCACAACAGACTGATAGAACATCTGCAGCATCTTGTTGCAGACATTGAAGGACCCGAGCCTCCTCAGGAAGTAAAGCCGGCTCAGGCCCTTCTTGTAGAGGGCCTCTGTGTGGGTGGACCAGTCCAGTTGATTGTCCAGTGTGATACCCAGGTACTTATAAGCAGGTACCACCTCCACATCCGTCCCACCGATGCAGACAGGAGAGGGCAGGGGCCCTGAAATCCACCACCATCTCCTTCGTCTTCTCCACGTTGAGCTGCAGGCCGTTCTCCCCACACTACTTCACAAAGCGGTCAACCAGGTCCCTGTATTCAGCCTCCCCCCCGCCCTCAACACACCCCACAATGGCCGTGTCATCAGAGAACTTCTGCAGATGACACGACTCAGTGCAGTGCTTAAAATCAGCAGTGTATGTGGTGAAGAGGAAGGGGGACAGTACAGTTCCCTGGGGGGCCCTGATGTTACTGATCAGACACACAGTTCTGTAATCTCAAAAACTGTGGTCTGCCCGTCAGATAGTCATCGACCCAAGTGATGAGGGGAGCACTCACCCGCGTGCCCTCCAGTTTGGCCTTCAGCAGTCTGGGCTGGATGGTGTTGAAGGCACTGGAGAAATCGAAAAACATGATCCGGACTGAGGTGTTGGGTCTGTCCAGGGAGGAGTAGGCCTTCTGCAGCAGGTAGATGATTGCATCATCAACCCCAACATGGGGCTGATATGCAAACTGCAGGGGGTCTTGTGATGGGCACACCAGCGGTCTGAGGTGTGCCAATACCAGTCTCTCCATGACCTTCATGATATGAGAGGTCAGTGCCACCGGCCTGTAGTCCTCCAGTGCAGCAGGACGTCCTTTTTTGGGCACTGGGACCAGGCAGGATGTTTTCCAGAGCACTGGCACTCTCTGAAGGTGTAGGCTCAGGTTGAAGAGGTGCTGGAGAACTCCACAGAGCTGGCTGGAACATGCCTTCAGCACACGAGGGCTGATGCGGTCCGGTCCAGCAGCTTTCCTCTGTTTGAGCCTCTCCAGCTCTCTCCTCACCTGGCTGACTGTGATGTGTAGTCCAGACTTGATGACAACATGACAAGATGGCGGCGCGTGAACAACGCGTCGCAGCGTCTCTCCAGAATCTGCAAAATAGTTGTTTTCTGCCTATTTGTTTTGAGTCTGATCACTAAGAACAGTCTCGCAAATATCTCATATAGTCGTCAGCAACTTTTGGATATCGGATCGTGCGATTCCGACCACTTTATCGACGGTCTCCGGCTCATCCCAGAGATCTCCAGGACAGCGGTAGCTATCAACCCAGCTACGCCGACCGGAAGTGCTCACAGGCGGCGTCAAGACCGTAAGCAAAAGCGGGGTAAGCGAGGAGGGCTACGAGCTAGGCTAAAGCTAACTCCTCACCGGCTTTCTCTACCCAGCATATTCCTCGCCAATGTCCGGTCTCTGGCGAATAAAATGGATGAACTGCGGCTGCGGATCACCACTCATAAATGGATTATGGACTGCAACGTCATGATCTTCACGGAAACATGGCTCAACAGCGGCGTTCCCGATAGCGCCATCGAGCTAACGGGGCGCTACATCCTCCGGGCAGATAGAACAACAGAGGACTCCGGTAAGACCAGAGGCGGTGGACTATGCATCTATGTTAACAAAGCTTGGTGTACGGACACTGCTATCATCGAGAGTCACTGTTCTGCTGACCTTGAATATCTCATGGTTAGGTGTTAGTTTAGGTGTAGACCGTTCTATTTGCCCAGAGAGTTCACATCTACTGTTGTGACTGCAGCTTATATCCCCCCAGATGCTAACGTTAAGCTGGCAATGAAAGAACTGCATTCTGCCATTAGCAAGCAACAGACTTTGCATCCTGAGGCAGCCTTTATTGTTGCGGGTGACTTTAACCACTCTAACCTGAAGACTGTACTCCCCAATTTTCAACATGTCTCCTGCCCTACGAGAGGAGACAAGACTTTGGACAAGGTTTATACCAACATGGCTGATGCTTACAAGGCAGTCCCCCTCCCCCACCTAGGTCAGTCTGACCACCTCTCTTTGTTCCTTCTCCCCAAATACACACCACTCATCAAACGTGTGAAACCCACAGTGAGGACAGTCAAAGTGTGGCCAGAGGGAGCAGACTCTGCACTACAGCTTCGGTTCGAACACCCGGACTGGAGTGTGTTTGCCACTCAAGCCACACTGGACTCCCACACGGACATTGATTCCTATGCCTCATCCGTTCTGGACTTCATTAACATGAACATCGACAGTGTCACCACCCTTAAACACATCACTACCTTCCCAAACCAGAAGCCATGGATGAACAAAGAGGTCCGTCTACTACTGAAGGCACGAGACACCGCTTTCAGGTCAGGTGATGCTCAGGCCTACAGTTCATCCAGGGCTGACCTGAAGAGGGGCATCAAGCAGGCCAAGCACTGCCACAAGCTCAGGATCGAGGAGCACTTTAAGAACAACTCTGACCCCCGACGCATGTGGCAAGGCATCCAGGCCATAACAGACTATAAACCCACTAGAACCACCCCCCAAAACAGTGCTGCCTCCTTTCCTGACGAGTTAAACAGCTTTTATGCACGCTTCGACAGGGACAACCAGGAGGCTGCCATCAAGGCTGTGGTCACTTCAGACCACCAACCCCTTACACTCTCCTCCACCGACGTGTGTGCTGCACTGAGCAGGATAAATGCACGCAAGGCCGCTGGCCCTGATGGCATACCCGGACGCGTGCTCAGGGCCTGTGCTGGGCAGCTAGCTGAGGTCTTGACTGACATTTTCAACCTGTCTCTGGCCCAAGCTACTGTCCCCGCCTGCTTTAAAAATACCTCCATCTTGCCGGTGCCAAAACACTCCACTGCAGTGAGCCTCAATGACTTCTGCCCTGTTGCACTGACCCCCACCATCATGAAGTGCTTCGAGAGGATGGTCCTGGCTCACCTCAAAAGCTGCTTACCACCCACACTGGACCCCTTCCAATTCGCCTACCGTAAGAATAGGAGCACGGAGTATGCCATCTCCACGGCATTACACTCTGCCCTTTCTCACCTGGACAATAAAAACAGCTATGTGAGGATGCTGTTCATTGACTTCAGTTCAGCCTTCAACACTGTCATCCCCTCCAAACTGATCATGAAACTCAGTCACCTGGGTATCAACCCCTCCCTCTGTAACTGGTTACTGGACTTCCTAACCAACAGACCCCAGACTGTTAGGTTAGAGAACCACACCTCCTCAACCCTCACCCTGAACACAGGCGTGCCACAGGGCTGCGTGCTAAGTCCTCTTCTCTACTCCCTCTTCGCCCACGACTGCATACCTGTACATGGTTCCAACACCATTGTCAAGTTTGCAGACGATACAACGGTGATTGGCCTCATCAGCGACAACGATGAGTCGGCCTACAGAGAAGAGGTCCAGCATCTGGCGCTGTGGTGCGCTGACAACAACCTGGCCCTCAACACCATGAAGACCAAAGAGCTTATTGTGGACTTCAGGAAGAAAGATGACGCACACACCCCCATCCATATCAACGGGATGGAGGTTGAGCGTGTTGCCAGCTTCAAGTTCCTGGGTGTCCACATCTCTGAGGACCTCTCTTGGACCCTTAGCACCTCATCAATAGTCAAGAAGGCACACCAGCGTCTCTTTTTCCTGAGGAGACTGAAGAAGGCCCATCTGTCTCCTCAGATTCTGGAGAATTTCTACCGCTGTACCATTGAGAGCATTCTCACTAACTGCATCACAACATGGTATAGCAGCTGCTCTGTCGCCGACCGAAAAAGACTGCAGAGGGTGGTGAAAACTGCCCAACGCATCACCGGTTCCACTCTTCCCACCATTGAGGCTGTCCAGAGCAAGAGATGTCTGCGGAGGGCGCGCAGCATCACCAAGGACAGCTCACACCCCAGCCACAGACTGTTTGCTCTCCTCCCCTCTGGGAGGCGCTACAGGGTCCTCCGTTCCCGTACGAGCAGGCTCAAGAACAGCTTCATCTCTGTGGCTGTCACCCTACTGAACTCTGCTCCACGGAGATAGCCCCCCCCCACCCCTGAGACTATACCTCCCACTTCCCCCCTGGCTGACTGCCGCACACCTCTCCAGAGGGTGATGGGGGGAGGTGGGGGGTTGTTGCTCTGAGAAGCAGTGGAGGCAGTCGTAGAGGCAGTGGAGGGTCCGCTGGGGGTGGGGGCGTTGTTGTTGAACCTATTGAAGAACATGTTCAGCTCGTTCGCACGTCGTTCATTCCCAGCTGCTCCCTCACCTCTCCTCTGGAAGCCGGTGATCTCCTTCATCCCAATAAGTAAATGAACTAACTGTAAAACTTAGACCGTAAACCCTAAGTTTACGGTCCAAGTTACGGTCTGAGTAAACCCCCCCCCCTCTCTCTATGCGCAATGCGAATACTGATTTAAATAAACAATTTGTTAATAACGGTTGGTAATAACAGGTCTCTGTAGGTGATGTGAGCTGAAGGTAGTGGGAGTGTATGTTGCGAGTTTAGGGGGCACGTCAGCCAGAGCTGTAGTGTGTGTGTATGTGAGTGAATGAGTGAGACTGCTGCCTGCTGAACAGAGGGTCGCAGGGAGAAGGATCTGAAGTGCCCGTGTTTCGGCTACAAAACCCCGCCTGGTCGCGTCTGACTTTCAACAGTGAGTCACGCTGTGCAAGTGCAATTCCTGTGGTCTCACCTGTCATGCAGTGTACCCACTCGCAAAACAGCCGCTGATGTGTTTTTTTCCACAGTCGAATATTAATTTTCACAATCGAATCAATCAATCAAACAATCTGGTTCGCAACAGAGCAGTTCCCATACCAACCCGTAATACAGCTTGTAAGGATGCTCTCGATGGTAAAGCGGTAGAAGTTCACCATGATGTCTGAAGAGAGGTGATTTTTCTTCAGGGTCATCAGGCAAAATCTTCAATAGGTTCAGCTCACAGTCATCAACACAGCCCCTCCTTGGACTTGATACATTTTTTTTTTTTTTGCAGAAGATAGATTCTGTATTCTTCCAAGTCAATACTGTTGGCTTATGTTGTTGGTAGCTTCTTTGAACACGTCCCGCAAAAACATGTTTTGTCATGTGAGCATTGGTGGTTCAGTGGTAGAATTCTCGCCTGCCACGCGGGAGGCCCGGGTTCGATTCCCGGCCAATGCAACATACTTTTAACTTTTATACATGAATATGCCTGATCAAAAAAATCACTTTTGCTTGTTCAAGAGAAAGAAGGCATTCGTGGCTTTTGATGTGCCAATGTCTGAAATTCAATGCATTTCATAATATGAGCTGTAAGATAGCAACCATTATGGGAAACGTGAGGTCTCTGGGGAATAAGATGGACTCTGCGCGCTTGTGGGGAGCAGCTGGATGTTTCGCGAGAGCAGCCTCATGTGACTGTCTACATCCCTCCCTCAGCTGATGAAGCGGCAGCTGTAGATTGTGTCCGGTGGCACAGGCCCTCTTGTAGGTGTCTTTACACTCTTTCAGGCACATGTCTGTTCCTGATCTGGATAAGCGAGTTACAAAGACACCTCCTTGTTAGTATAGTGGTGAGTATCCCCGCCTGTCACGCGGGAGACCGGGGTTCAATTCCCCGACGGGGAGAGAGCACTTTTTTTATTGCTGCAGGACTCTTTTGAAAAGGTGTTCCTAAACCAGAAACCATGGCTGCACAGGAATGTCCGGACTCAGCTCAGAGCACGGGATGCTGCCTACAGGTAGGAGACAGTCTGGAACAACTCTTCACCGACCAGCCATGACACCACGCTTACTGAGATCCACTCTGTTGAAGATAGACATCACCAAAGCACCAGAACCAGACATAGTATCAGGCTGAACCCTGAAATCATGTGCCGACCAACAAGCAGGGGTGTTTACCAACATCTTTAACCTCTTCTTGCAACAGTCTGTGGTCCCCACATACCTCAAATCCACCTTCATCACCTACATACATCTGTGCCAAAAAAATAAACTGTCAGAGACCTCAATGACCATTGCCCAATAGCCCTGACACCAATTGCAATGAAGTGCTTTTAGAGACTTGTGCTTTCCCACATCAAGACCAACATCCCCAATGATCTGGGAACACCTCTGCCAGCTGAACTGCACACACCTTGAGAGCATGGCCAGGGATGCTGTCAGGCCCAGGAGCCCTATGTGTGTTGATCTTTTTTAGGGATCTGCACACATCTGCACTGGATGAAACCAGGGGGCAGGGGCAGGGATCCTGAGCCTTCTGTACCTCCACAGCCGGGGGTCTCTCAAAGCGTGCATAAAATGTGTTCAGTTCATCTGGGCGAGATGCACGCACTTCCTCGGCACCACTTGTTCTTTTATAGACTGTTATAGTTTTTAGTCCAGACCACATGTTTCTAGCGTTGGAGCCCTTGTAGTCAGACTCCACTTTTTTCAAAAAATATCTTTTAGCACTGCTAATAGCTCTCCGGAGCGCATACCTGGAGTTCCTGTATTCATCCAAATCACCGGCGCTGTGCGCGACAGCATGAGCTTTGAGTTTGGCTCAGACCTCGCCATTTATCCAGCGCTTCTGATTTGGGAATGTTCGTTTTGCCAGCATCCTGTTCTCCACCACCTCCTCCAGAGTGTGCAAAAGACAATATTAATGTATAAAATGGTCTGTAATATCAAAATGGTTTAAATTAACACATCAAAGAAGTAAATGTTCCAGTATATGGGGCGTAGTGTAGTACAGGGTACATGGTGCAAGGGTGACAGGTATATTAGTGCAGTTCTGTGATGGTGGCTCTGACAGAGGTAAATGAGTTATATAGTCTTATTGCGGTTGGAATTAATGATTTCCTGTATTGCTCCTTAAAGCAGCGGGGTTGGATGAGCCTGTGGCTGAAGCTGCTCTTTAGCTTGTCCAGTGTTTTGTGGAGGGGGTGAGAGGGATTGTCCATGATTGCCAGCAGTTTTGCCAGCATCCTGTTCTCCACCACCTCCTCCATGGTGACAAGCTTAGAGTCAACCACAGACTCAGCTTTCCTGATGATTTTGTTCAGTCTGTTGGCGTCCTTTGTCTTGATGCCCGCACCCCAGGACACCACAGCAAAGAAGATGGTGCTCGCCACAACAGACTGATAGAACATGTGCAGCATCTTGTTGCAGACATTGAAGGACCCGAGCCTCCTCAGGAAGTAAAGCCGGCTCAGGCCCTTCTTGTAGACGGCCTCTGTGTGGGTGGACCAGTCCAGTTGATTGTCCAGTGTGATACCCAGGTACTTGTAAGCAGGTACCACCTCCACATCCGTCCCACCGATGCAGACAGGAGAGGGCACGGGCTTGTTCCTCCTGAAATCCACCACCATCTCTTTCGTCTTCTCCACATTGAGCTGCAGGCCGTTCTCCCCACACCACTTCACAAAGCGGTCGACCAGGTCCCTGTACTCAGCCTCCCCCCGCCCTCAACACACCCCACAATGGCCGTGTCATCAGAGAACTTCTGCAGATGACACGACTCAGTGCAGTGCTTAAAATCAGCAGTGTATGTGGTGAAGAGGAAGGGGGACAGTACAGTTCCCTGGGGGGCCCTGATGTTACTGATCAGACACACAGTTCTGTAATCTCAAAAACTGTGGCCTGCCCGTCAGATAGTCATCGACCCAAGTGATGAGGGGAGCACTCACCCGCGTGCCCTCCAGTTTGGCCTTCAGCAGTCTGGGCTGGATGGTGTTGAAGGCGCTGGAGAAATCGAAAAACATGATCCGGTCTGAGGTGTTGGGACTGTCCAGGGAGGAGTAGGCCTTCTGCAGCAGGTAGATGATTGCATCATCAACCCCCAAGATGGTGACGGGTGTGGTGTGGGGCAGAGGGTGATGGGGGGAGGTGGGGGGTTGTTGCTCTGAGAAGCAGTAGAGGCAGTCGTAGAGGCAGTGGAGGGTCCGCTGGGGGTGGGGGCGTTGTTGTTGAACCTATTGATACCCAGGTACCGTAAAACTTAGACCGTAACCCCCCCCCTCTCTATGTGCAATGCGAATACTGATTTAAATAAACAATTTGTTAAAAACGGTTGGTAATAACAGGTCTCTGTAGTTTAGGGGGCACGTCAGCCAGAGCTGTAGTGTGTGTGTATGTGGGTGTGTATGTGAGTGAATGAGTGAGACTGCTGCCTGCTGAACAGAGGGTCGCAGGGAGAAGGATCTGAAGTGCCCGTGTTTCGGCTATAAAACCCCGCCTGGTCGCGTCTGACTTTCAACAGTGAGTCACGCTGTGCAAGTGCAACTCCTGTGGTCTCACCTGTCATGCAGTGCACCCACTCGCAAAACAGCCGCTGATGTGTTTTTTCCACAGTCGAATATTAATTTTCACAATCGAATCAATCAATCAAACAATCTGGTTCGCAACAGAGCAGTTCCCATACCAACCTGTAAAACAGCTTGTAAGGATGCTCTCGATGGTAAAGCCAAGCGGCAACATCCCGGGCTGAGCTCTGAGGCCAATACGGAAGTGCAAATAACTGCAGTTCACTGGGTGGCCACTTGAGGCTGGCTCCAAGAGGGAGTCAATTCCCATTGACTCCCATGTTAAAAAGCCCGACTTTAGAGCAGAATTAAACGTGTTTACAGCCTGGTTCAAAAAACGGTAGTCTCAATCAGTAAGTTCTTCCTCCATGACAACTCTGGGGGGGGTGAATTTTTTTCTAACTCGCTCGTTTAGATAATATAGAGGTTTGAAATTATGAATAATTATCACTTGATTGACACGTGACGTCACCGTTAGCTCTTCACTCTGGCTGTTAGCCTGAGGTCTGCTCGGCTTCACCTGAGCTAACAGGCTAATCCCCGTCACCGAGCACGAGTCTGTGGAGGAGTTTTCACTCACATGTCGGATGAATATCATCGTTTGTTGTTGGGCTGATTGTCCTGACGGAGAAGTGGAAGACGTCTGTGCTGCAGTGTCTGTGGTGAGTAAAGTACTGTCTTTGATTTACGTGTCAGTAGTGATGAGCAGGTATCATTGTGTCTGTACCTGGCTGGTTAGCTTAGCTCCGCTAACCTCCAGGCAAGATACCAGCAGTAACGGCGATGCTAACGGGAGGGATGGGAGTTATTAACCCGACATGAAGCGTCCACACAGCGGAGAGAGGAGCGTTAGAGTTCATGGTGATAAATCTTTTAAACTGATGGCGACTGTGTTTAGTGAATATCATCAAGTTAGATATTTAATGTTATGTAAAGTTGTTCAGCTCGCCAACCTATTTGACTTGACTACGTTACTGTGAGTAACTTCAGTATTAATGTTTTATTAGATTATTGTTTCAGAAATAACGTTAGTGTAGCTGCTGCAGTGTGAAACTTGTTGAGCTGGACTTTATTTATGAATGAACAGTTTACCTACCCTGTTTTCATAACTTACTAACAATTAAAGCAAATTATTGCACATGATGCATTACATTATATAAACAATACTTTTAATGTGAAAGAACTCCATACTGCACATTCATTGTAGTAGACTGTTTAATCCCAAACCATATTCAGATACATATTTGAATATCCACAGAATATAAGGACACAGACTTTGTTTGAAAGTAACACGTATCTCTGCAATAATGTCATACTTTTATGTTTCCTGTCATTTTATTAGGGACGGACGAACCTGAGGGACACAGCTGTGCTGACCGTGTTCGGTCTCTTATGGCAAAAAAGAAAAGACAACACTTTTTATCTAAGGTTTATCAAATCAGAAAGTAAAAGATGAACATTGTTGTGATAGTGTTAATTTTACCAACCATAATGGATATAGAAATTGACTCAATATTATTAACATGTTGACCAGCCTGAAGCTGCCGATCTCCACCATGTTGCTGCTGCCACAGTGGATTCTGAGGACATCAGGTGTTGCAGTGCTTCATGAAATGAAAAAAGTCATGTTAAAGGATGTTTTATGCTGAAATCATTGTCACATCTGTAGATATTAAGGAACAGAGGAGAAACATGATAATTTACAGATACTGTAGAAGACAATAATTACAATAATTTTGACACGTGTAATATCAGCTGTGTTAAGCAGCCAAGACGGGTACCTACAGTTTATTCTGTGTTCAGCAGGTGGAAGCACCACAAATTTCAGCCAAACTGATGTACTAAAAGAAATTATAATCACATCTAAACTGTCATATAATTACACATCTGCACTGAATCTAATTCACTGTTAATTCATAACAGGCTAAAAAAGAGGTTGTAATAGTAATGGCGGTTATACAAGTCTGTATCACATGCAGCTTATTAATATTAACTTATTAAAATTACAATCAAATGACAAAACACAACTCTTTACTGAAGCTATTTAACTTGCTTCAAACTTCATTAGATGTTTTAAATAAACGGTGAATTACCTCAATAACATCCAAAACCACTTGAGGCATGTAAGTATGTGGTATGATTATAATAATAAATAAATCAATAGGTTTTGTTGTTGTAAACTTTCAGTGTAACTTACCTCTGTTCGGTTCGATGTTACGACCGCGACCATCCCGGAGCAACAACACCGCAGCGCTAGCCGGTTAGCAGTCGCGGGTAGCATTTAGCCTAGCTCCTTAGCCTGAGCTAACCAGGTAACGATGAGCTCTGTGGGCGTGGCCCAGTTGTCAGTCTTCACTCGGCCCGCCTAGCGTCCACACGCGCGCCTCCTTTTTGCCCATATATGGGTTAGCCCGGAACTAGGAGGAGTCAGGCCCCGGCAAGATGGCGCCGGGTGAAACGCCCACTACGAGCCTCATTTTCACTCTTCAGAAACCAACGGGTGACGTCACGGACACTACGTCCATCTTTATATACAGTCTATGGGTAAAGCGGTAGAAGTTCACCATGATGTCTGAAGAGGGGTGATTTTTCTTCAGGGTCATCAGGCAAAATCTTCAATAGGTTCAGCTCATAGTCAACACAGCCCCTCCTTGGACTTGATACATTTTTTTTTTTTTTGCAGAAGATAGATTCTGTATTCTTCCAAGTCAATACTGTTGGCTTATGTTGTTGGTAGCTTCTTTGAACACGTCCCGCAAAAACATGTTTTGTCATGTGAGCATTGGTGGTTCAGTGGTAGAATTCTCGCCTGCCACGCGGGGGCCAGTCGAGAATACTGGACCAGTCCAGCAAGCCAATAGGATCGAAGCATTCTCTCTGGGTCCGTTCATTTATTTATTTATTTCCGATTCCCCAAAAGACGGGGTTCGCATCCCGATCGCGCTGTTATTGAACGTGATATTTCTGAGCAAAAAGCATTGAAAATACGTGGAGATTAACAATTAATTCTTATGACTCATGACTACTATGACCACTATATTGTTTTTATTTAAGCAGGACAAAAAGGCAGTGTGCAATATTTCAAAGAAAGTTCCAGTTTTATTTATGAACATGTGAAATAATGTATATATGACAAATGAAATAATTGGGCTGTAAGTAAAGTTTTAGAAATAATATAGATAATTTAAGACAACAATTAGATATGACAATGACACAGTACATACATAGGGAGGGGGAGTATACAGTGATAGATACAGTGCTGGTTAATATGACAAGTAGAAAACTGGTGTTTCTGGTCATGCAATAATGTTAAAGTAAGTAAAAAAATTAAGTAAAAGAAAAAAAAAAGAAAGAAAAAACTATACAGCTATATTCAGCTCAACAGAAGTCTAAAGAACCTATGATCTATAGACATATAACCATGCAGAACAATTAACATAATAACCTAATAACATATGAACCTTTTCATGTTTACAATCTATTTACTTTCATACAGAAGACTAGACAGAAGCATTGACTTATTTACATCCAAACGATTTTTAACAACAGAGCACTAAGTACATCTGTACAACAAAACAGTCCAAACTATGCACAAAAGATCAAGTTTCTACATACTGGCATATATACCTTTCACACATTCATACATTCAGACATTTGTAAAATAAAGAAAGAAATTTAAAAAAAAAGAACACAACAAACAAACCAAACTAGTTTCTGGTGTGTACATTTTCATGCATTCACACATAAATAAAAGAAAAAAAGAAAAGAAAAACAATATATGTACACTTTGTTTTACAACTATTAATTTGTAGTCTATTTACATATACACAGACAAAGAACCTGTACGTCTAGAGACATATACACAAGTCAAATAAGAAACATTAAGAACAATAATTAAATAAACAATAATGAAATAAAATACTGAAATAAAATCAAATAAAATGGGTACAAACAATGGGTATACAGGGAAATCATTTCTTCCTTTCTTCCACAGTTCTTTGTCTCTCAGCCTCATAGAAAGGAGACTGCTGAAACTCGGGCCAGCTCATCTCCTTGGCCATGCCCTTATCTCTGTACAAAGAGTACACCTTTGATGGGCAATAAATGTATTTCCCTGCCACTCCAGGGAAGCCCGTGTGAATGTGAGGGCTGTTTGGTCCCTGTTTCAGTTCCAAGCGGCAGAATCTGCAGAGGCGGACTGTTGGTTGTGGGTGTGGTTGTGGGTCTGGTTGTGGGTCTTGTCTCTTCCTCCTTCCAGGTGCTCTTGGCCCTGTCGCCAAAGCCAACCAGCTGGTCGTCCTCTGATGTGGCTGTCACCACACCCTCTCCCCTGGCCTCGTAGGCGAGGAGAGACTGGATCTCTGCAAAACTCAGAGCATAATTCACAAAGGACAGTAGACTATCCTTGCTATGCCCCTCGGGCCTGAAACGACCTGCAGCCTCCTCCTTACGCATATCCTTGACAAGGTAACATGTAGAGCCAACATCATTCTCCAAAAGCCACCTGAAAGCCTTCCCTTTATACTTGCCAAACTGCAGGATGTAGTCTCCTAGCACCTCCGTCCTGTCTGAGGCATCACCCCCTCTCTGACGAACCGCCGCCAGGGCATTCTGCCGCACGAGGTCCTCTCTCAGGGCAGACCTGTCCTGACGAGTGGGGTCATCCTTGATCCGTCTGGCTTCTGCAGAGGGTTCCTGTAAGAGAAATCCACCTGGTCCCTTGCGGAACACAACACTGAGCTTACCTGGGAAGAACACCGCCCTCTGCATCTTGACCTACCATAAAGTAAAAACATAAGTTTGGGTTATCTTCTATGAACTTCAGTCAAATAGTTCAGAGGGTAAAGACAATAGTTTCTCACACCTCTGAGTCTGGGAGGAAGTACAGTGTGTGCGTGTGTGCGTGTGTGAGTGTGGGGGCTTGCAGTGAAATAGTTCATAGGGTCAAGACAATAGTTTATCACACCTCTCTGATCCTTATCTACTCACAGTGTGTGTGTGTGTGTGTGTGGGCGCGAAAACAACGGGGGTGGGACGGTCTTTGCAGCAGGAGTTGGAGAGCAGTTATGTGTGTGTGAGAGAGGGGGGGGGGGGGGGGTAGGAGAAGTGAATGCCTAGATCAAAGTCTTATTACACTTGATTAATACAGTAGGCAGACCTCTACTGCTTGTCTGAAAGTCTACTCTGGCACTACTAGTCCTGCCAAATGAATTTGAACATATTAATATCACATTTGTATTTTAAAAAAAGAGATGGTATCAATCCCTTAGTAGTACAGCTGTTTTAGTTGATGCAATATGTAGCCTAACTAGTCAGACATCTTAGGAGTAACAGATCCATGGTGTAAAGATGAGTTAACATCACGACATCAAAACCAGATACACAAAAATATGAAATACAATCATGTTATCACGTAATTTCAACACACGTTTGTAGCGTCAGTCTCTTAGCAAGTGAGCAATGCTGAGGTAGGCTATAGTTAACTTATCAACAAAAGATTGATATAAACGGACTGACAAGACTATTTAACGTCAAGTCATGAAAACTATGCATATAACTATATAAAACGATCATGTCCATTCATACTTTGACGTGTTATTTCACCACAAATCTTCTGCGTTACCCTGCGAGTGGTGCTAGGCAACTGCTGACATGACATTACTGTCAATACCGCGCTGACGAATATATAATATTAAGCAACAACCTAAAAACCACACACAATCTCAACAAATAGCATGATGTTCATTCATTATTTAGTCCATAATTACCCCAAACTTAATTCCGGGCAGTTCTATCGCATCAACCAAGCGAATAAGCAGCAGCAGCGAACTAATGTTATCAGAAAGCAGGCTAACTTTTATGAAAATAAAACAACGTGTCTTACCTTTGACGAATGAAAATGACTTGAATGTTTGAATGATGCACAGCCCCTGTAAGAACACGTAATGACATCAACAATAGACAGTGAATATGCACGCTTTTATGACCGTCTGCCGTTAGAGGTTTGCCTGAAGTAAGAAAAGAAATATCGGAGGACCGAGAGTCTATAGAAAAAGTCGGAACAGCGCCACAGCCGGAAGAGTGGCCAAAAGAATATTACATCCACACTGTGGTTCAGCACTATCATTGAAATGCATGTTAAAAAGCGTTTAGGTCGGTTTAGCTAAACTTTTCTCGAGGGCCGCGCGGGAGGCCCGGGTTCGATTCCCGGCCAATGCAACATACTTTTAACTTTTATATGTTGATGAAGTGGCAGCTGTAGATTGTGTCAGGTGGCACAGGCCCCCCTGTAGGTGTCTTTACACTCTTACAGTTACAAAGACACCTCCTCGTTAGTATAGTGGTGAGTATCCCCGCCTGTCACGCGGGAGACCGGGGTTCAATTCCCCGACGGGGAGAGAGTACTATTTTTCAACATCTTTAACCTCTTCTTTTTTCAGGAGAAATCGAAAAACATGATCCGGACTGAGGTGTTGGGTCTGTCCAGGGAGGAGTAGGCCTTCTGCAGCAGGTAGATGATTGCATCATCAACCCCAACATGGGGCTGATACGCAAACTGCAGGGGGTCTTGTGATGGGCACACCAGCGGTCTGAGGTGTGCCAATACCAGTCTCTCCATGACCTTCATGATATGAGAGGTCAGTGCCAGACAGATTCTGTATTCTTCCAAGTCAATACTGTTGGCTTATGTTGCTGGTAGCTTATTTGAAGACGTCCCGCGAAAACATATTTTGTCATGTGAGCATTGGTGGTTCAGTGGTAGAATTCTCGCCTGCCACGCGGGAGGCCCGGGTTCGATTCCCGGCCAATGCAACATACTTTTAACTTTTATACATGAATATGCCTGATCAAAAAAATCACCTTTGCTTGTTCAAGAGAAAGAAGGCATTCGTGGCTTTTGATGTGCCAATGTCTGAAATTCAATGCATTTCATAATATGAGCTGTAAGATAGCAACCATTACGGGAAACGTGAGGTCTCTGGAGCACCGCAGGGCTGTGTGCTCAGTCCTGCTCTCTTCACCCTGTTCACTTATGAATGTACACCCATCCACTCCTCTAACACCATAGTGAAGTTTGCTGATGACACCACTAGGACTGATCTCAGACAATGAGGATTCACTGCTGTGAGAGCCGACAGATACACTATAGCATGCTGGAAAAGCAAAGGTGCGAGGCTCATCATGTACATGAACGACCGCTAGTGTAACCCAGGACATATATCTGTGAAGACAGTCCTGTGTTGTCTAGACATCGAGCTGAATGGCAAACACCTCCTCGTTAGTATAGTGGTGAGTATCCCCGCCTGTCACGCGGGAGACCGGGGTTCAATTCCCCGACGGGGAGTGGATACACTTTTTTCTTCATGTTTTTAATCTTCTCTGTGTGTGTGTGTGTGCTCCCAGACAGCACAGACACACGCACAGGCCTGACCCCCTCCCCCACTCACTTGCTCAGAGACACAGATTATTAGTTATAGTGAGAGCAGCTCAGAGAGGAGGAGGAAACAGAATTAACTAGTGATGAGAGTTTATTAGTTACAGTGAAGAAGAAGCAAAGCAGCGTAGCCGGGTGTAGCAGATTGAAATAGAGTATTGGGTCAGTTGTTGTGGAGAATAGTGTGGGTATGGCGAGTGGGAAAGAGCCAGAGTTAGAAGATGCGCCAGCAGCACTTTATAGGTCTGCTGTGTGGGACCACTTAGCATTTAAAGTGACCTACGACGACGGCGGTAAGAAAGTTGTTGACAAAAGTGCGACTTTGCAGTCCCAGATACATCCGTACCAAGTGAGAGAGTTGGAACTGCTGCTCCTCAACAGAGCGAACACGGACTTTAGCAGACACTCTCGACTGCACCCCTGTAGAAGTTCCTGAGCTTTACCGAAACGTGTGGCAACATTTGTGTTGCTGTTCATTTATAACGTCATCGATGTTGAATGATAGACACCTCCTCGTTAGTATAGTGGTGAGTATCCCCGCCTGTCACGCGGGAGACCGGGGTTCAATTCCCCGACGGGGAGTAAATACGCTTTTTTTTCTTCAGGTTAATAATCCATAATTTTGAAGTTTAAAATAATTTTGTTAAAAGAAATGTTGTGATAATTATCATAATTAGTGGGAGGTGAGGGCAGAGTTCAAAGTCCTTTTTAAGTCTGATGGCCTGTGGGAAGAAGCTGTTTGCCAGGCGCGTCGTCTTTGCTTTGACACTCCTGTAGTGCTTTCCTGAAGGCAGTAGTTTGAACAGGCTGTGTTAGGGTGGGTGTTGTCTTTCATAATGTTTTGGGCCCTCCTGATGGCCTTTGTGGTGTAAATGTCCTTAAGTGGTGTGAGGGCTGCCCCGGTGATGTGCTGTACTGTTTTTATCAACCATCGCAGAGCCTTCCTGTTCTCCACAGTGCAGCTGCTGTGCCACACTGTGATGGTGTTGGTGATGACACTCTCGACTGCACCCCTGTAGAAGTTGCTGAGGATCTTGGCTGACATGCCAAACTTCCTCAGTCTCCTTAGGAAGTACAGTCTCTGCTTCCCTTTCTTGAGGAGCTGGTGGGTGTTGTGTGACCAGCTGAAGTCCTCACTGAGGTTTATTCCCAAGAATTTGAAATTCTTAATTCTTTCTACCTCAGTGTCACCTATGTACAGTGGAGTGTGCTGCTGTCGCCTCTTCCTGGGGTCAATAATCATTTCCTTAGTCTTCTCAGCGTTTAAGGAGAGGTTATTGATCTGACACCAGGCAACCAGCCCAGCCACTTCCCTCCTATACGACGTCTCCTCCCCATCTGTCACCAGCCCGATGACTATGGAGCCCGATGACTATGGAGGGCGACTTAAGTATAAATAAAGAAATGTGTAAATAAATAAATAATTTGGGGAAAAAATGTGTAAATAAATAAATAAATGTCTTAATTTTATTTACACATTTATTTATTTACACATTTCTGTATCATATGCAAATGACACTCCATAGATGACTGTGGTGACATCAGCAAACTTTATGATGGTGCTGCCAGGCTGGGAGGCGTGAATTGAGAACACAGCCTTGGGGGGTTCCTGTGCTCACCGTCCTGATGCTAGATGTCTGCCCCCCCACCCTCACCGAATGTGGCCTGCCAGACAGGAAGTCCAGCACCCAGCCAGAGAGGGAAGGTGTCTATCCGATTGACAGCAGCTTCTCCAAAAGCCTTTGTGGGGTTGCAGGGTTATGTTATCAGTGCAGGTAGTGATATAGCCAGTCACAACTGCAGTGTACTCCTCTAAGTCCAAAGAGCTTAGTGATTGAGACTAAAACCGTTTCTTGAACCAGGTTGGAAACAGGTTGATTTCTGCGAGGATGCATTTGGCCCCGAGTTCACTCAGTGCAACAGTTTCAGCGCTTCCCGCTGATACATCAACAACTAAGTCCACCACCACTTATACACAGCCGACAATAATGGGGGCCTTTGGGAAAACAACGAAGTACAAAAGGGACATCTGTGCCAGAAGCTCGCTGTCTGAACGGGTTTTCAGCACCGCATGAAAACCTGTAGCCTGACGCGCACCTCCAAAAAATCCTAACTACGAGTTGCGTTGACGCGGACCGCAAGCGCTATGATTGGTCCGCTCAGAACGGAGGGCCACTCGATAGAGGATACAATAATTTCTTCAAGGCCTCGTTGGCGCAGTAGGCAGCGCGTCAGTCTCATAATCTGAAGGTCGTGAGTTCGAGCCTCACACGGGGCATTCTTTTTAAAGCTCATAGTTGTACCAACACTATGATTACTGATATACTTGCCAATGATGATAACTCTTGAGCTTCTGTAGAATCTGCCAGGCGGCAGTTTGGGACAGGCGTTTAATTTCTTTCTCACAAAATCCATCTGGGCAATAGTTGTACGTCTTCTGCAAGTGAAGTTGTTGCGGCGGAGGAAACGATTTAGCCAACCAGCACTCACGGCAAACTCCTCATCTCTGTTGTCACTCACGGTGGCGTAAATTTGCTTCGCCACACACATTTCTGTTTTTATACTTACTATTATATTATACTCTGTGGACTGTGTAATATCTAACACTGTCTAGACAGTGAAGTGAGGGTTTGTGTCATGTTTGCGATGTCTAAAGCCTAGTTTATTCTGTCGTTGAGCATTCGAAGTTCTGCGTCATGTCGCTAGGGGGGTGTGGCTGTGTGTTTGTGTGGTTATAGCCGAGTCCTCGCTTTTTCTTTCGTAAAGTAAACAAAAGTAAACAATGGCGACCGAGGTGGAGCAGCTGTATTTGGAGTTGGAGCTTATCAATATTGAAGAACAAATGCTTATTTTGCAAATGTTGAAGCGCAGGCGACAGAGAAGATGTTTGCGGAGGTGGTCTGTACGACGAGGAAGAAAGACCGGAAAAAGCAACTGCCGGATCTTACGTTCTGAGCGGACCAATCACAGCGCTTGCGGTCCGGGTTAAGGCGACGCGTAGTTAGGATTTTTGGGAGGCTACGGCGTAGACGCGACGCAGAAGCATAAACTAGGCTTAACGTGACACATCTGGGAAAAAGAATGCCTCAACCCAGAAGTAGTGGCGACAGTAATTCTGCAGTAGCGGGCCACTCCGTAGAGGATACTATAAATTTTTCAAGGCCTCGTTTGCGCAGTAGGCAGCACGTCAGTCTCATAATCTGAAGGTTTACACGAACCACAAAACTTGACAGACCTGAACAGTACTGAAGTTTACTTTGTGTATGCCTGTTTGCTTGCCTGAGTTTATGAGACCATACTTCTTCGTAAAGATAGTATCGATTTTTTGCCTGTGTTTTTCACACATTTTAGGCCTCGTTGGCGCAGTAGGCAGCGCGTCAGTCTCATAATCTGAAGGTCGTGAGTTCAAGCCTCACACGGGGCATATCTTTTACATAATCATAGTCTATGTATATCCACAAGTTGAATAGTCAACCTTTCATTGAAGTTCAGCCAGTTAATTTGCTAGGCAAATAATAGTGACCTCTGCTAAAGAGGTAACGGCCTTACTTGGGGTGCTATGCTAGTGCCTGTTCACTTTGTGCAGAATAGTGTGAAAGGTAGTTTGTTAAGTTTTAATGGACACTTTTTGCTTAATTTCCAGTGGGAACTTTTCCACAATCCACGATTAGAAAGTTAAAACCCCAAACACATTTGTCATTTATGGGAGAAAAAAGTGAAGAACTAAAATTATCTTGAGTCACATTGTAGCCCTACAGGTGGTAAGACTCTAGATTCTCAAATCAGGTGGACTGTCAGTTTGAGGAGGTGGGAGTCAGTGTTTCTCCACTTTCACTGATGTGGGTCTTAAATGTCATGTTTTTGTTTCCATAATAAGTCTTCTGTTGATGTGTATGTGGTAGTTGTTGCTAAGAGGAAGAGTTAATAATGATGACAACTGATGCATGAACCAGATGATCACATTGTGTCTGCAGTGATACATTTCTGTAAAATGTCAGTTATTTTCTGTGAAGGGCAAATTGTTGATGAATTTTCTAATGTGTTACAGCCATCCAGATCCACAAAGGCAATGAACGAGATATGAGGCTTTCCCAAAGTCAACAGGGAACCCTCCTAGGTGGGGCCACAACCAAGAAGCACCTTTGTACTGCCCTTCACAAGTGGAGACCAAGGGATTTTCACTGGCCACTGTGCCCAATTGAAATTGGCAGCAAAATACAAAATTCTCATTCTGTGTGTTTCGTGCCTTTTATTGTTACATGTCATTACGTATCCTTCTACATAAAGATCTTTCATAAAGATCTCAATTATTAAGCACTGTTTCTTGAAAGATTTCACAAAAATGTCTTGTATATAATTTTGCTACCTATTTCTAAGTTATGATTTGCTGTGCCACACCATCACAGTGTGGCACAGCAGCTGCACTGTGGAGAACAGGAAAGCTCTGCGACGGTTGATAAAAACAGTACAGCACATCACCGGGGCAGCCCTCACACCACTTGAGGACATTTACACCACAAAGGCCATCAGGAGGGCCCAAAACATTATGAAAGACAACACCCACCCTAACACATGAATAATAAGCTGTTCAGGGTTTTAGTCCTTCTCTTTGTATAAGCAATCTTGAAATGATTCTCAAAGAACAGATCTTAAGAGATGCTGATGTACTTTAAGTGTCCTGCGTCCATGCAAACGAAAACACTGCCTGAACACACGGAGACTGTCCAGGAGCAGTGTTGAGGATGAACGTTTACAGAAAGCATGGCTGAAAACATTCCTCTGTTTACTTTCTGTGGTTTAAACATTACGCAACCTTTGGAATCAGACTTCAGAGTGGAACTTTACTGTAACTCGCCCTCCCCTACAGGTGCATGTGATGTGTTTATGAATAGCTGTGATGCTGACATGTTAGAAAGGCTCAGGCAGGCGTGTCTCAACTCTTGACATGGACTTTACTTCGCTCTGACAGTACATACTTGCTATATATTATGTGTAACATGACAGAAGGCAGGTACAACAAAAAACTAAGGGGTTGATGCTATGTAAGATCTATAGGAGGGGATTTGTTCATTAATTTGTATTGAGCCTCGGACCTCTGGTTTGACTTCAACAGGCAAAACAAGTTATGTTATGATTTGTGTGTTGAATGGCCATATTGACAACATCTATACATAGTAATATGTCAACCTGTGCTTAGAACAGAATCAAAGACCCAAATTTGATAGGCCGCTGTTTAGTTTGCAAAGCTCACATAATGTACAGTAGCACTTCCCAAACACTGGGGTCCCTGGAGAAAAAATAAGCAACCCAGAGCCTCATGCTGCCTTCAGTTACTCAGTAAAAATTGTAAAATTTACATTCTCACCCTTGTTTACATGTACTTAGTTCATTTATGTTTCTCATTGAAAGTCTGGTTATTATTTATTTGTGTTTTGTTCTTTCCATGTTCTTTCACCACATTTATAAGATAAGATAGTCTTTTATTTTTCCCACAATGGGGACATTTTCAATATTAAAGTGGCAAGAGTCTAATAAGTAACATGCAGTACCACATACCTTTACCTTTCTTTAAACGCTAAACAACTTCAGCAACTTTGCACACTTGTCTCTAATTCCTACTTTGTATTTACTATCATTTATAGACTTATTTGACGTTCCATTACATTTAGCACTTCACTGTGTATTCTAGCACTTTTTTGTGTATCATTTACTTACGGAGTATGTACAGTTTTGGGCACATTTTATGTTTATTGCAATCTTTTTTGATATACATCTATCTGTCTATATTTTGCTTATTTATGTCCAATATCAGAAAAGATAAAACTTTATTGATCCACACACTGGGGACATTTATATCACAGCAGCAGGCAAGTCGGAAGGAGGAAGTAAAGACGATATAAAAATGCATGTAAATAGATATTAAAATCAAAACAATTAGATATGAAAAAGATCTTTGCATATTCCACGAATAAATAGATCGCACAATTCCGATGGACATGAATGCTGCACTGGGCCAGAGCAGCAGACAGACTGGCGCATGCGCAATGAGAGTGTTTGCATTCCTCCCTCCCTCCTCGGAGCCTGACAGCCCGTTAGCTGCTGCTGCTCGCCGGCAATGAGACAGCAAACACGGACCCGGTGACACGACCAGAGATGGACTTAGCGACCACTTTTACCCGCTGCACAGACGGACACCACCCACGCACGGCCGCCTGCTAACTGGAGGGGAAGCGTATTCACCCATCGCCAGGTTTGTTTTTGTTTCGTGGAGACTCGACGCCCGGGAGAGGAATGGATGCCGCTTTTCCTGCGACATTCACCGGCCAGCTACGAAGACCACTGGAGTGCACGTCAACGTGCCAGGAGCTTCACCGATCTCTATGTGCCTGATTGCTAACGTTAATATCGAGGAGACAATCGTTGTAGTCAGTAAAACAAAGCCAAAGCAAGTTCTAGAGGAGCGTGGCTAATGGCTACTGGTCACCCAACACGGCATTAAGCTAACCAGCGGCTAGCTAGAATTCACCATTCTTTGTTTGCTTAATAGCGTCACTGAGTACAGTCAGGAGTTGGATTAATACTTGAGCTAAGAAGAAGGACGCTGCCCATACGTGCTTCTGCCCTCAGGGTGTTTAGCTTGATTTTAAAGGATATAAATCATCTGACTTCTCACTTATGGCTCGGTAGTATCGCGGTACTACAGCTGACCCAGCTAACTAGCATCTGTTAGCTGGTAGGTAACGCAAACAGCCGCCGGTCACTTCGTCTTTGGCTTTTATTAAATCCTCGACGGTGAAGATGCACCACCAGGACTTTCCTGGAGACCCGGCCGGGAGCCGGAAAACGGCATTCCACTACAGGAGGGGTAGCAGCGGTGCGTCTACCCCCCCCGCCGCCGCTGGCAGTGGGGTCAACGCGGTGGACGACAATGTGATCCAAACTGGATCCTCCTCCCCGGGACTTCACCACCAGCCCCAGTCCCAAGTAGCTGGTGCTCAAGTGAAGAAGAAGAGTGGTTTCCAAATAACAAGTGTCACTTCAGCTCAGATCAACGTGAGCGGCAACAACAGTTTAGCAGATGACACTGAGAGCTATGATGATATGGATGAGTCGCACACTGAAGACCTGTCCTCCTCCGATATGCTGGATGTGTCAGTGTCCAGGGCCACGGACACAGGGGTGCCGGAGAGAAGCTCCTCTGATGAGACATTGAACAGTCTCCATGGGGTCGACACCCCCGGACTTGCGTCACCCAACGAACCCCTTCACCCTCATTCCATCCCTCAGGGGTCTCAGCAGCACAGCTCTATAGTAAATGGGACCATACATCATCAATATTATCCTCAGCAACAGAGCCAGTCCCACCATCATCATTCTGACAGCTTGGGAGGAGGTGAACCCCCAGCACTTGCCGTTGCTCCTCTGGCTAGCTCCAGCCCATCTATGGCTTCCAAAGCAGGGCCTAGTAAGTCCCAGAGGACACTGGTGTTGGATAACACAAAACCTGCAAGTGGGACAAGTCAACCATTAGCCCCTATGGTTGGTGGGGCAGCCACTGATGCACATCTACTGGGCAGTGTAAACATATCTAATGTGACTGGTGTCACTGCTGCTGCAGCTCCTCCCTCTGGGTCTGCAGGTTTTGACAACACTAATGTAAGTGGTCAAGTTGCTTCTGGTGGAGGAGGAGGAACAGGACTGTGTGCTGCTGCCCCAAACACTCAAAACCAGCACACCCAAACCCAGACAGTTACTGGCTCTCGTTTTAGGGTGGTCAAGCTAGACACCAACTCTGAGCCCTTCCGCAAGGGAAGATGGACATGCACTGAGTATTATGAAAAGGAGATTCCTCCTCCAGCTACATCCGAGGCACCAAAAGGTGCAGAGTTGGCAGCAGAGACTGAGGCAGCTGCAGGTGGGATTAATCCAGGTATCCCTGCTGTTCAGCCACCTCACACACTGCAGCCCTATCAGCAACCGAGCCTGGACTTCACTAGTCCTCTAGCCATGCATAGCCCTTCACAGGGACTGGTCCAGACTACTCCTCTGACCTATGTTTCACCCCAAGAGGTTGTTGGTGGAGCTCACGTGCCTAAACCCATGGCACCTGTTACTCTTCCTACAGCAACACCACAACCAAGTGGAAGTCAGCCTATGCCTGTCATACCCCACCAGTTGCCCTATTCTGTGGACCCCCACCAGGCACAAACCCAGGGAGGTTACCCAGCACCTCAGCTCCATGCAGGGGTCATGACCCAAGGAAGCATCCGTCAGCCAGACTTCATCCAGCCCACTGCTCCCTTCCAGACTCAGGTCCAGCCTCCTCTGTCACATGTTACAACGGGAATCCCCACAGTACCAGTTCCAGGCCTCCCTGCACAGCCAGTAGTCAGCATTACTCAGCAGCTGCCCCATCAAGGTCAGATAGCCCCTGCTCCAGGATCTTTTGTTGCAGGACAGCCACAGACCCTCCCATCTCAACCCCTACATCACCAACAGCCACAAATCCAGCCCCAATCCACTGCCACAGTTCCAGTTGTGCCCACTTACGGGAGCCCCTACATGCCTCTGACTGCACTGCAAGCTGACCTCCAGCCCATTCTCACCCCAGGCACGACCCTCACCCACGTCCCTGTAGGAGGGAGCTCCATAAAAACCTCCCATCTGGAGGACGCCCAGAGGCTTCTGCTCCAGCACCAAGGCCTGCTGGGCCTTCCCAGGCTGGCGGTGGCAGTAGGTGGAGACAGGGGCTTAGAGGCCAGCGGTGCTGCTGGAACACTGGCCCACATGGGGATGTCAGCTGAAGCCAGTGCCTTAATGGTCGCTGCTGCTGCAGGCCTCAGGAGTCAGCATGCTGAAGGAGAGGAGGACAGGTGAGGATGGGCAGCAGTGCTGCCAAAGCAGTCTTTTCTAATGAAAGCTGTTATTCAGATTAAATTGAAACTACTGTACTTTTTATTGTTGTTCAAGCTGCAGCTGATATACAATATTTTTCCATATGCTTACTATAAAAGTTAAATAGAAGTGTGTTTGCCCCATCACACCACTGAAGCAGCCACACATGATTTACAAGCTCAAAGTTTCTTGCTGCTTAGCTCTGCATGAAACTGCACCCTGCAACTGGTTTTCTGTCATTCAGATCTACATGTGCTTGATCCCCTGTCCCCTGAGGTTGATCTGTCAGTGGGACAGTGGGAGACAAACGGCTCACTCCACATTGCCTTTGCAAGAATATCAGTGACTGGAATGGCAGCAGTGGAGCTGCTGAGTCACAGAGGGTGACTGGTGACTCAGCACATGCACTGCCCTGGTCGACCCCCTACCATTACATATTTACCTCCTTTATCTCAGGACTGTTTTGTCAGGAGAGCTAAATTTTATCTGTTGCACAGCCTAAATCTATCCCTCCTCTCTCTTTCTTTCACAATTTTACCCTTTTCCCTCTTTGTCCCTTAGGTTTATTCTTTTATTAGACACTTGATATTTTTAATTGAAAATATGCTGTGTTGAAGGGGTGTTGATTGTGTTGCATGATGAACTCCAGCGGCAGCTAGTGTTACTACAGTTCTGTTCTTGTTAGGCAGGATATTCATGTTGTGAGTACAACAATGATGACAGCAGGGTATCAAGGGAGTTAAACTGGGCATGGTCAACCTCACCCAAGAACCCAGAGCTAAAAATATACAGCATAATCTTGGATGTTGTGGCTTTATTAAGCTGTTCAAATGCAAACTTGAAAAAGTTAAACACGTAACTGTACGTCAGAGCTGAAACTCAGAAAAAGAGTAGCTGAGGAGTCGCAGAGTGAAAAAGAAAACAGTTGTAATTCACGTGTTGTCACAATAAGTTGTTGATGCGGAAGTACGAACTCTATGCATTTTCAACTGGTCAGATTGTATCTTGAGAGACAGGGTTCGATAACTGCTGGCTTAGTGTTGATGTGGTCTGAGTCATACTCAGCTGCAGACAGCCGGGCTCTATTCTGTGGGGAGGCTTTCGTGGCACCTCATCATTGCTACGTGTGTGTTCTGCATGGCATCTACATGCCTTCTTCTGTATCTGTGTTTCTGTAAATCCGACCTTTTCCTGCAGTGAATCGGCCTCTGTCCTGCGGCTGCAGACGTCTTAGTCTTCGTGTGACTGTATCTGCTTTGTTTATATTCATGGTCACGTCATGCTATGATCCGGCTCTGCGCTTCTGTTACTGTTTTCTTTCAGTCTCGTATCGTGTTTGTCTCCTTTGTCACCCTGTCTGTCTTTCTCTCGGTCTTCCTTTTCCTTTGCAGACCCTCTTCTTTCAGACAATAGTCCTGTCTTCTCTTTGCACTCTTAAATCATTTCCCTGCATGCACATTCAGGCCAAATCACATGCAGGTTTTTCCTCAAACCATTAGGCATGTGCACCCACATTTACCGATAACTGAAAAGAGCACAGTGTATATGAATAAGTCAACAGCCAGGTTGTCCAGTAACAGCACCTCTATCAATATTGACAGTAAAGCAATCCACAGCAGAAGGATTGCGTTTTCCTACTATGGAAACAACATGAATGAGTTGACTGGGTTGATTGCTGCAAAAATCAGTCATATTCACTCTCAGGTTTAGTTAGTAGCTTGTTGCAGATGTCGGGACGATGAAAACCCTCAATCGTGTGTGCACGTTCTAAAGCCCTGATGTGAAGGTGTGTCCGTGTTTGCTCGTGTCTTTTCACCAGCTTGCTGTAGGTTTCTGTATGTGTCAGTGGGAGTACTCCAGGGCAGTGCTGTCATCAGGTCTTCATGCTTCCCCAGGTGGAATTTCAGCCCGAAGGCCTGTGGATAGCTAGGTGCAGAGAAAAAAAAGTTACAAAACACATAAACGATTTCATATATATTTCATACCTGCCATATGTAAATGTTCTGTGTTCCAACTTGTAGAGAAATATGAATTTGCTCAAAGGCTGCAGATAATTAACTTGCTGTTTGTAGCTTTACAAAGAACAGCAGGCAGAGCAACTCAGTATAGTCTGCAGAGCAAATACTGACATGAGCTTTATCCAAACCTATCGCTTAGGAATACCTGTGTGCATGTTAACACTCTGGTTTAAGGCCTACCAAAATGCATTTTTGTCCTGCCAAAAATGAAATGAAAGCATGTGAATCAAGTGCAGATATGTTGATGTGTCACTATCCTTTTCACAGCTAAGAACAACAAGTCAAGGTGTCATAGTACAGTAGCGCTGTATTGTATATGGCAGTTAATCCGTATGACCTCATCCTTTGGAACCATTAAGGTTACAGATGCACCATAGAGATTGTTTGCCCATAAAACATGCACATGCCGTTTCTTGACAGCTTTACAAGAGCAGCTAATTTTTATGAAGTTTCTCTATATTGCTGTTTTTGCAGTAATGCAAGTGTGAATACAACCAAGCTGTCACAACATTAAAGGTTGAAGGCAAAGTGAAGATATAATCATCGATCAATTAATCAATCAGGACTTTCTTTTTTAAAAACCACTCTGCATAAACTGATTTAAAAGGGAGGACTCCTTTTGTTGTATTACAGACTAAACACATTAGAGAGGGAGCTCACTCAAAACGGAATTTGCAGTACTTAGAGCTTATGTGTTCACAAACTACGATTATATTAGAACCCTCTGTCCTCAGTAGATGATCAGACACAGATTAGAGCTCCCTTTACTTCGTTTTTTCTGCTGCAAGTATTTACAGCACTTACTGAAAATGTAGTTTATTGCTTTACTTGGCCTTTCAAGACTCTTTGAACTAGGGATGAAAGATATGGCCAAAGTAAAAGTATAATTTTTGCCTCTGAGCGAAGGCTGTGGTTTTCAACTTTTCTTTATTAGCAGAGAATGACACGTGACACGTACACCTTTCATGCATAAGCCGTTGGATTTTTTTATATTGCTATTGACGGACAATTATTCATATTGTTTTATTGCACGGCCCTACTTTGAGCAACACATTTTATCTTTGTGTTTGTCGGCTTTCATATTAGGGCTGACTCAGAGATTTGACCTGTTGAACCATTAAAGGTTTTGTGTGAGAATGAAAGCTGCTATAATATGGTTGACTCTGTTGATTATAAATTTTCTTTTGTGGTCATAAGCTGCCTGTCAGGAACTGTAGTCTTACCGGCTCTACCTTGTGATATATGTGTTCTTGTTACTGTCAAGCTTGTGGATATGGAGTTTCTGTCAAAAGGAGAATTTCATGCCATGTGATTAGAAGAAAATCCTCTTTAAAGGTTATAGATATGAGGTTGTATGTAAAGATATAGTGGCGTAATGGTGTCCTCAGAGGAAACAAAGCCACACTCCCTTTGCATGTTTGGTAACTTTAGCCTCTGTTTCTTTGTCACGGGTGCACGTTAGTGTTAATGCATGTGGGTTCCTTCCCATGTTCCTAGACCTCTAACTCTGTTGATGGTTAATGTTTAAAACTAAGTGGTGAGTCATACAAAACATTAGGGAACCATTGCGCATGTGAACACACCCTAAGATAAGAATGTCGGATGGTTTAAACAAGCGGAAATGACTGAGCACAATAAAGATGAGAATAAACTGCCACTTCAGTTAAAAATTAAAAACATAATCCCCTCTGGATTATGTTGCAGGAAGAAACTAGGATGAGAGAATTAAATTCATGTTCTACATGAGATGTCGGAGGCTTTGAATCAAAATCTTAGATGTTGGCATGTTCAAGAATATATATTAGGTTTGTGTGCAGGTCAAATTTAAATTGTCTTGATTGTTAAATTTCTGTAAAAATTCTTCAGCAGCAGTATTGATGGTCTATAAATCCAAATGTCTGATTTAAGGTGGTTTAATGCATCAAACCGACCAAGTAAAATTTGCAATAAATAATATATTTATTACAAAGCTTTCACACCTTGTATTGACATTTTATTTGAGACTTAATTTATAAACATCCTTTTGTAGAAGGATGGATTCAGTTTAGGGAAATGAAATAAATCTAAAATTAATTAAGGAGGATATTAACCTTAACTTTATCTTATAAATTACTTGACAATGTATAAGTAACAGAAATCGTAGTGTGGTTTAAACGCAGGAGACACTTGTGATGTGTCGTCATTATTCCCGTTTGACAAATCCTGACACTGAAGGTCGGACTGCAGCTTTGTGACACAACGTGTTGCGTCTAATTTCCTTGGTGGCATCTCCTGCCTGTCAGCAGCCGTTAATCACTGCGGAAGGTTCTTCGGGTCATTAGTGTGGTAATGAAACGTGACATTAAATCATCCTCCAGCAGAGACATTAACTTCACTGTCTTTCCACTCTTTCATGTAGTTGGATTGCTGTTTCACCACAAGGTGGCAGTGTTGGCTCAGAAATCCCCTGCACCAGGTCGTCAGTGGTTTATATAATCTTGGCGTGCATTGAGAACCAGTGACCTAAAATGTGCCTTGCAGCTGAGTTGAAATGTCCTTCTTGCACGCAATGAAAAAGTCACGTGTGAATGGTTTTATATCTGCAGCTCTGTGTAAAGACCTACTTCCTGGCTGCAGGAAGTCATTTGACAGACTAATAAATGAGTCAGATTATTACACTGAAAATCTTATTCTGGATTATTTATTGTTGCATTTAAAGAAATTAATTTGTGTCAAACCTAGAGGGTGTCCTTAAAAGTTTTACATTTAATAATCTGAATATTTAGGTCTTAAAAAGGTTGAGGTAGATTTAATGATGTTTACATTCATTTTAATCTACTTCAGTCGTGCTTTAAAATCAGTTTTAGTAATAACGTGTCTCAAGGGTTATTCTCTACTAGAATACTTCTTACGGTCGTCAATTATGGGTCTTAGATTTAATTCATTATGGTTGAATCCAGCAGAAACCCTGTGAGTCAATCCTAAACATATTAATAATAATCATTGACTGGTTGTCTTTTTAGTTTTATCTTCTCTATCTTTGTAGAAGCAATGTAATAACTCAATAGGAAATGAACCGAAGATCAGCAGCTACTTTGATATTAGCTTGATAATCCATGAATCAAATGTTTCTATTTGCAACGTTCCCTTGTTCCTGCTCATTGGTTGTGAAAATGTGCGTATTTTCTTTGCCTGATGTTGTAAAATTATTATTTTGGTGTTGAACCATCGGTCAAACACAGTTTGGGTTTTAGAGGGCAGTGACAGGCGTTCTTTTTTGCAAACGATTAATCTCCAAATGAAAAACTAAAACTAATTAGTTTGGTGGAGGCCCACATGACCGTTAGAGTCTCGTTTTTGAATGTTGGAGCTCTGACTTTATAATTAATGCATTAATCAACTGTGCATGTATAATGTTCTAAAGGTAATAATAAAATTAAAAAATCAGATGGATGTTTTTGTTTCCTGCTTGCGAAGATCTTAATGCAGCCGCATCAGGCTCAGATAGTTTTAGGCAGCAGGGGTGGTGGTGTGAGTGGGTGCACAGCGTGTCACGTTTATTTGCTTTGTGCTTTCATGCCGAGCTGCAGATTCTTGAAGGGAGTCGCAGGCCCGAGAGGATGTGATATGTGTTCGTGCATGTCTCTGTCAGTTTTCTCCTGGGTCGTTTATGAGTTCATCTGTGTGTGGGGGGTTTATGCTGTGAGCAGGTGTTGTTCCACAGGAGAGGTTTTTAATCATACAGAACTGCTTCTTTTCCCTTAAGGGAAAACCATCGTTAAAGAGGAGGCGAGGAACCGTTTCTGCTTTTAACTGATCGTGGCTTGATCGCTCCTCCGGACAAATAAGCTATCATTTTCTTTCTCTCTGTCAATCCCCTTCTCTTGATCATTTCCTCTAGTGGCTCTCTGCCAGCACTTACACCCGACCACAGCAAAACAAACGTGATGATATTTCACATCCTATAATTGACCCCTCAGAACCAAAACCTCCAGCTGAGCTCATTGCTGGAGGAGAATACACCCCCCGAGCAGCTTTTGTTCACATGAAGCAGCAGGTGTCTTTAAGTCTCCAACTTAACTCACAACAGGGATTTCTCATGGCCAACATTTTGACATGTCACAGTGGGAAGAGCACAAGTTGTGATTACTTCAGTTTCGGTCTCCTGGTATTTTGCAGGCTGGCTGGTCATGTCACAATAACACCTTATTATCTCATTATGGGCATTTTCACTTTCATCCATTTTCTGCTGCTTATCTGTGTCTCAGTGGCATGAATTTAATTAGTTATACCATATCATTGTGAATATTGCAATTCATACAGTATACATCATGTATTTATAAGAATAATTCAAAGTTAAACTATATTTTCACACTTTGGTCAATGTGACAGTTAAAGTTGATGCATTAGATGTGGTATTGAAAAATGTCTTAAAGTCTTTAATTAAACCCGATAAACCCCTGCAAAATCCCTGAGTTTAAAAGGCCTTTACGTGAATGAAGTATCCTAACAAAAATGGTTTTCCCTAAGCCACTTGTGTTATTCAAGTCCCACCTGTCTTGAATGTCTGTGGAATTGCCTTAAAGTAAACATCAGGGAGAACATTCAACAGAACAAATGAGTGGCCTGTGTCTGCATGATGGTGCCAACGTGGCAGCTAACAGTAGGAAATATCAAGCTAGACTTTGCATCAGGTCTAGCAAAGTCTAGAACCCAGATGGAAATTAGAGTAAATTAGTAAATTAGAGCTTTGTTGAATATTTTGCTTTCTCCATAGGAAGGTCAGAGGTCGGGTTCAGCAGTAGGACACCGAGCAGTCAGGGGTGGTGTTCTCCTCAAGGACACAGAAGCGGGTAAAGTTGGGTTTACCCGCGGTTTGCCTTTCACACATTTCTACAGACTTTATTCTCGGAGGCCAGGTCGAGAAGAGAGTCTCTCACTCAGACATTTGCATTCACACATGCACCTCCTCCAGAGAAAAACCAGTCCACTCATCATTTTCTCAACCAATTATAAGATTTGCAGATAAAATTTATTTTACTTAGTGAACCGACTTATTATCTGAACTCTAATTTTTGTTCATCCAACCATAATGTTTATCAGTTACCTATCTCTTCCAGTTCCTTCATTCTGATTTGACTCACACACAGTAACATGACTACTCTACAACCCGTCAAAGAAAAATATTTATCCTCCCCGACAGCGCCGCTTCTCGTAAAAGAAATACGAATAATTCTGCGTAAAGCCTTTTCTGAATGTTTAGTATCATGGTCTTGACCCCTCCGACTGTTAGAAACACACTCGGGTCACTGCGTGAAGCCGGCATGCTGCAGGGAGCCTCAAGCATCATTTCTCAACCACTGAGAAGACCCTCGCTGTTTAAGAACCGACCGTATTTCTTTCTAAAACAGAAACAATGTGCAGGTCCATGTGACTGGGGGGGGCTGTATCTTAACTTCCTGTGACGTCTCATGTTGTCACTGTGTCATAAGGTTGTGCAATGTTTATTTTACAGCCTGGATTAAAACTAGAGGAGGGAGCTGTTGAATTCAATGTGTAAATTGCCCACAAAGAGCCAGAAGATATTTTAGCAAGCATACAAAGCTCTTACAACTACACATGTACAAAGATGCTGTTTGCTAGATTGTGAGTCATCTAGTCACATGCTGAAGCAGGAGGAGATGAGATATCTGTGTTTATTTTAGTCACAATTCCTTTTAATCTCTGCTGTTAGCGGCAAATTCAGAACCCTAGCATTCAGTCTTCTAGATTTCTATCCTCTGTG
Organism: Paralichthys olivaceus; assembly: GCF_024713975.1. Classification (NCBI taxonomy): domain Eukaryota; kingdom Metazoa; phylum Chordata; class Actinopteri; order Pleuronectiformes; family Paralichthyidae; genus Paralichthys; species Paralichthys olivaceus. The sequence goes on from NC_091116.1 coordinate 9,805,561, forward strand.
AAATTGTGGGTGCATAAGTGCTAGAGCTGAAACAAGTAAACTAATCAGTTGTCAGGAAATGTTAATTGGCCACTATTTCAGGAATGGATTCATTATTTTGAAGTCAGTTTTGGGTGATTATGTCTAAACATTCCCCAAATTTAGCTTATATGTGTGACTGGAAACTATTTCTTGTCTTCAGCTTTCAGAAAATGTATCTATTGACCCAAAGTTAATTGATTGAAAGAATATCTCTTGCACATTAACTGATACCGACAACAGTTCCTAACTGCAGCACTGATTATAAGCAAGATAGCATCTCCTCCCTGGACTATTTTCGTCTGTATTTACGTCATCATTTGAATGTATCACACAATCCTCTCCGAATGTAGAGCCAAAGAGTCTCCTTTTTATTTTTACCTCCGTCTAAAATGTGTCTACCCCTCATTGTGGACGGGGAATGTGCGAGACCTTTGAAAATACCTCATCTATCAGAAGAATAAGGCACATCTGCACTGTCGCTCTACTGGCAGAGACGTTGGATTTCAGTCCTTCCTCTCTTGCTCTTTCATGGCCCATATGGTACAGAGGCTGGTTATGTAAGGCTTTGTGTGCAGGGCAGAGACTGATGCACAACGCTACATGGAACTGCTGCCCTGAAGCTCTGTGATGCCATGAGCTGTTTGAATTTCGGGGTGTTCCTGTATTTGGTTTTGTCTGTGTTTAGGCAAAGATCGAGGGAGATTATCGCCAGTTACAAACAAGAAGAAGGGTTTTATTTTTGATTGCTACCTTGGTCCAGTCCATCAACTCTGAAATTATACCTTGAAAATGCAGGAATGATTGCATGGTGCAGGTCCACATCCAGTTATGTAATTCAGCAAATCTTATTTATATTTTGCCCCTGTGCTCTCCTTCTTATGTTTTTGTTTTCTAAAGTTAGAAAGTGAAAAGACATCTTCCTGTTCTTAAGTGGAGAGTTTGTGCAGCAGCGTTGATCTTGCTGTCGGCTTCGCTTCTCCACTGTGTAAATGCCAGTGTTAAAAGCCTCCCAAACCGGATTCTGCCAGTCTGCCCCCCCCCCCACACACACACACATGCACACACTTACAGGCATACTGATGGATACAGGGAGACACAAAGAGAATGCATGGACACGCACAGACACACGCAAGCTCTCTTCTACCAGCAGCAAACTGAGGGATGCAAAGAGAGGGATAGAAACCAGTAGAAGCAGGAGCACGATGTTCTATTTGTCTTAAACCCATCTGATTACATCCAGTTGTGTTGTGATTTTTTATGGCTGCAGTTTACATCCATTATTGCTTTGTAATGCCTTCTCTGGTGAAGCCCTCATTTCACATTTTCACACAAGTTGCAGTTGTTGAACAGGGCTGGATCTCTTTCAGGACCTCACACTGCGCCCAGCTCTGCTTTCGCTCAAACCGTACAATAAAGTGAGGCGAAAACATTACTTACACTCAGCTTGACGCTTTTGTGTGAGCGAACACGGATAAAGGGGAGGTAAGAGAGCAGGAGGAGGGATTGAGACCATAACTGTACAGCAAAGACACGGGAAGGCATTGGGGTTTCTGTTAGTACTATTTCATATTTTTTTCTCTTTTCGGAACACTTTGCCTCTTGAGCTTCAAAAAACGCCACAATATTGTCTCATATATTTTAAAGTCCACTTGATTTAGCTCTCACAGTTTTTATGGTTTAAAAACAATATTGCCTGTAGGTTTTGCTGTGCAGCATCTGTCATATACAAAAAAAAATCCAAACTGTGCAGAATTTAGCACTTCTGACCTAGTTCTAAAGCTAGGTGCCTGAAACCACCAGGATTTGTTCTTAATGATAGGTGCCACTTCTCTCAAATATAGTTCACGCCTTGTTTTGCAATGGAAAATGTTATATTTTTAACAGTGTGGGCAATGCAAGCACCATCTGTTCGTTTGCTTTGTCCACATCCACATCGTGTACTGCCCCTCTGTCGCTACACATCCGCCCTTTTATAATCTCCACCACGACTTAACTTTCCTGTGTAGATATGTTTATGATGTTTTTATGAAGGTAGAGGATGAAGTCATTGGAGTAAAAAAACAATTTGTAGGGTTTTGGTGGAGTTTTGTGATGGTGAAATTGATGCACGTCATGTACACAGTTAAAGGCTTTAGGGAGGCATATGGGGTTATTTTATATATTTGATTTCTACTGGTTGGTCAAGTTGGAAAGCTAACTAACAAAGTCTAATTGGCAAAGAACATCATGCTGGTAGAACATCCGTAATGTCAGCTATAGTAAATAAGACAATGTTTGGTTTCAAAGTCTTATTCATCTCTATTTTTCCTGAAAGCACATTTCTCATCATACTCCTCCAACTTCTTCATAGTATAGTAAGCGTAGTATTGATATACATTATGTGAGTTAGGTAATATATGGGTCAGCCCTTTTTACATGTCACACAAACAAGCTTTTGATGGACAAGGATAAATAATGAATGAGAGCATCCCATCTGTGATGCAGTCATCTCAATGTCTCTCGCCATTGGCCGAGCCGGGTTGGCTTCGTTGTTAGCGAATGGCTGCAGGCAAACTGTCTCCACATAAGCGAGCGCTTCCTTCCGACCAGTTTCAACTCTTTTGTTCTAAGGGGGCATGCGCAAACTAAGCCCCCCCAACCCCACCCCACCCCAGACCTGCAAGTACACATTGTACAGATATACAGTGCGACGAGTTGTGGCTTCAAACGAGAAGTGTTTTTGTTATAGAAATCCTCAGCGCCTCGCTGCGCCTGTCTCAGGCTCTAGATTGTTTCTTCGATTAGCGGCACATAGTTGAGGGACGAGAAGAAGTCGTGACCTTCAACTAATGAGGTTAATAATTTCACTGCATGCGTTGAACTGAAAACCCACAAACAAGCTGGTCATGCATGCCCCTTGCCGCCATTTTGTCCCCCACAAGTACCTCCATGCGGGCTGACCTCCTCTTTGTTCTCGACAGTTCCACTACTCATCAGCAATTTTTATTTCACTCTTAAAATACAGTGTTATTACATCTTTTGAGTTTTCTTTTCTTATTTTTGTTGCTCACCATCAGCTCTTTAAGCCACCGTTTTATTTTGACTTTGTTTAGACTGTAGTATCGAATTTTTGCACGCCTGCGTGGGAGCAACAATGGAGGTACAGGCGTGCTCCACTCTAGACCCATACTGTGTGTATGTGTGTGTCCAGTGAGCATCCACTGATGTGCAGTGACAGGGCCATCTAAAGGCATACCTTCAGCAACATGCACATCCTCCTACAGATAAGGAGGAGGTGAATGTTTGGTGTGATATTCAGGGATCCACTCTTCACTATAAAGTGATACATGGAGATGTAGAGAAGTCACCATCACTGATAGGGTGTTGAGGAAATGAATGAAGGAGGGGCTTATTGGCGAGCCTAGAGCGTGATAATGGTGTGTGGTCAAAAGTAGCTCATCCTATTGGATGGATCACCCTAATCTCTGCTGACAGTTTACATAACAACAGAAGGGGAGGTGACATGACGCCTTATGAAGTGACATCACTACCTATCCTCCTATCGGCCATCGCCAATGCGCCCAATCGTCAGAGAGTGTATATGCGATTCAGGCTTAGCAAGGGGGCAATCAGGAGGACTTAACACTCTAAGGCGCGCTCCCGCTGTATGCACACGCACTCCCACTCCCATCCCTGTCCTACACACAGCTCCATCCTGGTCTCCATTGTAGGTCAGGCTCCCCTATGTGAAGCTCACAAAGCGGAGGGGAGCAGGGGGTTTGGGCCAAAGGGCGCAGGTCAGAAGGACAGAGGTGGTTGTTGTTGTGTTTTTTTTGGGGTGCTTTTTGGTGGGGTGGGCAACAATGAGAGAGAAGTGGCTGGCCGGGGCAGGAGGAGCGCAGGGCAGGAACACAGAGGCCCTAAAGCTGCTCTTCTGGAAACTGGAGAAGCATTTGAAGAGGTAACGATATCTGTAGTGGTTTCATCTTGTCAGGGGGGTCGAGTTATTGTGGCGGGGGCCAGGTCTACTGCAGCGGCCGTGGGGTTAAACGAGAACTGGCACCAAGGGGCTTTGTTTTGCTGTATCCGTGTGACTGTTGTGGTTGTTGTGGTGACATTCTGCTGATTAAATGCTGAAGTAGGGCCTACAGTTTGAAACCATTTTTATGAAACTTAATACCTGTGGCAAAATCTTACTTCAAGTGAAAGCAGTTGTATGCCTCTGCCTGCTACAAGGCATCAAGGCTCATCACACCGGCATGTTTTAGCCCCCTGCTCAGCTGTCCATGGATGTTCAGGACATGATGTTCTAGCTTCTGTATATGCATGCTGCCACAATTGACTGTGTGTGAACTGCCTGATATATCAACTGCCTGATAAACATTCTAGTTCCTCATTTGATCGAGTCTGCCCATATTTACTTTCCTCTGCTCAGTTATCAGGCCAATAATAGACGTCACTCTCCCAAACCCAGTGTACAACATGTCCCACCTACAAACACACTTTTCTACTGTGGACAATCTGTACAATTTGTACCTCTGTTCTACATTGTCTCAGATTTTTTTCCCACACTTTTTGCACAAGCATACATGAGTCATGTCTTTACAGTACTGAAAAGAAAAGTTGTGACAAACATTATCACAGTACAATCACTCAAACCCACCGTTTCCCATTTCTTTGGCAGCACAGCTAAAGTCAGTGACAGAGCTGGAGCAACTGAAATACACACACATGAGCAGGCTAATGGGTTTTGTCTTTGTCTCATCAGAAAAGTTAGATCTCTAAGATCCAACGCAGTCAGTCCAGTTCCTGCTGGTACCAGCCAGAGACAGATGTAACACAGCTAAGGTGCTTAGAGCAGGACAGTTTTCTGAAAGGAGCTCCTGCAGTCAGACATTGCCCCACTGCTGCTCTGAGTTTTAGACTGCTGTTAAAGCTCTTGTGGTGTGGTTGTGTTGTGTTGTGTGGTCATAAGTCTGAAAAGAAAACTACACCCTGATTGTAGCAGGCGCAGCTCAACGGTTTTTAGTTTCAGTCACTTTTTTGTCTTGACCACTTCTGTTAACATGTGCTTCCTTTTTTCCTTTGTGTGCTGCTGATCCCGAGGCTCCCATAGCGACCACACCAGTCCACACCTACACATCACAAACCAAATGACATCGGAGTCCCTAAATTGATGAATAATTAAAGTGAAATATTGATCTGATCAGCAGCTCCAAGTAGTTTTCACAAAAAGAATCAAATCGGCCTCTGTGTATTTTAAGTTGCCCTTGTACAGGTTTCAGTTGCATGAGTGTCATTAATTGATAACAGCACAGATTGTGTCTAATCACAAAATTCCAAAGTCATTTAAATTATGGCTTGAACTAAATTGTGTTGTTATTACAATATAATCCATGAAGTTCATTCATGAGGATTTCCTGACAATGTCTGAAGACAAAATAAGTGTGAAAATCTTATTGATAAAGTTGTGAACTTAGCTCTTACTTGATTCGTCAGGAGATTGATGGTTCCGCCTATACGATTTCTGCAACCCTGCACAAATACTGTTGATTTTTTTTTAAATAAGTGAGTTATAAATATTGCGATTGATTTTCTGTCAAAAACAGCAAACCAGAGACAGCTCATGAATCCTTTGCAGCAACACCTCGTGAGAAGAGAGGGGTGGTCCTGTTCTCCTGTAAAGCACAGTGTGTTCCCAAACTGATCTGAGCTCAGCCTCCGCAGTTTCGACCATCCATCCCCTCTTATTGACCGTCCGGTGTTATTTACCTTCTCGAGTGACAGCTGGCCAGTGCTGAGATCAGCTCCTCCGCTTGGGTCAGGCCCTGGGCAATTGATCATGTTCTCTCAAATTACATAAAGCCTGCGTTAGAGGCAGTTTTGCATCTTGTGTGATTTTTTAGAAATGGGTTACAACCAATAGGTGGAGACATTGCTTCACATGACAGCTTGTGACTGCTGAGGAAAGTTTTCCCATCACCTACAGTCCACATTTCCACCTGATCAACCAAACACTGAATGGAAGCTAAACTTGCTTTGTTATTTATTGTTGACTTAATGCCTGCGCGTTGCTGTTCCTCCATTAGATTGTGTATTTCAGTTGGATGCGGGCTTTTATAGAAATCGTTGCAGCAGGTAGAGCGATGCTGCATAAATTATTCCCATCAGCCACCTCTCCGCCAATGAGCGTCGCGGCAGCTCCAGTTTCGACCACGCATTATGCTAATGAGCTCCCTTTCTCGGCCAATCGAGCGGCCGCTGGCGCTGTTTTCCCCGCACGCATCATCCAGGGAGGGATCCGCTGTTTGTGGAGCCGCAGCCCGCCGCCTTCAGTCTTTGTGTGCCCCGTCCTCCGGCTGCAAGCTCCGCGGTCGCTCCGGTGAGCAGACCCAGCAGCAGCCCGCCCTCCAATACACTAGAATGCGCAGTTTTTCTACTTTTATACCGCCGGACTCCCTCTCTGTGCCGCCGATGGGGTTTTAATGGACGGGGTAGCATGAATCCCCAGTGTTACACAGTGGCGATGGACCTTGGCGTTTGTCAGCTGAGGAATTTCTCGATTTCGTTTCTGTCCTCGGTGCTGGGGAAGGAGAGCGCGTCAGTCAGGGTCGACAAGAGGTAATATTCAAGTCAGGAGGCTTTGTTGCTCACAGGATTCACAATGAAACATGTCGTGCGTGTTGCCTCATTGATTCTCCACCAGCAGAAAACCTGCAACCTCCATCTGCTCCTCTTTGTTGCAGACAGTAATCCTGATAATTAATTTTATTGACATGATAGATCTCACATCCCTGCATTTGGCAGTTTGCCCTTGATGGAGACATTTCCATCACACACTGCAGTGCTCTGCTGATGTTACACCAAAATCATCCAACAAATCACTAATGTATATATATTTTTCTCTTCTTGCCCTTCAGCTCTTCTGGTGCAAGTGTGGTGGCCATTGACAACAAGATCGAACAAGCAATGGTAAGCTGTTTTTCATCCTCTTTTAATCAGTCATATTTACCCGCATTGTGTATATATATATATATATATATATATATATATATATATATATATATATATATATATATATATTTATTTATACATACAAAAAAGCCTGATCACATTCTGAATGTGCCAGTTTTATGTAACCCATGCACCAACTCCTACATCGTACCCATCCAGCTTTTATTTTGTACCATTAAAATCGCCTGTCATTGTTGATTTATCAGAGGATTGATTGTGAAGGTAATAAATACATGGAGCATAAAGCAGCTTGGAATGAATGAATGAATGAATGAATGAATGGAAGGAAGGCATGATGGTGCTCTTCTGTGTCCTGTACGTCTTTTTTTTTGCGTTACAAAAACACTGATGTTTTCCTGCACATATGCACCTGCTGGTATGCACAGAGGCAACAGGAGCTTCCTGCTCTGTCACAATTTGGACAGATGACCTCCGGCTTGTTGGCAACTTGATGCGGGCCAGGCTAAGGTTCACACGCCATCCCTCCCTCCTTCTCTCTCCCTCATAAGCATGTATCATCCCTTACCCTCTCTCCCTCCCTCCCCCTGTCCCGTGTTGCTAGGCAAGCAGCAGCCTCCCCTTGGCTCGGTATAAATAACTCTGCCTTCCATTGGCTCCTCCCACCCCGATGCAGGAACAATTTGTTCCCGGGACATGGGAGAGGGAGGAGGAGTGAGGAAGGAGGGGCGGGTCTGCAGAGGAGGGGATGGTGGGATTATAAAACACAAATCCCACTTTCTGCAGCAGCAACCTGGCACAACACAACATCATCACCACCACCACCACTATCATCACAAACCGTATTTCTGAGGAGTTCATGGTTTCATCTTCACACACCGAGACCGCTGATGTGCTGTGAAAGTGATTTATGATGCTAGTTCAACCTTTGAACTCTGCTGTCACACATTTTCCCATACAAGCTTGTTTCCGAGTCCTCCAGTCAGCTTAGTTAATGTTGAAGTAGTAGTCTGTAAATTTATAAACTGAGTAAATAAAGAAATGAGAATGCTTTAGGAAGTTGAGAAACAAGCGTGAATCAGAAGTGATTACATCTGCAACTAACAATCTGTCTCATTAAATATTATGTGTTGATTAATGTATTTTATTATTTATTAGTATTGTCTTGATCAATTCATTCATTTAGACTACAGTGGAAAATAATGGAGGATAAAGCCCAAAGCGACCACTCCAGATTACTTTTCTTAGTCTGAGTAAAAGTCCAGTACCAGAAATATTCAATTTAATATTTTTACATTGAAGGAGAACATATTTTGCATTTTTACTCAGAATAATCAATTGTCAAAATATTTGCCGATCAATAACATGACTTATTGTCTCGGTGACTATAGAAAAGTTGTTGCAAAGTAGCATATTTTAGCATGTGTTTTATTTTTTGTTTTGTAACAAGCAGACTGGTTTAAACCAGAAATGTAGTTTGAACAAGATGTTTTCTTTCCTCTCAGGGGAAATGTAGACGAAGGAATCTGATTAATTATTTAGCTAACCATCTCTCGCTCTTTGTCCCCCCCCCTTCCCTTCGTTTACAGGACCTGGTGAAAAGCCACCTTATGTACGCTGTGCGCGAGGAGGTGGAGGTGCTGAAGGAGCAGATCAAGGAGCTGATCGAGCGCAACACTCAACTGGAGCAGGAGAATAACCTGCTCAAAAACCTGGCCAGCCCCGAGCAGATGGCCCAGTTCCAGGCACAGGTCCAGACCGACTGCTCCCCGACAAGCGCCGCCCAGCCCCCAGTCCCGGTCGGAACTACACAAGTCCTCCCCTCTGCACAGAACTCCAGCTCGTCTGCGTAACACAGAACCTGCACACTGAAGAGCTCCTGAAGGATGAGAGATAGAGGGGATGGAAGGAAGAAGATGAGGAGGAGGAAGGAGTCTTGCCATACTGTGAACTGACTCTAGCATCAACACCGACTTTGCCACCGTCTCAAGGACACTTCATCTTAACCCGGATGACGAAAAACAACTTTCCTTTGTTGCACATCTTTATTTAACTGAAAAACTTTGGAGTTGTACCGGCGTGTGTTTTTAATTTTGCTTCGTCGCTGACTTTTGCTTCAGACAATCGTCATGCTGGTCGTCGCAGTGATGTCGAGAAGGACGGAGCTGACAGGAACCGACAGTTGTCTAGGGCCACTGGAGGAAGGAGGAGCTATAACGCATAGTTTCGGCCAATCAGGGGGAGCACGCCGCATGCTCTTGTCAGTGCCGTTGAATTCCGTTGTAGTGTGACCACCCCCCGTCCCCCGTGGAAAGTGTGCCATCGCCCTGCCCCACGCTGTTCATCTGCACACATTTTTTTACTCAGCAGCTTCTTGTTTGGTTTTTTTCTTCTTCTTTTTTTCCCCCCTTCTCACGTTTGAACTTTTTTCCGATGATGCCGACAGCGGACGAAGATTTGCACGTCCCATCTGGAATGGGACTCAAATAATCGCGCTGACATTTTTTCTGGGTCTCAACCCTCACAGCATCTGAATACAATGAGAGGACTTTATTTTCTGGGTTGAGGTTATTGTGAAAGAAAAAAAAAAGATATTACCTGTCTCATTGTTCACTTTGAGAACTCTGTGCTCTTTCTGCGGTTCACGTTGCCGTCCCCACCCTAACGTTCTTGCCCCTTCTTGGATGGAGCATTAAACATTTATGCAGGGAATCCTTGTTTATTAGGGTGGGCTGGGAAAGGATGATAATTTGTTTTTGTCTTGTTTTCCTTTTTTTGCTGTTATTGGTGTAATAATTGTTTGTAAAAATAAATAACAGAGAGGCGAATAAATAGGACATGACTGTTTCTAGGTAGTGAACTTTGTACATATGACAAATGTCCAATTAAACTCTTCCAAGTGCCTGGTTTCTAACCATAGATACATATATAAAAGCTTTTTTTAGTTGTCTTATTCATATATTTGTATATACATATATATATATATATATATATATATATCTATGGTTTTGCCAGGTTTTGAAAATACCTGTGATGTCATTACTCAGGGTGGGACCAGAAGAGGATTATTTACCTCCGCACTATAAGATGCTGTCTCTCCTGCAGTGACACACGGCCTCGTACTGTACGTGACCTCTCCTCTGCTGTCGCTTCAAACTCACTCGCTCAAATGATCTGGACTGTTTTACCATTATTGGGGACATGTGTAGTTGTTTTTTAATGAACTATTATTTTCTGTTGTTTATTTTCTTTTATGTCTTTTGTACAGCTGAGTGTTTTAAGTTGCTCGTAGTGCAACTGGAGCACTGAACACAATAGTGAGACACTTGACAAAACAAAAAAGAAATGAGAGGAAAAGAAAATGCCTAGCAAAATTGTCGATGTTTTGTGCATGTTCCTCAGCCCATCACAAATGTGACGTTAAAATTGCACTAGACAGTTGCACCTCAAATAAAAATGAAAACTAAAGAGCAAAAAGATGGACTGATTGTTTTCTTTCTTCAAGGTAACTCTACCAAGGAGGTTACGCTCTGGACTGCGTTTGTTTGTCTGTTAGCAGGATTATGCAAAAACAACTGGGCGGATTTCACCAAAACTTGCGATATGGGTCGAGGAAGAAGCAATTTTAATTCACAATCACATTTCCAATGTCTAACATTGTAAGATGTGGCATTTTAAAACATTTCCATTAATTCATGGCTCTTGACCTCGGAAAAAATCAGACATGTTTAGTGGACTGACATAAGTGTGTGCAATTTGGAATAGATCCACTTCATAAGTGGACTGTTGATTTTGGTCAAATATTTAACAATTTTACGGCTTTTTGTCCTTGGAACCCTTAAAATGTGATTTTCAATCATTCACCTGAGGCAGACGTGGGTTAACCACAAACCAGTTCCACAATGTAAAAGTAAACAGCTGGTTTTCATGTTCTAGTAAATAATCCCCCCACCACTGACGCCCAGTTGACCCAGACTTCCCAGTTATCAGCATGTGGGTTTCTCCTCTCCTGACCCCATGTAAATGTTTTTCTATATAGGCCCCTCTCATTGGCTCTATAAGAACGAGCCCCCTAAAGCCGTCCCACGCTAGCCCCGCCCACTCCTCCCTCACGTGTACCCGCATGCGGTCAGCGAGGACGCGCAAATAGGAGCGCGCACCCATAAAGGGCGACGTCATGGGAGGAGACTGAAGCTGCAGCTGAACGTGACTATTTACATCTGGGGTCTTTCAACGATTTCACGACGATAAATACAACAAATGTGACTATTACAGTCATAATAGGTGCTATTTGTTTTTTGTTTTACAAATGTACTAATAAACAACTATTATGCTAATATAGAATAATAAAGATAATTTACCACCACTTGTATGTGCAAAAATATGCTTTAAATAGGCATAAAAACTTGAGGTAAAAAAAATTGTAACAATAATTAATAAATCTCAATTCTTTGGCAAAACCATATATGTTACATATATTTGTAACAATCTGCTTACCCACATAAATACATTTTAATCTCTAGTTTTTCACAGGATTATTGTCTATAAATCTCTTTGTAATCTCCCTATATGCTATATGATATACGTATACACAGACCCATAGAGTTTTATTAATATCATAATCAATAAAAATCAATAAATACAATTTGATTGATTGATTGATTAATTGATTGATAAAAGCCAAAACAAGAATAGCTAATAAAAATGACAATGGAAACTATTGTATGACATAAATAATAAAGTGTTTTAGTGCTGTGCAAAAACAGAAAATATGAAAACAGTAAAAAGGCATCAAAGCAAAATGTATGAAAAAAGGGTTAAAGCACAGTTAAGATTACAATGAGAGAAACTACATGATTCAAATAATTTAAAGCTAGTTATTTAAATGTATTGCTGCAATCCAGCACTGAGCGACTTTAACAAGGTTTGGTTAAGATTACAGCTGCAGAATTTTGAAGTTACAATATACATTCTACAGCCATGCAGTCAAGTCTATATCAACGACGTTTAAAAGTAGATTAAAGCCTTGAAAGTCGCAAAGCAGCACAGACTCACAATATTCTGTCTCTACTCTTCTATTTACCCAAGTTTTATTGGATTCACTTCTATAAAAAACAAGTCTGACTGCTATGGAAAAGTAAAAGTAACCAAACCGATTTAGTCAACAATAGTTAAAGCTTTCAGCCATTTCTTGTGACTCCAAATGAAGGCCATGAGATGTGGCAGAAAGTTCCTTGAGTCCAAAGGTTAATCATGACCCCCTCAGACGTAAAGAAAGCGACTTGACGTTTGATTTCAAGATCAGATTCTATGCTCGAGGTTTTGGCGAGTGGTTCTGATTGTCCTGAGATATTTTTAGTATCTTTTTCTAAGTTAAACTTTCCCTCAGTCAAAAATTCAGTTAATAAAAATGAAGGTTTTTATTGTGTTTATTTGTTGTTTTAATTTAAAAAAAACAGCTTAATTTGATATCTATTGATTTTTTTTAAACTCATAATATAAAGAAAATACAAATGTAAAAAACAAGATTCTTCTGTTCAATGCAAAAGTCTTCTGCAAAATCTACTAAATCTTGGTATTTCATCTGATGTTTACATGTATATCTATTTAAAGGACCCCCCCCACACTCCTCATCCCTTCTTCTCAGGTCAGTCTGATCCCTCTTCCTGTCCTCGGAGAGAGAGGCCAGGCCGACGGGGCTGCATGGATCAGACGGCGTGCGGAGACACAGCTCCTGCTCTCATGTCCAGATGGCACTTTCGCAAATCCCATTTCATTGACAAAAGGTGTTTTCTTCAAGCTCGCCGCCACGGGCACGGGATGTTCTCTGAGTCTGAGGGATCACACGCGGATTAACCTCGTCTGTTTGTGCCACACACATTTAGAGTTCATTATTTAAATTGTGTGGCACCATTAGCTGCATATTTATATACCCTATCTCCAAACTGGGTTATTTTTATAGCAGTAAACTCATTCTTTCATGGATTTTCTGTTTTCTTTCAAAGTTTTTATAGAAGTTTTAACAGTATATTAAATACTACATACACATGCTTACACATACTACCTCTGCCTCTGGTCGACTCAGACAAAGAAAGACCTTTCTGCCCCAAAAGCGAACCCCAAAACATCCCCTTTGCCCTGAATGTGGACCCCCCTCAGCGCTGTTGATGTTGTCCTGACTGCTGAGAAAGCAGGTGTCCTGCTGGTTAAACCCTGTCTGCCCAGACTGTCAGTAAGTAAAGCTCCACCTCCTGGGGGACCCCCTGAGATGCTACAGGGGGGATTAGCCTGTGCGGTGTCCAGGCGTCAGAAATACACTTTGTGTTTGCACACACACTGAAAGAAAACCTGTTAACAACACTATCATCGATACCAAATCCCTAATATAAATTCAACCGCAGGGCAGCAACTTCAAAAAGACCTTTTCATGGAGATCATGTCTCCCAATTGAACTGGGATTGTAGAGACAAACATGGAGACAGCGGTTTCCCTAAATCTAATTATAGGTGCTAACCCAAGTCAGCTGCTGCCACAGGCCTGCGAGTGAGGACATCTCTGCTCCCATCTGAACCTCCAAATACACACAAAATACAGACGAGGGGTGAGTCATTTGATGCACCATGTGAGGCCAACCGGAGGAGACCTGGAAAAGTGTGTTTGTAGACATTCCAGGAATAACTAGCTTTATTGACTAGCTGATTGAATGAAGAGATTATATGTGGGTCAGGTCTGTTTGTTTGGGAGGCAGCTCGGGGGAGACGCGAGCACATGGCCATTCTTAAATAGACGCACAAGAAGAAAGAGTCGTGAACATGAGAGCTCCTTCAGTAGCACCAGAGTAGTGTCTTCTTGAAGGGTTACAAATGTTATCTTGTCTTCACTGGCTGGTGCACTCCAGGAGTGGACTTGTTTTAGAAGCAAGTGCTGTTAACATTGTCCCCTCAAGAGGGTTCTGACTTCGACCATGACTGCTGATTGGGGTTTTTGCAGGTAATCCGGCCTCCTCCCACAGTCAAAAGACATGCAGGTTAGGTTAAATGGGGATTCTAAATTTCCTGTTGTCTCAGAAAGTTGGCCTTGATGGAAAGGTGCACCCACAGACTGTATAAAGAATGTCAGCAGGGATTGGCTCCGGCCCAACCAGACCCTCAAAAGTATTAGTGGTCTCTCAAATTAATGGATGGAGCCACGATAGATGAAAATGTATAAAAGTCCACTGTTATCTTGACAAGATCTGACTTGATTGTGACCATGGTGGTTATTCAGACAAGATCATATTAGCCTTCACAGAAATGGGCTTTAGTCTAACACTGTCTCACCGTGAGGCCCTGAGATCACAATTTCCACTTGATTACACATGTTGACATTCGTCTTCTTCCATGTGCAAATTAAATTGATGGAGGAACGTGGCTATAAAAATAGGACAAATCTGACAATAATATCACTTTTCCAGACATACACCGATTATGATTATGTATGAATCTCTGGGTCAGAGTGTTTTGTATTTGTGTTTTTACAGCAGGTCTATACTTCGATGTATCTCTGTCCTCATCTGTCCTCTGCCCAAAGTCACATTTCTGAGAGGCACATGTCGTGTCCTCTCATTGCCGAGCGAGAACTGTCTGCAAATTGCAACAACAAACCACAGAGTGATGCACAAAGAGGGACGCACGTAGCTCGTTACCCCCACTGGGCGGAGAAGGGGATTATGGGGGATTACGGCCCTCTCTTGTCCTCCACTTTTTCCTCCCCACAGCACCTTCCCTTGCTCCCTAGGAGTGGACACGTTGAAAACCTTTCCATTCTAAAATCTCGATCGCCTGTGAGTCTAGATAAATCTAATCTCTAATCATTTCTTTTTACTCAGCTCTGTGTCTGAAATATGTTGTTGTTATATCCGTTCTGGTTTGACTGGTTCCCTGCGTTATCATTTATTTTTGCAGTGTCGCTGTGAAAAGCGGTCCTGGGGAACATTACACATCTGCTGTATGATTCATAATGAAAATAAAACCATAACCACATTTGAGTACAATTTAGAAAGCAAAATGTGAGAGGAGGCAGATTATAGAATCAATCCCTCAATTTTCATCCTCGGAGATATAATTAATTCTGAGGCAGTTTCACGCTGTAAAATCTGCAGAAGAAAGCAGACAGTAGTGCAGTATATGTAAGACACTTGGATTCTTCTTTGGTGCACTTCACTTCAGGTCTGTGTTTGTTTTGGCTGACGTGCTGGGAGCTTGCATCTGCGTGTGAATGTGTGTGCCTCTTTTTCCGTGCAGCCAGACAGTTATTACACCACTGTTGAGCTGACACAGCAGGGGAGACAACAACAGGCCCAACAACAACTACATTCCCTTAAAGAGCTTTCCTCTTAATCAGGTTGTTTATGGCTCAGACTGCGTCACTTTATAAGAAGGACGCTTGAAGGACTTAAGTTTAAGAGCCATAAAGGAAAGTAAAGAGAATTACATCTGTCTGTGAGAAGGTTTTTTTTTTAGCTTGTGTCACAGTAAGTGTAGAAAACACTGCACAGTTCAACTTAAAATATTCATCTGTGCACTTGTAGTCTGTGCTTCCATCTCATGATCTAATACGTGAGCAGGTTGTCCTCCATTTTGGCGGTGTTTAATGGAATATTTTATTTTGATAGTCCTGATGTTTCTGTTGACCCTTGGAGAAACCATTACAAGGTTTTTTAGAGTTGTTGGGAAGCTGTAGGGAGGTTATGTTTTCACCCCTGTATGTTTTTGTTTGTCAGCAGGATTATGCATAAACTTCTGAACGAACCCATTACATTTCGGCGTGGATCTGGACAAATGGCTGGTTCTAGGATTTTTTCTTTACTGTTTACTTGATTTCAATTTAGTATCTTAAAAATAAAAAAATAAAAAAAAATCCAGCATATTGATTTTAAGCGACTGGTATCTATAATTATAAGTTATTTGAGGCATGATTGTTTAACTTAAATCATAAAGGTACGCTTCCTATAATGGATGCTTATTTGTCCAAGAATAAGAGAAGTAAACCCCAAGAAGATTTTTCCAGTTTTTCAGAAAACACGACAGGTTAATCATAATGCTACGACTTTGTGTCTGGGAAAAAACAGGACACAAACATTGAACACATGCTGTGTGAGAATGAAAAGATTCACAGATGTAGATGAGGCTTTGCAAAAAGATCAAACAATCACCACACTGCAGCATCAATAGTAACTGATTTCCATCCCTCTATAGACTGACATCAACTGTTTCATGAAGTCAAGTGCAAGACAGTCTGTTCTCTAGCTGACAATGTGCTGATCTGCAGCAATCAGAGGACACACAGGGCTGTCACAATGCCAGCATTAAATATGTCCTTCCGTGACTTCACACGGACATGTCCACACAGTGCTAGACTGTTCAAACTGGAGAAAGGAGAAGTGTCAACCTTGTGTGACAGCACATCTCAAAAATAGCTGGAACGCTCAGGGAGCCGGCGTCTGTGATGCTTCTTGTCTTCACCGACGATCAAAGTGACCAGCGTGAGAAGTACAAACTTTTTTCCTAAATGCAAATCCACCACAGCGGGGGTGTTTGAGCAGGTGTGCACCAAATGGCCAACAAAGCCTGAGGCCTCTGCAAGAAGCCAGAGAACACATCGAAGCCTGGGTCGGCCTGGAAAGTGAACACTTGGTTTAAATAGATGAATCAGGCTTCATCTGGCTGACATCTGCCCATCTGTGCTGACCCGATGGCAAGAAAGTGCAAAGCCCTTCACAGAAACTCACAAATCCCACCTCTTGTTTGTGGAGATGGAGGCTGGGCGTGCTCAGTGTGCAGATAATTAGACATAGCAAAGTCAAACAAACCCTGACTTTGCCGAAAAACATATTTGCTCTGAGATCATCTTTGCTCTCCAGTGCTACAGACACAACAAAGCCTCCTTTACATCTTGTTTTCTTTTCTTTTTTCCTGCAGTACTAAAGTAAAGGAGTCATTTTGTGTTTCTACCTCCTGCAGCTCAGCATAAACAGCAGTTTAAGTGAGATACTCTTCGATGGAGCTGGGTCGATCAGAAATGTGGTTACGTGGGGTTTAACCTCTCTCTATGAGCTGTCGTCTTTCATGTTCAATGCATCCGGAAGTCTATTTCTGTGCTTCCTCCATGTCCCTGAACCTTGATGTCTGGTACATGGTGTGTTCAACCCCACACGCATGCAAATATGAACACGCACAGTCTGAGGTCAGCTTCTATCACTGCAGTGTTTCCTGTTTGCTTCCTATTTCTGAGACAGGAAGAGAAATCGGCAGCTTTTGCTTTTTTCCACATGTCGTCCTTTACTTCCTTCATTTCCTCACTGTCATTCCTACTTCTGTTATCATTTTCAAGGGAAGACATGCAATCTCTTCCTTTTTTTGCAGGGACATTCATCCTAATAGAAAAAGGAAAAAAAAAGTGTCTCTTTAAATTCTTCCCTCACGTTTTTCAGTCCGGCTCCAGGCAGCAGACAGTAACACGTGGAGCGAATATCAGCGGGAAGAAAAGGCAGGCCGAGGCAAGAAACAGCATAGAGCACAGGCACACGGCGTAGCAGAGGCAGGAACAGTACGTGCAGTCCAAGGATGATGTCTAAATGAGGCATTTGTGTTGATACACTGCTGCATCACTGCAGCACTGGGCATATGAGATACTGCAGTTACACCTGTAGGCAGACATGTGATGCATGTGACTGAATTTATTTATTCCTGCCTGCATTTGGCATGTTGCACAGAACCTTGACTTCTTATGAGACACTTATAAACATGTGACCTGCAGCTGGAAACAACTCACTGTTGGCTGTTAATAATTTAATATCATCAGCTGATGAATGGGGAGCACAGTTGAGGTGATATTACATTACGTTATTATGTTAAAATGTAAAAATCTTCCCACTTTGTTCTTTGACAAAGTGACCTTTATGATTTTAAACATCCCAAAAAACTCCATCCACACAATAAGGCTGACACTCAAATATCTGTGACCTAAATGCCAGATTTTTTTCCATCAAGATCCATGAATTATTCCCTGGTGAAACTGCAGAAATTAAAAAAAAAAAACGCCCTGTCTCACAATGATACAGGAAGTGATCATTTAATGGGTTCGTTCTTGGCTCAGGTCCCATCTTTACATCTAGTTTTGTGAAGAAGTATTTTTTGTTGCTGACAGACAAAGTGACAGGGGTGAAAACACAACCTCCATGAACCCATGAAAATATCTAATTTAGCAGCACTTCCATCATCATTTCGTCTATTATCCAACACTCTATTCACTATTCAAATATAAATTCATTAGCTTTTTAAGGTGCTTTCAAACCAGCATTTTTAGGTCTTTTAGGTTTAAAAACAAGACTTACTTGACCTGTACAGAATATATTTTTAGTTGATAATTTTCTTTTCATCAAGAATTTCCCCTCTGGGATGAATAAAGTATGTCTATCTCTCTATCTAAACCAGAGGAGGAGACAAAAAATGCACCAGACTCAAACTAAGAGACAGTTTTTGTGAAATAATTGCTTTTCTGAATCCGAGTTACACCACATAGATTGTAAAGATATCATAGATAGTCACATACGCTGGGTTGATATTTAGGTCAACCCCACTGGACGCAACACAGTGTAGTGACCCACCCCCCTCGCTCTCTTTAGCTGGGGGGGGGTTAGGCTTTGAGGAGTACATGGTGTTCCAGCACAGTCTTAACATACACAGGCTACAGCTGACGAGCACATATCCAAACACATGCACGCATGAGAATGTGTCTGGCTAAGTCAGATGCACAGTCGAAGAGTATGTTGTGTCCAAATGAGACATCCTGGAGCAGGACAATTGAGCCAGTGTATTACACTGTGTGAATCAAGATAGAGCCCATTAAAGTTTAGTGTGGGTTCCGACAAAGGGACAGAGCCAGGAAAACATTTTTCATTTTACTTTGCACTGAGAGTAATTCATGGATCTTGATGAAGAAATCTGACATATTTAGGGTATGCAGTATACTGCGTGTGCCATTCTTGTTGTATACACAAAAGTAATTGCTGACTGTGTCATGTATTTCAAATATATTTACATTAAAATTTTCATGTAACTGGGGGCTTAGTCTATATATTTAAATATAAGTTAAGCTTAATTTAATTAAATCACTTTCAAGAAGAAGAAGAAAAAAAAGCTGGATGACTTTATCTTTATGATGACAATAAATTATGATTAAGTCCTGTTCTTTATCGCCATTAAATTTCATGTCTGCCCTCAATTGCATCACTGCTCAGTAGTTTCCCATCATTTACCAACACACACAAAGTTGTTCACAGTCTTTTGTCACCACCTGAGCGTGCAGACTATAATCCACATCTCTTCTTCGACACAGATCGTGTTTCCCACAAAACAAATACTCTACTTTAGAAATGTGGGAACCCAAGATGAGTAGAAATCACATAAAACAGGCTGTTATATGAAGAAACCACAGAGGACGCTTTAAGAGGCGGTAAACAAACGCAGAGGCAGGGACCATGTATCACCTACAGTCACGATGCATCACAGCGTGGGCAGAAGGTGTAAAACACTGAAGGTCTCAAGTGCTTTAAACACCAAGCCCACTGCGTTCTAATGTTTTTTTCCCATTCGCTGTTGAGGCTGACGTGACATAGCTGCTGTCAAGACTTACAAAGAGGCCCCGAGTAGGAAGACAGCAATTGGACAGTGAAGCTTGTCATGCAACATGTTTTGAATGATTTTTTTGCGAGTCCCTCAGTGGGAGCCGAGTGATTGACATGAAGCAATGCCTGATGAAACATGCTGGTCTGAAATGTGTCGGCACAGTGACACAATGGCGAGGACAAATTTAGGTGTATGCTTTTGTCATTTTTATGCGAATTAATGGAACTGAGTGGTTTCATGGGGCCTGCAGCCGCCCAGACCGCAGCAGCAGGACAAAGGCAAATATTGACATCTAAACACCCACACACACACCTGTTGTACGGTACTGAGTGGTAAACATGCAGTCTCTTCATAAGCAGGGCCGGAAAATCGCTGCTGGGCGTGTTTGAATGTGGTTTTCTCAGTCTGGAGCCTGTTTTTTAAAGTGCACACAAACATCAGTCCGTGCACGTTCTTTGTTACTGTTTTTGTAGCCTGGAGCATGAGGGTCATAAAGTATGACATGTACATTTCCAGCACATGAAACGAGAATCATCTACAGGTTATTTTCACATCTTAAGACTGACGGAGAAATGTGACTCAATATTCACTATTCACTGAATACATGATTGATTTTGCAAATAAATATGAATGACGTGTTTCTACTTCCTCCCACTGTATAAAAATGAAGCCAACACATGGGTTCTTCCACCTTGTAAAAGTCTGCACAGTAGTTATAGTGGACGAGAGCTGCAGTTACGAGGTCTCAGTCTCAGCAGTCAATCATGACGTTTCACCCTGTTTTTAAGTAATTACTAGTTAAACCAAACTAACCAGAAACGTTTTTTACATTTGAACATACATCAGTGTGATAACAACTACTTGAAATGACAGAAACCATATTTGGAAAAATTGTTAACGCATCGCCAGGGTCATTGCAGTTCATTCACGGGGGAATTTTGCTGAGTTTGATCATTGTTGGAAACATTTTAGATAATGTAAGCACACAAGTCAACATAATATATAACATACAGAAGTTGTTTTTAGACATTTTAATGAAGAACTACATCGTATCATATCTTTAATGATGTCTTGGACATATACGTGACTGCCTGATTTATCTATACATTTAGTTTCCTGTGCAATTTTCATAATATGGCTGAAACCCTATCCCTAAAAGAAATTGCATAGTCGCTTTTTTCTTACATCCATCACATACATGGAGGAAAACGAGAAGAACAGAACAGGGCGAGGACAAGGGAGGATGTTGTTCGTGTTTTCATAGGCTACGTTCAATGTGAAAAAAAAATCAGTTCAGAGTGATAAAACTGCAGCTGTGGTTTCTCTTTGCCCGTGCAAGGGGAAATAAATAGGGAACAGTATGTGCAGGACTGCATGTGCTTTTTCATGCATACATGTGAGAGAGAGAGAGAGAGAGAGAGGGAGAGGGAGAGAGAATTTTAGTTCCGTCCCTCCACAGCTTCCCTCTCAATTTCATTCATAATTTACCGCCCCTAATGTTCTGTCTGCAATTAGGATACACACACACACACACACACACACACACACACACACACACAAACACACTCTCTCTCTCTTTGCTAGCACAAACGTTTGTTCTTATGGCGTCATGGACGACCCAGGACTCCCTGCTGCCACCTCTCGCTGCCCTACTTTACTGTGTACTGCTGCATATTCAAGGGAGGCCACAGCTTTGACGGTGCTGCCTGCAGAGGTGCGGCATTCCAACCATCTCACATCCTTTTTCACTGTTTGTTTACCACACTACTTCTAAGCAGTGTGTCAAAGGCGTGCGGGTACAAGACAACGCTGTGTCACTTGGATTTGCAATCAAAACAAACAGACCAGGCTAATATTACTTGATCACACGTTGAATAATTGGAAAAATACACAAGATCGAACTACTTTTAAAATCTGGATCAATAATCTTCATCAGATTAAAACACAAGGACTATTAGCTGCCCATCAACCAGCAGCTGTATACTATGCTGATAAGAGATTAAATTGTAGGTTTATCATTTATATTTTACACATTAATTACTCGTGCGTTCATATAAACTGTCCACTTGAGACTAGTCTGTTCACTTTAATGTGGGGAGGACAAGTGCAATACATAAATAATGCAAATATTACACAACACATGGTCAGAGATGGAAACTTATGATGACACCAGCCCCATCAATAAAATACATCACTAACAATAATCCAGAAGCAGAATAAATAATAATCGTATACTTTAGCCAATAAAACCTACAAACTTTTACTAAGCAGCATTTTGAATGTTTGAACAACAGATTTTTGGACTCAAATACTTGACTTAAACAACAAAAAGTTGTACATGTTTTTATAGTATCTCACCTTAATTGCTGTAATACACTTTACTCAGGTTTCTTCTATTAATTAATGACCACATTGCTTGTGTGTGCTCTCCTCCCTACACTGGCTCCCTATGAAATTATATATTGATTTTAAAATGTTATCACTCACTTTAAAGGCCTATATAATTCTATCTGTTCGATTGTTCTATTTTCTCTGCTTGTGTTCCGTTGTTTTACTCTTGTTGTTTCCTTGTAAAACTATTTGTAATATCATTGAGAAATGTCCAATATATATAAAGTTTATTATTCTTATTTTAAATTGTGCTTTGGCTACCTGTACTTCAGTATTCTGCAAGTACACTGTGTCCATCCCATGATTAGTGCCGGAGGATTTAAGATGCTGAGCAGCATTTACAAGAATGACTCACAGCCTGGTGGGTGGGTGTGCAGCTGACTGTGCACACCTCCAGATGTACATTTAGCAGTGGGACCAGATATACTGCCTCTTACACAATACTTTATACTATATATATATATATATATATATATATATATATATATATATATATATATATATATATATATGTTTGGTTTATTTGGGTGATTGTGTGTACAAGTGAACTCATGACTCACTATATATACTGTTGCAAAGTACATGCATCAGACAGACTTTCTCTTATCTGTCATGAACACCAGGACATAAAAATATACGTCTTTGTTTACTTTGCTCAGGTACATGTCTGGGTGAGGCTCAGCTGTGGGCGTGTTTGTGGGTTGAAGGTTTCCTTTATTGCATCTATTTTTGTCCCGGGCTACTTCCTGGAGTTAAGTGAGACCGTTCAGCCGCATCATGCTCTCTCGAGTACCTAGTTGGAGTCAACTGTGGGCCATTCTGTACCTTTTCAAATCAAGAACATTCCTCAAGCTAATGAGCAGCCACACCCTGACATTATTCTGAACACCTTGACTTGGTTTCTGTGTGCGGATGATGCCAAGAAACAAAGGGCACAGTTTTCTGGAAAGGAGGAACATAAAAACAAATGCCCTGGTGACTCACCCAGTGGACCTGCTCTAATTTGAAAGAATGATTTGTAAATGATGAATCACATGCAGACGAGTTTATCTGAGCAGATAAAAGAAAAAGGAAAATGGGGCAGCAGGTTTTGACAGTAAACTGGAAAGCTGTTTAGTCTAACACGGACCAACGGGAGCAATTTGAGGCTAGGTAGCGTCACGGTGGTTTTCCATAATCATAGCTTCAGATGGATATCTCCTCCTCACTTCTTTATAATTTTCCTAACCACACACTTATTTTTCTGACATAAACCAGAGGCCGCTCTCATGAATCAGGATTACTGCTCTGTGAGACGGAGCCGTCTGGATGACTTTACTGAGACAGCAATTACTTAAACAAACAGAAAAAGGTAAACACACTGTCTCAGTGAAAGTGGACTACAAGCTGCTGCCTCAGAGTTTGTGCAGCACTAAATCCACAGCGAAACGATATCTGGCAGCATTTAAATGTAGGTTTCTCTGGGAATTGATCTCTGTAACTGAGAAAACAAATGCTGTATCCTCTCCTGACTCCTACGACGTGGAGAGGAGGGAGGATGCTCATTCGAGGGCGTATTTCAACGCCCGCTCCCACCTTAACCTCAAGTGCAGACGTTGAGCTGCTGATGTCACAGGAGAAACATGTGGTCGCATGCACACAGCAGCTCAGCTGATTGTCTACACACACAGCAAGTTGAACTGAAGTGCCACCCAATACTCAACAGCTGCTGGGTGGGAGTCAGGCCCCGAGCTGGCAGCAGGACTTTTACTAGGGGGGGTGGGAGGGTCAGGGTCAGGGTCAGGGGTGGTGAAGACCAGATATCCAGTGATTCACTTTTTGAAATATGCACAAAACTGTGAGTGTTGTTAGACATTTGAATTTAGTAAGTGTGACAGCACATTCATTTAGTTCAAGGCTGGAAAATTCATCAGGAGCAAATATTCATTTAAACTTTCTCTGCACATGTTTTTATGAAATGTAATTTTAAAGGTTTCGTATCAGAGGCTGGGAACTCACAGATTACAGAGTAAAATCTGCCAAATCAATTATTTGGCAGTTTGGTGAATAGAAATACTTTTTATCAATTAATTTGATATTTCAATTGCTTTTTTAATAACCAGTTGATTGTTGTTCCTGGTGAAAATCACTTATATCTCATATCTGAGTAGACTATGTCAGACTGTATTACATACATAGTTAACTTCTCTAGCTTTCAAAGACACACTGCAACTTAAAGCCTTTTGGAGTCTGTTTTCTAATGAAACTCTGATGCAGATACTGATCTATTGATGTTGTTGCAGATCCTTACTTGGAGATTTATGAAGGTCAAAGCCAGAATGATGGGACTGAGTATAGAGTGTAAAATGGCGTTCCCATTGAAACAGGTTGAATCTTTACTACTTAATATCTTTAATGTTTCAAATTGGGATCTTATATCTACAGTCCGGATTTTACAAAATATATTTTCGTGTGAGTTACATCACTTAAAGACGACACCATGTTTTCACCAGCGGAGTGTTAGCTTAACTCGAGTCTGGACTTGAATCACATGAGTCAGACGTAAAGTCCCAGCATGCACCTGCACACACTTGCACGTGCACAAATGTGAAGCGATTGATTATGCAGCTGAGATAACACAACTGAAACATCGATTTGACATCTGGAAATCTGTGCAACTAAAAACACACCTAATCCTTTTTGACATTTTCACGTAATGAAAGCAGGACACACTCACGGTCCATCGCTTGCTTTTTATTTAACGTGTCTACTACTTTGTTTTTGTAGCGTGCCAAACTTTAACTACACCTCAACCTACAGTTGTAAGCGCTCAGGAATTTATTACACATAACCCAACACTCGAGGCATGCATGTATAACGATTTCTCACACACTCAAGAGTCACCTGTCTCCTCGGCCTCCACATTACATATAGCAGCCCGCCAGAGCAAATTGCAAACGGTTGTAAATATGCCAATCAGATGCACATAATCACCATGACATGTTAATAATGCTGTTAACTGAACAAACTGAAATTTCTAAATCATAAACTGTCCAGAATCTATCCCATGGCTGGAAGTAAAATAAACTAATTATTATCATCTGATTGTGCTGCACCAGTGAGTGTTTGTATTCAGTCTTAATGTTGCTTTTTAATGAATTTTAACTGCATACACACTCTGTCCTCATCTGCCTCCACTTTCTCTGAGGAGAAAATGAATAAACGACTCATTGCGTCTCCTGAGGATGACAGAGAAATAATTTAGCTCAGCCGTTCTGCAGAGATTCTCTCCATTTTTGTGAAAACTCGCCAAGCCTGTTTTATTGGCACACGCATTTATCAAAAAGGCCAACACAAGGTAGGGAGACGTCTCTTAGAGGGAAGTGAGGTAGAACTATACGAATTTACTTCAATTTTTCTGTCAAGATGACTGAATTACGTTGAGTGTTAAACCGACATGTTTGTCGTTTTAACGCTTTTCAGGTTTCCACTGGCTGGTAAATCCCAAAACTCTCCCTCTGTGTTCTCTGTTGCGTCAGCCAAGTGTATTCTGAAATGCCGACTGATGCCAAAATGGAGTAGATTATTGTGTCACAGCCAAATAAATGAAACCGGCATATGCTAACAGGCCGGTGCTTGATGAAGTCCCCAGTCAGCTCAGCTTAATTAGCCTGGACTGGGAGGATATGTGTGGCTTATATTTAAAGCGTTTCCATTAAAGGAACTCACTTCAAGGATGTGGAAACCCCTTTTTAAGGGAGTGCAACACAGAACGCCTGATAAGGCATATTTCATGGTCAAAACAATTACTACACACGTGGTTATGTTTCCACCACTTTGGCGTTATGATTGTTATGAGGATGAAAAATATATCGGCGAGAAAGAGTTTAGGCTATAAAAAGGACGGAGAGAGGAAATAGCCGAGTAATCTAAAAGGTGGAACTGTTGGGAGTGGCATTGTGGGTGTGAGCATGTAGGCACATGTCAGATACAAACACGCAATACAAATTCACTCTTTGACATTGACAGTAATCTTTTAATATATATTCTGGACTCTCCTTCATATGAGGATGTTTTTCGCAAACTGAAATTGTTATGTGTCATTTTTGCGTGTTTTGAGAGGCCGAGCACAGCAGCACTGGGGTTTCCACAAATATTTCCCGAAATAATTGTGTTCAAATATGAAATAGATGCCGGTGTTTGTTTTAAAATGATTTGTTTTGTTATAGAGTGGTTGAGTGGTCAAATATACACATGTGGCAGATTTAAGATCAAAATAAAAACTGCACAAATACACACAAAAAAGACCCATGCAATGTTATCTCATCCTGTGGTCAAAACCTTGCTTGTGTACAACAGAAGACGACTGCTCTTGCTTTAAAATAACTGTTCTAATAATAAAAAGAGACACATAGTCTGTAAGAACACGACTCACATGATGAAAAAATATGACATTCAAGCAAACTAATTTCACAAGTTATAGCTTTTCTCGGAGGCTGACACGACACATTTTTATGAGGAGTAATTGTCTGAAAAGGCATTTCAATTGTTCCATAATTAGTTTTGAGCTAAAGTAGCTGAAGTAGCACAGTCACGCCCTTGTTAGCCAACAGTGGGACTGTCATCTCGCAGACCATCAGGCGACCCAGTGAAGCGGACACTTGGAACAGCGTGTTCCAAAACAACACCACTGCATCGACAGTTAGAGTTTGGACACTTGGCTTTTGTTCTGCGTGTGTCACTGTTGTGGACACACATTGGACAAGCGGATACACCATCGACCTGAAACCGCATCTCACACCCTGCTAACATCCCAATTTTTTTCCAGACCAGCTCCTAAAAATTAAATCACTCCTGCTATTAAAGGGAATTTAATAATGTGCCAACACGCAGATATCTTAACACTTGTACAGTTTTATAACTTGTGTGTTTATTGGAACATTGGAGCTTTAACCTTTATGTTAATATCTGGTATTAAACTGTCTACAGCAGAATAGGTGAGGGTATTGTGATGAAGTTAAACAGATAAAAGCATTTAGTTGACAATGCTGTCCCCTGCTGTTTGAATTTTGCAACAGCAAAAGTTCAGACCCTGAATATTTATAACAATGGATAATATTGGATCTGATAAGAAGACAATTATAAAAACGTATCATGAACCATATTGAAATTAGACAAGCTGACACTACAGTCTACTGGCCACGGCCCACTGCGTCCTGTGATGACTCCTGCTGCTTCTTGAGCTCAGCTAGCTGTCTCTCCATGTGGTAGATATCTTCACACATTTGACTAAAAAAAAAAAGCAGAGGTAGCCTTTTAAACGTGGGAACATTATAACAGCAATTTTGTGAGTTAAACAAATTAATTTGTTCTGTATTTTATGATCTGTAGAGCTGTGTTTGTCACCAAGAGCAGAATAATTGTCATGTTGATGTAGATTGGTGTCATCACTGGTGTTGTTTTTGTGTTTTTATTTTTACCTGTGGGCAGCCTGGGCCCTGCTCAGTTGGCAGTAGAGTCGCTTGACGATGGCTTCGTAACGCCTGTTCTGGATCTGAGGCAGTGGAGACACATACAAACGCTGATGAGTTTTCATTTGAGGCTAAAACAAAAATGCAAACTATGATCTTGGGCTTAAATCCTATTATCTTTATACATTCTGTACATTCTAAATTCAGATGTGAAAAGGTGCTGCACTTATTTTTTGTGTTTTGGACAAATTTCTCTTTACCACACCTTTATGTCTTTCTTCATCTGGGTATGAGTTTTAGACTCTTTCTGTAATCGCTCTCTCCGCTCAGCTATGATCGTCCTCATCACAGCGATCTCGTCCTTCAGAGCATAAATCTCTTCCTGGAGAAATGACAAAAAATATATAATGGTTTCAAATGCAGCAGAGTCTGTGGAAATACACAAATGAAAGGACAGGGTGTCAAAAAACTGATATGCAAAGTCTTCTCCACCTTTGCCAAATGTGCTGTGTTTCCATTTGAGCTCTCCAAATCCTCCCTCAGTTCTTCTTTCTTCTGTGTCAACATCCTGACCAGCGCCCTCTTCTCCTCCAGCTCTTTATATGCCTCCGTCTGGCTCGCCACACGCAAGACAGCGGCTCTGTGGCCCTCCATCTTGTGCCGGTAGCTTTTGATCCCTGCCAGCGCTGTGCAAGCGTTCTCTTCCTCCTCACATATGCGAAAGTGGAGTTGTGTGTTTTCCTTGCTGATGGACACACAACGATCCTGCAGGACTTCTGTCTGCCGCTGCAGCTGCTCTACGTTCCCCTCCAGCACCAGCATTTCCCTCACTTTGGATCTCAGTTCCTGCTCTGCCAGCTCAGCCTTCTTCTGACCATCTGAAAGAGTCGCCTGGAGAAGGAGGCGTTTTGTTTTTTAAAAGCAGCAATAACAAAGCTAAACTGTAGTGAGACATCAGGATATAACAAGGTATGATGTCCTCTGCCCTTGACCCCTGGCATGAATCAACCAATCAATAAAATTATATTTGTATAGCCTATATTCACAAATCACAATTTATGTCACATCCTCTGTTCTTAATAGAGTGGGGAAAAAACATTTTAACAGGGGATAAAAATAGAAACCTCAGAGGGAGCGACAAGCGAGGGATCCCTGAATGTGGCAGAGCACCTCAACAACATAATAATATGAGGTTTGTCAATGTTTAAAGTAAAGTCTGACAGAGATGAAGGATTTTTATATAACTCCTTGTGTTTACATTGTACTTTGGACTTATTTATGACCTTTACTATGTTATCTCAATTTCTGTGTATTGTGTAAGTGTAAACAAACACGGAGTTGTTGCTTGTCTGTGTGTTTTGAGTGAAAGATGGAGATACACGTGAACCTGCAGGGAGCTGAGGGTTTCCTGTGTCTCCTTCAGGGCCTCGGTCTGCGTGAAGCTGTGTTGACCGACGTCCTCCACAGCCTTGGTCATTGAAGAGCCTGGACGCTTCTCTC
The DNA here is from genome assembly GCF_024713975.1 of Paralichthys olivaceus. Taxonomy (NCBI): domain Eukaryota; kingdom Metazoa; phylum Chordata; class Actinopteri; order Pleuronectiformes; family Paralichthyidae; genus Paralichthys; species Paralichthys olivaceus. The sequence continues at coordinate 9,834,542 of NC_091116.1, forward strand.
CTCCGCCTGAGAGACGGTCCGTTAAAAACAAAAACCAGCTGACCGTGACCTTATAAGATAATTATAAAATAAATAGGAAGCCATTAAGAAAGCTGTGGCTAGCAGCGCCTGTTGAGGTTAAAGCCACTAAAAAAAACAAGAGTAAGTAACAATGTAGGTTTAAAATAAGCGAATAATTTTAATAATATATTATTATGTTTTATATTTATTTATTTAGCCAGTAATTATATTAAAATAGTTCAATATGATCTTACCTTCTTCACTGAAATCGGACATGTTTTACATTGGTTAGCTTAAGTTAGCTGTTAGCTGATTAAGGATGAAACAATGACGTGGCAAATAATTGGACAGACGCTTTCAAAAAAAAACTTTATTTAACCTTGAATTGCACACAAACAAAACTAAATTAAAATGGATGTAAATACATTACTATGAATACAATAATACATGGTCAAATAAAACAATAATAGTAAAATAAACAAATCATGTCATACAAATTATAAATAATGATAAAAAATATATAATATTTCAACAAATAGGTGGGCAATTAATTCAATTTGTATAAAATGAAATTGACCATATTGGTCATATAGGTCCCTTTTTTAAATTTAACCGATCCACAGATAATATAATACAGGTATATATTTAATCAGATGAAAAAGACAATTCATCTATATAAACAGTATATAAACAAAAATCACTATTAAAAAGTAAAAACAAATTGAATAAATAACGCTGTGGCTAAAAATAAATCTGACTGGGGGGCAGTTTTTACACAACATTTTTACTCCATTAGCACACACGTCTTTGTGGTAGTTCTGGTTTCTATTCTTGACTCATTTTGAGCTTTTATTATTCTTATTCTCATGTGTTTGCCTCTTTTATTTATCTTGAAATCTCACAAAAGTGCTTTAATCGTGAACTACAGCTTGGCCCAATGACCTGCAGATTAAACTACAAATCCCACAATTGATTTCTTGCATCGTTTCTACATTTTTATATAAAACACTAAACAATTTTATTTTCCTTCTTTAAGGTGACTGCTCCCAATGAGCCCAGTAGGTGGCGGTAATGTAAGTATAAGATGATTTCCTAGCCGCCATTAAACGAGCAAGAAAAAGTACATCCGGTTCTCTTCCTGGTAGCTAAAGATGGAATGAAAACACAGGAACAACACGTGTAATCAGTTTTTCTTTTCACCCGTCGCTGTGTAAATGTTGTGCGATGCTCGTCAGCCGCTGGTTTGGACTGTGCAGTCGTGTAGTTCACATTAGTAGCGCCAGGGGGAGATGGAGGACACAGGCGAGACAGGGGAAGAAGTGTGCTAACATCCCAGAGGAGGCACAGTGGAGGACACAGGCACCGGCACGTCTGTGTCACAGTGATGTGGGGGACGTGTACGAGCAGCGGTGTGTCCAGAGGTACGCGCGGCAGCTGGTGGACGAGCACAGACAGCTCAGTGACAGGTTACAGCAGGCTTACCTGAACGAGTCGGACAGAAAAGAGCTGATGAAGAGACACACAGAGCTGCTGCCTCTGGCTAATATACAGGGGAGGATCGAACAAGCCCTGGAAGACCACGAGGAGGTTTGGTCACTGCTGCAGGGTGAGTGCTTTTTACTTAATCTGTGCCACTAATTATAGAGATTCTTTTGCCACAGGGGCAAACTTCTATCAAGATAGATCAGTCAATATCGGTCATGATAAATGGCACATTAGTATTTATTATTTGCAGAGAATGTGTCGTCACAAGGCATATTGCTATTCATGAAAATGATATCGTGAGAATCATTGATATTCTTTTATATCCCAGCACTTGAGGATATTAAATCATATACATGTCTTAAAATTGTGCAATGACTGTCCTAGGCATTATTAGAATATCTAAATAAATACAATTATACAATTTCAGTTAACACTTTTATTCTAAAACAGATTTGCTTGCACAACTATCGCATATGATGTGCCAGACTTTTAGTAAGTGTCATAAATAACATACTTAATGGCACCAGGCCACATGAAAATGCAAAATTTCTTCCAGATCCTGTCTAAGCACATGGATATGTTTTTACTTCCATGTTTCTTGCTGGTCTCTGTCCTAAAATATTCAAAAACCAATCAAAAAGTATTTGTATTGACACAGGAAATCACGTTTTAGACCTGTTTTATCATAATTAGTTAGTCTTACATCAAGCAAATGTCCATGTTCCTGTAGAGATCAATTCATTGTGTCCTTTTCTGTTGTGTCAGAGCATTTGTGTGCAGATAGTATCAAAAAATCTTCAAAAGTGCACATCCTGTTGTGTTTTCCTCTTGCCTGCAGGGTCGGTCGGTACCAAAGATGAAGATGAACAACTGACGCAGCTGTTGAAAGAGGAGGAAGCACGAATCTCCAGCCAGATTTTGGGCTTAAGAGAAGATGTAAGAACACAAAGGCATGATGATGAAGCATATGTTGAAGATTCTGGGTTAACGGGTGGACCTTCTTTCTTTCCAGTTGATTAAAGCTCTTGTGCCCACTGACCCTCTTGACCCCAGTAATGTCCTGCTGGAGGTTGCATCAGGACGAACAACAGGAGGTATGCAGATTGTTTGGACTCCCAGCTTGTGATTGATTTACTAATGGGACATGCCTGCATTAACAATATTTTCTCTTCCTTCCTGTTGCCCATTTCTGTCATTTCAGGTGATATTTGTCAACAGTTCACCAGAGAAATGTTTGACATGTACCAGGGTTTTGCAAGTTATAAGAACTGGGACTTTGAGGTCTACAACTACACACCTGCTGACCATGGTAATTCATATTCTTGTCTGTATTCATTCATCCTCTTCCTTTGGTCTTGTCCAGAGAGCCATGTTTGTATTTTCTCGTTTGATTTGATTTCTTTTACGCAAAATCAAAATATAAAATGTTGATGAATGTTCATTTAAGTAGTGGAGCTTAAAATAGCGTATGGAGCGCAACAACAGATGTTTCTGTTTTTTCCAGCAGTCTTTATTAAACTTGAATTGTGGGCTCTGACAGAAAAGATTTAACATTAGTTAACTTTGTGTCTCAGGTTTGCACCACGCTGCAGTGAGAATAACCGGGGACAATGTGTACAGACATCTGAAGCATGAAGGAGGAACACACCGGGTGCAAAGGATCCCCGAGGTCGGCCTCTCCTCCAGGATGCAGCGTATCCACACAGGAACCATGGCTGTCATTATCCTGCCTCAGCCAGTGGAGGTTTACTTCAGCAGTTCCTCATCACCTGCTTTTTCAACAGCATGTGTTTATTAGCATCTCATAAAAGCATTTCATTCTTTTTGTGTCCTTTGTGTACATAGTTTGACGTCCACATTGATCCAAAGGATCTTCGCATCGACACATTCAGATCTCGGGGTGCCGGGGGTCAGAGTGTCAACACAACAGACAGTGCAGTGCGCATCGTTCATCTCCCCACAGGTAAGACAAACCAGACATGTTCTCAACCCACTTCAAGCGCTTAGGATTTTAAAACATCAAGAGACAGCGCTGCCTTCTGTTTCCTCGGTCGCCCTCCCAACAGGCGTCACCGCTGAATGTCAGCAGACCCGCTCTCAGCTGCAAAACAGAGACTCCGCCATGCGTGTGCTGAGGGCCCGGCTTCACCAGAGCATGATGGGTAAAGAGACTAAGCAGAGGCACACAGCACGGAAGCAGCAGGTGAGTGAGCAGATAGATAAATGTTACATTCACATATTTTTGCTAAGACTTGATGCTCATGTTCCTGACTTCAGGTGGGCACGCGTTCTCAGTCAGAGAGGATTCGCACCTACAACTTTAGCCAGGACCGTGTCACAGACCACAGGACTGGATATGTTACCCGAGAGATAAAGGTTCGATTTTAAGGGAGTGTCAGTGTGTCTCCAAATTCTGCATAAACCATAAGGAATCATTTAACAGTTGAATCTGTTTTTAAAAACTTTGTCATTCGTTAAAATCATTGTCACGGGTTCTGTTCCATGTGCAGGAGTTCATGAGAGGAGGGGAGGCTCTTGACGATCTGATCTCTTACATACGTGAACACATGGAGAGGGAGGCTCTCCTGGAGATGGTGGAGAGCAGCAGTTTGACAGAATCTGGAAAATCTGCAGACTGACACACAACTTCCCATCAAGTGATCCGAATGTACAGTATGTTAGTTTTGAGGATGAGTTAGTACTACACTGAAATGTTTAATTTTAATATTACCATTATTGCTATTTATATTTGTGCAAGAGTCAAATTGCAAAGAATGTAACTTAAGAAGATTATCATAATTTAGAGGTATTTATTTTTGTAATAAAATATTAAATTATGAATTTTATGTCATGGTGATTCCCTGAATAATGAGTCATAGTTATGTATTGATTATTAATATTTTAAACAAAGGGAAGTGAATGATGTCCATTTAAGATGATTTTAGAATATAAAAATTCAGTTGTCCAGGTCAAAATCGGAGTTGGTCCGCACCATGATCACAACTTCTTGGTAAAGTTTAGTAAAACTGTCTGTCTACACTGAATGTCAATAGATCCCTTGTGTTTATTGTCAGTAAATACTCTTCATGGTTCTCTGCCAGTCAGGGTGCGGTAAAACCACCTATCAGCTTAATACACGCACACACTCACTCTCCAAATGCACGTCACACCCTGCATGTGTGTGCCAGCTGAGCAGCAACCTCCAGTGCATTTTTTCTTGTTATCTGACCATCATGTGAAAACATTTTTTATTATTCATTTATCAATCATTCACTTGTGAAATTAACTATAATCATTAATTTGGAACACATTTTTTACCTTATAAAATATGACACTCATTCACTTTAACTGACAAGTACTGCAATGTTTCCACGCGCCTTCTCATAACTTACACAGGTAAAAAAATACAAAAAAAGGTTTTGAATTGCTCTGAATGGATACAGCCGCACTTTCCGAACTACAGGAAGAAGTATTTTCCATGTGAGTAAACTCAACACACCTGGATGTCGACAATACTGTACACAAGACCAAACCAACCTTAAGACTATAAAAGTGTTGCACAGGTTTCACAATGAAGATTTTTTTCTTTTATGTTTCATGCCAATTTTGCCCCCCCAAAATATTTCTGCTGAATTCACAGATCAAAATGGTGCAACCGGAAGTTTTTATTATGTAAAAGTCTAAATCTGCTGCATCCTAACCCAAACCTTGATGAGTTAGTCGTCATTGTCTCTCTGTCGGAGGCTCCTGGATTTTCCATTCTGTGTCTTGTTTTTCCTGAACGAAGAAGGTCCGCCTTCGTCTCCGAGGGAGGTGATGATGCGTTCTTTGAACTTGGGTTTTGGCTCAGGCGGCAGGTCGGCTGGAGCGCTGGCTGCGCTCCCCTCCACCTGGGGCAACTGTAAGTCAATGCTGGCGCTGGAGGGTAAAGAAAAAAAATTGGTTAAAGTAATTCCAGAAGCTGCTGAAATCCATCGGGATCAGTTCATGGTGCAGAAGTATTCAAACCACATTTCAACTAGTACTTACTATGGATCCTCCTCTTCCTGGATCTGTTCCCAGACTCCGTATGGATTGGCTTTCTTTGGCTTTTTGGGTTGCGTTGCCACCAACTCTTTCTTTTTCTCTTCCTCTTTCTTCTCCTCAGGTTCAGCTGTTGTGCTTTGGACCTCTTCCTCTTTTTTCATCTCTTCAGCATCTTCTTTAGGAGAATCCTCACTGGTTTCTTCATTGTCCTCTTCATTATCTGAGGGACTGGCCTCAGCTTTCCTTTTCTGAAAACAAACAAATGATTTTTTAATTAGAATCTTTACCGACAGAAGTTAAATTATTTGCATTAAAATCTTCTTCCAGGACTCTCCTCACCCTGAAACTGATCTTTGGGACTTTGGACTGCTGACTGGCTTGTTCAGTGACCTCTGCCTCCTTAGATGCCTGGGCCTCATTGGAGCTCTCTTCTGCTGAAAGTGGCTCGGGCTGAGGGGTTGAAGGCTCCTTCTGATTCTCCTCGTTGCTGGATCCAGACCCAGATGCCTCACTGGAAGGAAAGTCTGCCGGTTTCTCCCAGCTGGACTCTGCGAGGTGAGAAAGACAAAGCACGTGATTATCAGACAGAATCTCTAATCCAGAAAAAGGAGCAAAGAAGTGGATTAAAAAACAATTCAAGTAAAATGAGAATGCATAGAAACATATTATACCTCCAGTCTCTGAGTTGTAGTAATACGTATAACCATCAGGGCTGAGAGCTTCCATCCAATGACAACTTGAAGAGCTCTGAAAATAAACACAATATTAACATATAAAGACATGTTATGAACAGAGCATTGTAATAAAGGGAAATTTAACTGCAAATTTTATTATTAACCTTAGTCTGTCCAGGGTGTGCAGAGGCTGAACTTTCTCCCTGGAAACCCTGTGGTTTTTCCCATCGAGATTCTGTAGACAAAATACACAGAAAACATAATAAAACCACCCACCACAATAGTAATTTGTAGTTTGGCAGTTTAAATTGAAATGTTGTGGAAGAGTTGTAGTTTCCTCACCTCCAGTTACTGAGTTGTAATAGTATGTGTGTCCATCTTCTGATTGACCTTCAACCCAAACCTGTGTTTCTCTTTGCTTTGCAGATTTCTTGCTTGATTTCATTTCTTTCTTATACTGTTTTCTGGTCTGACATATGACCACAGGTTTTGGCTGAGGAGCTGTTGTGGTTTCGGCTGGTGGACCTAATCCTAACACAAAAGAATTTAACATATTTTTAAAAAGTTTCTCCTCCGTAGTTAGACACTATTTCACAACAAGTGTCAGTTACCTGCTGCCTCCCTTTCCATCCTCTTCAGATCTTCCTCATACGCCTTCATCGCAGCCTCCTCCATCGCTGCAAAGTCTTTAGACATACGTTCCTCCTGCTTCAACTTCTCAATGCTCTTCTTTTTAATCTGCAGAAGGAAAGATAGGAAGACATAAGTGACAGCGACAAGTGGCCCATCAGAGGAGAGCCTGGACCTTATCTCTTCTGCCAGTCCTGAGAGCTGTGCCAAGACAGGCACGTTTTTGGTGGCTGTTAATATATTAAAATTTGTGTTTGTGTTTTATGGCACTGTAATTTAATTACCTAATTAGTTCACTGAATAAATAGAAAGAGAAAATAAGTTATCATAGTTGCTGTTTCTGCATCATCCATATGGAAATCTGATGTTTTTTCAAGGACAGACATGAAAGTTAACTGAATATTTGGTCAAATACACCAAGACATCTGGGACGTCGTTATTTTCTGAAGAAAATAATTACGGCAATTTTCAACATCAACAAGCAAAATAAGATAAATATATAACTAGGATAGATAATTATTTGAAGCGTCAATACAAATCTGTTGCTATTGATAAGGCATGTTGACCAGAAGTAGTTGTAGATTAAAGTACTCATCACTACAATTCAGCCTTTTCCCCTCGAGCAGCACGTGGAACTAAGGAACATCACAACTTTTCTTTGTTTCCTTTTAATTGTCTAATTTTTAACTGTTGTGTATTCTTTTTAACAACAAGAGACTTTTATTACCCATTGTGTTCATATTAATTAATGTAAAGTGTCCCTTTTAAATACATACAAGTAAAACGAAACATTATTCACTCCCCACTTAAACACAGACAGAAATAAAGGTGAATACCTCTGAAATTTTGGCAGCCACATTTTCTTTGTGATTCTTCCCTCTTTCGTGGAACTCGACGCTCTGCAGAGACAAACAAACAAAGACATTAGCATTAAACCTTCATAGATAGTCTATTTAAACATAACCACCATCTCTCAGCCGACTCACAGGCTTGTTGTCCGCAATCCAGCATTTGCAGTACTGGCAGAACTTCCTCGGCTGTGACTTCCAGTAGTCGGCCCTGAAAACGCACAAATGATTAGTTGACAATCATATGAATGAGTTAGATTAGCATTAGCAGCTAACGTGGCTATAATGTCTGAAATCCTGCCCAGGGCGGAAAACCTCAGTGGTCGTGATCGGTATACTGTAGCTAAACCCACCAGTGTGCCAACGCACTTACATTTTGGCCCAGCTTTGGTCGATTAAACGGGACGAAGAAGTTAAAGCGAAACAAATAAAAAGAAAAAACAGCTCCTCCACATTTCAGCAATAACAACACCGTCCGTCGGTGATGGCGTCATCGGCCGTCGACGAAAAGACGACGCTTGAGGCCCCAGGCTGAAATCAAACATTTTAAAATAATGAATCTTGAGACGTGAGAGAGTTTATAGGTGGAATAAGAATCTGTAAGAGGTTGAATGTTGAGACGTGGACCAGAAAAAACAACTGAATTGTTTCTACATTGTTTTTACATTTCTTTACAGGTTACAAGTTTATTCACCACCTAGTGGAAGAATAGCGCAAGTCTCCCATATGGTCTAGCGGTTAGGATTCCTGGTTTTCACCCAGGCGGCCCGGGTTCGACTCCCGGTATGGGAACTAAACTTTTCTGTCATGATTGCAAAACTTAATGATATATTACATTTTAATCAACATATGAATGATTATTATTTTTCACGAAATTAAAGTCATTATTTACATCAGTTTGTTCTTCCTGTGCTGTAAGGTAATGACCAAATAACCAAACTTTAGTCAACATACAACTGTGGTTGTCGCTGTAACCATGGGAACCAAAGACAGGATTCGTATAGTAAAAACAAATTAAAAAAAGATTATTAACATATTTCCACTGTTTAAACTTGTAAAAATCCAAATAGAGCAAATAGTTGTACTCTGCGTCATCACCAGTGGCCGAGTGGGAAAAATGACGTTTGAAGACTGCGACCCACCGCCCGACTTTGGCGTGAGGTTGATCCCCTGTCCCCGGCGGTGATCACTCTCCTCTGCTCGGTGCACGAAGCTCCGGGGCCGCATATGAACGGTGCTATGGCCGCGTCCTCGCACCGGATCACGCTGGGGCCGCTGGTCGCCGCCATCGACCAGGGAACCAGCTCCACTCGGTTTCTGGTAAGAGAAACTCTGCTCCCGGTGCAAGCTACGCTATGCTACATTTCAGGTCTGGCTGTGTTTATAATGGTGAAGCTTTCTCATGTCATTTGAAATCGCAGTACCGGAAATAATTAAACACATTTTTAAATTGATTTAATTACATTTTAAAGGAAATAGCTGCAAAACAAAGAAACCTGTGTTGAAATGGGAATGTCTTTTAATGTTTAATAGATAGGTTGATCAACAGAACTACAGACTACACATATGGCAAAAACAAGCTGACGTTTTAAGACCAAATTATAAATCAAGGATCTTTACTTTTGCTGTCATTGGGGTGTTTGTAAGTTCTTAAGAGACATTTTATCCCTAGCGACTGCAGGCGTTCTTTTGTTTGCGCATTTAATATATTTTCTGGGTGTGCACGATGGTCTTGAGCCAAGAATTTGCATGAGTCATTTCAGGACTGCTGAAGGAAATTGTCTGTAAAGATTCCCATTAAAATCCCACACTGTTGCCTGAGTCTGACGTGTGCTTCCTGGTCTGGCCCCCCCATGGCCTCCAGTGTTTGCTTTTGGGTTGTAAAGTGATCCATATTTAAATTTCCTTTTCATCGCTTTAAACGTTTATCTTTTTAGCTAAATCTCACTTTGCCCTGAATTCCATAACTGCCCAGAAGAACGAAATAACAAAGGATGATGGGAAATCTGACCAGGATCTACAGAAAAGGAGGCCTGTGTGTCGTGTGTATTCGTCTGAAGCTGGTTTCTTTCTCTTGTTCAGGTGTTCAACTCAAAAACAGCTGAGCTCCTCAGCCATCACCAGGTGGAAATCAAGCAGAGCTTCCCCAAAGAAGGGTACGTGAATAGTTTGCTGCATGATCCATTTGCAGCAATGCACATGCAATTAAGAAATATTATATATTTTGTTTTTACATTTTTTTAGATGGGTAGAGGAGGACCCCAAAGAAATCCTGCATTCGGTGTACGAGTGCATGGAGAAGACGTGTGAAAAACTCACCCAGCTCAACATCGACATCTCGAACATTAAAGGTTTGCACGCACAGGACCTGTGATGCCACTTGCTCTGTATTTCATAGAGGTGTTTAAGATCTGAAGACTGTGCTTGATTTTGTGCAGCTATTGGAGTGACCAACCAAAGAGAGACCACACTAATTTGGGACAAAGAGACAGGGGAGCCCCTCTACAATGCAATCGGTAACATTAAGTTTTGTTTACGTCCTATTTATCCTGTCACAGATCATCACTGGTTTTTGCTTTTTATGAAGTAACTTCAGTGTGTTTGTTCAGTTTGGCTGGACCTGCGCACTCAATCAACTGTTGAACGTCTCATTAACAAAACCCCTGGAAGGAACAAGAACCATTTGAAGGTTAAACATGCATTTTCACAAAGCTTATATCTCCACAGACTTATTCTCTCCATCTTATTCTCAGGCCATTTTTGAATCATTTCAATGAGAAGTTGATTGAAGCCCCTTTCAGTTTAACAAATTGAACTGTGCAATAGAAATCATCTGCCAGTGCCCACATTTGTGTTTTTGCTGACTTTCAATTCCTGGAGTATCTTCAAATGCCTGATGTCAGTTAATTCTATACAACTTAAGTTATAAGGTTATGTAAGTCAATGAACAATACATGATAAAAGCACTGAATCCAATTTGCGAATTAAGCATGTAAAATTTCTGATCTAAAAGATTTCTGAATAGAAAAACATGAACTAAGTATTTCTTTGTGGCAGCAGCAACAATATAATCATGTTGCTGTCATCCTGCAGCATAAAACCGGGCTCCCGATCAGCACTTACTTCAGCGCGGTGAAACTCCGCTGGCTGATGGACAACGTGGACGAGGTCCGCGATGCAGTCGTGTCTCACCGCGCCATGTTCGGCACCGTTGACTCCTGGCTCATCTGGGTAAGAGAGTCCCGACCACAGGTGCTCGGGACATTTTGTGTGATGATTGTGGAGGATTTTGTGACAAACTTGATTTGTGTATTGGATGTCTGGCAGTGTCTGACCGGCGGCAAGTCGGGCGGAGTGCACTGCACAGATGTGACCAACGCCAGTAGAACCATGCTGTTTAACATTCACACTTTGGAATGGGACCCAGAACTTTGCAAGTAAGAAAGCTGTGTCATCGCTTCCACAAATATTACTGAAATGATTATGTTTTTTTACTCAGAAATTAAAGCATTATTCATTTCTACATTTGAGGGTTTTTAAATGGAATACAAATGATGGGATCTGCAGTTCTCTTCCCACCCCTTCTCATCTTGTTTCCCCTTACCCCTATGTGTTCGGTCTCTCCCTCTGTGAGTGGGAGAGACCTCTCCTCATCTGATTATCCGTTTGCTATCATTAAGCAATCAAGACTCACCGGCTGACACCATATTTAAGCCCTGGCTCTGCACCCTGTATTCATCAAATCGTCTGTATAACCCAGTGGTAACTGAGACTCCTGCCTGTCTTTTGGTTGTTTTTACCTGCTACCCTGACTCCTGCCTGTTTGTTGTGTCTCAAGTTCTCATCGGTTGGCTGCTCCTTGCATTAGTTTGTTTTTTGTCGTGGTCCATCCGGATCGGATTCATCACCTGCCTGTCCGCTCTCAGCACATTCACCTACAAACTGTTGGATCATCTGGATTCTTCTGTTGCACATTAAATATTCATTATATCTTGAACTTTCACCGTTGGATGCAGTTCTTGTGTTAAACTTGACGACAAACGTTGCTTAATTACTCACAGATTGCTCTTCTGTTATATCCCATCAGATATTTTGGTATCCCCATGGAGATCTTGCCCAGAGTGAGGAGTTCATCAGAAATATATGGACTCATGGTAAGTGTGCATAAATCTGTTTATCTCACAAAGTCTTCCCCTTACAATTTCCCCACAGTTAGTGTTTATAGTAACTGTTAAATCCTAACGATTTCACTGCTGTTTATTGTGACTGATAAAAGTGCATGAAGGTTGACTAAGAAAGTCTTTGAGGCATTTCTTGTGTGTGTGTGTGCTATTGTCTCTCTTTTCTCAATGGTAGAAAATATGTTCTAGCCGGGTAAGTAATCCTCACCATCACTCTTTCACCTCATCATGCAAAATAACCCATCCTACTTCTCCGTTGCCAAAGCGATCACGCCATCATACAGTGCATTTCCCGAATCCATATCAATATTAGTTTGGGAATTGATGTATCCTCACAATTGATTATTGCTGATGGTGATTGCTCTTATTTTCCGCCAAAGCATGTGCTCATCAGTAAAATGAACCATGAGTATATCTGAAACTCTGAGGAACTAACCATGCTGCAAATCTGAAGCACAACACTAACTGCGGCTTCAAATGTTTTGCTGATATAATGGTATTAGAAATTTCGGTGACAACATCCCCAAGTTTTCAAACCCTCCTGTCAAGATTTAATTCAGGCTTGGTAATTTGCAGTTTGACCGTATATGTAACTATAAATAACAAAATAACACACGCAATCAATATGGAACTTGAATTTAAACAAAATTAACATTTTAGGTAAAAAGCACAACTTTTCTGCAACGTTTGTTCTGTAAAATCATGTCAGCTCTTATTAAAAACCTAATGCAGATACTGATGTGTGTGAAAGGCTCATATTTGCTGATATATTAATAACAACTCTTTAACACGCTACATTTGGTGTTGTAATCTACTTTTGGCATAAGACGATGAACAGTTGAGCTACACAATCGCCTTGCGAATTGGGACCATTTTAGATGTGGCCGGTTTGAGGTGTCTGACACCAACTGGTTTCTAAAGTCGGGATTGTTGTTTTTCTTTGTTGAACATCTTGGTCTCTGAAATAGAGAGATGATACCAAGACAAGTAGCAATTATCACATGGTGTAGGTTTAGGTTCAGAAGATGGGCGACACAGTAAAGCTAAACATGTGGAAGTGTTTAAGGTCATACATAAAGTATATGCCCTGTTGTGAATGTACTGGATGGCCCCTGTCCCCCTAATTGCTTATGTCCTATGGCATGTTACTCAGATGGTCGTCACGGCTCCGCTGACCATCATCCTCTGCAGCGTCCCATCCCGTCTCCCAAATCTCTTCACTCTTTGGCACAGTTGTATTTATCCGACTCTTATTCTCCGCCCTCAAACATCTCAAATCAAAATGGCGGGCTCGTGTAGGAGTGAAGACATTTTCACATTAACAGGCTCTCACTTGCCCTTGTTTCCCCTGTTTCCACGGTTACAGTACGCTTCAAGTGCAGATGTTGCGGTGGAATTGGTTTAGTTTTGTTATTTGGCTTCATGTAGTCAAATAATGAGCTTTGTGGTGTCAGGGCAAAGCTGTTCATTGTGACTAAACATGAAGACTAAAGATGTATTTTTAAATTTGTTAATCGATCAACACCTCCTGAAATACCCTCAGGTGTATAATATAATATTCATGATAATACCATTTTCTAATTCTGACAGAAAATGTATTTAAAACAAATTTAAAACTTTTTGGTGCTCATAAAACCAGAAATGCAACATACTTACAAACTAATTTCAAATGCTTATTTAATGTGATCAAAGCTGGAAAAACACTGAAACAAATCTTTTCTTCTGACAGAAATCTGGAGCTCTATCAGGTATTCCCATTTCAGGGGTGAGTGTATTTCTTTTTTCCCATGCACACCACGTACTCTTAAATTCTGTTTGTAACCTGATGTATTTTCTTTAACCGCAGTGCCTCGGGGATCAGTCGGCAGCTCTGGTCGGACAGATGTGTTTTCAGGACGGGCAAGCGAAAAACACGTAAGGTTCCCTTTGTGGCAAAAGTTCTCCTTCGTTAGAAATTCAACCTAATCCCATCTTTGTTTCAGGTATGGAACCGGCTGCTTTCTGCTGCGAAACACTGGAGCCAAGGTACATTACTTCAGATTTGAGTTTTAAACATCTGCACCCATTCCATGCTGTGACATTTCTCTGTATTTTTTCAAGCCTGTGATGTCTGACCACGGACTTCTGACCACTGTGGCATACAAACTTGGCCGGGACACACCTGCCTGTTATGCACTAGAGGTATAGTGTCAAAAATAAGCTGGTAGTTTGACCCAAATGTGAAATATATTGTGTCAAAAGGATTCAGTTCTATTTTTTCCCCCTGCTTTTTTCTTCCCAGGGCTCTGTGGCCATTGCGGGAGCTGTGGTTCGTTGGCTGCAGGACAATCTCGGAATCATCGGGTCATCTGAAGAACTTGGTGAGTCCAACATGTCTTTGTTCAGAAAATGTGACGATCGACATCGGACCGTGGTGTAATTTATTCGTTGTAGTCGGTGATATGTTCCTTTCCTGGTTATTCTGCAGAGAAGTTGGCTGCGTCAGTCGGCACTTCCTACGGTTGCTACTTCGTTCCGGCATTTTCAGGTCTTTACGCACCGTACTGGGAGCCCAGTGCAAGAGGGTAAGAGCAAGAGGTTCCATGGTGGTGCTGTAAACCTGTCTACAATTACTCAAACAGCCTGCTGAAGTAAATCTTGCTCTCTGATTTGATCCCTGTGTCACAGGATCATATGTGGGTTGACGCAGTTTACGAATAAGAGCCATCTTGCGTTCTCTGCGCTGGAAGCCGTCTGTTTCCAGACACGAGAGGTAAGCGCTCCCCTGAAGACACACATTTAGTTTACACTGCCCTTATTATCAGAGTGAAATACAGAGGCCAAGTAAAATGGACAAGACCAAGGGCTGCATCATCATAGGGGGATGGAGTTTATTTAAATGACGTGATATTGTCTATTTTGTTTCCCCCCTATCATTTCCAAATGGTCTGATCATATGTGTGAGGTCAGCTGTATGAATTAATATCCCGTTTTCTTTCAGTTATGTAATTCATTCTCTTATTTTTCATTCCTTTATGCTAGATTATTTTTGGGTGAAAAAAATCCCATCTCTTCAAAAATAATCCTGCTCTCGACCTTTGACTGCTTGTTGAGAGAAATTGTATTGCTTGCGTTATGTCCTGATATTTGTTTGCAGATACTGGACGCTATGAATCAGGACAGCGGCATCCCTCTAACTCAGCTCCAGGTGGACGGAGGAATGACGTCCAACAGACTGCTAATGCAGCTGCAGGCGGACATTCTCTGTATCCCTGTTGGTAAGGTTTCCATTTATTCCCCTTCATTTAGTGATTACTTTCTTTTGATCTGCTCCTTGATTCGAACTTGAGTCACAAATGGTTCCAGTCTGCACACCATGTTTTCATGCTTCTATTTGTGTTTGTTGGAGCGAGGATGCATCTCAGAGGAGACATGGTACCAACATCTTTTACTACTCGAACACAACCATTTGCTGGAAATGTACATCCCAGAATCACTGCAGATTTAGTAATAATAAAACAGAACCAATAAACTATTTTGTTTCTGATTTAGCCTCAGTTTTTAAATGATCCGTGTCTGTGGGTCTGATTTCCTTTTCCTGATTAGTTATTTAACCTTGTGTGTATCATGAAAAATAAAGTCAGGGAGAGGACGCAATTGTTTATTAAGCAAGAAATGTTTTTATTGTTCGGGTAGAAGTTTAGTGTGCTAGATAATAATGTGAGATGGTTTATCCCTTTTCCCTAGAACATTCGGGCTGAAATATAATATATAAAATTATAAGGCATTGCGATGATAACCAGTATATCCAAGGATCAATTTACAAAGCTTAACTCATTTGGGCACAGTTTGAATAATAGACCTACAAATGAATGCAGCACTTCCATGTATCAGAAACAGAAATATTCATCCTTTCTCTTATGGGAATCTGTAAAAAAAATTGAATTGAATTGTGCAAGTGCATTTTCTACACTACTCATTTAAGGGAAGCAGGGGGAGCTGGATCCAATCCCAGCAGACACAGGTGAGAGGGCGGTACATTCTTGCCAGGTACACCCACTGAGCGTCACGCCTAAATCAAAACTGAAGAGAGCGCACCCATTCTTTGCATAATAAATTCCTGCAGTGATCAAACCGGTTCCCGTCCGAAAGGTCACCCTGGTCTGAAAACTGATCTTTTACTTTATCTAATGCGACAACATGTGTTGTGTGTATTTGCTGAGCATCAAACTGTTAATATACTGGTTAATACTGTGATTTACCAATGCATTCCTGTCAGTGTAGCAGAATATACTTGTTGATCAAGCACAACTTTTATTTGTACAGATTCACAATTATTAATGTGCAGATATTTAGTACAGTTTGGACTCTGACTGTAATGCAAAACGACCTCTAAATATTTCCAGACAAATTTAAAATGAAAATGGTGCTTTGAAGAAATATAAGGAAGAGTAGAACAAGCTGTGTAGTATTTCCATATGGCAGTTATTGGCTCTGTCATAACTGGCTAAATAAATTGGTCAATTATTGTTTTTCAGTGAAGCCGTCCATGCCTGAGACCACAGCGCTCGGTGCAGCGATGGCAGCCGGAGCAGCGGAGGGTGTGAGCGTGTGGAGTCTGAGCCCCGAGGACCTGAGTGAAGTCACATCAGAGAAGTTTGAGCCTCAGATAAACCCTGAAGGTACGATGAGTGTACACAACAAAGAAAAGATGAGATGATGGCATTGTACACATCCTCAGTAGCTGCTGTGAAAATAAACGTAAAGATAAAAAGTTGATTTGGTCGGCAGAGAGCGAGTTACGGTACGCACGGTGGAAGAAGGCGGTTCAGAAGTCCATGAACTGGGAGACGACAGAGCCTGCTGGTAATGGAAACGGTAAGAAACACGTTATGCTCAAAACATCACGAGATGGTTGTTGAATTACAATAAAAGATTAGACAGTTGATGTAATACCACTGTGGACAGGTTACAACGAGCTGAACTACCATCTAGTTTCTACATAAATAAGCTCAGAAATCACACTGTATCGATGTAATAAAATACTGCACGCACAATCCTGTAAAAATGTCAGATCCCCATGAATATAAAATGGAAAGACCAATTTAAAATGACTAACTTGAATTTTGTCTGTTTTTCTGTCTCATGTGCTCCAATCGTTGTCCCTTTCTGTTCTAACGACACAAAGGTGAAACGAGCATCTTCAGCAGCGTCCCCCTGGGCTTTTACATCATGGGCAGCATGTTGATGTTAGTGGGTGCTAAGTACCTTGCAGGTCAGTTTCTACCTCCATGTTCGTGAAGCATAAAGTTCTTGCATACACTGTTGGACTGGAGTAATTTCACTTTAGTAAATATGTTTTTAGATGAAACTTCAGGTGTCAGGTATAAAGAATACAACAATTCTCGGAGTGGGTAATTCAGATTCTGGAGTATTTTGGGTAATTCTAAAGGACATGCATCTCTTTAAAAATCTTGACACTTGACACATGTCTAAAAAGCCGTCACAAGGAGCTGGTTGAAATGTGACCCTCCACATAAGAACAATGGACAACTTGACTTTCTAAGGACTAGAGCAGAACATTAACTCAGCCTTCCTACAAAAACAAAAAGAACCAGAACCATGTTAGGTACAACTGAGTAATCTTGATGTTTGCTTTGAGCATTGTAACGTCCACCTTTCTTTAAATGACACTTACATACTGCTTTCTTTATTTTTATTTCCACATTAGGCCACAACTAGGTTTAGAATCCTGGAAGCTTTGCAGCAAAGAGGGAAAGTGGAATCAAACACTCTCTGAGCCGACCACCACTTCCAACCTCCATTCCAGAAGAACGCTTTTGCTGAATCTTACCATCGACTAGGGACATGAGGACGAATTTGAAATGACTAATGGGAATTCATTTTCTGTGTACATTAAACCAGATTTTTTTTTTTTTTTTTTTTTTGCATGCAGTGTTTTTGTTTTTTTGGGTACAATATTGCTACAGAAAAGTACGATTTGAGTTTATTTGTATAGAAACTCTACAGATGGTAGTTCAGATTGTTTTAACCTTTCCAAAGTTAATTGACATCATCTCTCAGCTGTCATCTTGTGATGTTGTATTCCCGACGATGGTAAGTGATAAGATTTTATTTTTTCTTTTGTCTTGTGGGATCTGTGAACTAACAAGAGTATGTGAATATATATTCTAACAGTTAGGATTAAGACAAATGAAATGTGAAAACAAGTGAAGAAAGGAGCTGGAGTTAACGAACAGTTTGTTTTTGGTGAAAATTATGTTTTTTGTTTTAATTTAATATTTATAAAAAGTTAATGTGTTTTGTGTAATGGGCAAACATGCAATGGAAACTCACAAAATCCAAAAAACCGCAAACATCCTTGAAGTACGAAGGAAGTAAATTTGTTTATTTTGATTGAAGATTGAAAATGTTCATCTAAAGCTTTTTACAGCCTAGAAAGCTTTAATTATTTGTAAGGTCACGATTTAAAATGGAAAATCGCAAATGATATTTATTGCCACTGAACTCTAAATATGCAAAAACCAACTGTAAACATTTTGTATGCATTCACTCTCAAATCAGTTTTATTAGACGAAGGGTTCAGGACATTTTTTTGTTTTATGAAACCATAGGAATTTCTGATTTATTCCACTGTGCTGTACAGTCCAGGTTTAAAGAATTAACCTTGAAGTAGTGGAAGTGAGTAAATGAATCTCAGTATTTACATTGTTGCCCAACATTTGTCATGTTTGTCTACTGTGTGGAGTAGAAGTTGAAAGGAAACCAGTGCTTCCGTGTAAATGGGTATTATTTGAAAGAAATGGTTTATGTATTAATGTATAAAGTTAAAGGTTCAGTGTGAAAGATTTAGGTGCAAGGGATCTATTATAAAATAATCTCAGTGAGTGTTTCATCTAAAACGTATGATTTGTTTGCTTTAACCTAGAATGGACCTTTATATTTAAATACTTTATATTTTCATCTGGAGCGGGTAGGCCTCTGTTTTTTTTTTTACAGTAGCCCAGATTGGACAAACTAAACACCTTTTGAGTTTTTATGACAACTGAAAGCTACCACAGGTTTTGAAGGGAAGGGTGAGTTGAGGGGGTATTCAACTTCACCACTAAATTCTACACACTGAACCTTTAATGGACGGTATGATGGCAATTGGTGTAAAGGCTTAAAGTGCACTTTTTGGATATATAACACATTAATTGATATTTATTAATGAAATGACAAGTGTTTAAAATGTGAAATTGGAGAAATGCACTTAATATGACCATATGAAAGCAGTGTACAGTCCTGTTCAGGTCCAAAACTAATTTTGATATTCACATGTCTTGACAGTCAAATGTCAGATGAGTAGCGAGGCAAGTAGCGAGGCAGCAACAGAGCGACAGGCATTGGTTGGATATCTGTTGGCTCTAAAATGAGGAAACTGTGTATCTGTCTGTTGTTGTCACAGAATGTAAGTTCGGAGCGTGGGACAATAAGTTGCATCAAAAAAACGTACTGGCTGTTCTAAAATATCAAAAGCAGACTGGGAATAAAAACATTGATTATAGGTGTCGCTGATATTGACGTGTGTCTGAATCTATTTTTGCCATTTATTTCGAAAAATAAGAAGTCATTACTTTTTTGTTGTTATGACAAACTGGCATGTCATGGGCTGCATCTGGAGAAGAGCCAAGAAAAACCAGATCTTTCTTTGAGGGGAAACCCTAACATGTAGGCGCTGTTGACAGGGGAGTGGTTCATACCAACGGCAATGTCAAGTGAAGTGTATACATCTGGAACAACTGCAGGACGAAGAACCTGTTAGTCTTTAGTATATATTCTATGGATACTTTGAAAGGAAACATGCATTCAAATCAATGTAACATTCACCTTGAGTATTTATTAGCTGGATCAGCATTCCATTTAATGGGTCAATGCTTTTATTTTGAAACCGCCTCACTCTCCTAGGTGAGCTATCAACCAGGAAGTTGTATTGTTTTTGCTGTTGTTCCTCATTTCTGATCTTGTCTAGCAGAAGGGTGCGGACAGGTTAGGCGGATCATTAATGCTCTACGCTTCACTTCAGAGAGGCTGTTAACATTGCAGGATTTTGAGGGCGAAGAGAAACTTCAGGTGGTGAAAGTCAACAAATGACTTCTTAAACCATGTTGGATCCAGGATTGAATGGCACCTCAGGCCTCAGCCACAATTATGAAGGTCAGTTACTGCACAGGACACTGTTTTCATGATGGGTGGGGGGCAAGGCAGTTCACCTCATACTTTCATCTTGAACACTTCAAAAACTGACCAGGTGGTTTTATTACAGCAGTCTTCTATGTATGTCATTATAAATAATTGGTCTTTATAATTACTAACTTAACTAATAATTATCTTGTGGTTTGAATAGGTAATTATTATTAATGTAATATTAACAATAGTATACTTGTACTTCCATACTGTCATGCTCCAAAAATTGAATGTCCTATAAGGGGGTGGGTCAAAAGAAGTTTCACGTCTGCGATTTAAATTTATAGAAAAGTTTCATAGAAAAAACATGTATTACATTTTTATCTTGTTTGTTTTACATACAATCACATAAGACGACAAGACGTGTTAATAATCACACATTTAATGCTCTCAACACCCATCAGTGTACAGAATACATTTTTCCTTGGGGGGGAGTAACTAAATACATATACTCATTCGCTGTCTGTAGGATACACACAGGTTAAAACTATTTGGATTATACTTACTATATAGTATTGTTGCCTGGGTAATTAAATCTGTGATAACATGCCATCGTTTACTTGTTTGTTTTGTGATTTTGCAAAGTAGCTAATGTTAGATCACAAGAGTCCATCCAGGCAACCATGCAGAGGACCAACACGGTGAAAGAGCTGCTAATGTTGAAACGCCAGGTTAGTGACAAAGTTTAATCTTGTGTGAGTATGTGTCAATGTTGACATGAGGGATATGAGGAAGGTCACTTCACAGATAAGAAAATAGTTTAAGATAAGTATGGAAATCATTCAAGTGTTTGTATATATTACATTCACATGCTTACATAAATGTACTGAGTAGTAAAAACCATTTGAAAATGATTCTCTTTCAGAAATGGAACTGCTCAAAGGAGGACAACTGCATGGAGCATACATTTAAATCTGCGAAACAGGAAACTTGTACTGGTGATGCGAGTCCGCACACGTTGGGCCCTCATGTACCAGTAAACCCAAATACCCCCACTCATTTCCCTCCTGCGTGTCCTGACAGTGTTCACTTAAAGCACATGCAGAGTCCGGCTCATTGGGGAAACGTGGCTCAGACTGCTGAGATCAAAATATCTCTGTTTTACTGGCAAATACAGCAAGCAGAACAGAAAGTTGGAGACATTTCCCCTGAGCTGCTCACCTGGCAAGATGCAGATGGTGACACGTATGTATGGATGATGAAAAGGCGATTTAGTAAAGTCTACAGTGCAACATTGATATCATTTGCATGTGGTTTTACTGACATTTCCTTTCCCAACTGCCAGGTATCTGCACATTGCTGTGGCGCAAGGGAGACGGGCTCTGGCTTATGTGCTTGCTGGAAAAATGGCAAAATGTGGCGCTTTGGATGTGAAGGAGCACAACGGCCAGGTACACACTCTTGACCAATTTGTGTCCATCCGACTTCAACATGTTTGCGTGATTCATGTAATTTTTGTCCACAGACAGCTCTTCAGATAGCCACTGCCATCAATCATCACTTAATTGTCCGTGACCTGTTAGCGCACGGAGCACAAATCAACACTCATGACTTCTGGGGCCGGTCGCCTTTGCATGTGTGTTCTGAAAAAGGCCACTTTCTCAGTCTTCAGGTAACAAGTCTGTGTCAGTGCGTCACCACAAGTCATGCAGCTTTCACTTACTCACTTGTTGAACTGAGGTACTTGATCTGACATTTGAGCTCTTTGACTCGGGTACCTCTGTTGAAAATTGGTTGACTTAAACCCACATCTTGAAATCTAGGAGCTTTAAACCATCTGAGCCAGTTGACCAGACAGCTGCATCATCTGTCATAGAGCCTTTGACTGTCTACCTATAAACTGATAATTTGTGTATCCACAGACTATCTGCAACAGCTTTTTCGAGAGTGGGCAAACCATGGATGTTGACATCTTCAATTATGATGGTGAGAATGTTTTATTTGAAAGAAAATTCTATGTTGCAAATGTCAAATGTCCTTGTGATTGAATACAACTCTTCTCTCTCTGGAGGTCTAACCCCGCTCCACACGGCAGTTTTGTTTCACAACAAAGTCATTAAAGAGCTAAGGCCTCTGGAAAGTCCTTGTTCTTATCTGGTAATAGAGCTGATGCAGAGGAAACACATGTTTATTAAATGTATACAGACTCTGCTGCTCATGGGTGCGTCCCTCACAACCAAGGTAACTATTTCAACTACTTCATGATTAAGATGAAGCGATAAAAAGGTCAAACTTCAAATATTACCTGGCTTGTGCTGTGGTGCTCCTTGCTTCATTCCAACAGGATCTCAAAAGTGGGCGGACTTGTCTTCACATGGCTTCTGAGGAGGCAAACATGGAGCTGCTGCAACTTTTTCTTGACCAGCCACAGTCACTGTCCGTTGTAAATGTTAAGGTAAGTCACACACACAAAGACTCTTCAGAAATGTTTAATTGGCTGCTAAAATCGTAAAGGTTTAGAAAACTGAGAAACGTATCGTTTCAGACATTCAGTGGAAACACTGCCCTGCATATTGTCAGTGCTTTGCAAAATCATAAAAGCCAAGTTGAAGCGGTGAAGCTGCTGATGAGAAAAGGAGCTGACCCCGGAGCCAGGAATTATGAAAATGAGCTGCCATCTCAGCTGGTGCCTGGAGGACCCATTGATGAAAAGGTCGGCTTTGAAATGATGCATGAAAAACAGGCAGAATTCAATGTTGTATTGTGACACGCTGATAATTGTACTTCTGTGTTTTCCTCAGGTGCGGCAGATCCTGAAGGGGAAAGGGGTGTACGCTTAAATGCACAAAAACACTGTCAGTCAGACAGTCCACTCTATAAAACTATTTGCCAAAGTAAGGCAGATGCTGGTTGTTTCAGTGAAACATGCCTGAGTGTTCATTACCATGTAATGCTACAAAAAAGTAAAGCTTTGACTTGTATGTAACTGTTTTTTTTAGGCTGATAGTTTACAATGATACTTAAGAATTGTGATCACAGTCTTGCAACAATTGCTGACATTATTTTTGTAAAAAAAAAAAAAGGGTTAACGAGGGTTTTTTCTTTAAAACTGTGGTGATAACACTGTTGTACCTATTATTAATCCATGGTATAATGTCATCATTTGTCCTGTTGAAAATAGAACTGGCTTTGAAAATACTTATAGTTAACATGATTTGTTTTGTAATATTACTATTATTGTTGATCATGTTGAGACATCAGATAATCACATCATTTTATTATTTTCTTGTGAAACGGTTTTTAGTTTTAAAGATTTAAGATTGTTAACCATTGTTAAATCCATTCTGGAGCAATTTTGTATTCTCAAAATGCTAGAAATGAACAAGATAAATGGAATGTCTGTTAAAATAAATAAAGTAGTTATCATTCAGTCATGAAAACGTCATTGTATAGTATGATGTCCAACATGACGTAAAAGCATCTTAGTATGACAATAATGATCAGCTTTTCATTGTCATTAATATCAAAGTAACACCAAAGTGCTGCTCATTGTGGGAACTGTTGGGTTTCTCTATATTAAATAAGATTTTGAGGTGTTGATTTTCTATGTAAAGTGCCTTGAGATAATGTATAATAGGATTTGGCACAATACAAATAAAATTGAATTGAAACAATAACTGAGGTGAGCGTGCTTCGTCACTTCCGTTTCCACTTCCTGGTCTGAGTTGTTTGTGTCCATACTCCGGCTGCTGCTCGCGTCTCCTCCGCAGACTGAACTTTACCGTCCTGCTGACCCTGGGAGGCGGGTTTCGAACCATGTTCACTCTGCCACTGTTGTTCACATTGCTTTGGTCCCTCTCTTACTGATTCACGGATTTGACACGCGGTGTCTGGGGTTAGATGAGCAGCTGAGCTAATAGCGGCTATCGCTAGCTTCTCCACGCGGGTCACGCCCCCTCCTTTAGTAAACACGGTGCTTTTATTAAATAGAATAAAATTCTGTGACTGTTTGAGCAAAAAAGAAAAAGGCTGCAGATTTAATGTCATATATTATGAATCTGTCAAGTTTCAGGAGGTTTGGAGTTTTTAATGAATGAATGAAACTCTTTGCTCTCTTCGCCACTTTTCGTTACAGCATCAATAACTTGCTCATATTTCATATTGTTTGAGAAGATCCTCAAGAGGCGACAATTGTTAAGTAAAATATGTTTATCACCTCTTTAATTTATATTAATATTTAACAAGTTATAGATGCCTTAATGTAAAAGTTTCTACAGTAAAAGTTCTTGAAAGTTGAAGAATAGATAGCAGAGGTCATTCCCGAACTAGGGATGTCACGATATTACATTTTGGTGCCACGATTGTTAAAAGAGGAAATATCACGGTTTCACGATGTTCTACGAGTATTGACACTATAAAGGGAAAAAGACGCACAAGAAACAATATATGGCGAATATATAGCTAATGAAGTGAATTTGTGTTTCCTGACATCATAAGCGGTGTAGCTGTACGGGACTTTTATTGTGGTGGGTCATCGACGGAAGTGGTTCTGTTTGGGGAGCAAGTTGTTGAAAAGTAAACATTGAAACTGTCCTGGTTCAAGCTCACATTCTTCATGTCCTTATTGTACTGTGACTTCTCACTATAGGTGGTAAAAGTCTCAGCTACATTTCTGATGGTTAATAGGAAACAAAGAGCCTCGCTCACTTTTTGTGTCTTTTTGATTTGTAGTTCACATGAATCAATTCAGTGTGTGAAAGTGAGCATTTAGAATGAATGTGTCAATTTATTCATCAATATCTTTAGCATCACTTGACACATATTGGCAATTAAAAAAACAATGAAGCCTCGAACCAGGTATGGACACGCCTCTGACACAGGAGTCGTTTCCTGGACCTCAGGATGTGTTATTGGAGTACGACTTGGAAGTACTCTCAACTCCAAACATGACATTTGTACTGCACCAGACTCATCACACAGCTTTAGTACATTAAGATGATATAGAGTAAAAAAAGGAACATGAATATAACAATATGGAAGGACTGAGACATGTCAGCTTGTTCCAGTTGTTGGTTTCACTTGTATAGATCTGTTCCAGAGTGGAGGTTCTTCTGTCACAAACTATCTGTGACAAGTGTTTGAATGAAAAGAAGATGAAAATAACAGACGACTTCAAATGATTCAGATGAATTTAGATCATGTGGGACATTAATGAGGGACACAAAAACTTCTGTCTGTTTATTTCCTGTATCAGTGTGGACATCACGTGACCATTAACCCCATGACTTTTATATGTGATTTCAGATAACATGTTAACGTATGACTTTTTAAAGATATTTTAGACGACATGCTAACATATGTTTATTTATGGTATGTCAATAATGTTATTCCTCTGAGTCCAAATAGACTGTGTCCACACGAAGCCACTTTGTCTGTTTGTGTGTAGGCTGGAATTGCACGACGTAGCATTTTGTTTCAACCAAGTATTTGAGAGCAAAAGAGAAGCAGCTCGAGTTAAAGTGCTGCAATGTGATTCCCATTGTGTGAAGGTTCTACATGTGAGGTAACTGCACTCTGTGTTGACTCACTCACCTCTCCATGTGTGTCCTTTTATATAGGTGTGTTTGAGCAATCAGCCAGAGGCGGGGCTAGTACAGGTGTAGCCAAGCAAGGCTGATTGGTGGAGTGACTGGTGTTAGCTTAGCATTTTGGTCTGCTTCCCTAAACCAATCTCAGACCCTTCTTTTCCCAAGCAGTTGAGCGGATTAGAATCTCTGAAATGTTTGTGCACACATGAGCGTCACCATGCTGGTAAAGTAATCAACTTTCAATCTTCTTGATCCACAGCACTCTGGTTTTGAAGCAGGCTGCTCAACTGCCCTATTTGCTGAAACACAGCTAATAATGCAAATCTCTGCATGTGTGTGTGGAGTGTATTACTTTTGAGTTGTTAAACACTGTGTGCACCATTTTCAGCAGCCATCTCTTGTTCACAGCTTTAGTTTTGCCAGTTTCAGCATGACCATTGTTTGGAGAATTAACACACGAACATGATTGCAACGTGCTCATAGGGAGCTGCAGGACACGTCCGGGAAAGTTCTGCCAAGAGGCCGGGACTGAGCCTGTGCACCAACAAGGGAACTGAGTCTAAACCACGGCTGTTCCCCACCATTATTGACCAATCACGTTAATTCTCCTGTTACAGAAACTGTGTGATGCCAAATGTAGGGACGACGAAGTTGTGTGAGGGTGCCCATAGCTATGTAATGCTTTTTCATTGTTTGGTAATAAATGGTTATTGATTGTACACGGATTGACTTTTCTCATATCTCGGGAAAAAAGAACACAACAAAACTTGGTGATCCCGAGGAGAAGTTTTGGGTGACACGGTCCTGACCACCAAAGGGTCCAGGGCCTCTCCGATCGATCCTCCATACGCTCACAAAGGTGCCATCAGAAAGGTCAGCAGGAGCCTGTTACATCAAATTCTGCATTAGTTACATCGTGACTGTTGGAGGCTGTGAGTGTTTGGAGGAGGAGAGAGGAGCTAAATAATTAAAAACTGTGTTTGTGAAAACAATGAAAATGTAATGTTGAATTGAAATTGTTGAACTGAAGTACAAAAAAAAAAACATTTATGCAACTATCTGCGTTGTGCAGCCTCATCCTGGATGAGGGTGTGACTCAGCAGGAAGACACGGCCTGCACTAATGAGGGAGGAGTTTACCTAGCCTGACACATCGTTGCATTAAATCGGGCATAAATTGAAAGACGCTGAAACTATAGTGGGCCTACTCTGAGCCAGGTGAGAATATTTCAACTGTGTGCTTGAAACTGTGTCAAAAGGGATTTGGGATACGAGGCTGAAGGCGAGCGAGAGCAGAGTCACATGGAAAAGAAAGAAAAGGAATAAAGTCAAGCAGCCGGCTGCCAGTGACATGAAGAAGAGAACAGAAAAAGTGCGGAGTGTAAAGAATGATGCAGTGATAGTAGCGGAGCAAGGAAGTGGAGATTGTAGAACTTGAATGCGCCATCTGGCGGACATTGTGCTGTATTACAACCGAGAACTTGAATGCGCCATCTGGTGGACATTGTGCTGTTTTACATCTGAGAACTTGATTGCACCATCTGGTGGACATTGTGCTGTATTACAACCGAGAACTTAAATGCGCCATCTGGTGGACATTGTGCTGTATTACAACCGAGAACTTGAATGCGCCATCTGGTGGACATTGTGCTGTATTACAACCGAGAACTTGAATGCGCCATCTGGTGGACATTGTGCTGTATTACAACCGAGAACTTGAATGCGCCATCTGGTGGACATTGTGCTGTACAACAACTGAGAATTTGATTACGCCATCTGGTGGACATTATGCTGTATTACAACTGAGAATTTGATTGCGCCATCTGGTGGACATTGTGCTGTATTACAACCGAGAACTTGAATGCGCCATCTGGTGGACATTGTGCTGTACAACAACTGAGAATTTGATTACGCCATCTGGTGGACATTATGCTGTATTACAACTGAGAATTTGATTACGCCATCTGGTGGACATTATGCTGTATTACAACTGAGAATTTGATTACGCCATCTGGTGGACATTGTGCTGTACTACAACTGAGAACTTGATTACGCCATCTGGTGGACATTGTAGGTTATTACAACTGAGAACTTGATTACGCCATCTGGTGGACATTGTAGGTTATTACAACTGAGAACTTGAATGCTCCATCTGGTGGACATTGTGTTGTATTACAACCCAGCGGCAACAACTCGGGCTGAGCGATGAGGTCAATGCAGAAGTGCAAAAAGCTGCAGTTCACTGGCTGGCCACTTGAGGCTGGCTCCAAGAAGGAGTCAATTCCCATTGACTCCCATGTTAAAAAGCTCGACTTTAGAGCAGAATTCAACGTGTTTACAGCCTGGTTTTTAGTTTAGTCTCAATCTCAACATTATCGTTTGTTGTTCGGCTGATTGTCCTGACGGAGAAGTGGAAGACGTCTGTTCTGCAGTGTCTGTGGTGAGTAAAGTACTGTCTTTGATTTACGTGTCAGTAGTGATGAGCAGGTATCATTGTCTCTGTACCTGGCTGGTTAGCTTAGCTCCGCTAACCTCCAGGCAACATACCAGCAGTAACGGCGATGCTAACGGGGGCGACGGGGGTTATTAACCCGACATGAAGCGTCCACACAGCGGAGAGAGGAGCGTTAGAGTTCATGGTGATAAATCTTTTAAACTGAAGGCGACTGTGTGTTTAGTGAATGAGCTCCACCAAGTTAGATATTTAACGTTATGTAAAGTTGTTCAGCTCGCCAACCTATTTGACTTGACTACGTTACTGTGAGTAACTTCAGTATTAATGTTTTATTAGATTATTGTTTCAGAAATAACGTTAGTGTAGCTGCTGCAGTGTGAAACTTGTTGAGCTGGACTTTATTAATACCACATTCATTAATATTACCACAAACCTAGATGAACATGCTGCAGGAACAGATTTACTGTGATCGACTGAAACGTGAACTTGTGACTCAGATGTCCTGCACCCATGGATGTCCAGCATGAGGAGACAGAACTGGACTCCAACAAGACTGAACACTGAGTCATCACTTCAGCACTGACTCCAGGTATAGACCTGTTTCATAACTTACTAACAATTAAAGCAAATGATTGCACATGATGCATTACATTATATATGCAATACTTTTAATGTGAAAGAACTCCATACTGCACATTCATTGTAGTACACTGTTTAATCCCAAACCATATTCAGATACATACTTAAATATCCACAGAATATAAGGACACAGACTTTGTTTGAAAGTAACACGTATCTCTGCAATAATGCCATACTTTATGTTTCCTGTCATTTTATTAGGGACGGACGAACCTGAGGGACACAGCTGTGCTGACCGTGTTCGGTCTCTTATGGCAAAAAAGAAAAGACAACACTTTTTATCTAAGGTTTATCAAATCAGAAAGTAAAAGATGAACATTGTTGTGATAGTGTTAATTTTACCAACCATAATGGATATAGAAATTGACTCAATATTATTAACATGTTGACCAGCCTGAAGCTGCCGATCTCCACCATGTTGCTGCTGCCACAGTGGATTCTGAAGACATCAGGTGTTGCAGTGCTTCATGAAATGAAAAAAGTCATGTTAAAGGATGTTTTATGCTGAAATCATTGTCACATCTGTAGATATTAAGGAACAGAGGAGAAACATGATCATTTACAGATACTGTAGAAGACAATAATTACAATAATTTTGACACGTGTAATATCAGCTGTGTTAAGCAGCCAAGACGGGTACTTACAGTTTATTCTGTGTTCAGCAGGTGGAAGCACCACAGATTTCAGCCAAACTGATGTACTAAAAGAAATAAACATTGTACAAATATATAAAATGTCTTTCTACCACATCTGTAATATTCAAGTTGATTCACTGTGAATTCCATAACAGGCTAAAAAAGAGGTTGTAATAGTGATGGTGGTTCTACGAGTCTGTATCACATGCAGCTTATTAATATTAACTTATTAAAATTACAATCAAATGACAACACAACTCTTTACTACAGCTAGTTAACTTGCTTCAAACTTCATTAGACGTGTTCAATAAACGGTGAATCACCACAATAACATCAAAAACACATTTTTTTACTGCACAATTTTAATTTCCTGTACATATTTAATGTGGCAGAAATAACTGCTCTGGTGAAAGGTCGTCACATTGTTGCCAGTGCTGCATTCGCCAACGCTGGAAGACCCAAGTGGGGAAAGCTGAAGGGAGAAAGATGAGGATTATTCGGCATTAAATCTGGGCAAAGAGGAGGCGGGCGAGTGGACTCTAGGTGGGCCGAATGAAGACTGACAACTGAGCCACGCCGTTACCTGGTTAGCTCAGGCTAAGGAGCTAGGCTAAATGCTACCCGCTACTGCTAACCGGCTAGCGCTGCGGTGTTGTTGCTCCGGGATGGTCGCGGTCGTAACATCGAACCGAACAGAGGTAAGTTACCCTGAAACTTTACAACAACAAAACATATTGATTTATTTATTATTATAATCATACCACATATACTTACATTCCTCAAGTGGTTTTGGATGTTATTGTGGTGATTTACTGTTAATTTAACACGTCTAATGAAGTTTGAAGCAAGTTAACTAGCTTTAGTAAAGAGTTGTGTTTTGTCATTTGATTGTAATTTTAATAAATTAATATTAATAAGTTTGGCTGAAATTTGTGGCTGAAATCTGTGGAGCTTCCACCTGCTGAACACAGAATAAACTGTAAGTACCAGTCTTGGCTGCTTAACACAGCTGATATTACATGTGTCAAAATTATTGTAATGATTGTATTGTACAATAGTCCCCTTTCACCTCAATCTTACACACTGGACCTTTACGTCCATAATAGCACACTTTAATTTGTGAGTTGATCGATGTTTTTGTTTCCAGAGTAAACCTACAAGATAAGATAATGATAATTTATATAGCACTTTTAAAAAACAGAGTTTACAAAGTGCTTTGACAGCATCTTTAAATATAAGGGTCATAACAATCAGCGAGATGCAACGTGGAGGCCACGCTGAGGTCTTTCAGAGTGTGCAGGACTCAGTGTTCTATGCTGTGGTGTGAGGGCCAGCTCTGTCCTGCAGCGCCCCCTGGACCTGATTGAGGAGGTGGGGGGGAGGAGGGTGTTAGCAAAGCTGACATCCATCATGGACAACATCCCCCACCCCCTCCACAGCACTGTGGGGGCTCTGAGCAGCTCATTCAGCGGCACCCACAGTGCAAGTCAGAGAGGTTCCCAAGGTCCTTTATCCCAACAGACTTTTCAACAAGCACGTAAAGACAGTGTAATAATCATTCCTCTCATTTTTCTGTATCTACCTCCTACACACACACACACACACATATATATATATATATATATATATATATATATATATATATTTCATGTGCAATATTTATATTCAATCTTTAGGTGCAATAATCTCTGAATTGTTACATCCCAAAGTATATTCTCCACTCTCATGTGCAATAATCACTGTGAATTTCCAGGTATCTTTGTATATTGTTTACATTTTTCTTTTTTATATATATATATATATATATATATATATAATTAAAAAATATATATTTCTATATGTGTATTTATCTCCACCCTAATGCCATTCTGCTGCTGTAATGTTGAAATTTCCCCAGTGTGGGATGAATAAAGTTCTCTTATCTTATCTTATAAACACTTTGCCTCCACAGCTGCATTTCCCCCAATCAACCACAGAGTGAGGCTGTCGGACCGCTCTCTCCCCCCCGTGTGTGTGTGTGTGTGTGTGTGTGTGTGTGTGTGTGTGTGTGTGTGTGTGTGTGTGTGTGTGTGTGTGTGTGTGTGTGTCTCTCATTGTTTCAGGAGGAATCGCGCACGGTTTCCACACAGTCGCCTCGATGGCCGCCGCACGCTCTCCACGGACCAGCTGAGAGAGAGCTCCCCAGCTTTGACTCACCTACTCCCGGATACGAGCACCGGGATTCTACCGCCTGCGCGTCCGGACACAGACGCTCTCACCTCGGGACAACCGACAATCAAACGCGGGGTAAGGAAACCATGCTACCCGGGTAGTGGAGCGAGGTTCCACGTAGCCTCTCCGGTGTTTCCCTGCATGTAGCGCAACACGAGATCTACTCAGGAAGAAAAGTAAAAGAGACGATTTGGCTTTTTTGCGCAACAGTTCGTGACATGTTCTTTACGCATTCGCTCGCTTCCATTCCAGCTTGTTCATTTTTGACTAATCTGCCTCCTTCTTCAGCTGATCCTCCTGCACCAACTTCACCACACACACACTGCTGCTAAACTACATGTTAACTACATACATGTTGGTGGTTCCAGCTCCTCACAGATGTGTTTTCATAACCTCACAATGGCCTGAGCCTGTCATTGTCAAGACGTCGCCCCATGATGAGCATTAATATTGAGCAGTACACACACACACACACACACACACACACACACACACACACACACACACACACACACACACACACACACCAGCTAACCAGCCAACCAGCCAGCCCCTAACTAAAGTTACTGTTGACGTGTTTATAATAACAGAGGAAACAAAACAGACTCTCTTTTGCATCCTGCGACCAGGCTTCTTTGGTCCCCATGGCATGGTCAGTGTTTCTGGTCCTAAAGGGTGTCAAGAGGACAGTGTCCTGAGTGGGACAGGGATGTCTTAACCTACCGACACCTTTGCTCTGGCCTAAAGGATTATTCTGCTAACCTACATTCAGGGGCCTGCTCTTTGCCAACTGTACTCTCTCTGTGTGTTTGTGTTTAAATGTGCTTCATCTTGGTGTTGACAAAGCAGCTGAATGTTAGATTGTGTATGCCCCCCCCCCTCGGGTTTGCATTGTCGGAGGCAAACCTTGACCACCCCTCCCTCCCCCCATGGAGAACACCTATAGGGTGTCAGCTGCCAGAAACAATCCCCTTTTCCTTTATTGATCTCTGGGGGACACACTCTCTTTCTGCACCCCCTCTCCTCTCATTTGGCGTGAGGTCAGAGTACAGGGTCAGTGGGGAAGCGGCGTCCACGACCAGGCACTTCATTTTGCTAATGGTTGGCGGAGCATAGGTGTCGAGGTCTAAAAGCAGGATCTGCCAAATCTCAATGCTTTTGCTTGTTCACTATTGCGATATATCACGGCCACTGAGCCGGTGGAATTAATTTCACCCTCTCTCTCGCACGCACACACCAAGAGCAGCCATTGATCTGCCAGGGGTCGCAGGTGTAAGCGTGCGGTGTCGTAGCCTCGATCTCACCCTCCTCACCTGTGCTTGTCGGGCCGCTGTGGACACTGGGCGTCTCTTTTCAGGTGAGTCAGATTGTAAACAGTCAGCGGCCTGTTGTGATAATGGCAACAAGTAACCCAGTGTGCCAATGGATGGAGCCACTTTGCGGTTTGAGGCTGAGGCTTGGATTTGTTAGTTGTGTATTGTGCGATATGGCACAGAGTGATTTCAGCTTTTCAAGCTATTTTTCTTGTTTGAAAGGATCCATCCTTGACATTAGGGTTAGATACATGGTGAATACAATGTAAATCCAAGGTCCTGTTGTTACACTTGTGTTAAAAGACACATTTATCTTTTTCCTACTTCTTAGTTAAGATTACTTGTGCAAAAAACTCGACCTTTCCTTGAGCTTCATAACAGGCATTTTTTAGATATTTACCTAAATATCAAACAAAATCCATCACACCCATGTTTAGGTATTGTCAGTTTGTAGAATAGTTTCTGTGGTTTCAAATACTTTTGTAGCCATCCCCATAGATACAGTCAGTCAATTTTGCAGTTTTCCAACCAGTACACTTTCCGGTCTGTATGCGATTGAACTGTTTTGTTTTTAAGTCAGATTTTTGTACCTTATTTTTATTTTTATTTCAACATGCAGTTTTACTACAAAAAAACACAGATTAGGAATATCTTTCTCTGTGGATGCACTTGTGTACACACCCACACATACACTCACATCCGATTCCCAGGGCCTGGCTCCCCTCTCACAAACCCTTGGGAAACTTTCAACTAACACCAGTTCAAAGGCTGGTTGAGAGGCCTCAGTCCCGCTGAGTTAAGGCCCCGCTGTTGGAAGCTCCCACAGTAGCTTCCTTTGTGCCCGTGTGACCAGCTTGCTCTGTATTCCGCTCTTGCTCAAACAGCTCCATGTTTAATCCCTCCCGGCCCCGACTGAGGAGACGATGAAACTTTTCTGCCTCCAGACTTTCACCCTAGTTAGATTGAAAATATGGGGGAGCTTTAAATTACCAGCTTGTGTGTTATTCTCAACGTTGTTTATGAAGGAAAAGTGTGTGTTTGTGTCGAAAGAATGAAGACGTCTGCTGCCTGCAGAGTGTGATCTACTCTTGTGTGTCAGGGTAATTGGCACCCGCCCGAAGGATGATAAGGTCGAGCCATAAAACTGGCTCTGAGTTCACACTTGTTTTGCTTTGAAATGCAACACTGGGACAAAAACAAGCAGGGACAAAAACAAGCAGGTAACCCTAAGTGAGCGAGTGTAAGATTTCAAAAACAATTATTATTCCAGCTCTGATATGGCTGAACCTCTCGGGAGGACAAACTCTGTGTCTCAGCACAAACTTGCAAATGCTAAACTGCTGGAAACGACGGCACAGAGCAGTAAGGAAGTGGCACATGAGAACAAATTTGTTCCCACAGGTGTAATGAGTAACCTGAATGTCAGGTCCCTTTTTTCATTGTCAGGTCACTTCCTTGGCCAGGCTCCAGTTTCAAGCTCCAGTCTTTGTCACTGAGGTGGAGAGAGAGGTGCTGGTGTTTTGTGTGCAGGTGGAGGGATTAGTAATGCCTGTGTCAATTCTATATAACCTGATGCAAAGCACCCTGGGAAAGATAAACAAATTGCTGTTATGTTTTTACCTCTGCCACAGAAGTTATGCTTTTACCTGGGTTTGTTTGTTAGTTAGTTATCAGGATTATGCAAAAGGGACTGGATGGATTACCATAAAACTTGGTGGAAAGATGGAGGATGGGTCATGAAAGAAACCCATTCAATTCTGGTGCAGATCCAGATTTTATTTTTAATCAATATCTTCACTTTAAGTGGTCTTTGACCTTTTCTCTCATTTCCCAGGATGGATTTTGATGAGAAAAATCAAGTATATTTAAGGAATTGATATCATGAGTGTGTGTGATTGAATTCAAGGCGACTGTTGGTCCTTGTTTGCTCCACTGAGTGATAATCTAGTTTTTTGCAATGTTTAACTTTGTGTATGTTTTGTTAAGAAGGCGTCTGACCTTGTTATCTGTCTACTTTCACACTGAGGTCAAAGGCGGCTACTCAGGCATTCTTGAAGGCATTCTGGTTCTTTTAACCAC
Organism: Paralichthys olivaceus; assembly: GCF_024713975.1. Taxonomy (NCBI): domain Eukaryota; kingdom Metazoa; phylum Chordata; class Actinopteri; order Pleuronectiformes; family Paralichthyidae; genus Paralichthys; species Paralichthys olivaceus. The sequence goes on from NC_091116.1 coordinate 9,869,471, forward strand.
AACAGTCTGGCTATTCTCATTGTTGATTTATCAGAGTGGAAATGTCCTGTGCTAATGCCCAAAATGTCTTGTTTTGTAAGATATTCAATTTAAAGATATAATACTAAACAAATCTTCATTAAATGTGTAAAACAATTAGACTTGTATTATATATTTTTTTGACTTGTGTACTTACATTATCCACAATGAGAAATCAGGACATTTGTTTTTGACCTTTTAATTGTGTGGCTTTGCTCGTCTCTGCTATAACTTCCAGTTCAATGTATGATGAAGGAAAACACCCGGTTAGCCAGATAGCTAATTCCACTGTTTGTATTGCTCACTGGTAATGATCTCATTCATTGCCATTCGCTGTGTAAGGTAAATAAATCTTCAATACGCTACCTCATCCACAAACACGATTTGAATTGGCTATTATAATATTTTCAGATTTAGTTGTCCTCACCATAAACCTCCCATCATCACAGCCTCGCAGACAACATGTGACCATGCGCTCAGTGGATTTCAGGATGGTGGGCAGATTACCACAAATTACACACCGGGTTTACTCTGTAGATTTGGTTAAAAGAAAGCGGTTCTTCTCCTAGGCACATCTGAAGGAGGCTCTTGAATCGGACAGGCCCATTAATCCAATAATACACTTTTATTTGCTCTTGAAAAACAGGCCCTGGACGTGGTGATGCATTGCTGGGAAACACTCATACAGGGTGAATGTTCTGCACCAACCATCTGCTCCTTAGTATTTAGAACTAAGAGGGAATGGCTTATTCCTCACTATGGATTAGGGAGGCCTGAATTTGGGGCTTTATTGACCTATCGTGATTATTCTTTTTATATAAACACATAAAATAAATGGTGCACTCTTGAGGAGAAACACATATTTGACCTTGACCTAAAAGACCTTTCACTTCGCATTTCTGTAGCGACAGCCACCGCTGTTACTTACATCTATACAAAGCCAATATCGATTGATGTATTGCTCGAGCTTGATTGTTCACCATCAGGAGGATGGATGCTGCTCAGAGGACGGAGAGAACGATCCAAGGAGGTGTTAATCAACATGTCCAACAGGTCCCTAATGGTTAATTGATTTACCAGTTTATTGATGAGGAGTAATAAGATGTATTGACTGCACAGGTACAAATGTGACTGACCAGAAGATAAAACAGGATTTTCACCTCGTACAAAGCAAAGAAAAAGGAATCCAACAGGTTTATGTTTGTATTTATTCCCGTTGTCTTGCACCAATGCACTTAGACGCGTAAAATCGTACGACTGTTGATCTAAATTAGTGCTTTTGTGTGTACCAGGGCAGCTCAGCAGCGTGTAACCCTCATCCCCACGTTTACCCCCCTGACCAATGTTCTAAAACATTCCTCAGCCCTGATGTCACAGAGCGTCTGAGAGGATATTTATTGTCTGAGGTTGAGGTTTATCAAGTGCGGGACGCTAAAGACTTTGTATGTGTGTGTGTGAAAGAGGAGGGTGAGGAGGGGGGGTGGGGGTGCTGAGTGTCTATCTGTGTGTTCTCAGGCCGTATCTCATCTGCCCTACTTGTGGAGCTTTGATTCAAGTCTGAACTGGTCTCTCAGCAGAGCTCGGTGTTTGTAGGAAACACAGTAAATCCCACCTGCATGTGCTTCACCTGGAAGAAATGAGCACATGTGTGTGTCTAGCAAAGTGTGAGACACGTCCGTCTGCTTCTCTGTGCACACTGACTGAATGTCTTGTGGTTTTTAGACATTTTGCACAGCCAATTTAAACCAGACTGAACTTTTTGGCATATTTCTTGAACTAATTCAGCACAAAGTCTCTCTCCTGGCAAATGTTCCCTCATTGCCACAACACAGCCTCTTACTTTCTTTTAAATCTAAGACTTTCCTATTTTATCTTTTAATCTTCATTTGAAATATTTCTTTTCTCTGTTCCACCAAAATTAGCTAGCATACATAGTATCATAATGTTACATAACGTTAAGGTGCAGCATCAGCATCTAGACTTCACTAACTGTCAATTGGAGCTTGAGCCAATTAAAAATGAGTGTCTACTTGACCTTGGACTGAACGCCGTTTTTATCCATTTGCACTGCAGACAAAAGCCAGATGTTAGTGGGTTTTTAACTAGTGGAAATAAATACATCAGTAAAACCCCAAAAGACCTTTAACAAATGCCTTTAAAAGTAATACGGGGATACCCTACAAGGAAGCTGTGTACAGAAATGTACTATCACCCTGGACGGTTCTATTTAGGCTGCATGCCTATGTAAAAGCTTGGGTGTTAGAGAAAATGCCTGACTGCTCCAGCCTGCTGTATATTTAAGAAGCCAAAAAATCAAAAATACCTCAAATCACATAGTGAGATTGTTGGCTTTGCTGCGTTGAAGCACATAAAAAGACATAACCCCAAATTTTGAGAATAACTAGCGCTCTTTATCTTTCCCCCCTCCCCAGACGTAAACAGAGGTCCCTGCAGCTCGAAAGCACCACACCGCAGCGTCGACGCCATGGTTGAACCCGCCGACAGGACGTCCACAGCCGGGCAGAGGCTGGGCGCCCCTGAAAGTTTCGGGGTGTCCACGCTGGAGCCGGGCCTGCATCCTCCTGCTCAGACTCCCGGGAGGCTGGTCTCCATACGGGTGCAGATGCTCGATGACACGCAGGAAGTCTTCCAGATATCTGTGAGTAATGAGTGTGTGTGCTTCTGCTTTTGCTCACATGAACCTCTGGATGTTTGCGAAATGTGTGTCAGAAGACATTTTACTCATGAAACCTGCTCAGTGTAAATATAACTCTTGCAGACAAATTTAATCGATCTATCCGACTGTCAATCAACATTTCAATCGTTGTGGTTCTTAGGTCCAACTCCAGTATTACCTTACTTCATTTCTTGTCATCGTCAACCGTATTCTTTCCCATCATTAACTCTCTTATACAAACTCTATACTGTTTGTATATTCCAGTCTGTGTTCACCCTGATCTGGCATCTCAAGTGCGTGTGTATATAAGTGTGTGTGAGTATGTGTTTGTCCACAGCAGCTCTCTGACTTCCTCATGCTGTTTAGAGAAAGGACTCCTCAGAGAGGCTGCACCACCGGCAGCTTTAATGACATTGGTGCTTTGCTGCTCTGGTATGTGATCTCTGGGCGGGTGTTGCATCGCTGTCTGAATTAATGTCTGTTGCAATGCAAGCTGATGGAGGGGTTTCATTTCATGCCCTCCTCTCTGAATCAAATGTGTTTTTTTCCGGAAAAATCTCAGCCACCGTGCTCAGCTTTATAGCTTTACATTTTGCAATGATAATTTATATCGAATCTGCAAAGAGCCACTGCCTCAGCTGGCGTGTGGAGCAACCAGAGATGCTAGTTTGGGGGGGGGGGGGGGGCCTTAATTGGCTGTTGCGAAAATGCCAAGAATGTATGTGGTCGTTAGTGTGTCAGTGCCTGAGGATGTCTGTGGCTGAGCAGACAGTTTGACATAGGGATGAGCTCTGGTGTCTGTGGGAGGGAGAGAGAGCAAGAGAGAGAGGGAGGAGGAGAGAGGGAGAGAGAGATCCATAAAGTCACTTTCTGTTCATTAAACAAAACATCATTCATTGCATCACAGCTCTAAAATATTCATTGGTGTGAATGTGAAAGTGAATGTTTTATTTTTTTTGCCTGTTCGGGGTTTACCCTGCCTCTCACCCAATGTCAGCTGGGATTGGCTCCCAATGAACCCCTGCAAACCTTTAAGGATAAGCGTCATAGATAACTGATGGATGGATGGAATTGCATCACTATGTAGCATAGATTATAAATGTCAATTGTCAGCACACATTGGTCACACACAGTTCTGTCACTATATTCTTGGAGCTACGTTGGCTTAATCCTCTTCTTTCTTGAGTCACTGAGATGATATCTGCGGAGCAGAGTCATGTCCAGGAGCTCAAAGCTGAGACATGTGTGCTCATTGTGGACAAATGACCCAGATTACAACTCTTCTGTTTACCGTCACCTAAAACACAAACTGCCAGGTCAACATTGAGGAAGCTTTGATTAATGTGATGGGTGTAATTTCAGACAACATGGTTCTCCGGAAAGAAACAGCAGTTGTCCTCATGACGTGTATCTACCTCCCCCGTGTCCTTTCCTCCTCGGTGTCACACACACACACACAAATACAACGAGAAGTGGTCTATATCTCTGTGGAATATCTTTGGACGTCAGTGCTCAGAACCCATCCTGGCACAAGGCATCAGCTGACGACAGCCACATGATCCCAAAATGCTACACAACCACACACACTAGGATGTGATTGTTCGTTTGCTGTCACAAGAGCCAAATTTGAACCACTGGACAGGGAATAATAACGAGTGGAGTGTTGATGGGAGGAATAATAAAGGTGTACTGCTGCTTAAAGAGGAAAAATAACAGTGAAAGGAAGAGGTGAGAAAGCGAACCCACTAAATTAAAGACAGTTGGTTTCACAGCTTATCACAGATTCCTTGAAATAAGGCCTTTGAGCTTGACTCACCTAATCAGACTTTTTTTTTATGTTGCAATGCCTTCCAGTGTGTTTGCACAATAGGTGTAGACTTGCATGTGACTCAAAAGATAAACCTGCAGCTTACACAAATGCTCACCCGGGTTTTTTCTCACTGCAGGGGGTGAAGCATCTGCAGAGTCGGAGCAATGAATTTATTTATTATTAACAGTTGAATTAACCTACTGCTGCAGTGTGGACTTTTTTGATTTGCATGCTTGATGTTTGACTTTTAAAGGACTTTATAATAGATAAGGATTTACTGATTCAACTTTTGTTTAGTCTGATACCAACGTGTAAACTCAGGGCATCAGCTGAGAGTGAGAATTTATATATTTCTTATCTCTTAACCCTCAGGATTCACCGATCATGCCGCTGTGATCAAATCACATGATGTTTCTTGTGTGTTATTGGGGCCACTATCTTGATATTGTATGTGAAAAGTGAAAAATGTATTTTATGATCATATAGGGAATGTGCTGAAAGAAGATACCAAATATCTGCTTGGTAAATGTTTTTAATATGGCATGTAAAGGTAAACCCAAAATAGGCCCAGACTTAAAATGGTTAAACCAAAATGGACATTCTGAACTAATGTTGTATGAATCTTCTATAATGTTTTTTTTTAAATTTACTTCAGCTTTTAATTAGTTAAACAGATACAAGTGCAAAATTTCAACTACGTGCTGATTGAAAAAGTGCATGAAATAATTATATCAAGTCAGTATTTGCTAACGTGGGCTATCTGCTAAATGTACCTTTAAACATTTATTCATTTCATATAGAGCTCCTTCCTGATCCTTTCAAAAAGTCAGAATCAAGCTGTGACTGATCCGACAGGTTGGATCTTTGCACCCTTAAGAGCAGCTGGCTGTTGACGCTGGGTCTGACCCTTTGTTTCCCAGTTTGAGTTTAGTTTGATATCATGATGCCACAGTTTGCTCATTATTTGAATGCATATTCCACACAGAATGAAACTTGACCTTCAGAGCTTCAAAAAATATATGTATTAAATCATCATCATTTGTTTTTATTTAGTATATTATCCAATTTATTTTCTATCAGCTGTGTCCTCGGGCTGTCAGTGGGAATATGCATCTCCCCAGCACCATAGGCAGAGTCTATTATCCAGATTCCCATGAGGAATATACTTGAATGAGATTCTAGAGAGTTGTAGGGACATCATTTTAATCTAATGTATTTTTTCCCTTCATAGATTTATAGAACAAGATAATCAGAATTCTTTATAACTTAATGTAATTTCCTTTGTCTTTCTCTGATCTGATGTTGAGAAACTGTAGTTTGTGTGTACTTCATCAATAAAACATCATGACGAGACATTGGCACACACTGCATTAGTGACCACTATGGCTACACACACACACACACACACACACACACACACACACACACACACACACACACACACACTGGGAGGCTTCATTATTAATTTGCAGTGGAAGCAGCATGGTGGAGGAGTGTGTGAGTGCAGAACATTATCACCCACTCCCACTTGCTAAATAATTGAAGGTAGAGAGGATGTGAAGTGTGTGTGTGAGGCTTCATCTGCAGTGTGTTTGCCTGCTGAATAATGGAGGAAGTATGTTTCTCATTTGCTTAGAGTTGGTCTCACCTATTTAATTGTAGTTCAGTATCAGTGAAGCCATTCATTTAAGCTAATTGTGGCTTTGGCTTTGCACTGGATAACCCAGAACATAATATTCCTCCTCTGTCCTGCAACACACAAATTCAGGAACCCACAATTGTACATATCATGCTCCACTTTTGACTCAGCTCTTTTCATAATAAGTTCAATTACATTTTTAATCTGTTTAAGCCGCAGTGCTTACTTGTATTTCACAGAGAATCTTTGTTGTGTGATTATTTTTTTTCCCTCACAAGAAATGCCCGCTGCCCCAGATTCGCTAAGTTGATGTTCAGGTCACGGCATCTGCGATTTGAAGGGGAGATTCCAAAGGAAACCATTTTGGTTTGTGTGGTGGAAAAAAGGAACAAGTGACTGCACTTGTTAAAGGAGAAGAAGATTTTAAAAACTAATTTAGGGGCAATAAAGGGAGGAGAAAATGATAATGGCTTTCCCATCCCCTCTTACAAAAGTCAGTAATCTTCCAAAGCCAAATGGAATATGATGCATTGTTTTTGGTAATTTCCTCTATAATGAAAGTAGCAGGATTATTATGTTTTTTATTTCAACAAATTTAATGAAAGACAAGAAAACAACTATTGTCCATGCAGCTAAAGACTGATACAGCTTATTAATATCCAAACACTCTTGCACTGGGCGACATGCTTTTCCATGCAGTTCATGTGAAGCCATTGCTGCTGGAGAATACTCGGCTGAAAATAGATCCCTCCAATGATTCTTTTTATTCCTCATTGTTCAACAGTTTGTAAAAACCAGCAAATCCAATGGTTTTGGGGGAAAATGCCTTTATTTAACTTCAAGAGGAAAGAATATACAGTAGCTTGAATAAATTAAAGGAGATGGACTAATTCTCCATTTGAAGCAAAACAAACAAAAGAGAGAGAGAGGTCTGTGGAGCAAAACAAGAAGACGGTGAATTTTATATTTCGCTTTTTGTTCCTTTCAATTCTGCATGACAATGTTTTTCTTTTTGATTTGCACACATTTTATTCTCTGGTGGTCGTCCGTGGTGTCTTTGCAGCTGTAATTCACTTCTCTTCTGTGACTTGCCCGACATTATGATGTCAAAGATGAAGTCCCCGCCCTGTGATTAAGACCAGCATATGGAGCCACATGTGCCCTGACAGAGCTTTCACTCTCCCATTGCACATCCATCATCTCTTTCCTGCGTCTCAAAGGTGATATAATACAAAAGGAGAATGCTGTCCTTTCCCCCCATCTATCTTTCAATCAGTGGAGTCTGATTGGTTATTACTTTTTTCTGTCTTGTCTAGCATGTTGACCTTAATCCCTGCAAGACCACCCAATATATCCACGTCAAGATTGACGTTCTCAGTGGACGTCATGCGAAGGACAGAGTTGAAAGGGGTGTGTGTGAGATCACTGCGAGGGTTTTTTGCTGCATGATCGGATTGTGGCTTTATGATCTGCATGGCTCCTGACCTTTTGTGTGTGTTTTTGTCTAAAAGTGAGCTAGGGAGCGATTCAGGACCACAGGGGGGAGGGTTACAAGGATTAGGATGATGGAAGCGCTTTACAGACGACATCATTTGATGGACTAGCAGTCCCCCAAGGCCTGATAGATGAGTTACAAGTCCCCTGCCACAATTATGCTCACACACACACACTCAATGTGGTACGATGCAAAGCAGTTGACATTTCAAATGGATGAGCCTTTGTGCTGCCGGCTGCCTCGGGAGTAAATGATACACCTGGAAGGAGCAGATATGAAAGGACTGAGAAAGGAAGATAGTGAGTCAGTTACACCTTTTCAAAAATGACAAAAGGAGCAGTGGAGTCACGCAAAGATACTTTTTCTTTTCAATCCCTTCAAAATTAACATTTGATTTTGTTTTTTTCTTTAAAGCCGTTTTCAATAATAAACTGTGGGAATTGTCCAGAAAATTGGGTCTGGACATTTTCCAGACACGTATGAAGAAGGCAACAAAAGATTTTTGGGATCAGACGGGTCCACAACAACCGGACGATGACCCGAACATTCAGGCAAGGGATAGGCAGGACATGATGTAAAAATGTCTTCGTGTAAATAATGTGTTTTTGTTTACAGAACATTGACCCTTCTTTTATTCTTTATTTAAAAAACATCATCAACACGTCCACTCATTCTCCAGAAAATGTCCTTATGTATTCTCACATGAGCTCACAAAGTTCAACTGACTTGGATGTTTGCGTTCTCATGCAGGAAAATACCCACACTTGCATGTCTGTAAGAAGCTTCAGCCTGAAGTTGTATTAGCATGTCAGTGTTTTCAAGCCAGACCCTTCTGCTCCGTTAAAAACGCACATGTAGGTTAAACAGGGTCTCATCCCTGCTCCACAGCAGAGGTATGACTGCCTCATTGTTGTGCCTCCACCACAGAGACCTCGGCTGTTTGGCCCTAACAAGAGCTGGAGAAATTAGTTTTAGTGCAGCCCTCCCATTAGTGAATTAGTGCGCACAGAACCAGACAGTCCCAGTTTGGTCCAGACTGACTCATTAAGTTGTTTTTAAACTTACAAGAGTCAGCTCGAGTGCTCAAATAAAAGTTGGGGATGTTTGTATTTGCTCCTCTGAAGAATTTTGCCCTGAAGCTGAGATTGAATTATTTCCCCTCTCGTCTCCAGAGCTGCTCTCTTTCACAAGAGAGAGCGAAAAGAGATGGACAGGGAAGTGATACAAGATAAAGGAAATGTGTTTTTGATACTTGGAGCCAAATTATGATCATGTGTTTGCTGGTTGTCTAAAGTTGGCAGAAGTACAGACAGCTTTAAGTTGTGGTGATTTGGATGTGTGGGTCGAGGGGATGGTTAAAGACAGTGTATCATCGCTATTTCAGGGTGAGGCTGAAATGCTGGGTTCTCTGGTGATCTCTGCACTTTTTCAACCTCTTCTCTCTCTTTTCCTTTCTCCTCCTCTCCTCTTGTCTTCTTTCCTCCCCTCGTCTCTTCTTGTCTCATCTCCTCTCTCTCTCTTTCTCTTGATCCTCCTCCATCCTGTTTACTCTACAATGGGAGCTTGAAAACCAAAACCTCTCCTCTGCTCTTTTCTCTTTCTCTTCTACTCCTCTCCTGTCCTCCTGGAGCACGTACAGTACTAACAGTAGCATTTGTCAGGCCTCATTCATCATCATCCACAGAGAGCTGCTCTGTGTGTTAACCCACCTCTCCCTCCCAGTCCCTGTTCAATCCAGTACTGTAACACACCATTACATATAGTGATGCTGTTTATATGACCTCACGAGGGCCACATAAATCCACGTTACATGTTTATGTAGTTTTATAGCTCCATGTGCATGAATATATCTCCAATGCGTGCATGCTAGGACAGACTCTTAAGGTGAGTTAAAGACAGTCCTATTAAAATAAATATTTGATTAGATTTGCAGATGAAATATCCCTCCCCCTCTCATAGGCAGGCATGAATAAATGATGCATTGTTTTTTTATTTTTATTTTTTAAAATCATTTAATATACGGTTGATGCACCATCCTCCCTTTAGCACTGAGCTAACACACAGCACAGACCTCAGAGGACTTTCGAACTACATCACTAAAAGGGATGCATCACAGACTGTAAAGATGGACGACTACAGCGACCCAAAAGTGAAGGCAAATCTCCATCTTTATTAACAGTTTATGATCCTGCATCTGTTTTCAGGTCTAGCTGATAAAATCTGCCAGCGGTCGTCATTTCAGTGGACGGCCTGCTTTCCTTTACGTCTCCATGAAGTCAACGATCAAATTGCTGGAATTAAATCGGCCTTCAGAATCACCACAAACCGCGCAGTGCATGGATGCAAAGTTTTGACAAGTGTAGCCATGGTGATAGGAGGCTCACAGCAACGAGCCAATCAAGGCAAATGTCAAAATATCTGAATTAGAAATGTTCTCGGATCCTCTGTGGTGTCCCGACCACAGGTTTGAGAAACATGTCGATGCAGCATGCCTGCATACAGAGTCTCAGCTCTGTATTATGTAATGGTTGGCCTCCACTGTCTCATTCCTGTGGTCAGAGACCTCAGAGAGGGACTTCTGACTGTAGACTGACTTTCCTCTCAGCTACTTCTTATTATTTTGCCCTATGAAGTTGACCTTAAGTTTGACCTGAGTGTGGATCAAAGGAAAAGAGCATTTCCATACTGTGAAAGTAAAAAAAAAAAGAACATTTAAAGAAGTGAAAATTGTATTTTTGTTGTCAGCCCTCCCCCATGCTGTGTAACACTGTGGTGTTACATGGTTTCAGTAGAAGCATGCCTTCTGCTTTTAGGGTGGGTGTGTGCACATGGAGCCACGTGGAAGCATTTAGACGTGCTGAGTTCAAAGACGGGGCCACAGACAGAGCTGCCTCTGAGCTAGGAAGGAGGGAATGAGGGGACAAGACAGAGAGATTATGACCCAGTAAGTGGAAGACTATTTCTGAAGCAGGCGATTCCCGAGGGGTTGTTTCTGAAAGGGAGCTAGCTGGGGGTAGGAAAGAAACAAAGTGGGCCCCACTGAGGAAAACAGACGCAGTGTTTCGATAGAGGGGAAAAAGAGAGATTGCAGCGCTTGGGAGGGAGTGAAAGACGCATACAGACACACATCCGACTCCCACAGAAGCTGGTGAATGAGCAAACACAGTCCGCTGTAGAAGGGATCTTTTTTTTTTTTTTGTAACTGCTGTGAATGAGGTCCCCAGTGATGAAGGCCAATAGTGGAAGAGCTGGGCCCCATTCAGGGTAATCACTGTACCTCCTCTACACAAAACCACCGTTACAATTTAGTCGTTTTATTTTGTGGATTACGAGTCTTGGTTTGGAGCTGGGGCAGTGATTGCGGTGAAACTCTGACTATTGCTTTTACAAATTTGCCTTGTCATTATATTCTCAACAGTGGGATATTGATTATTTCCTGTATTCGATTGGAGTTGTGGTACTACAATAATAATATCTCACCCACCCTGTCACCATGTGGTAAAAACTCAACGTGTCGTTTTAAACACAATGTAAAATGAACATTATCTTCTGGCTGGTGGGTTTTATCACCACCACCAGACACCCTGGCAGGTATCCAGCTCTGTATTTGACAAATGAATCTGGCTGAGGTTGAAAAACAGAAGCTGTACGGTGTATTTAATGACACGTGTTGCTGTTGGACTCAGTACGTAGCTTGAGGCAGCAGTGCTATTTCTCCTAATCAGATCAAATTTTCTGTAGAATGAGGCTTTTTGATTGTTCGGCCTCCTCTACCTGGAAACTGAGGCCTAATTTGTCAGGCCGAGGCATTTAGGGGGGAGCCAAGTTTGTACAAAGTAACTGAAAATGAACCTTTTACGCTGATTTCTCTGGCGTGAGCTCGACAGATGTTTATGGCCTCCTCGTTCCAGCTGTAGCTGCTGCCATAAATCTTCTCTCGATGATGCCGGAGAGTATTTAGCTTGTGTCAGGGTTTTCCCTTGGTATAGGTGATAAAGTCACAGCTGAGGCAGAGGAGGGGTGGGAGCAGGACTTCCCCCCAGGAACACATTGTATATTCGAGAATCACATAAGAGCAATGCAGGCAAATGGTCTTTCCCATTTTCATGTAAGAACCTAAAGGAAGTTTTCTATCACCGCCAAAGAATGTATGTTTCTTTAATGAGCAGGATCATGCAAAAACTATTTGACTGATTACAGTAAAACTTGGTGGAGGTATGTGTCATGGAAGAACCCTTTAAATTTTGTTCTGGATTCAGGATTTGTTTCGGGTACTGAAATCTTTGAATGTGTGTCCTTGGTATGGGAACCTGAAAAGAACTGCATACGAGGTAGCAAGGAGTTTAGCTACCAGATTAAAACCCAAGGCGCTTTATTAGATTTAGATATAAAAGACCACTGAGCTACCTCATTCAGTGTCTGACGCAGCTCTGGACCGAGCTGTGTAACCCCTCTCCTTAGTCTTTGGACATCATTGAGTGAGACTGTGGGAGCACACAGCGCTCGGTCTTCCCTCAATAGGTGATGTGTTTCTTAATCTCCCTCCTCGCTCCCTCCTCGCCTCCATCTGGATGTTTTCCAGAAGCCTTGGTGGAATTCAATGGCGTTTCCCCTGCTGCGCGTTTCTCCGAGAAACTAGCGGAGGAATGCGTGCTCAAATGTGATGTTTTGGAGAAAAGTATTTCACCCTTCCTCACCTTCTAGTTCTTTCCTCTCCTGCTTTTTATTATCAACTCCAGACTCAATGCCTCACTCTCTCTCTCTCTTTCTGTCAAATGATTTCGTCATGCTTAGATGTCATCAGTCGTGCAGCGCTGAAAGTCAACCCCATCATAATTCACTTTTACAGAGACTGTTCCTTTACATCCCAGACTGGGACATGATGAATCGCTATCAACCCTCCTCTGACTATGGCTGTGATTGATTTATTTGATTGAAATGTTGTAGTCTTTTAAGCTCATCGGTTTTTGGGAGCATTTCTTTTGATTTTTCATTTCCAGTTGAAAGTTTGTGTGTGTTTGTGTGGGTGCTGACACTGTCTTATCCACTTTAAAATGCACTGAAGGTTGTTAGGCTCTGGCATAAATAAGTTTTGTTGATAACTTGTAAATCATCAAATGTGTTTACTGCAGGCGTAGTTAAATTATTACATTGTGTTTTCCCACACCCTTTTTATTTCAACAGCAACACAATCCAGGCTTCGGTATCTACACCATTAATAATGATTTAACTTGTCTTTATCTGTATTGTCAAACATTTGTGAGTCATAGTTTTAACCTGCAGACGTGAACTTAAAGGGGACACAGGATGTCACTTAATATCCTGTAGAAGAAAACATAAAAATGTATTTTCAGGGAAGTTGGAGTTATAATAGGTTGCAGTGGACATTGGAAATAATGACATCACGTCTGCAGGTTGAGGTTTGACTGACTTGTGATGCAGAGAAGGAGGACTGGAGCGACTCACAGTGACATACTGTCAGACACTTAAAATAAAAGCCTGCAGCATTTGGTCAACTGTTTGCCTTTTATCACCCTGCTCCAGATGCTTTTAGGAGACAAAGCAGTTGTATGCTGTGAAATTTACAGTCCTCATTATTTCACGAGGCGTTGTACAAACGTCCCTGCCACCATTCTGCCCAAGACCCTAATTGCTTTTTTTAATGGTACAACACTGAACATGTATTCCCCTCTGCTGCTCAATTTAATTGTCTGCCTCAACTGTGCAGTGAGCTGTGACGTGCAGACACACACACACACACGCACACTGAGACACATTGTTGTCTTCATCGCAGCCTGTAGGCATTTTCATCATCCTGCATCAGGGGTGTTGCCAGCTTGATTTCCCACCGCGGCTCGCTGTCACTGCAGAACACTATAGCAGGTGTTCTACCACCATGCTGTTTATTCACCAGTCCAGTTAGGCATATGTGTGCGTGTGTGTGTGAACCCTGAGTCCTTTCCCTTCTGGCAGCAGGGAGGAACCGGCCACTGGGTTAAGCCATTTAACGTAATCTTATAGACAGAATGTTATTGGTGGGCAGTCGAGGAGGGAGGAAGCCTCGCCCAGCTGTCCCACTGCTTAGTGGTATTTTGTATTCCTCTATTTTTTTTCTTGAGGGGAAATTGCACTCTCTAGGCCAGTGGCATTCTTTAACCTCAAACCAGGATGATACCGAATCTTTACGAAAAATGCCCCAAAATGAACAATTCAAGAAACATCACCTATCAGTGGATGCAGCGATTTGAAAAGCTGTACCACTTTAAATTTGCATCATTCAAGATGATGCATTAGCCAATGCTAAAAAGTTATAGGGAAAACTCACTGGCATTATTTTTCTCTGACATTAGCAGAGCGGCAGCCGGGTTAACCAGTGCATGATGGGGGTGGGGGGATCTTTGTCATTTGTCATTAAGCAGCTCCCTTAATTCCAAAGCTGAAGAACTCGCACCACGGCAGTGACTCTTAACATGACACTACTAAAGCAGATTTGATCCACTATACTGTGTTTGATCCTGTAAAACATCGCCTCAGAGAACAACCCCCCAATCTGCCTCATTTTCTAATCGTTACAACAGTTAGTGAGGAGATTGGACAAAATGCCGGCACAGAGATAGAGGAGCGGTTAGACCTTAAGAAAATACATCTTCCCTTTGTGCGTCACCGCAACTCAAGCTGCGTCTTTTCTGTTGATTTTTGTCCCATTGGCCTGAAGTTTAGCAACAGGACACAGCATGCTCTCTGGTGTGATGTCCTCATATCAGTTTCACCAGAGAAAATAAATAAATATCAATATCTTTTTGTCTTCAAATGTCCATATATCTAACTTTCTTATACATTTGTTATTTCTTTTATCGTGTATATCTCATAGTTGTTTTTTTACTAGCAGGAGACAGAGGGAAGAAACTCAACAGCTCTGAGGTGTTCTTACTTTGTTATTTTTTTCCCCCGTCTTTCCCCCCGTGGAGAGTTCTTATCGTCAGTCTCACCCATCTGGTTTCTATCCCTGTTGACATAAGTAGAGTCCTACAGACCAGACCAGCGCTACAGAGGAGAAGTGCCTTTCAAACCCCCTTTTACTTCATGCCAATTCACTTCAAGACGTTTTCTTTTGTTTCGTGCATGTGTGGCGTCATGAGTTATTCTGAAAAACACATTTCTGCCAAGAGTAAGATAAGTCTTGATTGGAGTCTGCAGTTGTTCAGATCAGTCCAGTGGCCTTTTTTAGTAAAATTTCATAAGAAATTCTTAAATTTTTTTGCATCACGTCATTTGATTCAGCAGCACTCTAGGCTTTCTCTGTAAACCCTCAGCGCATCACCACAAATGGTTAGAATGTTTTACTTGGCCGTGGGTTTGCAGGGGAAGACGAGATCAGAGGAGAGAGAGCTGAAATACTGGAAGATAAACAAAATAATAAAAAGGTAAAATATATCCACATAGACTTTTAGATGGTATGAGCGTAAGATACAGTTTGTACGGTCTCACAAAGAGAACTCTTTATTAACGACTGACTTGCTCGAGAGATTTATTACTGTAATTTATGCATTTTCATTAACTGTTCATCTCCGACATAAAGGGAGCCCCAGGAAAGCAGTAAGAAGAAAAAAAAGGAATAAAGAGAAATAGAGGGAAATATATGGAGGTTTTCTCAGCTGCAGGCCTCCGGGGTCAAAAAGAGCTGGACGCAGACGCTGCAGCATGAGGACGTCTGGAGGAAGTGTGTTTGCTTGATTCTGTGTGTGTGTGTGTGTGTGTGTGTGTGTGTGTGTGTGTGTGTGTGTGTGTGTGTGTGTTTATACTGGCCGACTGCGTTGTTGTGTAACAGTGATGGGGTTGGGTTTGGCAGAGACGCACTCTGATGAGTAAACAGACTCGCTGACAGATTACTGGCAAGTGCCCCTGATAGGCAAAGACCCGAAATGGAGTCTGGACGCCAGACAAGGGATGGATTGACACTGGGCATGATCCAAAGAAAAAACAGAGAGTGAGTGAGAACTTCCATTTTCATCTCATATCTTCTGAGCTGTTTGATAGAACTCAGGCTTTGCTTTTTGTTCACTGTCACAAACAAAATACCTGCGGGATCCACCACAATCAATTTTCCAGCTGACTGTGTTGGATATAAATTTCTTATTTTGCTGTTGTGACACACAACCTCCAGACTGTTTTGTTCTGGGGCCACCACTATAATCCGAGTCTAGGGAATGAGTCATGTTATGAAAGGTAAACAGGAAGAGGAAGCAGTTGATGCAGCTGCTGCAACAAAAATGTTCTCTCCTGCTTTTTTGTTTGTTTGTTTTTGTTCTGACGCTCACTAGCTGGTAAAATGAGCAGTCATTTTTCTGTACTGTCCCATCCATAAAAGCAAGTTGTGTTTTCCTCATTAGCTTTTCACGGGCAAGAACATTGGATTTTTATGGTTTTAAATGGATTTAATGTTCCTTCTCCAACGTTTGGAGCTGTTTCGACGACTTCTTAAAGTCTCCACTCGTTCTCCTTTAGCTTTTAGATCTTGAAGCCAGATTCCGGCACAGTTCACTGCCGGACAGTCGGTCATTAAGGCTCCCTGCTAGACCTGCTGGCCTTCTAATTATCTTTAAAAAAAAAAGAAGAGCTGTGTTTGGTGTAAGGCCCGACAGAACAGCTGTGTGAAACTGGACCCTGCCTCTATGGATCCGACCTTGGCCTTTGCAGGTTGCTTTTACTGTCTGGAACTGGAGCTGGAAATTCTTAAATTCTTTTTCAGGCTCTTTATTGTGTGTCTGCATGTGAGTACACATGTCGATGAATGTTTCACTGTATGCACATACAGCAGAGAAATTCTCAAAGCCTCATTCCACATCTAGATAAGACACTATATCTGTCTGTCTGTGTGTGTGTGTTTTTGGCCGACTAAGAAAGGCTCATTGATGGAAGCCGTTGAATGAAGTGATTGTGATTTGAACTGAAAAGACCCCGGTCTGGGCTCCACGGGGGCCTAATCTGCTCTGCTCAGCTGAAAGATCTCAACGCTCGCACACTGCGGTTATTTTTAGACGCTCAAACTCTTAAAAATGTAAACCTCACCGGGGAGATTTCCCTGTGGTGCTTTGTCATTAACACTTTCCCTTCATCCCTGCACCAGCAAGTGTGACACCAGGCCTATTTTTATTCTCCAATTTTATCATAAACAAAACCTATATATATGGATATCATGTTTGACCCCAACCGAGTGTCCATTTCCTCTGCTGAAACTGCTGCCAAGATCAGAGCAGATCATGAGAACAGCCCGGACTGTTCCATTTTGAGTGCCACTTTCATCTGGTAAGCACCACTGTACTGTCTGTGTTAGAGAGTAGAAATTGTGAACTCAAAAGTAAGAACAGCTTTTCTTCATCATACAGTTTGTATCATATCCTCTTTAGAAATTTGACAGAAGTATAAGGATGGTATCCTCCACTGCCTTAGGCCGTGGCTGTCGATGGTGGCTATAATTGAAATGTTATCTAACAGGAAACTACTTCCTACTGAAAGAACCTCCTTAGCCACAAGCTGTATTTTGAGTTGGTCTCTGCGCCTATTACCAGTAAACAATCAGCGTCTTCTTCAAGTCATTTTCTTTCTAGAAAAAGTGAAGCTGTAAATTTAGAATAAAGCCGGGTATGGTACTAACACTTACACATATATAAATAGATCCTGATGGGAATTTATATCTGACAATACAAATATTTTAAGTATAAGGTGATTGAAAGACACAAGTAACTGAGGCAGAGTTTTGAAGTCAAATATAAATACAGATTTAAAGATAAATAACTGCAGCTATACAAAGTTGACTAACTGTAAAGTTCTGGTACAGCAGATGTTAGTGTATTTTTAGTTAAACTTCAATATTATTTGAAATTTAAACCTGCCTGTGTCACCTCTTAGATTCTCAGACTTTAACAGCCTCATCATCTTAACTTGTAGGGCCTCCTTCTTTCAGAGCTGCATTGACGAGATCCAGTTCAGCTCTTGCTGTTGTGAAAAGAGCTGAATCTGACCCCGCCTATTGGTTCTGAGCAGGATTGGCACACTGCTTTCCTCACTTCTTCATTTAAAACGTTTTCTTTTCCACTCAGGTATCCTCACAGTGTGGATTTTTGACTTTGTCGCGTGTACCACAGCTCCCTGTTTTCTTTGCATTAAACAATATCATTTGCTCAAGACACGAGCATCTTACACGAAACAAAGAATGTGGCACACGACTGTGAGACGATCACCTGTATGGTGACACCTCTAGTGATTGAGAACCCTCTGTTATTATAACTGGTTTTGATATTTCAAGATTTCACCCCTGTTCCCTCTGTGACATTCCCCTCTGCATACCACTGTCTTACATTACTTTAGTGTGATAGGGGATATCTCCCTAATGCATTCACAAAGGCCCGCTCTCTTTACCGGAGAAGGATTTGCTGATATTGAAGGAAATTGCTTTTTCCTAAAACACACTTGGAATTCAGCCTCGGCCGTTTGTGCAAAACGAGCTGTTTCCAAAACACACAGATTCTCTTATTCTTCTCTTTTTCTTTGGCTTCAATGTCATTTAATGTCATTCTCCTCTTTTCTCGACTCAAAAATGTAGTGGGTATGTAAAGTGGTGTCAGTGTGTCATATGGACAAACAGAATGGATTTAACGTATGTTCTGCAGCATTTTCTTTGAATATAAATGTCCATTTTAAAACATAATTATTTTGTCAGTTGAAGAAAGAAAGGATGTTTCTTATTCCGTCCCATTTTCTGATTTTTTATTTTTATTTTTTTTACTGCTTTTTAATCTGCGTTCAACTCAAATTCTCCTCCAACCTCCACCTCTCCCCTCTTAACCTCAATTAAACCAGATCACAGCCCAGATCTGGATCTCATCCAAACGTCGAGCTTTGTGGCATCTGACAGTCTCGCTCCGAGTTGTCTCTGTCATAACATGCAAGCAAGACGTCACTTAGCTTGTCTTTCAGTCAGATCGTGTCCATCTGCAGACGAACTGATGTGAAATAGTCAGATATCAGTTGTTTCTAGAGGCCTTTGTAGCTTGAAAGTGTGTGTGTGTGTGTGTGGGTGGTTGAGTACAGTATGTGGGTGTGTCCCTACAGACAGTCTTAACCACACAGAAACAGATGGACACACACACACGGTAGCCAGATGGTGACAGACTTGGCTCACACCGTGCCTTGCGCTGCTCTGATCCCTCTCCTCCTCATTTTTTCTGCTCACCACTCCCTCCTGTCTGTGGCCTCTATAGTGAAGTTTTTACCTCCATCCTTTTTTGTATCCTGTCACTCTGGCAGTTTTAACTTATTCTGTCTTTTGAATAGTACTTAAGATGAAGATTAGAAGATTCCAAAAAATTATGACTATAAATAATATCTTGAAATTGTGACAAATAGTCATAACTTTTTAGATTAGGCAATTGGAAATTTTAGTTGCTTTTAGACATTCCTCCAGACACTTTGGACATTTTCAAGAACTTTTCCTGCCAGCCTGGACCCAATTTTCCAGACAGTTTCTGGAGTTCATGTCTGAAAACCAGTTTTGATTTGCTTGGAATAGCAAAATGGCTCAATCCATATTCTGAAATGGAGTCAAACTGCAGCATGTGATAGTTTATTTTGATCAGCATTTACCGGGTAAATCTATGGCAAAACAAATGTCTCTTAATAATAGTTGAAAATCAGTGTTATTTCTGGCTTTCTAAGCAGCAACATGCCCATAACAGATCTAAAAGTAGAGGATATGTTACATTTTTGAAGATATTCAAGTAAAGGACATGTCGTCACCACTTAGATAGTTAAACTTAGCCAATAGAGTTGAGTATTTTGCAGCAACTCGTGTATATAAATGCCTTAATGGCATTAATGCCAGATGGTTTCTAATATTGTATGTATTGTAATTAAATCTGCGTACCACAACATTAAGTCTATAATGTAACAGAAAATGAGCAGTCCACAAAGGTAGTAAGATATTAAATGCACAATGCCTTGAATAAATTACATAGAATTTAGCAGTGATTTTATTTTATTTTAATGTTCAGGAAACAATAAACCAAGCTATAGTCTCAATATTTAGCATCATGAAATACCCCAGTCACAACACCATCACCCTTCCTTCAAATTTGTCTGTTGCTGATCTCAGTCTCAGATCTAGTTTTTGCCTGTGTGTGCCTGTCAGTGGCAGGAATGCGTGTCTTCATAACTACACATAACATACCTCCACTGGAGCCTCATCAGAGTCACTGAATGTAATAGCACGGTGTATCTCCTCAGAAGCTCCGCAGACTGACAGGGTGGCACCGTTTTGCTTGAACCGCCTCGGAGAAAATTGCTCTGTGCTAATTTTGGGTTCGCTTCCATGTCTGGGTCTCGTTTGGTCCCACATTTAGTCGTCATGCTTGTCGCAGCTGAAGGACTCCAGAGAGAACAATGGTTTACATGCAAACATACCAGCACTGGGCTGAGCAACATCATTTAACAGAACACAGATGATACTTTGAAGCACACATGCACTCTTTCCTGGGGCGTTGTGATTGTTTCTGAAGACCCCCAGCTGAGCCTGGGCCTCCAGCTACTCATTAGACACAAACCTGAAGCCTCAACCTCACATTAAGGTCAAAGGTCAGCAGCTTTTCAGGTGAGGGGACGCTCATTAGAAAAAATGGCATCAGGATTTGATTTTTTTATGTACCTGTCTCCTTTCACTAAGGAAACTAATTAGGTTAAAGCACTTCGCTGTGTGACAATGTGGCGTCTGCATTTCTTCCTCTATCCTCCACTTTCATCTTAATTGAATTTGTTTCTCTCCACCTCTCTTCTTATCATCCAGCAACGTTCTCCAGGCAAAGTGCTGTTTGACCTGGCTTGTGTCCATCTCAACCTGACTGAGGGAGACTACTTCGGACTGGAGTACCAGGACCAGCGCAAGATGACGGTATGACTCGCTGCACACACTCTCAGTGTTGTTGTTTTTTGCAGAATACATTTTTCAACCCTTTTCTTAAATATTCCAAGTTAACATTTTGCACAAAAGTACAATAAACATCATCTGTCTTTACTCTTTTTAATGCTGCAATTGTGAAAGTAGCCAAATCCAATAGTATTTCAATGATACATTTAAAGCCCTGTGACTTGCACAGATCTACATTTAGCATCCAAGATGTTTTCACAGCACACACAGAGGATTTTCTCTCCTCCATGTGGTCGGGAGGATCTCAGCGAAGTTTCCTTCTCACTTTCCCACAAGTTAACTTTAGCCTAAATGACATGGGTGCACACTCCACTTCACGCGAAGGTTGTGATTAGTCCCACGTAATGTAATGGAAGAGCTCCATGCACCACACTTTGCAGGGGAGAGTTACCAACGATTTAAGACGTTGCAGCTTTCACCTGGACTTTCTACATGTTTTATGAAAGAAGCAGCTGGTTGCAGATGCCTTGGGGCCCCCATCTGTAGTTTGTTGTCGTCTCTGCGTAATAAAGGAAACCATAGCTGGAGGATAAGAAAATCATAGCTGCCCCATTCATGTATCAACATGCACATACAAACACTTTCAATATACTCAAACACAAATAGCCACTGTGCATTTCTGTGTCTCTGGCTTGAGGCGGTTTTGAAGTGGACCACTGGAACAAATTACATTACAACAACATTGTCAGCATACACAAATGCACAAAGCTATACTCTCTGCAGATATTGATGAGTGTTTATCTTGTTTATGTTAGCTAGTGGGAATTTTATAGGTGTAATAAATAATCCAGATTGAAAATATACTCCATTGTATTTCAAACGCCATTACAAGGAGTGTCATGTTCATGTGCTGACAATATTGATATAATGACTCTTCCATTATCTATCATAAGGAGCCTCTGTTGCATTTATTCCAACAGTGTATTTAGTGGTAATTTTATATATATATATTTTTACAGAAATCCCATTATAAAGTTGAAGAAAGCATTTGGTTCATATTTTCTGTTTATTATATATTATCTGTTTCTAGGAACAATGATGTGATTTGCCATTTATTTAATGTAATGACAGTTTTCAGATGTTTATTTTAATTTATTCCAACCATAGCAAATATTTGCAAACATCATTTGAACATTTTCTCCATAACTAGCCTCAAATTATATACTATACCAACAACATTTTATTTGGATCATCAAGATCCTTAAATCAATCTATATTCTAATCTTTTAACATAATAATTCCTGGATGTGCCCCCTGATCTGGATCGAAACCAAAATTTAACGGGTCCTTCCTTGGGTCATGGTCGTACCCAATCCGTCAAAAGTTCCACAGAAATTGCTTTAATATTTTTCCATGTAATCCTGCAAGAAAACAAGATAACCTTCTTGGTGGAAGTAATTATTTGGTATTTACAGTATATAGGATTTGAACCTCAAATAACAAAGATATCACATGCACAGCTAAAGTGATCTTTTTTTCATGCTGTGGTTGTAGCAGTCTTCCTGATTAGCTACTGAAGTACTTCTTTAAATAAAGAGAATGCCGTGAGATACTAATGTCTGTTTCTTCTGTCCACAGGTGTGGCTGGACCTGCTGAAGCCGACACTGAAACAGATCAGACGTAAGTAGTGCACAGAAATGACCACGATTAAAAATGAGGTTAGATTTTGGCCCTTGAATTTGAGGGTCAATTAGTAAATGGAATGTATGACACAACAGTTTTGTCTGCCTCTTTTCTGAATCTGTACTTACCCTCCTCCCGCCCCTTGGTTCTCACCCATATCCCGTTATTTCCTTCCCTCAGGGCCTAAAAACACCATCCTCCGTTTTGTGGTGAAGTTCTTCCCTCCTGACCACACACAGCTCATGGAGGAGCTGACTCGGTAAGTCTCAGACAGAAAACCACACCTCTCTGAAGAGGAGGCTTTCCAGCCCTTCAGGGGGATTTTTAAACACCATATATAGTTTATAACTATCTGTAGCCCTTCTACAATATCCACATACCACAACATCTAACAAGGTTATTCTTCCTTTTTCTGGATCCAAACAAGACATTTTAGTCTGTCGTCTCAGAAGCAGGCTCATAAAAACATTTGTTGTTCTAAAATAGCTGATGCATGCTCGACTTACTTCAAAAGAAAAAATATTTTTTTTTACACTGGGAAACATATTCTCATTTTTTGCCTCGACCTGCCCAGCTGGATTTACTCGACTCAAGAGTAAAACAGGAAGTGTTAGCTGGTCTGAGAGGGAAAGAACTCAAGTTGGATTCGCAGCACGTGATCCTGTGTTACTTAGTGTAATTTAATTTAGTTAAAATCAGCCTCACTGTGTCAGAGCGTCAATTTCATATGTTTTTCAGCTGATTTTGTTTGGAAGGAAATGGGTGATATGTCTTGTTCCAGTGGCTTTCACATTGGTTCTTCAGGAGTTTAAGATAAATCTCTAATTTGAAGCACAGTTTGTCTGATTATTTTCTCAGTTAAAGACGGAATAGAGATATAATAACATAATGGAAGAAGTTTTTGGATGAACAGCTGCAGGTGACCTCAAGAATGTTTGAAACTTCATTATGTCCTCCTCTGGCTGTGTGCAGGATTATATGACTTCTTTAAATCTATATGAGGTTGTTCGGCTGCAGACACACCACCTCCTAATGTCTAGTGTGCCTGAGACAGAAGCGGCTCGGTTTACTGTGGCATCAAACCCCTGTTTCTGTTATGGCCACAAACAGCACTGGAATTTAAAGTATTAAAACTTATTTTTAACAACAGAACAATATGAATATCATCTGGACATCTTGTAGTGTGCCAGCATTAAACAGGAAGTGGGCCCACACTCTTTGTTTTGCTGTCAGTGTGGCAAGATGCAGACCAAACATGGAAATAGGCAGATGGATTTGTTTGGGGATACATCAGCCTGTCATTGGCTTTTTATTAAAGTGGGATGCTTGCAAATAGGCTGCATTTATATAGTCCTATTCTAGTATTATTGGGGATCGAACCCGTGATCCCCTGAGCCACAGCTGCCGCAACTGTGACACAACACTGGCCAACCACTGTTGGTTTAATGGTCATTTCACTCTAAATTGGCCTGCCGTCCTTACACATTAAAAGCCCCTGCTGGTCTTCCTCTCAGGGCGAAAATAAAATGATATAGACTCTCGCCGAAGCCTCATTAACTTTATCATTGAGGTAATGACAGTTATAAAAAGGTTGAAGTGGATATTGCATAAAAATCCGCCATGGTCCATTAATCACACGCTCATAGATGCACTGTGAATATTAACCTCAGGCGGCTGCTGTCGTCCTCTTGCTGAATCAGTCGAGTTCGAGGTTTAAAACCATGTCAGAGAAAATGTTCAATTAGCTCTGGTTCATTTTTCTAACAGTTTCCTAAAAACATGCAGCAAACCCTCAAAGCAACATATGAAAACTCAATATGCATTAGTACAAATTATTGAGACCTTCAGTGGGCGCGTGTGTTGAGTCAGAGTTTTATTATCACTAGGTTTTGAGGTAAGCTGTCTTCACACCACCTACGCACAGCTCTCTGCTTTATGATGCCGCCTCTGCTGTTTCTCAGTTAAAGTGCAACGTCACGACCTGGCGACTCATACTTGCAGTGCAATGCATGACTGCTCATGAGCTCCAGATCATGCAATTAGAAGCGGACTGTGTAATGATTAACAGAAAAGGAGCATTTGGGATTAGTTTGTCGTCAGGAGGTGCAACATATCAGTAGTGTGTGTGTATAAATGTCATGGATTTGCTTTTGAATATATAAGCTGTTAAGTTTATTGACCTCTCTGTCTGTGCCTTTTCACTTTCTACTTTCCCTTTCTCTTTGTCCTCTCTACCTCCGTCTTCTTTTCTCCAGGTATCTGTTTGCCCTGCAGATTAAACGCGATCTCGCCTGCGGTCATCTCATCTGCAACGACACCAGCGCCGCTCTCATGGTCTCCCACATCATTCAGTGTAAGTGCAGCACATGCAGGTGCCAGTTTGACATATTTTCTCATGTCTAAATAATACGCACCTTTTTGCTTAACATGAAACATACGATCAAATTAAACTAGCGAGAACAAGTGCTTTATTTAGCTTAAGACGAAAAAAAGCCTGACTGCTTCACTGTAGTGTAGGACGATAAAATCAGCTAATACAAGAATATCACAACAGATAATCAAGCAGCTCTCAGCACGGCGAGGCACAGAGTTTACTGGATAAATAAAAAGAACATCATATAAACACAAAGCTGCCTCTTTCAGTGTTAAACAGTTAAAATGACGCTAATGAGAAGAGGGTCTCGGCCCGCTCCAGCAGGACAGATGCTTGCCAGCATGGAACCACGATGGAAACGTCGCCCTCCTGCCTCTTTGTCTTTATTCCTCAGTCGTTATCCATAACATAAATTATTAATATTCCCCTACATGGAAAATAAGTAACATTATACGTGATGTTTGGAAGAAGTAAACACTGTACGGCAGCGGTTTTTATCTGTTTTCCCCTCCAGCGAACATTCAGTGTGTGAAGGAAATAGAATTTATGTATTTAGGTGCTCGCTGCGGCATGGCATGCTTGAAGGATATCACTTGGTTGCCCTGGTAACCATCAGTGCTGGCATGTGTATGTGCAACTGCGGGTGGTACAGTACGAGTGGTTATTATCGAACAGATGGAGGCACGCATCAGCACACTGCACGTACAGTGGATTAGATTGAGATGGAGCATATACAAGATTAAAACGAGTAAAACAGATAATAAATCATAAAAATTAAATGATCTGTATTTTGCTTTCTCCTCAGCAATCAACCTCTAAATGTATTCCCCTTGTGACCACACACTTCCTCTCTCACCTCCATTTCTCCTCTCTTCTTTTTTTACTCCAAATAAATATCAAATACTCACCCCTCTGTCAACTCTCCCCTCTTCCTCCCGTCTCTTCTCCTCCATCAGCGGAGATCGGAGACTTCGATGAGACCCAGAGCTGGCAGCATCTCCTCCACAATAAGTACCTGCCTGACCAGGACGCCATCAGAGACAAGATCACCGACTGCCACCGCAAGCATGTGTGAGTTGTTGCATGCAAATCATCACATTTAAGAAGCTGCAGTTAACAAACACTGGGCAAACGAATATTATGGTGATTTGTTTGTTCATTAATGTTCTAAATATAAGGAAATGTGTCCAGCAATGATAAACGTGTTCTCCACTTGCGGGACTGAGGAATTGAGGTCATTTCAACACTTACAGGAGCAGCAGTGTTTACCTGAAATAGCAGGTCAAGATTATCCCTGCTTAAAAAACAATACCGAGCCAAGCTTTAGTCTGACTGGGGTTTCCTGGTCTCGTTGAGATTGAAGTTGTCAGGAGATGTTGTTTTAAAACACACGCACACATTAAACAATTAAACCCAACCACTACATCTCTCTCCGGCAGATATGTTAACTCTTAAACCACAACTACTCACACACGCCAAAAACTCATGTGGACACACACACACCGCAGAGGTGGCTATCTACAAACGAACTCCTTGGCACTGCCTCTGTGCCCTTGGGACACACACACATATACATACACACACATACACACACACACAAACACACATAAACACACAAATGCATTTTTCCTGTTTTCTAGCAATATAGATTCCCCTTTAGTCTGTCCTCAACCACAGATAGGAGCTGAGTACATCATCTCAGGCTTGATGATTGATTATTTTTATAGATTTTTTTTTTTTTTTGTCACGGTCACACTCTTCAACCCTTTCCCCCCCGTCTCTCTTGGCTCCCTCTCTCCTCAAGTCCCACAGCACACCCCTGCCAACACAGGAAGGAAGTGGCTAATTCAGCAGCTTATACAGGAAACAGGAAGCTATTTTCAAATTTTTTTCTAGGGAATCAAACTTGTATTGTGGCAGTTTTCTTTCCGCCCACCGTGGGCACAGACGTCTGATCCTGTGGTGTATTTCAAGACTGTTAGTTACTTTTTTGAACAGGCTGGAATTGAAACATGGAATGAGGTCTCGTCTCAAATTTGGCACATACTGTTGAAACAATGACACATGAACATGTGGTGAAGGATATTGATGAGCTCTTAATGTTAATGACGAGCTCTCAGCCCCCAGTGCTCTGAGAGAGTTAAGCATATGGAGACACTACGAATGCTTTAGAAAGATAAAAGATGCTGTTTGATTTATGGAAAATTACTGAACTGATTGATTGCTCTCCTCTGTAGCGGGCAGACTCCTGCAGAATCGGACTACCAGCTGCTGGAAATCGCCCGGCGGTTGGAAATGTACGGAGTTCGTCTGCACCCAGCAAAGGACAGGGAGGGAACGAAGCTCAGCCTGTCCGTGGCACACACCGGGGTGCTGGTCTTCCAGGTAAAACAGATCCATATTCGTCAAATCATTTCTGATCAAAGAGACAACTCTAGTATCAAGAATAGAATATATTTATAAAGCAACCCAACATACAGAGAAATGTGTTTCAGTTCAAGTAGGAGTTGCCTGCAGCCTCAGATACATTAATTAACACTTATATCATTTAGTAAATGTTTATATGATTATTATAAATGTTAAAAATGAGAGTATATGGATGAAATCAACCAAAACAAAGAAAAAAACTCGTCAGGAAAGACATTGTCATGTAAAAAACCCTTTGAGTACCACATTGTCATGCATATTCTGCATGAACATGATGCTTCACTGACTAAACATGCCAAAAAAATCCACTAGAGTATTTTAGTCTGAAGGATTTTACTTCTGGAATTCTCTTGTGGCACCAAACTCTGGTTCAACAACCTGCCTGAAATTCTGAAACAGAATTACGTTGTCGCAAGGACAAGCACACGGCTGTAAATCTCAGGTTGACATAAATTCCTGAAATAGTTTCTCCCAAAAAGGGGAGATATATTATTAAGCAGTATCTGCGACAAGGACACAGCGGACTGTTTCACTGCTTGAGTGTAGAAGTTGCCGTCAGCATGTCCTGGTTTAATGAAGGACATTCCTTGTTTCAAAGACTTTCTTACACCGTCCACCAAAGAGAAGATGCACCCTGTTCTGACCACACTGACCCAAATTATCTTAAAAAGTCTGCATTCTCGCTGATATGACACAGCCTGGTTGAGGTTTTGTGGCAAGACTACACCCAGCTTAGCAGGGAAGAAGAATGGAGAATGGCACGGAGGATATGTAATTGTTATACCAAGAGTTTTTTAAATTGAGCCAAGCTGAACTGTGTATTTTTAGGGGAAAATGAAAAATCCACACAGAAGAAAAGATGATTTTACATTTGAAGTCCTTTCTCTCATCCTTTTTTTCCCCTGATTCCTTGTGAATATTAACCAGCTTCCTTCCTCTCCTTTATTTTAGGGCTACACTAAGATCAACGCCTTCAACTGGTCTAAGATTCGCAAGCTGAGCTTCAAACGCAAAAGGTTCCTAATTAAGCTGCGAGCCGACCCCGCTGTAAGTATATATGACACCTTTTCTTTCTTTCCCTTCCTTCCCTCGTCCTTCTTTTCTTTACTTCTATTATTAAGTGGTCATCTAGATATCTGTCCTCGCTTCCATGCTCACACCTGACTGTGCGTCCTACAGCAGAACGCACACCACGACACGCTGGAGTTCGCCATGGCCAGCAGGGACTGTTGTAAGATCTTCTGGAAGATCAGTGTCGAGTACCACGCCTTCTTCAGGCTTTTCGAGGAGCCCAAGCCCAAACCCAAGCCCATCCTCTTCACCAGAGGGTCGTCATTCCGCTTCAGGTCAGGAGGGGCTGGAAAGAGATGTGATGGCTGTTTGTTGGCTTTTGTCTTTAATTTGTTTCTCATCAGCCGCTTTGTTCCTGCAGTGGTCGAACTCAGAAGCAGATCATCGATTACGTCAAAGACACGGAGCTCAAGAAAGTTCCTTTTGAAAGGTGAAGCCCCCTCCTTTATTAGAGACAGGCCCTCTCTACCCAACATACATCACGTCGCAACAAATCCACAGCGGTTTATAGTTTTGGCAGAGACTGTTGCACATGATTTGACCTCATCTCTCTCCTCTGCTTTTTTCAGAAAGCACAGTAAGGTTCTGTCCCACAGCAGCATGTCCCCTCTGTCTTCTTCCTTCAGATTACAAGTGCCAAAAGAGGTAACACACACTTTAGTACCCCTTCAACCTTTATTTACCTCAGAAAATTTCTTGTCATTATCTCATTTTCTCCGCTAACGTTTCTCCTCATATTCTTTTCTTATTTGCAGAGTGCCATGTCTGTTGCGTTAGCAGACCAGCCTGACTCAGCCCGATTGAGCCATCGAGCTGAGACTAACACTTCAGATGAGCCAGTTGTAGCCTCTGCCAACGGTTTCCAAGATGTACCGGCGGCTCCTGGCTCGGACCCGATTCAGTCCAGACGGAACCACAACGGCGCAGGATCAGCACCAGACCAGCACCTCCTCAACCCAGGTCCATCCTGCAGGACAAACAAAGGCAGCAGCTCCTCTATACCTTACATAGACTGCAGCGACATAGACAGTGAATGTGATGTGACAAAGAACAACAGGGCCACCAGGGGCCACAGCAATGCAAATGACAGCAATGAGGATGAGCCTGCAGTGTATAATAATAATGAGCGAGGGGGTAGCGGTCGTAATGAGGGGCAAGCTGGGAGTTTGTTTGGGGTTGTGAGTGGGTTTTACCACACCAATCATCAGGGGCTGATGCAGCAGCAGCAGCAGGGTATGCTGGGTAACAGAAGTCATGTAGATCAGTCTCCTGTGTCGAACAAGTTAAATCGGAGTCATGAGCCAACAGATGATGACATTTTGTCCAATGGGGGTTCGTTTCACGGCCGTCTTCCACTGCACAGCACGTTGCTGGATGAGATCTTTCAGGGTCGAGACAAGCGAGGGGCTGCGTTAGGTCGACCTTTAGGGTCCGGTACTCGGAGTCAGTGCTCCAGCCCGGTGATCAGCAGCTTCCACCACCGCACCAACTCGCTCAGTCACGCCGAGATGACAAACGGTCACAACGGTCACCCGCACTCAGGCTCGCGCTGGAACGACCGCGGGCATCTTTTCAGTAAACGTCCCGGCACGGTAACCATGGAAGCCCCCACAGTCCCACCGTCATCCCAGCCACCAAACCACTATGGCAGCTACTCCCCGATAACCTCAAACCGCACGTCGCCACATTTGTCCAAACTCTATAGCAACAACAACATGAGGAATCGCTCTGATACTGATCCATTCATTCTTAGCCAGCTGACGTCTACTCCCATGCACCACCGTGACCCTCATCGCCCCGGGCTGCAAGTCCAAGCCCCTTGCTCTGCCCCGATGGAGCGTAGGATGATCATAACTAACGGCAATCACACGAGTAACCTAGTGGTGCCGGGTCAGGCGCGGTCCAGCACGCCGCAGCGGTTGTTTGGCCGCCAGGGAAAGCCCACAAACAACCAAAACAATCTGAACCAACCGGTACAGATGATTGACGGCTCCACCAGCAGTGGCACCGACACCAGCGACACAGAGTCGGACACTGGCAGCAGCGCGTACAGCCAGCCGTTAATGTACGGCAACCCTGCTGCCGTCAGCTCCCGGAATTCGGTCAACTCAAATGTGGCAAACTCGTCGTCGCTGCTGCCTTGCAGCAAGTTCTCCTTCGGGAGTCTGCAGCTTGAGGAGGGGGAGGGAGAGGAGGAAGGATGTTACCGCTTCAATGAGGAAGATATCGGCGGCCGCGTTTTTAGCTGCTGAGACGGATTCGTAGAAGAAGTAACTGATCCTCGAATCATACGTTATTATGCAAAACAAATATAATACTGTTATGTAGGAATCATAAGATCTTAATTAAATATAATACAGATAATCAACTTTTTTAAATCTCCAGTCCATCAATCTTTAAATATTAAAATAGAAGTTGTTCTAGTTCACCTTTTTACACTAGATTTGCTGTGATACACTTTTTTAAGCAAATACTCATTATATTTTTAGAATTTTTGTCGCATTTTTTAGCTGTGACACATCCAATATTTGTAAACCCCCCCCCCACTCCCCAGGATTTTTGTAATTTTCTATACAAGCCCCTTAGTAAGCTTCAGTTTAACTTTACACGTTGAACCTCTTGCTGGCTATTCCTCTTAAGGATAATCGATATAAAAGCCTCGAGGCAATTTAGCCGGCGCTGTGAGAAGTTATAGAACAAGCAAATGTGAAGGTTTAAGGAAAAACTTCCTTGCAATGTGCCATAACTTAAAAACTGTGTAGACGTTTGCGCAGGTGAACAGGGAAGACTGTGCAGAATTGTCATTTTTCTGAGAAAGTAATCGCTGTAATCATTTAATAGCACTGATGTCATTTAAATCAGTCTAATCCATTTAGGAGAAAGTTACTAAGTTCTGTAAATGAGAAAAGACGATGTTTTTATGTTGAAGCAGGAGAGAATAGATTTCTTGGTGGTTTCTGGGTGAAATGTGACGCTTCATAGCTTGATCTGAAAAGCTGTTGAAATGAGTCTAATAGGTTTGTAGAAATGCTGTTTCCCCCGTTCGTGGTTCTCTAATGTAGCATTTCCTGTAGAATCAGACTATTCTAATTATTTTACTGTCGTCTTGTGCAATAGAAGGGCTGTAAGAAAAATAGCTGGAGCCCGTCCAGGGATTTCAGTTGGAAGGGAAAGGCAGAGGCAGAGTGTGATCTTTCCCTTTAAGTGTACAGTGTATTTGAGTTCTATAGTTCCTGCTAGAGGATGGATTGTATTTAGAATGATACACTCAACTCGTAGGAGAATGTTTCATGTGTAATCGGATCAGTTGAGTAGGAGTGTCGTAGCTAATGGTCGGTAATGCCTTCTTATTCGGTTGAAGTCCTTTTCTTCTGAGCGCTTTTTCATGCTTTCATTGGATTGTCCGTCCTTCTGTTTGTCTAATTGGCAACTTGCACTGTAATTTGGATGTTTGTGGTAGAGAGTCCTCTTGTAATTCTCTTTTCTATTAGTGGAAGAGCAAGAATTTGAATAGATTCCATTTATATCTGTATTTTTGATGATAACCGAAGCTCCACACGTCTCAACATTTCTGCTTCAGATGCATTATCTGCTGTCGTCATTTCTTTCTATCATTCTTTTTTCTTTCTTCAACACATTTCACTATCGGTGACGAACAAGCGCAACAACTGTCGTCCACCAATCGTGACCATGTCCAGCTGTCCGCTTTGCTTGGCTTGGCCCTTGGCATGCACGACAACCACAAAACAGCGACAACAAAACTCACTGTTATCGTCTTTGGATGCTGTTTTCTCTTCTGTTCCGATGCTGTGTTTTGAAGCTGTGCTGGCCTCACATCCCCGTCACTGTCATTTGCTGGCTGTCTGCTCATGACAGACAGACACACACACACACACACACACACACACACATTCTTAGGTGGATGATGATTTTCTTGCACATAAATTCAGCAAAAGAATAAAATTAAAATAACAAGGTCTGTGTTTCCCAAATCTCAAAAAGGAAAAACCATTCCAGCCTTTCGATTATGAAATGAATTGATATTTAGTGGTTTTAGCCAAAACATTTAACAATTATTTAAACTATTGCAATTAAATATAGTCCACAAAACAAGTCCATGACTTTTCTTGTAGCGCCACCAACAGAACAAAATCTCAATTTGTCTAAAAACTTAAGCCAATGACATTCCCATTATCTGTCGTTGTAAGTTGTGTTTCATGCAAAAATATGATTATGACAGTGGTAAATGTTTATACGAGTTAATCTATATCAGCATGTTAGCGAACTGATATTAGCATTAAGCTGGAGGGACCATGGGAAATACATATGCTCTATTGGATTAAGTTTGATTATATATTCTTCTTTTCAACATTTACAGTTTGCATACATACTTTTTTCGGACTTGAAATCTGATGCTGATCAATGACCTGACTCACAAAAGCTTCCCTCTAAATTGTGCCTACGATTTCTAAAACACATGGGTTCAAGCGATGGGGTGACTAAACTTTTTCATCCTCTAAACCTTCTCTTTCCTCAAAGCTACTGCTTCTTCCTGACACACAATGTTCATGCTTTAAAAAAATGTAAATGCATTGATTTCAAGCATGTTTTATGGGTGAAAACACTGTTTTCTCACTGTTTTCTTTTCTTTACTCTGATTGCATGTTAACAAGGCGAGCAAAGTCCCTGCTTCTCTGTTGTTCTGCTTCTTTTTTTTCCACTGAATCCGTCTCTGTTTCTGTCATGGGGCTCAAAAATGGTTTCACATATTTTAAGAGGCTTTCAGCGCAGTGACATATCCCAGTTAACCCTCATGATTAATTAACTGCTCCCTGTCTTTTTTTTTTTTAAATGTGCAGAAACCATTTGTTTTTATTGCCCCATTTTTTTTTTTCCTCATTGTGCACAAGTGTGAAACGGGGCTGACTCAACCCCAGTGCTCTTATAACATGATGAGAGGGCGACAGGCGACAGACACAAGTAAAGTGAAGCTTAATGCAAATGTACGTGTAAAAAAAAAAAAAAAAAAGATATTGATCTTTGAGAGATTTTGCAAGATGTGAAAGTCTGAGTATTGTCAGAAGATGGACACACATGCACATACATGCACCTGAACACTGGAGTTGAGTCCACCTTGTGTTCCCTTTCACTGCCTGTCACCTAATAGCACAGCACTTCACTTCCATTGAGGTTTTTTGTAATTTTCATGTACTGTACAAACAGTAACACATTGATAGATTGTGATTTTGTATTGTTAATGGATTTAATCAGATCCAAATTGACTAGATTTACTTAAAAGAGAAAAATGATTTTAGTTTATTTTATATACACACTGTGATGATGGGATCGTGTTCGGCTGCTTGAAGCTGTTGTTGGATGTTTTTTGGGGTAATGTGCGTATTTTACTTCAGATAAGAGGATTGATACAGCTCTTGTGTTTGTGAAGCCAGTTAACTTATCTAAGTAAAAAGACTGGAAATGGATAAGCAAGGCCAGAGGTTCTTAATTTCTAATTATATTCAACTCATATAGCTAGAAATAATATGTGCAGGGCCAGGCTAGGAAATTTCCCTCTGTTTCCAGTCTTTATGCTAAGCTAAGCTAACCAACATAGATTTACCCTACAGGCATGAGAGTGGTATCAATAAGCTTATTTCCCCAAAATGTCAAACTACATTCTTTAAATTAGTCTATTAAATTTTTGAACTTTTACGCATCACATCTGTGCTTCTTTCTGCTTACATATTTTTACTGACTTCGGGATAAACCAGCTTTCTGGCTGTTCTTCCGATTTTGCTGGTTTGCAGATTGGTGGCGGCTTTAGTTTGTCTGTCTCGTATTCACTTGATTTCCCATGGTGCACGCCAAAGCTGCAGCACGCAGTGCTTGTTGAGCAACAGGCACGTATCATCTCTAAAAGCTTGAAATCCTGATAAATACTGGACATGCCGAGGTCAACCTGCTGCCAGATTAGCTGAAGACCTGCCAAAAAAAGTATTTAAATCCCTGTGCAAACGAAATGCATTGTTGGAAATGATCCGTTTCCTCTTTAACGCACACTGTACGGCATGAAGACGCACAGGCTCACTGGGTTTCTGTCACTCTTGTAACACTTTGTATTCCTGCACAGCCTTTTTTTTTTCTCTACCCTTCATCTCTCTTTTTTCCAACACTGTAACTGATTGTGTGCACTAGTGTCAATAAAATACGACCTTGTATGTTCGAAGAAAAAGGGACTCCGAAATTTTCTGTGGAGGGGAGGACCCCTGCCCCACCCTGTCATACCCCCACCCACTCACCCCCGACCCGGTTGAGTCGTGAACCCCTCCCCGTGTTCTGTGTCGTGGTAGCTAGACTGTAGAGTAGTGTTTAGTTTGGTGTTCGCTGTGCACATGTGAATTCCATACGTCTGTTTTCTGTTCGCTCGCTGTGTCACCCGTCTTGTTTCTGTGTCCTGCTAGTTTTTAGTTGTTGTTGTCTGCGTGGTGGTGAGTTCTTTTATAGCACCCGTCACAGATCTGCACTCAGTGGTTGCCATGGTTTTTTACCCATGATCCAGTTTGGTGTGTAACAGTGGACTCTTTGGATGCTTTGCACCTGGGCAAGTATAAAGTCACAACTTGTAGTAAAACCTCTGTAGCGACTCTGTAGTGAAAAGTTTTGATTCTACTTTTCCAGGTGATGTAGTCAGACCAGACTCCTGATAAACAACATCTAATTTTAGGCAACACGACTGTTAAAGATCATACTGTAGTTCATCGTAAGGGAAATAGAAAGACACGATGCAGTTCAAATAGCTTTTCAACCTGGGCTTGAAACAATTAATCAATCAGTGGATTGACAGATGGCCTTGAAATATTTCTAATTCAATTTTCAAGCAAAAAAAGGAACAATTTGCAGTTTCTTCAATGTGAGAATTTGCTGGACATTTTTCAAATTACATGGAACAAATTGCTGTTAATTGGCAAATATTTGGCATAGTTTGCATTATTTGTCTTTTTACTTTCCCTTATAATGCACTGATATGCTTAAACGGCTTTAGTATAAAACATAGCTTCTTACTAACCTGCCACTTAAAATGAATAGTTTTTTTCCATCCTTCTCTCTTTATTGTGTAGACACAGCCTTGAGTTGAGGGATCGTAACATTTTTGTCATGTGGCGACCTGCTGGAACAAAGCAGCTGCTCAGTTTGTGTCCTGACTCATAGTTAAAGATTGACTGCGTGGGATGGTCGATCCATGAAATTCATTGCCATGCTGAGTGGGTACACTCATTCAGAGAATATGCTCACATCTTGAGCTTTTAAATCCAGAAACCATCTCCTCACAGTTGCAGTGAATTTCATGAATTCAGCTTTTATACTGTATGTAGATTCTCTACAATAAGACCATCCCTTATCCTCTACTACCATCTTGTCTCACTCTTTTTCTCTTCTGTCCTCCTCTTCCTCCCTTTTTCCATTTCCCTATCTTTCCCCCGCCTGTCCTCCCACAGGAAGTCCCGGCTCAGACGACTCTCCGCTGGGAAGTCCCCGCCTGGTGGGCAACGGCTCTGTGAATGGACAAGAGATGGGCAGCACCGCTGTCCTGGGCTCGGGTCAGATTGCGGAGGGACAGCAGATATCGCCGCTCACCAGCCCGCTGCTCACTGAGGCCGGATATGTCCGCAACGAGGAGGAGGAGGAGGCGAGGAGGAAGGTGGGCAAGCCGACTAATATGACAGCAATCCCCACTCCCTCTTAAAACATTTTTTAAAGAATTTCTTAACCTGCAGAACTTGACGAACAAAACCATGAATCATAAACTTGCTTTTATGGGTTTCACAGTCAATAAAGCCGACAATACTTAAGAGATTGATTGAATCATGGGTCGATGGATGGATCCGACTAATCTTTCCGTTTATGTCCAGAAGTTTCCCACAGACAAGGCCTACTTCATCGCCAAGGAACTGTTGACCACGGAGCGGACCTACCTCAAAGACCTGCAGGTCGTCACAGAGGTGAGGACTTTGAGATGTGTCTCTATCCACATGTTCCGTCCTTTTCGTAAGAGCTGCTCCGACCAAGCATAAACACATTCCCTTGAGTAGACAGCCCGGCAGAGCATGCAGAGACACGGAGGCCAAATTTGGTCTCTTAAAAGCCTTAGTTCTGGATTAGTAAGTCAAAGCTGGTCTACTGAAAGTAGCATGTGTTGACAAGATTTTGGTTTTTGGGATTCTACGGCTGGAACAGAATTGAATGACATAAATATTACATTGTGTTATCCATCTGCTTTTTACTCCCACCCTGAAAAGTTGGCTTCATTTGCGTTTAGTTTGGACCAAGACTCAACATCTAGATCTTTATGATCAGAAGCCAGTGTTTTAAAGCTCCTTGTTTTATAAAAAAAATTCATCTCCTTTTCTTCCAGCAAGCTTGTATCTTGTTTGTTCTTTAAGACTAAATAGACGATTAGCTCCAGCCTCTTTGGTTTACAAGTAAAACCACAAAAAGAGGGAAAAGTCACTGCATACATAAACACAACGTCTAGATCCTGAGTCCTGGGATGAAAGTGCATTTTAATCTGATTCCTCGCTGCTGTCTGTGTTTTTCCCGACAAATTAGAGGGAGATTAGGAGCAGAGGTAAATGTCAGTTTGAAGCACCTGCCTGCATCACCTTAATATAACGACGCTGACCATGACATCTGACCTCAGCGTGGAGCAGAAAACGATATCTCATCTCTCCTCTCCTGTGCCTTTCTCTCCGTCGCCACTGTTTTCCTTCACAACAGTAGTTTCCACCCTCTTTGATGTGGGAGGAAGGCGTGCGCTGGTGCTTTTTTAAAACCTCTTAAATATTTTCTTTGGCTGGCACTACCGAAGCCTGAGGTCCCACACCCCTCCCTCCCTCCCTCCCTCCCTCCCTCCCTCCATCCTTCCCTCTCTCTCCCTTCTCGCTGTCACCCCTCCTCTTGAAGCAGCTGGACATCTATCTGCCCCGCCGTCATAATCGCTGGGGGGTGGTATAACACCTCTGTGTCAGGGGTTGTAGTGCGCTGGCTTTGGGCCACAAGGATCATGTTTGTGTGTCTGTGTGCATGTAGCTGATGGATTTCCAAATGTCAACGTGCTCTCAAATCAGATCACTTGTTTTGACACACTGTCCTCTTCACTCTGGGGACTGCTGGGATCATAACAGTTTCTTGTGTGTGTGTGTGTGTGTCCATCACAGTCCTTCCAGAGCTCTGTGGCCAAAGACGAGGCGTTCCCAGACCCCGTTCAGAACCTGATCTCTGCCAACTACGATCCCATCCACAAGTTTCACCAGGGATTCCTCAAAGAGGTGGAGCAGCGGCTGGCTCAGTGGTCAGTGTCCGTTAACTGTTTAACATTGTGTAACACTGTTTTCAGTCCAGAACTCCAGGAAATGTTCCTTCCACATCACAACACAGCAGGAGGTCATCTGGGTATGATACGTTCACAATTGGAACATTTCTGGAACATGCAGGTGCAGTTTGTCACCTGGATAGAGCATGCAGGAATAAGGAAATAATGTTTTTGAGTTTACATCACAATGACAACAACGTCAACACACCCAAGTTGACATCTTCGTCAGTATTTGCTACGTGTATGGCTCCTCTTTTTCATCCTGAGATATTTGTATTCTTGCAGGTTAGCGTCTGTCACATGTAAGAAACGTAATCGGCACGACATTTTCCTGCTGTATTCTCACGTGGACTCACTCAGATTTGAATTATATTATATGATATAATTATGAATTTAAAAAATCCACACACGACCCCTCTGGGAAATATCAGGAAAATGTCTGGACTTCAGTGCACATCTGAAAGCAACTTATGTTTAAGTTTAAATGTCTGGAAATGTATATTTTAGATATTTTACGAATAAAAAGATGAGCATTGGGTTCTACATGTTTATTTATTTATTTTATTTATATAAGACTAATTGGATAAGGGATGAAGTCACTGTTAAGTCACATGCCATCAACACCACGTGCCATTTAAATTCAGATTTAAGAAACGTTAGGACGTGGAAGAAGAGCTCAAGTCTTAGTTTGTGACGTCACTGCATGGTAACCAGTGTGTGCACACACTCATGGCTGCCCTCATCTCCTCCTGTGGGAATCTGCTCTGTGTTATTTTACATAATGACAGACAGGAGGACAAACTGTGTGTTTGGAGAGGAACCAAGGTCTTACTGGTGAATATGAATGGGATGATGGGAATTTAGAGATTTTCCAGTCATATGTGAGGAACTTGCTCTGGCCTGACACCTACTGGTTGATAATAAACTTACTGTCTTTTTGTCTTTTCACAGGGAGGGTCGCTCAAACGCCCACATCAAGGGAGACTATCAGCGGATCGGTGATGTTTTACTGAAGAACATTCAGGGTCTGAGGGTAACTATGGCTCCCTTATACTTTATCCATTCATTGTGTGTGTGAAATCAGGATTTCAGGGTTAAATGGGTGATTTTATTTTTCCCATATCCTTAAACTCTCTCTTGTCTCTTTTGCATGTGCAGCAGTTGACCGTTCACCTCCAGAAACATTCAGAGTGTCTGGTTGAACTGGAACGTGCCTGCAGGTGAGAGAAGAAAAGCTGTATTCATGCAAACTTTACCGGCTGGTGTTGTAAGAAATGAATGCACCGATAAATTAGCTAAATTTCGAATGAAGTCTGGCGGAATTATTTGCCTATTAGCACTATATATTTGTGTAAAATTTTACATTAAAGGAGAAGTTGAATTTTTGGTTTTAGAACATATAATAATGATAATTAAGATTCAGAACATAAAGCATTTAGAAACAACTGATTTCTACTTTAGCTTACCTATTTTTGAGATCCTCATTTGTGGCCTAAAGATGACACTTTTAAAAAGAAGAGAAAGATTTAGTTCCTTAAGTTTAGTATCCATTAAGTGGATGTAGATAAGTGAAATGTGAAACTTTTTAAACATTCTATGGAGATAAGGGTGAAATAAAAGATCACAATATAAAAAATATCAGAATATTAAAGGGAAAAACTGAAATATTCTCTTTTCCTGGAATAAGTGGTAGAAAACACTCAAAAGTAAAGTTAAGCTGCTGAAACACATGTTCCTGGTATATTTTGACGCCAAATTTGGTAGAATTTATGAGAAGAAACTTTGCGACTGTCCTCAGGTCCGGTCGAAAAGTGGAGACTCTGTGTCGAGACTTTGAGCAGCAGAGGGTTTGCTACCTGCCCTTCAACATCTTCCTTCTGCGACCGCTCCATCGCCTGCTGCACTACAAACTCATCCTGGAGAGGCTCTGCAAGCACTACCCACCCACGCACGATGACTTCAGGGACTGTAGAGGTGTGGGACAGGGCTGGGGTGAAGAGGAGGATGCGTTTCTGTTTTTTTTTTATCCCCTTACCATCTCTGCCCTTGTCTTCTTCCCTCAGCGGCCCTGGCGGACATCACTGAGATGGTGCTGCAGCTTCAAGGCACCATGATGAAGATGGAGAACTTCCAGAAGCTCCTGGAGTTGAAGAAAGACTTGACCGGCATCGACAACCTCGCCATTCACGGCAGGGTTCGACCATTTACATTTATTTATCAGGGAGAGGACACTTTGGTGTTCTTAGGGAGACAAAAAAAAATTCTCATCCTGCTGATTTCTGCAGCTCTAATATTTTCTCATGCTCCACTTCCAGGAGTTCATCAGGCTCGGCTGCCTCAGCAAGCTCTCAGGAAAGGGACTTCAGCAGAGGATGTTCTTCCTGGTACGACCACACGGCTACTTAGCAGAGCATTTATTATATTGATGCAACAAAAATGCAACTGACACTTCTTTCCTTCCTTCCCTTTGTTTTCATCCCTCAGTTCAGCGATTCCCTGGTGTACACCAGTCGAGGGACAACCCCGGTCAATCAGTTTAAAGTTCACGGCCAGCTGCCCCTTTATGGCATGACGGTATAATCTTTTTCTTTTCTTCTGGGGAATAAAATGAGTTTGTCGTCATTCTATGTCAGCATTATACATTTGTTTATATGCACGAACTGTAAATTCTCCATATTTGTGATTACTGAGGTCGACCACAAAGATGTTGGCACATATAGACACCATTAGTAGGTTACTGATGGTTTTGTTTGAAATATATTATCAAGTTGCATTTCAGTGTGTGTGTCTGTGTGTGTCTGTGTGTGTTTCTGCAGATCAGGGAGAGTGAGGAGGAGTGGGGAGTCCCTCATTCTTTCACCTTGTTCGGACAGCGCCAGTCAGTGGTGGTGGCAGCCAGGTACACACACACACACAAACACACACACATATTTTATTGTAGAACAAAGTCACAGTTTTACCAAGAAGTTGAAAAACACCACAAAATCGATATGTTAGATAAAAAGAGAGAAAGAAAAGAAAATGGATGAAAACTTAGAGGAATAAAGAAATCAACAAACCACATTTCTCATGAAGCCTCATTGAAAATAAATCTTTTCTCCACAGGACCTCTGCCACACTTTGTTTGTCCTCTAATGAAATTTAACTGTGTGACCTAGTTTCCATTCAGACACTCATGCACTGATGAAAAAGTTTTTAATACGCAGATTTCACTGCTTAGTGCTGACTTTATTTCAACTTATTTTCCCCACGCGCTCTCTTTCCCTTGGTTTTATCGACTATAATCTTTTTCTCATTTTCCGTCTGCAGCTGTGCGTCGGAGATGGAGCGGTGGGTGGAGGACATCAGGATGGCGATCGACCTCGCAGAGCAGAGCAGCAGCCCCAGCGATGACCTGCTCTCCACTAGCCTCACCGACAACAGTGAGTAAACCTTTTGAGCATCAAACCCAAAACGCCTGCTCCTCCAACCCGCTGCTCAAACATTGCGTCATCTTCGAGGACGAGTTGAGTTTCTGGAAAAGGTTTCCACAGTCAGCATCCACGATGTCTCCGAAGACATCAGGTGACACAGCGACATCAGCTGGGACCTGTTATCTTTACTGACTTACTACTGACTCCCACCGGGGAAGCACTGACCTTTACCTACAGCTATAACTGCACAATTCCCACAATTCCACACTGCAGCTTTCAGCACCACATGAATTGTTACAGGTGGTCTTTCATCATATTTGTCACCTGATACACGTAGGTCCCACCTGTCGCCCATTATTCCTCCCCTTCTTCCTCCTCATTCTTTATCTTAAATGCCTGTCACCCCGCTCAACGAGGCCTCCGCCTGGTGACCTTCGGTTCGACGTCTCTTATTGTCAAACAGTTGAAGAGTATTAATTTACCAGCAACAACAAAAGGGAGATTTTTTTCTCCTCTTTTTTTCTGTGTTGAAATTGCTTTGATCACTGTTTTGTCTCAGCTCTTTGTTCTGTGGCATCTTCATCTGCAGCCACAGTGAATACAAGAATACGTAGAGGGGTGTTACCGTGTATTAGAGCTGCAAGATTCTGGAAAAGATGAGAGTCACGACCCTGTTCCATCATCAGCGTGTTATCTTCTGGATTCAGTTCATTGTTTCTTTTCTCTCTCACTACCTCTGCATAACGTGAGAGAAAACCAAGATGACGCAGTATTGTGTGGTACTTTAGGTTCCTTTTGGAAAATGTAGGGGCGCTTGTTTTGTTCAAAATTAAACTTAAGCGCAATCATTGTCAGTCAATCAAATAAAATTCTATAGGTGTGAATCAAAGTTTAATCGAGCTGCACTGCTGTGTGTTTAGAGTTGAATCTCATTCATTTATATTTTACAGTTTTATAAACATCTTAATATTGTTAGGAGCTAAATAATAAAATTAATTTATCTTATAATTATCAAACAATTATGATATTTAGGATTAAAAGTCAAAGAGTATTAAATTAAAGTTGTTGAAACCTGCAGAAACCTCGATGAAAGTTAGACTCTACTAATTATTGATCTTCAATATATAAAGTTGTTGTTTCCTGTAAATGGTCTGTTCTTTAATCATATATTCATTTATTCATCTTTTAATATCAGAAATAGTTAAATAAGTGGAGTGTTTTCACTATATAATGACAATAGTTCCTTACTATAGCAGTATTTTATCCAAATACCAAAATGCTGTTAATATTAGATCATGGTGTTTGACTTGTCTCCGCTAACGAGAGTCTCGTTCCACAGAGCTGTCGGAGGACGGCGTGGCCGAGCAAGAGTCAGAGGAGGAGCTCTGCGGCTCGCGCTCGTCCCTGGAGCGCCAGGGTCACCGCGGCAACACCACCGTGCACGTCTGCTGGCACCGCAACACCAGCGTTTCCATGGTGGACTTCAGCGTCGCCGTGGAGGTACGGCGCTGTGTGTTCTGTGTCCCGTGGTCGCCCTCTCCCCCTCCTCGTATCACTCTTCCCGTCCTGTCTTCTGTAGCTGTCCAGTGTGAAATGTCCATGGTGTCTTACTCTTCTCCTCCTGTCTTCTGTCCACATCCTGTCTTTCCTCCACCTCTCTGTCTCCATCCATCTCTTCCGCCCTCTTGACTTTCTCTCTCCATCTTCCATTCCCCTGCCCGTGCTGAAGGGGGCAGTAGTGCAGCCAGTGAGTCGATGAGACCCCTCAGCAGACACCAGGGGCCCTTCTCTCCCTCTCTATCTCTCTGTGGTTCGCTGGTACAGGAGTTACAAGCTGTCCTTTAGTGACACCTGCTGGAGTAGAGAGGTATTGCAACAGCCAAAGAAATTAATTAGTAGAATTAAATAGATTAAATTGTTGCACAAATCCTGGTAACACAATTATTGGATATTAATTTCCTACTGTCCCAAAGAAATAGATCCTATAATCATTTCTGAAATG
This sequence comes from Paralichthys olivaceus, assembly GCF_024713975.1. Taxonomy (NCBI): domain Eukaryota; kingdom Metazoa; phylum Chordata; class Actinopteri; order Pleuronectiformes; family Paralichthyidae; genus Paralichthys; species Paralichthys olivaceus. Next base: position 9,912,370 of record NC_091116.1, read on the forward strand.
GGATTATTTTCTATTGTTGTCCTTTGTGTCTTTTCCCTCAAATTCTAGAATACAGAGTTGTGTGCAAAAATGAAAACAAGCCTTCAAATAAACCCCACAGCTTCTTAATATTTGCATTCATCTGAGCGTCGTGGTTTCTGGCTTCTCTTCTTCATCTTTTTCTATCCATTTTTCTTTCATCGTTTTATTTTTTCTGTCTCTCGTCTTCTTTGCCTCCAGAACCAGCTGTCAGGGAACCTGCTGAGGAAGTTTAAGAACAGTAACGGCTGGCAGAAGCTCTGGGTGGTCTTCACCAACTTCAGCCTCTTCTTCTACAAGTCACATCAGGTTAGAGACATAGAGGAACCAACTGGAAACTATGCAGTATTCAAGTTTCCTTTTGGTTTGAGAACATAGCTGTGGCGAAAAGTTGAAATGTTTCTGCCCTGCAGGATGACTACCCTCTGGCCAGCCTCCCTCTGCTGGGCTACTCCGTCACCGTCCCATCCGAGTCGGAGAACATCCACAAAGATTACGTCTTCAAACTCCACTTCAAGTCCCACGTCTACTACTTCAGATCAGAGAGCGAGTACACATTTGAAAGGTACAGCCCTTTGGGTGTTCAGTCGTTGGGGGGGTTGAGTTGAATCGATTCCATTCACACTGGGTCAAATATATATTCAGTTTTATCCTCAGCAAGAAGAGAGACGTGGTTTGACTATGTGGAAATCCTCACATTGTGTTGAATATAGCTCCACATTTATATTAATATGACCCTTTGTGTATTCATTTGTTATCTTTATGTTTTTATTTTGATATCTTAATTTAAATTATATTTATACCAAGAACCAACAGAAGCCCTGAAATAAATATTTGCTTGTTAGACCTTAATTTTAACTTGATATCATACATTTTATTTATATAGTTATTTTAACAATGCTCAAAGTCACTTTACTTTGGTTAACAAACAGAAAATAATAGAAAATAAACATCATTAATCAAACATTAAAAGCAGCTCTGAATAATTTAATGTTACAATATTCTATGTCGCCTGCAGTTTCTTTAAATTAAATCGACTTTCTTATGATTTAAACCGTTGTCCTCACAAATAACAGCATCTTGTGAAGTTCAATAATACATGGACATGAATAATAGCAACAATTTAATACAACTACGTGATTTGTTTAGTCCTGAGGGATGAGAGAATAATTGATTATCTTGATTTATGTCACCAATTGAGTTTGTTTTTCATCTTAACTGAGTTTATCTCGTCTCCAGGTGGATGGAGGTGATCCGCAGCGCCACTTGCTCCTCCAGCCACTCGCTGCCGAGCACCAGGAAAGACCTTTACTGATGAACCGGCTCCTTCGTCTCTCCTCTTCCTCGCTCTGACCTGGACTTCAGACGCCAGAAAAAGACTCTTTCTTATATTCACAGAATCATGTCACAATCCACACTAATCATCACGCACGTCACTCAGAAACTTCACCTTGTGATCACATCATATCGCAACGTTTTTGTTCGTCAAACTGCCAACAAAAAGTCGACGATGTTTTCCTTCCCGATTCTTATTGTTGACTCCACGCTTGTGCTGTCACATGAGTGACATTCACACACACACACATGGATTTAACAACATCCCCGTTTACAAAAAGGAGGATTTTATCCCTTAAGTATTACTTTTTGACTCAATATAATATTTCCTAGGTGATTTTAAATATTCTATATTTTCCTGTAGAGCACCGCATTTGTGATAAGGATTCAAACATGTACATAAAATGGCTTGAATAAGACTAGGATTGAAATGAACTGTATGTGGGAATCTGTGTGCATGTGAACACACTCATTTCTTTGAATGACAATCCATAATTCATTTGATGAATTCAATGTGTCGCCAGATTGGAAAACATCCATCTCCCCTTTTTTTACGAGTGACTTTTTGTACAGTACTTTGATACACTGTGAAATGTTCTTTCTCTTCTTTTCCTGCGAGTTTTCTCTAAAAAGGACAAAACGGCTTCAGACGCCGACTGAGATTTCACTGGTTCGTTGCCAAAAAAGCGTCTCTCCTGTATTCCCCCACTTTTTTTTTTTCAGTGTATTTTACTATTTTAAATAAAGATGAGAAAACATTGTGTTCATAAATAAAGAAGAAAAAAAGAGAGAACAACCCAGAAGATGGATGTGTTTTGTTTTAATGTGGTTTTCATGAACACAGCCCCAGGTGGAATTATTTTAGAACAACACATCACGAGGGAAAAAGGATTTCAAAGGAAAATACTCCAAAATAAAAGCAGAGCAGGGGCGTAGAATAGGCAAACCTAGATTTGGGTGGTTGGTTGATCTCACAGCACGAGAAAACTTGGGGATTGGAGCGTAGTGATGATTTTATTCGTATCTTTTACAGAATGTGCCATTGGTGAAACATGATTTGCCTCCAGGCATCAGTGCATTAGAGAACAAGAGAAACTGAACAGTAAACATACAGTAGTACGAGGAATGCCCTTTTGAAACATTGCAACATTTCAGTGTTTTTAAGTATTTAAAATGAGGTGATTCAAGTAGAAACCTGCAGTTTATGATCCTCTTATTAACACATGTTTAACCCTGACGATGATATATGAGGAAACTGGTCTATTTATCTTCTTTAACTGGTCACAGATCTGCCATTAGATATTCTAATAAATGGATTTCTAAAGATACAGAACATATTGTAGGAATTCAAATATAAAGTTTCTGGTTAGATCATGAAAATAAAGACATCTCTGTTTAGCTGATGCTCTTCTCCATCAGTCTCGAGCTTCTCTGGTTGCGTACTCCAGCCCGTGATCTCCATACGCGTCGTAGTTGTCGTAGTGGGGCAGCGAGGGCCAGTCTGGCTGATACACCGTTGTGCTGTACACAAATGCCTCTGTGATGCTGCCCGGTGCCTCCTCCTTCTCCTCACCCTCTGCCCCCCGAGCCTTCACCTCCAACTTGACCAGAGTCCGCTGGTACAAGGTGGGGACGCCCTCGAAGTCATCCAGGAACCTCAGCATCTCGTCGTCCACCTCGTAGATCTCTCCGTGAACTCTGCGACCCTGGCCAGGGATGTTGAGGAGGAAAGGGATGTTGTGCTTGCTGGCGATCACGAGCGGGTACCTCTCAGCGGTGAGGGCCGAGGCCAGGAACTGGGCCTTCCCATTGGCACCGTCAAACATGCGGTAGTAGTTGGGTTGCCCTTTCTTCAGGGTGCCGTATACGAAGATGCGAGTCATGAGGACGCAGGAGGAGAGACGCACCTGGAGCATAAAAGAAAAATAACATTTGAATACAGTTTTTTACAGGACTGTAACAAATGAATCATAGAAAATAAAGGAAACAAACAAACAAAAAAGTGCAGCTGGGAGAACCCTCATCTGAGCAACCACACACAAAAAGACACATGATGGGACTTAACATAGAGAGAACATGTCCTGGACTTTGTTCCTGGAAAGTTAATCTGTGAGTGTGTGATAGGGGTGAGATCATTAAAGCTGTAAAGGTCATTCAAGCACAACAAACACAACAGTATTTAGTGCTGCAAAGTTAAAAGTTAAGTAGGATAAAATACTCTGCTGCAAGTACTTACTGTCCTGGATTCATGGTTTTACTTTATTAAAAAATAAAGTACCCCTATGTATTTCAGAGTAATATGTGCATTATATCAGTGGATAATTCTAGTTATTGATGCCTTAAAGTGATCACTGTGGGTCTTACCTTTAAGATTGAAGTTTCCACAGGAAACAAAGTCCTCACCTGTAATAAGTACACATATATATTTATTATTTGTATTTGTTTTGTGTGTGTAATAGATCTGAATGTGAAAAATCAACGAGAATTTCAGCTACGGTTGGATTAATACAAATACACATATTATAGTTACGAGTATAATAATAATAATAAAATAGGTACCCGGAACTGTGCAGCTGTCAGTACTAGAAATCGGTCAACTGCTCCTGTATGTGTCCTTCGGCTTAACACACATTTAACCACACGAACTGAACTGTACACACTATACGGCACACACAAATATACAATCACACACTTCAACAGTCCGATCGGAGTTGTGTTGTGTTGTGTTAGCAGTAGCTCGTCGGTTGATTAATGAGCTACAGACACAATTAAAAAAAAAGAAGCAATACCGGAAGTGCACTCACGCACGCGCAGTAAAAGTCGAGCTAAAGTGGAGCAAAAAAAAACAGCAGGGGGCGCCAAAGGGAAGAGGAACACCCAGAACACCGAATGTATTATTATTATTCTTAGTAGTAGTGGTAGTAGTCTTATTGGTTTTATTAATATTATTATCAAGTATTGTATTTACTCGAGGGTTGTACTTCACTCAAATCAGTGTAGATAAATATTTTATATTATATTTTATTTCATCAGGATAATTTAAGTTATTATTATTATTATTGTATTATTAATGACCATTTTTTTAACGAGTATTATTTCCACATTAAAAACATAAGCATGTATAAAAACTGCAGTTTTCCTCGGATTCTTCTGACCGACGTCGCTCACGCACGCTGACGTCAGTACGTCCGCAGCCTAGCAGCAGCGGTGCACACGGCGTAAACAAAGCGGGGAGCCACAAACCAGGCTAAAGCTAATTAGCTGCTGTTCCGTGAGTAAAACAGCCAATGCGGCGGCTTTAGATCAGCCGAGAAAACAACAGCTTCTTTATACCGATGCATTACAGCTTCTGTTTCTATCGGAACAGACTCACTCGTGTGTTGAGACTGGAATTAAACGCGTTGAGAAGACACCGCTACAACTAGCTGCATTAGCTTCAGCGAGCCTAACTAACGGGACAAGGATTTCAAGTTTCTGGAAGTCACTCAGATTACACGTTTATCGACAACACACGTGGCGACAGACGCTTGATTCTCCATCGCTGCTCATGTCGATCTCTTATAAACATGCCAACGTTGATGCGAATACGAGTTAGCTCGCTATGTAGCTAATTGAGGTTTCAGGGTGGATCAGCTGGCCGTGAGAGGCTCGATCCAGGTGTGACCGGGTCCTGGCCGAAGGGACACCCGACCACAGTGATCTGGAGTCGGACTGAGATGTTCAGCCTCATGGCGAACTGCTGCAATTGGCTAAAACGTTGGCGACAGCCGGCCAGGTGAGTTGTGTGATGTTAGAAAGCTAAAGCCTGTGATTCTTCTGCACTAATCAAACTTAGATAGATGCAAACAGATTGTTTCAGGAGTTAAATCAGAGGAAAAATCTCAGTCTCTCTCCACTCATTAATTCAGTTCCTATAAATTACCAGGGAAATACTTCTGTAGATGTTTGCAAATAAGAGACTATCTCAAAACATGTCTGCAGGATTTTGAGACTTTTGGGGGCTCATGCTCAGTAAAATTCATATCTTGTATATATGACACCTTACAATCTATAAGCACTCCCACAAGAACAAAGAGGGAAGTAGAAATTGGCACTAAGATCTCAGATCCTCAATGTAAAGAGGGATTCATTGATGCACTTATAATGAAAGGCATTTTTTTAATCCAATTAAACATTTTAAAGAGAGATTGAATGATATTCCCAGAAGACACACTTTACTCCATAGTTTCACCCTATGCCTTAAAGCTCCGAATTACTGCTTCAGTATCTTCAATTTAATAGCCCAAATACTTCAGATACGATTAAGACCGAAAGCCCTCTCGATCATCCAGGGTATATCCGATTAATTCAAAAAAAGATTAAGTAATACAAAATAGTGTTTCCTATTTTACAGCCTCATTATTGAAAATAAACTGCCTTTTACACACTGGGGGAAAAAAGAGGTCCTTAATACTAAGATGTGGCTTAGTGACCTCACAAATACACTTTATTTAGAACGGACAAGCTTTAGTTTTTCCTTGAATTGAACATTTGTGCTCCCTTCATTCACTTCTTTTCACATAGAATATAAAACTTAAACTTAAGTCAGACATCTGATATGTGTTTAGCAGTTGTATTATAATAACAATACAGACTCTAAGAACAAACCTTGTAGACAGACTGTTTTTTAAGGGCATCAAATGCACACCACAAACCTATTTCTTGTGATGATTGTTTTATTTTGTGCAATATAATAAGAATCTTTCGTGAATTATGATGATAGGAAGCTACTATACCTGTCTACAGATATTGTGGGAGATGCTATGATAATCTGATGAATCAATAAGTCAAATGAACATCATTAAATTATCATTTGAATAATCAAATTCTATCCTCTCCAATTTAAGAATGTTCTGACTGTCTGATAATTTGTTTTTAGATTACATTTCTTTGGTTTTGGGCTGTCGGTTGTATAAAACAAGACCTTTAAAGCTTTGTCATTTGGTTTTTTGGGAAAATGCAATTGACATTTTTTATTATGACATTGTAGAAGCCAAATAGACAAGTCATAAATGGAGAAAACAATCTGCATAGTGAACAATTTAGATAATAAGTTGGTTGCAGCCCAATCATCCATCATACCTTAGAAAGGATTCAGTGTCTCCTCGGTTTTGTTATTTTAGTAAACATAGTCTCAGTTTTTTTTTATCTGAGGTGTCTTTGATAACTGTTTACACTAAAACGAGAAGGTGTGGCGCACTAAGATGTAATTGACGATGCTTAACCCACGTGGTACCTGTGAGCCATCTGATCCTTTGGATTTAGTCAGAAATCCTTCACTAATCCTGCAGGCAGGTCTGTTCAGTGCGTCTCTTCCTTATGGCCCGTGGCTGTGACGAGTTTGTGTCACCGAGGGCAGAGGTGTTATGGGTTAGTGGACAGGGCACAAGAAGCGTCTCCACTTTTTTGGAGGTTTACTTAAGATGATGAAGGCAAGTTGGCTCCAGAGGACGGTCAAATGGATTGTGCGGTTGTTGTCTTTTCGGCGCAAGTTTCAAAGTTAAGTATGAAGCCAGTGGAAGATTTGAATGTTGCTTATGCTTTGTCATCACAGTGATGCCTCATCTACCAATATGGTGCTTTTAATGTCCCATTTTTTTATTTCTCTTTATTCCTTTTGATGGATCCTTTCATAAAGTGGCTCCAGGATGTAATATATTATTGTGGAGCTGTAACGCTAAATATTTTGGACAGGTTAGTTGCAAACTTTCGTATTCTTTTATAAATATTTTGTCCTTGTTTTTATAAATTCTCACTAAGATATCTGGAAAATTGAGAAACCCGGTGGTAAATGTTGTTACCGTGCCGTCTTGCTGTCCAGGCGTCTGCATGGTGCAGTCCTGCAGAGACGACTGAGCGTGCATCTGTTCCTTTGTTTGCCTGTGTTGTCCTGCAGGGAAGTTCATCTTGGCTAACAATACAAATACCCGGCCCAGCATGTATTTATTTGCCTTCGGGGGACTTGAAAACAAGATATGTTGTTCATTTTACATGCAGTGACATATTCATTCCATGAGAAAACACAAAAATGAAGTCCACAACCTGGTAATATCACAGCGAAACATGCAGTTTAACCTTGATATTGAGAATAAGTCATTATACTGTATTTGAATGTTTTAGATTAATTTGTTTTCACTGACCTTGTGACTGTTGCTGACTCAGTCAGCCTGCAGACATCTGATTGCATTGGTCATTCAGATTATTAACTGGCTGACCCCCAAATGCGTCATGGGCACTAATGCCAAGTGGATTCTGTGTCACGGACACAGCACATTTAGATGCAGGGCACAGCAGACGCCATCAGATGCCTCATGGTATTTGTAGTAAGGATGTTTGTGCACAATATCAACATGTTCAATTTTTCCCTTTCTTATCATACAGGAAAGTGACTCTGGTGATGGTGGGATTGGATAATGCAGGGAAGACTGCCACAGTGCGAGGGATCCAAGGAGGTTTGTTATAGATATTATAAGGTTTAGTCATCCTTATTTTTTGAACTGAAATAATTTAATATCATACAATTTCCCTTAACCCTCCTCTTTTCTTTTCTCAATCCTCAGATAATCCTCATGATGTGGCTCCAACAGTCGGGTTTTCCAAGGTCGACCTGAAGCAGGGCAAGTTCGAGGTGACAATCTTCGACCTGGGTGGCGGGAAGAGGATCCGAGGCATCTGGAAGAACTACTACTCAGAGTCGCATGGCGTGGTGTTCGTGGTCGACTCCAGCGACGTCCAGCGGATCCAGGAGACAAGGGAGACCATGGCCGAGGTCCTTCAGCACCCGCGCATCGCTGGCAAACCTGTGCTAGTGTGAGTGTTATATGTCCCCTGAAAATACACACCTAAAATCAATCAAATTATATTTTGAAAAATGTGGGGAAAGTGCCAAGGGATTTTAAAAATATTTACACTTTGGTGAAAGTGTAAAAGATGTGGACATTATAGAGGCATTACCCAGCCAATGAAATCCGAGTGCTGAATGCCGGTAGTGCTGAACTGTCCTTGCAACTACTTTACCTTGTCTCTTAAAAGATCGAGGGAGCAGGTTGAACCTGCAGCTAGTTTAGCCAAATCACAGGAGAGTGCAATGTGTTATTCTATTTATTTATTTGTTGTTTTTTCTTTGTTCTGCACATCAGCACTCACTGATATCTCTGTATTCCTCTGTGCGTTTAGGCTGGCAAACAAACAGGACCGGGACGGAGCGCTGGCTGAAGCCGACATCATTGAGAACCTGTCATTAGAGAAGCTTGTCAACGAGAACAAGTGTCTCTGTCAGATCGTAAGTGTTTGTGCACCTGTTGGGGAAACGTAATTCGAGTGGCATTAAGGGTATTTCGTTTAACTGCAGTAATACCCACATATAGACTAAGAGCAGGGCTTTTTGAGACAAGTTTATTTTCCTTCTCGACCGTAGCACAGTGTAAGACAGCAAGTAGTTAAGAGGATGCTTTTGAAACTTTAAGTGCTGACAGCATCTGATCTGTCAATATGTGCTCCTAATCCAGGAGCCATGCTCTGCAGTCCTGGGTTATGGCAATAAGGTGGACAAGTCCATCAAGAAGGGCCTGAACTGGCTCCTCAGCAACATCGCCAAAGACTATGAGGCCATAACTGAGCGAGTGCAGAAGGACACGGCCGAGCAGCGCGCACAGGAGGAGCAGGACAAGAAGGAGCGGGCGGAGAGGGTGCGGCGGATACGAGAAGAAAGGTTAGGAAAACACAAGGGGCCATAAAAATAACATTTGTAGACTGTCTAATAAAAGTTACTAAAAATCACATCTGAACATGACAACTGGAACCATAAGGTGGAGACAGATAAGGACAGAAATTATGTTCAGACAGATAAAATAAGGAGATGGATAAATGGATAAGAAGCTGGGGAAAAGTTGAAATGTCAAAATGCCAAGGATTTCAAGTCTCCCAAGGGTGTAAAAGTATGTTTTCCCTCCCTTTCATGTGCTTGAGTCATAATGAAAGATCAGTTTTCTGCTTTTGTATTAATTGTGACTGGATGTTGAAATCTTGTTGTGTCTGCAGAGAACGACAGGAGCAGGAAGAGGCAGAACGAGAAGGCCGGCCAATCCAGGAGGAGGAGCTTGATGATGAAAACATTCCCAGCCCCTTCCAGCCAATCAACAACTACATCTCTGAGGTGCGTAACTTTTGGTTTACGCTCAACTGGAAGGTGCCATGTTGTGTTGGAGCTCAAGTTTAAACATTCTGTATTTTAAAGAGCTCTGGAATGAGGGTTTCATTCTCCTTTCAGAATGAGGATAAAGAAAAGGAAAGGAGGCGGCAAAAGGAGCTGCAGGAGGGCAGGAGTAAAAGCCCAAACGCGGAGGGTGATCAAGAGGAAGAGGAGTGTGAAGAGGCTGATGAGGAAGAGCCGGAGGAATCAAGACAAGCGTCAGAAAGCGCAAGTTCAGGTGAGTGATACGTTTGTAAATTCACCTAATAAATGCATACAGTTATATGGCTGGGAATAGTTTTACAGAATGTGAGGGCGTCTCTGAAGTGGCTTAGCTTGTGGCTCTGCTTTGCACCGTAGGGGAAGTAAATCTGAGCTTGTTGATAAACATGAAAGAAATGAAAATCCCTATTTGCTTTTTACAGCAAATGATAAAACAAACACCTGAAACAAATATTTTAAAAGGCGTCAAATCAGCTTTCTGCAATGCAGTCTCTACTGAAGTACTGAATATGTAAGAAAGATAAATACCTGATAAGCCAAGGGCTAAAATGAAGGAAATTACTTTAACACATATGTTCAGGCCCATGTAGAAAAATTAAGTTATTACCATACTTACAAAGTCCAACCACTGTCTCATGTCTGAAACGTCTCTGCATGTTCAGCCACAATAGGCGAGCAAAGCAAGAAGAAGAAGCTCTTCCTGAAGAGGAAGCACCGCGTGGACCCCCTGAGGACGGAGGAAGGGCCGAAGGAGAGCCTCGCCCCGCTGGCTCCTCCAGGTGAGTGTGTGCATCATCGGGAGCTGCCATCCTTGACAGTACGCCTGCTTAGTTTGAGTCTAGTGGATTTTAGTAATGAAGACAGGATGATGGAATAAAACTCTTTCTTTTAATCTAGAAAGTAGCATCACTGTCTCTGTGTTTACTGTGAAATTTATTTCCATGTTGTCCTCGTTGCTCCTAAAAAGCTTTCAAGGAGTCAAATGCACCAGATCCTGCTTCTGGAATGAAGAGGGAACATGAACGTCACTTTTTCATCCTGATGAGTTTCCTTTATTTTGTGTGTTCTCTTTATTTTATTTTTTTAGTGGGATGGGCCACACCCAAAGTTTCTAGGCTGCCAAAACTAGAGCCGCTGGGGGACTCGAAGCAATCTGGTAAAGCTGCCTGTGTGACATCTGGTTATGCTTCATCCCTCATTGCCCTCCACAGTTTGATTTCATGCATTACTTCTTTCTGTTATTTAGCTCAATCAGCCATTTATCTTCTCGCTAACCTGGTCTGCGTGTGGATTAACCGATTCATTAAAATGTCACGGCTCGGACTCAGTGTTTCCTCTGTGCATGATTCGCTGGATGTGATTCGGATCGGTTTGTGGATCCGCTGACCCTGTCGGGGGAAGTCTGGTGGATTTGTGCGTCCCACAGCAGTGGTGGTAAATTTTTCAGCGTGCCGCTGCAAAGGAAGCACTGAAATCTGCCTCACGATGTGTGTTGACTGTTAATTAGCATCACAGACCCACATCGCTGTCTTTTTTTTTTTCTTCTCCTGCGTCTCACCAGGCATGTGTTTGAATGTGTGTGGCTCCTTCATGGTGGCAGACATCCTAATCAACTCAAAGGCCTGTTTGTGTACTCATCCACATTTTTCCCCCGTCCACCGCACCTCAGTGTCTTTCTCATTTTCCTTATATTCTTCTAGCTAGAGCTCAAATTGACAGTGTTTGTATTCCAGGTCTCAATGGATGTCATTTACTAATAAAATCAAACCCTTTTTTCCTTCATGCCCTCCACAGACTTTTTCAAGAAGCCTCTCCCGCCTGTTGCGATCAGGCTGCAGCCTAACGGTGACGCTCATGACATCATTTTCTAACCTCTTTTCGCTGAGGTTCCAATCACTGCTCTCCCCTTTTTTTGCTTTCTGTCTCAAGCGAGCAGCGGCTAGACAAGCAAGCGCATGGACCACTCGACGTGGGAGCTGGTGAAAGTGCGGCCAACGCAGAGCACAGGAGCATAAAAGGAAGCCAAGTCCTGCTCAGAAACTGTAATTCAGTTTCACAGACTGACACAGCTTTGTGTGAAACGCTGAACCTGGCTGAGCTGATTTTTGTCAGGTTCAGAGTTTGGTCAACAGAAGCACTTTTGGTGCGGGAATGTTTCCACAACCGTTAGACTGAAACCTTATTTTTCATTGATAATATCAGTGTTAGACAGCTTGGACTCCATTTGTCCAACCAAGATGCTTTTACTTGACAAAGAATGTAAATATGTTTATTATTTCATCCATTTATGTTTGTATCTTCTGTGTTGTAATGTGCATATGATGCTGTGGATGTGGGTCAAAAAAAAGAAAAGGTCTTAAGTGCTTTAAATTTGGTCTTTTAAAAGTAGAAAATATTTCCCCTTTTTTAACAGTGATGTGAATTGAGGATGGAAACAAGGAGTTGGATGAACTGTAAAATTGGAAACACTACGTGATTGTTTTCTGGTCAGTTTTAGTAAGGAATGTCTTCACATTTCAATTTTTTCTTTACACTTGCCAGCAGCATATGTTTTTATTTATTGTTAAAAATGTCAAAATATGAAAATATGTGTCTACAGGGCTACAGATTGTCTGCTGTTCACACTGTGTACCTGTTTTTAAAGTGATATTTCTCCCGAGGCAGGAATCAGCCTCAGAGGTGGCCCTGAGGAGGGAGCCGGCGTCGCTGTGGTCTCGTTTGTTGTTTTTCTGACTCTGCACACATTCTCGCTTTGAGAGTAACAGGAAATAGCTAAAATTGCAGCTCGAAAAAAAACAAAAAACAAATCTGATATGCTCCAGTTAAGTTTTTCGTTTGAAGCATTTGCAGCGGGACAATAAGGGAGGAGAGCATATCCCCACACTGACACCTGGAACAGCCAATATTGGGCCAGAACACATCAGAATATGTGCAAGCATGAAATACCACTTTAAAACCACAATGAACATTCACTCTCATGTTAATAATAGAAAACATATTTTTTCTACCCTGCTTGAATTTTATAACGGCACAATTAAAGATGTTTCTCGTCGATCGTTGTGTGATTAGAATCTATTTGTTGGTTTTTCTGCAGGATTTCTCCATTCAGAGCATCTGCTGCTGATGTGGAGTGTTCGTTGTGTTTTATTATGGGCTCAACATGAACACGAGTCGCTTCATTGCACAGCTTCTGCTCAGAATACATTTGTCACTGCTGATTTTTATCCAGTATTTCTGGTAATTGCTCTTAATGCAGATGCTGTGATGTTACGATCAGTTTTTCCTTATACGACATCTTACTGTAAATCAGCAGTATTCAAGTATACAGCTTAAGTAAATGTACTTTGTTACTATCATTCTCTGGGAGACAAGAATAAGTCACAGAAAAAAAATGTGGGTGACAGACAATTATTAAAATGAGACATTTGTTAATATTCAGGTTGATAAGTTCCTGTTTTCAGCCTCTGTCTGAAAAGTTAAAGCAGTTTACACTTCAGTTGATGTGTACACCACTGTGTCGCTGCCTTTTTTAATAAGGTGTGTTTGCCTCTGACACACCCACCTAATAAGAGAATGTTTACCTCAAACACATTCAACTTGATTTTTGAAATCGAATGTGCCCCTGACTTTGACTTCCCTGGGAGTGTGGTGCCGAGGCCTCTCAGGAGGTTTGCAACTTTGCAGATCTTGTCGCCAGAGGGAGAAGCAACCTGGAAAAAGATGGAACTGTCTGGTAAATTTTAATAAAAGCATAGATTTTTTTACATTTACTTTGACTTCATTCCATTTGTAAATCTACCTCCAAAAGTTGGGATGGGGTCACGAGGTAGACTGATTAAATGATGTGATTTGAAACAGGTGATGTCAACAGGTGATTGTAATGATACAGAAGCAGCATCCAGGAAGATGCATCCAACAAATGGGTGAGAGAGTGATTGAAATGTTTAAAAACAATGTTCCTCAAAGAAACATAGGAAGGGATTTGACATGGCTGTGGAAGAAGAGTGTGGGTGTTGGACTGGCTTGCTTGCAGTCCCGACTTGTCCCCAATAGAGACAAAATGACACCTGAAATGCTTCATCACTTGGTGTCTTCAGTCCCTAAACGTCTTTTCAGTGTTGTGAAAAGGAATGGCAACATTACAAAAGTGTTAAATGCTTTACTGTACCAACTTTTTTCTGAATATGTTGCAAGAATCAAAGTTCAAATAAGTGTTGATTTAGAAAAAAACTACAAAAATCACAAGGGGGAACATCCCATAATGTGCTTTTGTATCGTGATCATTGTAAAACAGGTCAAAGATCATTTACAAATCACTTTTCAGTTTTAAATGGAATTCAATTTTTTATATAATTTCTGCAAAAAGCCTATAATAGTTCTTAGAATCCTGCTTCTGTTGAGTATTTGCTGTTCAACAGTGAAAATCAATGAATGTGAGCAACGACCTGGATTTTCTTCATCAACAATGACAGATGAGCTGAAGCGAGGCCAGGTTTTGAATAAGCTGCTTCATTATGCAGCTCTGCAGGGAGAGCAGAAAGACAAAAGTGAATGAAAGCGAGGGATCAAAACAACAGAGAACGATATTGAGAAACTTTACTTGTGTTTGACAAATGACTAAGTCTGTGTGGTGACCTCCTTTGCATTTAAATGAGCCTTGCTGCGTGTTCCCTGTTAACAGATACTATGATATGTGTTCACAGGAAGCATCACATTTTATGACTCACTGTTTCTGAGAGGGAATGAACTCCTGACAATTATAACCACATAGAGCCCGGATTCTTCTCTCTGCGATCACACAGAACTGTGGCGATCAGTCATGAATACAAATGAAACCGCTCGAGGGCAAAACATACTTCAGTGTAGAATTAGGCTGAATGCTATTAAATAAAAAAACTGGATCTTCACGCTATGGAAGAAAAACAGTGACACTTGCTCTGAAATGACAGATAACACAAAATGTTAAACTATATCAATTCTTTTACGGGTTTTAAGAGTTATAAATCCACTGCTGACAAAATAATTACACATTTCCTGTGGCCTGGCCTCATCTTTTGTTATTGCATCTTTATCCAGAGACAGCAGGGAGGGAAAAGTAAAAAACTGTTATAATCTGGCCCTGCCTTTATTTTACTGTTAAATAAAGAATACATGTAAAAGAACTGCTCTATAATGTTAATTTACAGACTTAAAGTAAATAAGTAGCTGTACGGTTTAACGCAGAAAAAAAACATTACAAAAATACAAGTACATATCTGTCAATATCATGTACAGTATTTTATAGTTTATTTGATGATTAAATGACATTTTTTCATCTAATTTTACTAAGATTTAAGTGTAAGTTGACAAAAGAGAAAAATCTTTACTTTTGCCATAACATTGCAGATAATGCAATTCTTTACAGTGTGTGTTCCAGGGTTTTATTTAGACTAAAAGAGGCAAACAATAATGATTTGGGGTAAAAATCCACTATGTGACAATGTTGAATCCTCTAATAAAGGTTTATTTTGTTAAGTTTCCTTTTGGAGACATAATCAAACATGTGTTAGCACCATCCACAGCCCGTGTCACCTGCAGCCACAGCATTGCAGTAATGTGCAGTCTCATTTACAGCTCTCCTCATCCTTATTCACACAGGCTGAGTTTGAGCGAGGATGCCAGAGCTGGAGATGTGGTGCAATGAGGACGACCCCCTGCCCTGGTGCCCTTAAGCAGGTGCTTTCAAACTATGAACACCACAACCTCACCCCCTCATTATGCTGACACTTTGATATCATTAATCTCGTTCATTCTGGGGGCAATTTCCTTTTTTTTTTTGTTTAGTTTTTGATGAAGTGAAGTAATTTACTTCCTCTCTCTCTCTCTCTCTCTCTCTCTCTCTCTCTCTCTCTCTCTCTTTCTCTTTCTCTCTCCTTGTCTGCATCTAGTTTTCAAAGATAACATCTCTCAGCAAACTCCAGAATATATAAAAAAGATCAGATGTGCCGGAGCATTTTTTTTTTTTTAGCATTAAGGTTGATTAGTCCTCTACAGCTACAGCCTCTATATGAATAATCCTGGTATATATATAAAGGTAACACTCATGGGATTTTCTGCAGAAGTGTAACCATCTATACAAATAAATATTTTAGATTTTGTCCAGACTAGATTCAATAATGGATCAAACATTAATTTGGAGTCAGACCTGAGAGCTACGTGTGTTGGACAGACACTGAATAGGGACAGGAGTAAAATAAGGGCATTGACATGTGCTGTTTGTTCTGTGTTTAATAACATGTGCTCTGACAAATGTTCTGAGCTCACCCTTATTTATTCCAGTGTGTTTAGCTCTGCACTGTTCTTTATTTAGCTGCAGAAGAACCACAGGAGTATACAGGTGATCAGACAGAAGGGAGAGAAACTATAGCAACAAGAAGGATTTCAACATGGATTTCAATAATGAAAAATAGAAACAGTAATAGAAGAAAACTTAGTTTGACTTATATACGTGTGCCTGTGATGCTTGATGTCTCCCAATGGTGAAAAGAGATTACGCAGTTCGATGAAGGCAAAGTACTACAATTACCACCCTGCAGTTGTATACCTCCGCCACCCGGGCAGCTTCAGTCTGCGTACATTTCTTTACCAAAGTGTGAAGTCACAGTGACCTTTGACCTTTGACTACTGAAAGTGAGTTACAACTGGTTAAGAATTTTGAGAAATTGACCCCTGACAACCCAAATCTGATGATATAATCTGTGATTCTAAGAAGAATAGAGTAATGTAGAATGGAGCAGAACCAATAAATGAGCAACAACATGAAGACAGGTAATCATAAAAAACAACAACAGGCCTGTCTGTGGATTGGATGTCACTTTGTGGAGTTTATTGCACTTGGAATGATTTTAGTTAGGGTCAGGCCACACAGACTCTATAGTGCCTCCCGCAGCTCAAAGGTTCAAAATGGCTGGAGAGCAGACAGGAGCTATCTGCCAGGACACTCCTTGCTTTCTTCCTCATCCTTAGGTCAGAAGAACTGATAGCATGAAGGGATCAAGTAATAAGAGGAACAATAAAAGGAATAAACCCTGATTGTCTTCTTCCTGAATCCGTCTCCATCTCATATTTCAAACTAAGCGCTCCTAAATATTTCATGGCTGAATCCATATTTTAAACTAAACAGAGTCTTTAATTTCCCACGTCTTCAAATGTTTATCGCAAGAATCACAAGGCTTTAAATATTTATCTCACCCATGCTCTCAAGTGCCACAACACCTGAGCGTGAATGTGTATTTCTCCTCTCTTCTTTCCTGCACACTATCGAACGCAATCTGATCGAGTTATATTCATTTGGTTATTTGGGATCCAGGGATGGGAGCGAGAACATATCAGTGGCGCTCAAGCCTTGTAAGCGCCACACAGCTATCAAGGATACGCTCCCTATTGCAGCTTGAATGAAGTAGAAGTGAATCTCCGATATATGGAGCAGTGTCTCACTTAAGGGCAAACGTGGGCTGCGGTGGGCAGAGTTCAGCCAACCCCTCTGTAAGGATGGGAACTGTATCTGCTTCACCACAGCCTCTGAAGCCCCCAGGACATTTGTTTTTGAAGCAATGACATCCACAGTTGTAAAATCTAGACCTAAATATCTCTCTCTCGCCCTGTTATCCCAATACAGGCTCACTTGTGGGTCCCGGATGTGTAAGAGGAGAACAGGAGGTAGAGCATTCAGCTACCAGGCTCCTCTCCTGTAGAACCAGCTCCCACTCTGGCTTCTGGAGGCAGAATCCATCTCTGTATATCAGGTTAGACTTAAAACGTTCTTCTTTGATTAAGTCAGAGCCCTGAATCGTCCATCTATAGGCTTGGACTGCCAGGGGCATCCCTGCATGTATTTTTATACATATTGTCAAATCCCTATATATATTCTTCTTCTTCTTCTTCTACTTCTTAATAATAATAATAATTTAGTTTTAATGCAAGTAACAAATTGCTTTACAACAAACAATATAAAACTCACCAACAATTAGAATAGAAATAGCAATAATAGAAATACAGACATCACGTTTTTCCTCTTCTTTGGTGTTGCTATTATTGATAACATAACACAAGCGTTGAGCCTGGCTTCACAGCCAGGTTCATTGCTTTTTTTGGTCCCCTGGAAACATTTCAGGTGTTTTCGCAGCACACGTGTCGTCAAATAGATTTTTCTTAATTCGCACGCGTCTTTTCTGTTTGTGTGTATTTTCTTGATTTGCAGTGCGTTGAGCTCTCTTGGCCACCGTACTATACAAATAAAACTGGATTAAATCTGCCCCATAATGGCTGCTGTAGTTTCATGATGCAGTCGGATTATTTGTCGTACTCATCATCCTGTGACAGCGGAAAAGGCGAATATGAAGTACAGGGTGGCGTTAGGACACATTATGATAATAAATCATTACTATACAGTCCTCCACCTTTTATCTTGCATCATATAATTCGGTAAAAAGGCCATTCCTGTACCCTCTCTTCTCCTTTGTAAGTATTTATGTGTGTTATCTAGAATAATCCTTTGCATATCCTTATTATACAGTGTAGTACTTTAAAAAAAGGACTGCAGTGTGCCGTAAGTCGACAGCTCTCCACCTGTCGTGACACCCCGAGGGTTAAATAAGGAGCAAGTAATGAACAAGTCGTGTCCTGGCTTGTGCTTTGTGCATCTGTTTCTAAAATGGGATAGAGAAGATAATAGGTAATTGAGTGTGCTTGTGTGCTGGAGGGGGTTACGCAGCAGTGGCTCCGGCCTGGGGGAGAGTGCACAGAAATCACTGCTGCTGTGTGTTGTCGCTTTTCATCACCTACAGGGGGCAGTGTAGTACCAGGAGTCTGGCTGACATTAATAACATCAACCGTGACACTAGAGCTGAACAGCATCTTGCAGGATGGTTCCTTTATTGTCAACAGGCAGAGGATACATCTACTGTAAACTAAAACTGCACCTAGAATCTCGTCCTTTAATGAAACCCGTGCACCGGCTCATTGTGTAACTAAAGAGGGTGGCGGAAAAGGGGTAAAGTTGAAGCGTGCAATGAGCAGATTTCGACTGAGCTCCTGGAGGAGTAGGCACCCTGCAGAGCAGCTGCTAAATGTACACATTGAGTGGTACATTTAACGCGAGGAGGAAGTGCTACTTAAGTCTTTTGTGATGAGGAGACATTAATAGATCTATCTATCTAATTAATTCATCTACAATTAGTCAAAGCTTTAATTTCATTCATTAGGTCTCCTGGTTAAGTATCAGTCAGCCATTATAGAGCAGTGGTGCAGTGACTCTCAGTATGAAGTAATATCTAATTCAGAGCCTAATTAAAACTTGGAGTTGTTAGCAGTACAATTAAACAGATTTTACCCTTTTGTGGTTGTTTAATTTTAATAATTCTCTAAATTAAAAGATTGTAAGTAAAAGTATCACATTAACTAAAAGTTATTAAGTACTTACTTATAAGATTAACTTCAGTATTTGCTTAGTTTAATGCAGTACATTGTAAAAGTGTAATGGATTAGAAAGTGCAGATATTTGCTGATATGTGTACTAGAGTAAAAGTGAGAAGTACTAGAAAATAAATCTACTTAAGCAAGCCGTCAGTGAAAGTGCATTGTCCAGATGATTTTCTATTTGTCTAATCAGCTCCCTGACTGACAGAAAACCAATTAATCCTTTAGGTCATTTCTAAAGAAAAATACCAAATATGCTTCCAGCCTTTTACATTTGAAGAAAGATTTAATGTCTTCGTGGTTTGGATAAAGAATGCTTTGAAAACATCTCACTTCTGGCTTTTGGAGCACATTTCCAGATGTTTTATCGACTGGATGATTCATTTTTTTCATTCTTCTCACGAGCTTACAGGGATGTTGAAGGAGAACTTGTAGAAGCTGGTGTGTCCCATTTTGTACCAACTAAAAAGTGCCGACTCATGAGATCCAGGCCTGATCCCACTAAAAGCAATGTGCACCTATTGGTTGAGATGCATACAGATAATGCAAATGAAGAAACCGCCCTGTGAAGCACTCGAGCTGGACACCTCACAATCTAGTGCCCTCATCTACAAATGCTCTTGGCGGTGCTAATGGTGGACCTTTTCCAGTGTCACATTATAATATCATTTCTGATCCACCGGCCCCATTGCCTGTTGTAAGTACTCCTCTAAAACAATGGAGCAGACGCACTCTGCTGTTAGTCAGCTCATTTCCTGCATCATCCTCACGGCGTTTTGCCATCAGCCACCTGATTGGGACACAATGTGAGGCTTGATTGAGGTCAGCCAAATAAATACAGCAAAAATAAAATGGAGGTTAGCAAATGGCAGGGGGAGATGCAGAGCGGCAGTAAAAAAGAGGGAGATTAGGGCGGGGGAGGCAATGAGAGATGGGGGAGAGAATAAGAAAAGCAGATAAGGGATAATGAGGTGTTCGCGGGAGGAGTGATGGAGAATAAAGAAGCTGTAATAATGGGCCAGTGGTATTTGGGGGAGAGATGGAGGAGATAAAGGTGAAAAGGGAACAGATGAAGGTTGTTGTCTGTCTGGCTCAGCAAAACTCAGCATAACAGGATTGTGAGAAAGCCCGAAACAGATGAAGCCTTCAGCCTTTTGAGGGGGAAGACGACAGAGGCTGGAGACATCAGGGCCAACAGCATGGGAACAAAAAAGGTTGCACAGGGATAACAAGGGATTTTTTACGTCCGACGTAGGGAGGTCATGTTTTTGTCTGCGTTTGTTTGTCAGTAAACAGGATAACGCAAAACAATTTTTGTGACATTTTTAGAGGGGTGGGATGTTTCAAGTTTGTCGTTATCTGGGCAGATCCAGGATATTGGACTAATTTATGGATTTTTATGAAAAAAAAAGAAAAATCAAACATGTTTAGGGGACTGATATTAATGAGTGTGGATAATCTGGTGCAGATCCAGAGAAAAAAATCCAGATCTAGTGAATTTAAATGTGGTTTCACAAGGGGACTGTTGGGCCTCATTTATTTGTTATTGGCATAATAACGCAAAGACTACTGAATCGATTTCCATGAAACTTTGTAGAGGGGTGGGACACGGTACGAAGATGAACCCATTTCATTTCAGTGTGGATAGGAATCAAAATTGGATCCAGGATTTGTTTTACTACTCGATGGATTGCCACAAAAGTTATTGGAAGAATACGCTATGGATCAGGGGAGATCCCACTAATGTGGATTTGGATTTAAGATTTGTTTGTCATTTTCTTTAACTTTGCAAATTAGAACAGTTTTAAATTTTTTGTTGATTTCCCAGGGAATTATTCAATGGATCTAAATTAAAAAAATATCAGGCATATTTAGGAATACTGAAATCTATCAGTGTGTGCAATTTGCTAAATCATTCAATGTAAGGGGACTGTTGGGCGGAGGAATATGTTCGAGTCTAGTTATAACTATGATGTCCTGAATTTTCTTTGGTTAGAAACAGTTTGCAGACCAACATGAGCCTAAATCTGACAAGTGCTCTTCTGTGCCGGAGGGCCAACAGGAACCCTCTCCACACCTGATTGGATGAACACGGAACAAGGTGGACTGGCACTGAATCTTGCTTCAGGGCCTGTATTTATGAAAAGTGCCAAAAGTGAAAATTTGAGTATTAAGAAAAAAAATCCTTCACTTTTGCTTCCTGAACAAAAATCTATTTAACACTTTTGCTTCTGACTGGAGAGCTCTTTAGTGAAGAGCAGCTTTGGGGGCGGGTCGGAAACAGGGACAAGAATACTGATCCATGTTTTGGAGATGACTGTAGAAACTATCATTGGTCTTGATGAACAATGTAGATAATCACTTTCTGTACATCTTAATTCTAGTGTTTAATTCCTCTTAATTTAACCAACAGAAAGACAAAAACCCCTTTTGACTCCTCCCCCTCAAGTTTTATTTTGAAGTTTGACGAGATAAAAGTTGAGGTAATATGCACCCTACGTTTTAAGCTAATATCTGAGGTCTGTTATATATCAAGCAAATACCAAATTGTGCTGTTTTAACATAAGAAAATGAAAAAGTGCCTCCTTGTCAGTAAACTGCACTGGTTAACTGGCAGCTGATTAGAATCTCGCAGATAAAACCAGAGCTAATGAGATTTCACGTGGCTTCGAGAGGCTGCTGTCAGGATGAGTTTGAGCAGATGCAGGAAAGAGAAAGAGAGTGGGCCAAACACAAGACTGAGAGGCCCCTCGGCTTCTTGACAGCAAAATGTCACAAGGAGGAAAAAAATAAACAAGGCATTTTTAAATGTATTTTTGAGACACTGTATATGATAAAAGGAATGAGGGTGGGATGAAAGATGGAGTGAGAACATGCAACAAAGGTTCTTGGTCGGACTCCAGCTGTGATCACCAGGGCACCGTCTCAATATGCTGTCATACATCAGATGTGCACTATTTGCATTTTCTCACAGTATAAAACGTCTCCTGCTGTGTCAACGTATTTGAAGGAGCACAGGTTTGAGATGTGAACTGTTACAGAGGTGGAAGTGAAACATGTGATCTCAAGGTCCCCATGAGATAAATCAACACTGAAAAAAAAACATGAAAACCATTAATATATCATTAAACTTTGGGCTATTTATACTTTTTTTTTTATCTGAAAAGACATATTTAAAGGACTGGTATGAAACTACTGACCCGATTCCTGTGAAATTCAGTGGAAGGGTGCAAAATATTCCAAATCATTTTGTTGAGTCAGAATAAAAAAAATAGATCCAGGTTTTTTTTCACTTTCTTTGACATGGCCTTGGTGGAGGTATATATCCTCTTAGAGTGCCCAAAAACTATAGGACGGATTATGACAAGACATTGTGGAAGGATGTGTTATGGGTCAGGGAAGAAGTCACAGAATTTTGGTGCGGATCTGTATCAGTGTACCAGGATTTTTGTTTTCCCTGTTTTTTTGATGCTTTTGATGTCTCCACCATTTTAAAATATTTTAGCTTGCCAATGTTTGGTCTTGTTTTTTCAGCACAACATTACCTATAGGACCAGAAAATACATTTTTCATATTTAATATTATGTCAACACCTAAACGATTTTGGGCAAAATCCCCTCAAATGGTCCTAATGCTAATGATTCTAAAGTAAAAGCAACTGGGCAGATTAGCTCCCCCACTGCATCCCTGTGTTTAATATTGAGGCTCAACAGGCCGTCGATGACACACACAGTTTAATTAAAGCACAGCTCTGGGTGCGTCAATATGTGCTGGACCCTGGGTGAAAATAAAGTATCGGTGTGTTCGCCCAACGGAGCTGCTGATTGGAGGGGAGGTTGTTGACAGGTTGAGGTTCAAGGACATTAAATCGACATGATAAACACTGTCACAGGAGTATATATGTGTTTGTGTATTTCATGTGTCAGCTGAGGTGAAAATCATATGAAATGCTGAGCGATGAAAAGCAAACTCAGGCCTGAGAACGGCTGAGTAGAGCCTCATTGAGCTGTGAAAAAATAAGAAAAATAACAGATTTGCAATTTTCAAACACGTATGTCGACTGTGTTGTCCTCTCCTGCCCTCTCCTGCTGTTTTTCCATGGGTGGTGTGTATTTTCATCACTGTCCCACTTGCCGTTTTAATGCGCAAGCACACACACAAGTGTGATTACTTAGAAGTAAAGTGTGATTTTGACACACAAACACCAGCACACAAGCAATTGAATGTGTTCCCACTGAAAGACTGATCCGTGCTACGTCGTGCCTGTAATTAGTTATTAGAAGACAGCCGAGGACAGGGCAGCCAAAAGAAATCATTAGGGAGCTGTCAGGTAGACGATTCCTAAAACGCTCTAATGTCAAGACTCTGCGGGCTGAGCTTTGCCGAAGAGCACGCATGGAAAGAGTGACGGGACGGATCAGAGGGAGGATTTGAAAACCAACAATGACAATGACAGATGTGGAGCTGTGATGCATGATGGGACGTACATGGAAGCAGTCATGAGTTAGTGCAGATAAAGTTCTTAAAAAGCCCCGAAGCTGCTTTCATTGACTTTTAGGGAGTGACTCCAGCGGGATTATACTTTGAGATATAATTTTTTTTCCAAGGCTTCTTGATCTTTTGTGATCCATATTCTGCTGAGTGTTTATTGTGCTCTCTCAGTATTGGGTTGGCTGAGTCAGAGCCAAGTTTTAAAAAGCTTTAAAAAAATGTTTTAGTGTATTTTGTGCTCGCTCTCCATGATTGTCCATGTAGCTACTCATTTTTTTGATATTGCACTTTTTATTCTATTCATGAAGCACTAAACATTCAGAAATGATGATGATGATGTTGAGATTTTATTTCACTTTTTAAAATTAATCTTTATTTTATCAGGTGGTAACATTGAGATCAAGATGAAATATTCAGCAACAACACAATCAAACACATTTATAAAACCAGTCAGAAGATTAATAAAAAGCATCACATAGTAAATATTGATAATCATAAAGGATGATGAGTTATGTGTTTCTGATTTATTCTTATTTTTATTTATTTTTTCTATACACCTTACGATATACACACCAAAGCCAAGACTTGCCTCACTGACCCTGCACATTGACATTACTCTATAAAAATGACAAAAAAATAAAAGCACTTGCTAATTTCTGAATATTATCCCATAAAGTGTATTCAGTATTTCCAGCTGTTGCAATACATCATTGAGTTAATCATGAATAACATGAAAATTGGTATATTAACAAATAATATACTATTACAAAAAATAACAGCACTGCTTTTACTTTTGACTAATAATCCCTATCTGGCTGTTTGAAGCTGCAGTGACTGTTTTTGGCCTCTTGGGGTCAGCAGAACCTACAATAAACACAGCATTGACATATTATCAATCACCTGCTGAAGTTGACATGTGGCTGACATGTTGTTGACATGACCAGGAAACAAGGATTAACATGGACCCTGTGTCTGACCACTTGCTGACATATATACATATATTTTTATTTTTTAGCTGCACTAACTCGTGTGGTGAAATATCAGGATGTTTAGCTACCTGTAGCTAAATGTCTCTGTGAGGTGTTAGCTGCTGTTGGCTCACATTGGGTTTATATGGTGGTTTTTTAAAATGCAAAACAGCTGGCAGGTTGCACCTGATGAGATCAGCGAGAATGGAGCAAAAATAGTAAAAGTGCATGACTATAAAATCAATATCAACGAGCTAACAGATGCTAGAATGCTCCGCAGTGCTGAGGGCTGCTGCAGAAATGGGTTGTATATATATTAGGGCCGAAAATCGATTAAATTTTTTTTACTAATTAATCGCACAAATTTCTGTAATTAATCGTGATTAATCTATCAAAAAATGTTCAGCTTGGTCAAATCCTCGCTTCTTTGTTGGATGAGATACAACCTTCACAGAGAGAGTGACGACACAAAGGCTGATATTTATTAGCCTTGTTATCTTGAACCGTAACAGTAAACGGTAAACAAAGCTAACTAAATTTCTTTAATTTCCACTGACTCATGTCTGACTAGGAAACTTCACTATAGGATGATTATTCTAATTAAAGTTATGAAAAAGCAGTGAGTTATAATGTCACTGTCATAAAAAACAGCTGTTTTATTACTGTCCTTCTGAAACGTATATGAACACTTTTAATTAATCATTCAACAATCACCGTAGCTCAGTTTTTCTAATTTTCTTGTTTGCAGATAAAAAAACTAAAACTTTAAAAAACATATTAGGTGTACACATTAAAGCAAACAAGGAGACGTAGGAACCTGGAAGTTCTGAGGACGTCTCCAATATGATCAATGCACACAACCTCATGTAGATATCAAACTTCATTCTACTTAATGATAGTCCATAAGTGTGCCTGAATGAAAAATCATAAATGTTCCCGATGTTGTGGAATGACAGTGGACAAAAGTAATTTGTGAGCAGACAGACGGCGGCACGTGTTGACGAGAGGAGCAGGTGACGGTAGAGGTTGAAAATTATCGCCCGGGGAGAAGCAGAGAAGTCTGCGGTGGTGTGTTGTTGTTGTTATGTTGATCTCGGGATGTGTAGGAACCTGGTGCTGTGTGGGTAGAAAGCTCAACCCATCAAAGGGATTTGACAGTTCCATGCACTTTATCAGAGATCTTGCAGGTAGAAGAAATTATTATATTTTCATCTGATATCACTAGAAGGCTCCAAGGACGTATTCATGGGTATCATTTGGAAGTTGTTGGGATCGTCTCATAACAATTTGGTCCCAGAGGAGCCTTGAATCAGACTTTTCCAGCTCCATCAGTTTAAATTTCACACTGCGCACAAACACAGTTTACAATGATAACAGCAGCAAATTTATCAATACAAATTAACTGTGGTTTCATAAACAAGTGCTGGATTTCAGGCAGGACACAAAAGCAGGCTTATTAATTCTTGCCAGCTGCTTGTGTTTTTTTTTCCGAAAGAAGAAACAAACATCACAAACTGATTTTACTGATTTAATAAAGTCAGGTCATTGTTATTGAATTGGAATTTTGAGGCAGTAAACACTAAAAAAGAATTATAATTAAAATTAAGATTTATTATTTTTTTATTAATTAATTTCTTTAGTGATTGATTATTTACTGTACTTTCCGCCTCAGGTCTCGCTCCACTATCTCTTATTTAAAGTGCTAGCTTTTTAAATCTTGCTTTTTATTAATTTTTTTCATTCATCATTATTTTACCTAGCTCTTCTTCACTTTGGTTTTATATTAAAACTTATTTTAAATGCATTTCATGATTTTTTATCTTTTTATTTCATCTTTAATTCAAATCATCTGTGTTTTTCTCTAACATTGTTCATCTTATCTTTCCTCCATGCTTGTGTTGTCTCCCTTTGCCATGATTGTAAAGCACTTTGGCTCAACTCGTGTTGTTTTTAATGTGCCATATGAATAAATATGACTTGACTTTTTTTGGACATATTCAGTCATCGCTGCAAACACAAATGTGATGAGGAAGGATAAGAGCACGCTGTTTAATTCAAAACATGAGCAGATTGTCTAGTTTTCAGAGCGGGTAGCGGATTCCTTTCTGTTGTGTCATTGAGTGTATCTAGGTGTGTGTTGGGGCATGCAGGTATGTGGCAAATATCACCTTAGATCAGACCCAGTCGGACCTCAGGGATGGCATTTGCTGTCATTTAGTTTGAGCTGAGTTTTTATCTGGCAATGTCACTTTAGAAGGTTATCTTCCTGCACAAAGACTCAACTCATTAAATTCATCACGCAGACACAAACTGTTACAGATGCGCGCAACAGCCCTCGCTTCTAATTGTGAGGCTGAAATTAGCAGATCTTCAGATCACAAGACAAAGTAAATTTATTCAGACTAAAATAAAGGAAAAATTACACTTTTAAGTATCATTTTTAAGTAAAATTGGACAGGTGCAAAGATAATTTTGCTTTTGTTGCTGCTTGAACATGGAATTTCATCTTTTTGGAAATGAGAAATTAAGATGGAACCACTGCGGTAGAGCTAGAGATATTACATGTACGCTTGTACCACGCAGAGATAAATTAAAGAGGAAGGGTTTTTATTTATTCAGCAAGTGGCCTTAAAGAGAACAGTTGACATTTTGAGAGTGGCAGCGATGTTCTCATCTATGTCTCAGCTAAAAAGACTCCTTTCTTATGAATAGCTATTCCCAGAGGTTAGCAGCCAAAGTGCAGGAAGAACACAAACAAGCTCAACCCTTTGCTTGATAGTGTATAAATGTACGTATTGATAGCACAGACTCGTGTGCCTTTATTGTACAGCTGCTGTGATTTATTTACTTCCCATCAGTCCACCCATGCTTTCCACTCGCAGGTTGTCTTGTCATCCCCCTCATTTGAAATTAAACAGCTACGAGCAGCTGAGCCTTGGCTCCTTCTGCTATCTCTCTGTAATGCTGCTGCAGTCCATCATCTGCTCGCTCCTGGCCGTGCCGCTTTGAAGTTCATAAACTGTGAAGCAAAGGATGGCTGATCTGATGGTCAACGCAGCCGAGGCAGAAAGTAGCCGGTCAATAAACCAAGGGAGTGAGGCGCCTTTTGCAGAATGGCGGGGAGGGGGGCGTGAAATTATGCATCCGAGCAAATTTTACCTTGCGCTCTCTTTCTGCCACTTAGTCTTGGCTGTGGCATGAGGAAAACTTGTGAAAATTAGTTCTCCCACTTGGGTGTTGGATTTCTTTCTGTTGCCTCCTCTTTGACTTAGTTGGTGGTGATGCTGGTTGCATCTTTCTTTCTGAAACTCTAGAGGTGATTGAGCAGTGGTGAGTGAAGACCGGCTGCAGTCCACAGAACCCTGAACCCTGAAGACCGACTCTGTAGAACTCTGGATTATCAGTTGTCGTACCCGTCTCTTGTCACAAGGAATTTGACACTGCACTTTCTTTGGAAGTGTTACTGCTCCTGTAACTTATCAGAGGAAGATGAAGAGGACACACTTAACTCGATCTGCAGACTTAAAGGAATAGTTCACCCAAAAAATGTATATTCACTCATTATCTACTCACCATTGTAATTATTTTATGTTTGAAGAATTGATCCCCAGTGACTTTAATTGTATCTGATTTGGCTGCAACACTGTGTACCCTGAAACTCCAAAAGTGTTGACAAGATGAACGGTTCAAACATGTTACCCTAACCCTATACTAACATATTTGTTTTTTATTTTCAACTCCTCAGATTTTCTGTTTTATAACATTTTGACATTCCTGATTTTATTAATGTCGCTCAAAAAGGCCGCCAATTCAAAATAAGATGTTTATCCCTGTCATCAACATTTTTAGTCCAAAGAAGAGGTCTTTTATTTTAACATCACCCCCTGCTGAGACCACCCCTTCTGCTGTCACATGTAATGTAACCATGCATATACATCATGAGGGCTCAGGAAATCAGTATTCAGGACAGGGCCATGAGTTGTTATGGGGTCGCTGTTCAGACATAATGAATGTGTTAGAGACCAGACTTCATGTAAAGTGAATGTGGAGGAAAAATGAAGTTCACTTGACCTCAATATATTCCCCCTCAGCTGCAGAAAATTGCTTTTGCTTTGGTCCGTCCACATGATATCTTTCTTTGCCAATCACAAAGAGTCACAGTGATCCGCAGATTGTCCTCCGTGCCTGTGCACCGTCAGCTCTGCCGTTGTGGCTAAGATTGGGCTCGGGAGCACGGTGCACGTGTGCCAACTCAGCAGCTGTCAGCCAGACATGAGGAAGGCCAGTGTTTGAAAAGAAACGCTGTCTCGCTCGACACTTCTCACAGTTGCAATAACGGCAGAACACTGTGGAGTGGCAGTGCGCGTCCCAGTGGGTAAACAGACTCCTGACTCTCAAAGCAGAGACTCAGACTGAAGTCGCTATTTTGGAAAGTGTCCACCCAGCTGAAGAGTTCTTGAGCAGGACGCCGAATCCCCAGCTGCTGCGAGGATCCTGACTTCTAAACAAAAAGAGAGCTAGATGGTGCTCGAAACTGCACCAAGTGCATCAAGTATAAAGTCAGCAATTTATTTAAAAATTACAAGTTCTCAAAGTTGAATATTAACCATGAATTATTTAGTTAGTGTCTGCAGAGTGAGGAAAACTGTAATCAAGTCAAGCATGGAAATCTTTGTGGACTCTTACATGAAATTGCAAATGGTTTATTGAATATTTTTCAAAGCAGGACGCTGGAAATACTATTGTTTCAGTAACTGAAACTAAGGTGTTGTATTAGTATAACGAGCCTAAATGCAAACTTGAGGTTTAGATTTTCTATTAAACATGATTTCATATGTTTTTTGTGTCTTATATTTCATGAGAATCAACCTGATATTAAAATTTCTGGCTACAGAAACCCCAAAACAGTGGTTATTCTAATAATTCTATTGCTGTCTGTAGATGTAATCACAGACCTTGTACATCTACAACTGCATTTCGTTGCTTTGTACTTGTTACATGTGCAATGACAATAAAATTGAATCTAATCTAATCTAATCTGTGAATGCGATATTGTCCAGGCTGAGGCTGCTAATGTGCTGACCAGCCTTTACAAAGCACCTCTTGCTCATCTTAGTGTTTCTTTATCTTCTAAAAAATTCTATTCTAAAGATAGTGAGCAGGTAAAGTAGTTTTCTGTTGTTGATTATAAAGATAATATAAGATTCAGAGAAAGAAATAAAATTGCAAGGATTACTCTAGAAAAGATGGGGTTGGAAAGACCTGTTTTCTGACCACGTTGGAAATTAATTTATAATTTCTCTGAGCAGCTCGACCCCGACATCAGAAACACGTGATATTTTTTAATGAGGAGATCATTTCAATAGTTTTCAGAGATCCTTTCCTGGAGTACATTTATAGTGTTGCAATTACTGTGCAGAAAAAAAAGACAGAAATAGTTTAAAAAAGAAAATTCACAGTCCTTCACCCTCATAAATAAAGATACAATGCATCTCCACTTCCTCCATTGAACCCAGATATGAAGTTGAGATATCCTCGACTCGAATGCAGCCATCTTGTGCCAGTGATGTCATCCGGAGTCTGTGCAGTAGTGCTCCGGGGGATGGAACTGTGGAAGTGAGGTCCAGTCAAGTCAGTCTCAGCTGTCAGTCATGATGTTACACCCTGTTTTTATAGCATTAAATTAGAACTCCCTACAAGGAATGAAACCATCTTGAAGAAAAATGTGTGTGATGTGTACTTTTTAATTTGGAGCATGTCCCATCTGATAATATTTACGAGTCAGAGTTTATCATCTATACTGCAGCCACCAGGGGGCAATTGAGAAGCTTTGGCTTTACTTTTGGGGAGCAGTTAGTCGTCCGTCTTTATTTAGTCAGTGCTACTTGTACGATTGTTTTGATCTCTACAAACTTCAGCTCAACGCTTCGCTATGTTGACCAGCGTGTCGCTAACTTTGTCCTGCTGCTGCTTGGTGCTGTGCAGGTCTCTCTGTGGTGACATTCCACAAATTAATTCCATCAGATTAAGTTTGTCAAATATAATTAAAATACATTACACAGGGAAAAAGGTGCCGTACCATTCTTTGCCCATTGCATCAAGAAATCACTCCTGTAATGAGTCAAAGCTGCAATAAAATAGATTTTATGGTGAAGTGCTACAGTCACAATGAGGCTGAATGATAAGAGCTTATTGAAATGTCACATATTTGATCCATTTAACAGCCACCATGTCTCTTTATTATGCCTGAATACATTAATAGTTTAAGCCAAAGACATAAAAAGTAAATTAAACATAATTTGACTGTATGAAATGAAAAAAAAAAGCTCAAGTGCTTGACTGCAGCAGTTAGCCCTCGAGCGATCTGTCAGTGCCGTAAAACGTCCAGGTACCTGAACTTTGAAGGCCACAACACTTTCCCGTTTGACAGTGGTTTGGTTTTAGATTTCAGTCTATTTATTGATCACTTGTGACCCAATCTAAAGTTTGATCACAGCGATAGACAGGAAGAAACCACAAAACCAGAAGAGGGGAGTCATGCCCAGAACTAAATCCTGTTTATGTCATGTGTAATGTTATTTTACACATGACATTACATCATTCCATTGCCGTCATCGCCACCCACACTCTCCTCGTCCTCCTTATCATCTTCAGTTAATCCTAGAGTGACATCATCGTACATTGACAGTGTATTGCCTCTATAATTGGGAGGCTCATGCAACATGATACACTGGGGGAGCAATGACGACATTTCAAACCAGCTGCAGGGACCTGGTGAGCAGCTTGCTCTCATCAAGGATCGTATAACAGAGAATGTAAATGATGCTAATGTGTATTTTAATGGAGAATATAGGCATCTGTGAAACGATATTCAGATTGTAATATACTGCAATGAGTTGTCTCGACCTTGAGGGGGGTGCTCCTTATTATTATATAGACACAACAAAAGCAGAAATAGAGGAGGTGGAGACTGGAAGTGATAACCCCAAACCCAGGCTATACTCTGTACCCAGACAATATTTAAATGTGTCAGATCCAAAGTGAAAAGGAAAAACTACACAAGAATATTTTCATATATACACAGAAAAAGCTCAGTTAAGCTGAAGTTCATTATTTCATGTTAATGTAACATAGGTCAAGCACAAAAAAATGTGATATCCTAGATTAAATTTTTTCCATATACTAGGATCTCTTTGTATAAGCTTACCATTTCCTGTTTTACTTTGTAGTTTCTTACCTTGCGTGTCTTGCTGGTTTCACTTCCTGTCTTCAGGCGCTATTCAGCCCGAAAAAACATTGCAAAACATTTATTTAGTCATAATAGTTTCAAGCATTGCAACTGTGGCAGCTGAGAAGGTAATTGGTGTCCTGGTGGAAAAAAAACATGGAGGTAGATGACATGAGATTAAATACATGTTCAATAACAAAAAATACATTTGACTTGACAGTCTCTGCCTTTAACAATAATCAGAGTTAAAGAATAAATGTATATATGCTAATTCTATTAAATAACTTTATTATAAAATACCTACAACAGTTTCTTTTTAGACTCCATTGTGTGTACCGGTTTTCTTACTTTTCTTTTTTTTTGGGCCACATCAACCAAATGCAATTCAACATGAAATCCCAGGCAAAATGTTTTGACATTGAACCACCCCTGGTGCCAATGTGATTATTGGCTCTGCCCTAATGTGCTTCACCTGTCCCCTTCCTCTCTTCCTGGTTTGCCCCCATGTGCATGACAGCCTGTTTTTACTGACCTGGTAAGCCTGATTTATTTCTTTTAAAGATATATTTGTTTGCATCAATCCGCTTACTACACTCAAAATAATGTGCAACATTTGACAGTTTTGTTTCTGCAGCCATTACTTAGGATTTAATCGCTGTCTTTTCATATCTTAACACACATGAAAATTTCACTCACATTTTGACCAGATGTATAAAATGATTGTTAACCCAGGACAAAAAAACGAAATCATCTACTTGTTAAGTTTGTGTAGAAGCAGTACTTTCACCCTTGACGAGACCAGAGGCTGTGACCTGACATCATTCTTAAATTTACTGGACCGGTGCGATAAAGTAATATGTCTGGATCTTCCCTGCATATATTCTCCCCAAATGAGAAGCTGTAATTTTATATATACAGAATATTGGCTCCAATAAAGACCTGGAACAAGCTGATACGGAATTTATATGATAGAAAGTCACAAGACGATTTCTCCCAGCTGCCTCCACCAGACATTTTATTTATTCCTCACTGCGTTTAAATGGTTGTGATATTTTTATCGCCCAGTTATTTTTATGTTCGCATGCCTGCATTGTTTATTTTTGCGATAATGCTGCTGCCTTTTGTTAGGCATCATCTTCAAAGTTACATTTTATGCAAAAACAAAAGGGCTTTATTTAAACTCAAAGTCAATGAGGTCTGGCCCTCGTTTACGGTGATGTGGAGCAAGTTTAAAATAACTTTTGACAGATGCAAAATACCAGAACAATCAATAAAAACCAATATATAGAAAATACAAGAAACAGAACAGAGAAAGTAGTTTTTAGAAATTATATAAATAAGAAAGCACAGTCTTCCGGTGCAAATACACACATTTACTTTTTTAAAGATGACTGAGACATACCCTTTTTTTCCCCGTGAGAGTACAAGTGCAAGACACTGATTCGGGAGTCGCAGCAAGGGCAGCTTTTGTGCTCCCCACAATCTAACAGCACTTTCTGTCTGGTTTCCTCAAGTGAAGTGAGGGGCGACAGAGGTGGTTAGCTATTGTTGCATAGACAGGTATAGTAATTACATTCCCCTCCATTCAGTTCTTATCTCTGTACAGCACCAGCGTACCCCCTCTCAAACTCCCATTATATGCTTGCCAAATGGGACAAAAGTCCAACATTCAATGGTTTTTCTTTTGGCTTTAAAAAAAGAGACACTGACATGTTCTGGGGTCGGATGCCAAAATTGTGTCGTGGTCACGCAGAGTCAGACTTTTAATTTATGGTCTGGGGGCTGGGTGTCATATCAACCGCTGGATTATCCTCATCTTGGCATGAGTGCAACAGAAAGCCCTCACCCCTGCTCCGACTGGTCACTTTAAATCAACTGTTATTATTTTTTCTAGTCCCAGCGGGTAGATATTCAGTTTTTGTCTCAACACATCAATACAAAGATCATATAGGAAAGCATGATTATGTTTGTGCTTTAGACATTTAAGGGTAAAAAAAACATGCCTTTCTCCATCTTTTCTAAAATTAAAATCCCCTCGACGTAGCTAAAGCAAACAGACTGCACTGACAAGTTCTTTATTTAAATGTAATTCAAATTTGCTTATTTGTCATGTCAATGAAAAGGAAAGCCTTTCTATTATTGTTTTTTTGGCAGAAGGAATGAAAAACACCCAACATTTCAGAGGAAGAATACTCTGTTCTTGATTGTTTTTCACAGCCCTGCTTTTCCGATATGCTCTAAATTACACAGAATTGAAGTGTTAGGGCTCGGCAGACAATTCCTTAATGAATACAAGGGCGATGCACATCACATGCGCAGTAGTTTGAGAGTGCACAGATGTTACAGTGGAGCCTGATGTAGCACAGAAAGCACAGCACTTGTCTTCTCTGATGAGAGGGCTCATTTGGAGCTGCCATTAGTAGACGTATGATTTATGACTCTGTCTGCCGCTCCTACAGAAACCACTGCTTTCACTTCAGCTGCACCCACCAAGAATTCAGAATCTGTCTCTGCTGCTGCTTCGTCTTTGGTGCTCAAATGCAGCACAGCGAGCTTTAGGGGTATGGATGGGTAGTAGAGAGAAAAGCTGCCTGGTACAACTAAATAAGACTTGTTTTATAAATAGATGGAATGATGAATGGAAACAAGGAGACGGGCGCTAATGTTGGATATAAATGTGATAATAAAATCACAATGTTCAGCTGTGTTTTGCTATATAATTGGTGCATAACACCCTGCATAAACATGCAAGTATTTATTGTAAGAATTTTTAATTTTTTAATCTCTACCCCCGTCATGCTTACCTGCTTTTCTTTTACTGTTTTCATGAAAATAATAGAATAAATAGAATGATATATAACATAGACTGGGATCAGTTAAAAGTATAATAATATAAACGGTTGTGTTGTCTCTAAAGTGCTTTTGGTGTTTTTACATTAGACTGTATATAAAGATGGACTACACACCTAAAAAAAATCACAGAAACAATCTGCTGCAAGTTTGTGCTTTTGACATAAAGAGATATTTTAAAGGCAGAGTCTATATAGCTGTGCTCGACCAATCACAAGTTGGTCTCGGCTGTCAGTCAAGACGTTGCGCCGCATTTTTATAGCATCAAAAAACGAATTCAAACCAAACTTACTGGAAAGATTATCACTTCAACAAACACCAGTGTGATAAGAATTACCTAATCCACCAACATGGAGGAGGCAGGGTTTATCATCTGTACTGTAGCCAGCTCAAGATGATTTCACTTTTATGGGTTGTGTGTGCTGTATGATAATTGTTTTTGCATTTATTTCCACTTAGCATACTGTATAAGAAATAAATGCACTGCACGGATTTGTGCCAACAGGCTGTGATGCAACACTGACTGCACCACGGGATGAGACTCAAACAGTGACTCTGATGACCCCACCGATCCCTGAAGCCATCATCTGCACACAACATCCTGAAAACTTGCCGAGGTGACGCACAGAACTAACTTTACTGCCTCTTTTCAGATCTCTTTGCGTTGTTTCTCAGCACGCCTGCCACACATGGAATGTTTATCGGACCATTTCATCATATTTCATCTTCCCGACTGTGTTAGTCCAAACCCAGTAAAGCAAAGTAACAAAGCAAGGCTTGTGCAGCCTGCACTGTGTCCAACTGAGCCAGCAGGACTCTGCGAGGCAGTGTTTTTCTTATCAAAGAGCTTCACAGGGAAAACATTCCCTCAGGGGGGCACATTAACTTGGTCACCTGTCACTTTCATTTCATGTCATATCCCTGATATTTCACACAAATTTCAACTAGTGGCTTTCTTTAACCAGAAAACAACATCTGATCCATTTGCACTTTGAAAATGACTCATTCTCTTGCCTTCTCTTTTCCTCGCTCACAGTTTCCTCTGTCTGTTCTCTGCCGAGCAGAAAGAGGCAGGACCGAGGTGTCGCTTCCCTGCCAGGCCGCTCTGCCATGACACAACTGTCCATCTGCCGGGCGCACGGAGCCATCAATCAAACAGCTGAATGCAGGTGAGTGTGTGGTACAATGAGCAACCATTAATCACTCCGGGGACACGGACGCCGGGAGGGGAGGGCGCTGAGAGGTAGTGATGGGAACACACGATGCAAATGTCACACATGATAATTGGGCATTCTCTCTCTTTAGTTGACCTTGTTTCACTTTTATCGGTAAATCTCACTTCATGTGTACAGTCACGAAGGGCTTGAAGGTTCTCGGTGTGAGACCCGGCGATTGCCTGCGCCGCTAGTACACATCAGTGATCATATAAAACTAATCACTGCTGGTTGAGCTGCTTGCTGGATGCAAAGTTGTATGATAGAGTTTTTAATAAGTCAGGAAAACATCGGATCTCTCAGGCCCAGTTGATACGTTTCTTCTATGATGAGTAATATAAGTGGGAAAGCATCTCTGGTGATGTTTGTTTCAAATTCTCAGATGAGTCCGTCTTCGTGTGTGTGTGTGTGTGTGTGTGTGTGTGTGTGTGTGTGTGTGTGTGTGTGTGTGTGTGTGTGAGAGAGGGTCCAGCAGGAGGAGCGACTTCTACAGCTCTACAATGAAATACAATTTTACTCATTCGAAATAGCAAAAGAAGTTCAAAATCAATTCGTGGTTGTTAGTTTTGATATTGTGGCAGGCCACTCAAAATACATCAATGTAAATAGAGTACGTCCCCCCAAAAAATAAACACAAATCTTTGCAGAAACAGCCAGTTTTTTATTATAACTACATACGTGAGGCAATTCTGCACAAAACAGTAGAAGTTATCAGAACTTAAATAAATAGACACTATATACATTAAAGTGGCAAATATATACAATCGGATATATTAAAAAAAATGTAACAAGAGCAGAGAACAACAATAATGTAAAATATTAAGAATAAACAATATACAAATACAATATAGAATAAATATTCTAAACGGCATCCCCCAACACTGTCACTCACGACCAATCAAGACTAAACCAATTCACCTGGGTGACCACATAATCATTTTGTATCACCTATTTTAATTAGCTATTTCACACAATTCAGAAAAATGTGCAGGAATTATAGGCCTGTATTTATAACATTAATGAGATGTGCGTTATTTGGGAGAATTATTAGTGTACCCCCCCCCCCCCCCCCCTTCTCAGCAAGCAGTGGTGCCTGCAGCAGCTGCAGGGGGCGCCAATTTCCCACACACTGGGACATGATAGATAATAGAAAACCATTTTGCGGCGCAGATTATTATTATTTTTTTAAGTGCTCGTGCCGCCCCCCACGTGACATGAAAAAATGCCGCCCCGGGCGACTGCCTGGTTCACCTGTGCCTAAAACCACCACTGCATGAACCCGTCCACTTGTAAACGACGAGGCTGGAAAACAGGACCGATGTGCATTCAGCTTCAGTTCTGTCAGAAATGCTCAATCCAACGCGGTTACAGTTTGGTGTGCTTGTGTTATTCAGCTCTCGGAGGCCGCCCGCTGTGGGATTCACGGTAACGGCATGAAATCCAGAGCAACATGTTGACTAACAGTTGGGAGGAATTATAATAATGCACCAGTGGGAATTAACGTGCTGTCCAGGGTGCCGTCAAACAGAATCCTTCTCCACCTGCATCAGTTGTGTTCCATCAGTAGATGAAGCAGGAAATGTGAGTGTGTGTCTCACATGCGTGTTTCTCTGGTTAGTCTGCAGGCTTTTGTTAACTAGCACTTTCTTCATCTCCCCCTCATGTCATGGTCGAAATGTCCTCATTTTAAGTCCAACATTTTCCTGATCTGCCCAGATGTGCAGTGTGGTACCTCTGTGGCAGTCTCCTCTCTCGAAGCATAAAAATAAAATCTTTTGCAGCCAATAGAAAGAGTTGAATGAAAAGAAAAAGATGTGTAAGCTGAGCTTTGCTGAAAAGCGAGGCAAGGTACTCTGTCTCCGAGAAAGAGGAGCCTGAGCAGTAAATGGAGATGGATAGCAGAGTTTGGCTGCTTTTATTGCTGTTTTTCTTACTTCTACTTTGGTTGTTTTGTACTTTTTTTCAGCATTTGGAAGCAAAGTATGGCGCAAAGAAATATCTTTCACAGAGTTGAATTCTAAAAAGAAATTGTCGCCTTGAAAAGTTGATTCACTCAAAGCTCTGTTTGCAACACCGTTCAACAATAGGCAGTTTGATTGAAGCAGTATTTTAGGGACATTAGTTACTCTAAATATAGGCGAATTGATCCATCCAATCCTTCCACTTATCCAGGCTCAGGTAGTTAATCTATAGCTTTTCAGTCCTACGAAGCTAGTTCACCTTGTACCAGTTAAATCAACATGGTAACTTATGCTGAACCAACTGGGAAAACTCCAACATGGCTGCGCTCAGCCTCGAGTATACGTCCATGTCCTGATGTGAATTGTGTCATGTTACTATTTTTAATTCCGACTTCTGTATATGTTGCTGACATGCCAGACAAATCTTTAAAAAAGTCCAGATTTAATTTTTTTTAAATTGATTTTTTCCTTGCAAAGTTTGAGATTATTCACATAATTGCTTTGTATAATGATTTCTCACCCAGAGGGGCGAGCACGTGTATTAGCTTGACCACAGGATGACTCTTTAAGACCCATTTATCGTGGCAAACTTGCACATTTCCTGTGGCGGTATGTAAGAACATATTAGCTGCAGTAAATTGCTTAATGGTGGTGTTGAGAGGGGGCATGAAATAGTTTATTCATTACAGAAAATTTCCACTGCTGCTCACCTTGGACCTTGGGATTTGGCTGG
Organism: Paralichthys olivaceus; assembly: GCF_024713975.1. Taxonomy (NCBI): domain Eukaryota; kingdom Metazoa; phylum Chordata; class Actinopteri; order Pleuronectiformes; family Paralichthyidae; genus Paralichthys; species Paralichthys olivaceus. Next base: position 9,950,857 of record NC_091116.1, read on the forward strand.
CAAGAAGAAAATCAAGAATGCTTGAGGGGGAGCATAAAGAATAATAATTTGCGATATAAATATAAATAATTTAAAATAATATACTGCTTAGCTGTAGAGTGGATCACCCAAAGACAATTATCTACAGGAAAGAGAGGGTGATTTATTTTATTTACCAGTGTTGTAAAACTTTTATAAAGACCCTTGAAGTTTAGAAAAGTCCCTGTTATCTAATTTTTGATTCATGTTCTATTCAGATATACATGTGGTTTTGCAGCCTTCGTGAATGTCTAACTGCTAAGTATATTAATTGCGAGCTCTTAAAGAAAATTACTACCCTGATATCCTGGCTGGAGCTGCATGAATTGTTTTTGCCTTTAGGAAATGATTCTGAAAAACAAATGCATTGGTTGATGGAGACAAAAAAACCACAAGGCAGTAATAAGAGCACAACTTAAATTGTCTTATTTTTAAACTAACTTTACTAAATTACTAAGTGTGCTGTCTACCTGGACTTATTGAGTAAATGTTTGAAGCAAACACAAAGTCTTAAAATACAAACAGTGATTTTTATACTGTGTATAAGGGATTGCACGGAGAGAAATGTAGCTTATGGAAAGGCTCATGCAAAAGTTGAAATAAAAGAATTTGGTCTCTATGAGTTTATTTATAATTCAATAAACACATCCACTTTTTGTTATACATTCATTTTTATTTATATTCTGATGGCCATCATACAGTTCAGCCAAGGTTACCACATTCTACCACGAAGACCATCTTTTTTGTGAATTATTACTTTTGTATCTATTGAATATTAAACTTACTATGAATAAATGAATAAATGTGCAGTTAAAGTATGCACTACTATATTTAACATCCTGTTTTTGTAAATGATCATGAAAGGGTTGCCCTTTTTTCATTGATGCACCTGCTTCCCCCAAAAGGTTTGTGCATGGCCCTGCTTCCATTTCACTGTGATGTCTTTTCCTTTCTTGTGAGAATATCACTCGAGAAGTAACTGAACATTACATCATTCTCAAGTGTAACAAGCTTAGATTTTTTATTTTGTATTGCAAATAATTCTTTTTGAAACAATGTTATATTTCATATGCACTTGTTTAAAGACATGAGTTGGGAATACGCATTAGTAACATCAAAAAACTGTGTGTGTGTGTGTGTGTGTGTCCTTGAATGGTTGTGAAGGAAGCAAATAGTAGTAATCAGTCTGGGGTTATGAGGACGTCCGCAAGGGGATTTCAAAAGAATACCGTGACATCTTAAGAACTGTAAATGCTGTTGTCATTCATCAAAGGAACAATGATTGCCTCTTTCTTCATAATACATCCAGTGGATGAGCGAAGATCTGATTTTTATAGCTTCAGAGGTAGTTTCATCTGACAGTATGCCAATCTAAATTAAAAAAACAATGAATAATCGAATAAGATGCTGCAATGTAAACAGCGTTTTCTGATCACCTAAAACAGTTCATACTCAGAGTTAGCAATATTTGAATTAAGACATGTGGAGAAACCTTTGTTGCATTTTGAAGTCATGTATGTGTCTTATTCTATATTGTCCTGCTGGACCAGCATTAGATGACATGGACATACAATGTTTACGAACTGTTTGACGACACTTGTCCTGCATTCGATTGCTAACACGTCATAGGACGGAATGTTGACAAGACTAATAATCAGACACTAACTCATATATTATTTAAACATCATAATCAGAATAATATTGTTCTCTCTAAACTTTCTGACTGACTCATCTTGTCTGTATCACTCACCCCAACAGCTCATTCACTTAAAGGCGAATATCTATATAGATCTTCATATATGGGTCATATATAGTTGCATATTTTGCCAAGTACTGCAATTTTTTTGCATACAGCGAAGTAGGGACTATTTGTGAATAAATACACATTTGGGGTGTTAGTGAGTATTTACAGCAGCAGGATAGTGGCACATTGATGTGTTTTTAATGGAGCACTACAGGAAAAAGGAATAAGATTTATCAGACTTTGGATACGGAGACAACAGTTGTTTGCAAGATGAATTAATTCTTGGTTTCTTTTCAATATATTGATGGAAAGTTGTTTATGAAATATTGTCAGAGTTATCTTTTAAACACCAACATTTACTTTGGGCGTTTCCATCCTGAACTCATTATGAATCATGAATTGAAGTCAATGTAGCGAGGACTGCACAGTGCAACTATTAACCTGTGCATACACTTTGAACATATTTTTGTAGAAGAAATGAATGCATCTTTCAAATGTACACTGAGCTACTTGCGGACTGTTTGACATTTTCTATCCTCCAGCTCTCCTGCTGCATAATCAAACTCGCACCATCTGTTTTTCATCACCATACTTAAGGCAAGGAAAAAAGAAAAAGCCCTTGAATATCAGAAATTGCTGGAACACATTTAGTAAAGCCTCGACACTCCAAACCTACCTGGCCTCATTGATGTAGCAATTTCACACAAGAAATACAATAATGGCACATGACCCGGGCCATCCGCTCCACTGTCACTTCACAAAAGCCCCCCTCTGGCAACCGATGCAGAAGGTTCAGGCGCAAAAGAGCCAATTTCTGCAGAAGCTTCGCCCCGCCAGAGTCATAGAAATTCTCAAGAGTGCCTTTTTATGACTGAAGATTTAATGTACAGTTTTCACATTTTGGCTGCACGGTGGTGAACGGAGTTAAAAGTCCTTGAGATATTCCCATTGGTGCACTCAAAGGCTGTAAAATGATTTACGGCAAAATCAACCCCACTGAAAATGCATTGGCTGCAACAAGTGACAACTTTTTAATCTTTTCAAACCACCATTTACTTACTATTTATATCAGAATCAGAATCCTTTATTGTCATTGTTTAACATTGTCACCAATATTCAACATTGAAAATTCTTTTTGCAGCTCTTCTTGTTCCAGCAGCGATCGAAAGATTTTAGAATAATCAAAAAGTAAAGAAGTAACAAAATTGAAATGTACAGTATTTTTTTTTCCCTTTATAAAAACCCAGCTAAAAGATAAACATATTAAAGTGTGACAGTGCAGTAACAGTATAATAATAATGACAGTGCAAATAGTACAGTGTACAGTAGGACAGTAAGTCTGACTGTCCACCTGAGTAGTAGTGCAAAAAGTATTGATTTTGTGCAAGAATTACAGTTCCAGAATAATAAATAAAGATTCACATTGAATACCCGTGGGATAGACTGTGTGTGTCTGTGTGTGTGTGTGTGTTTGTTGTTTACAGTCCTTGGGTAGAATGGGAGAGGGGGGTAGGTATGTGTGTGTTTGATTTTTAACAGTCCTTGGAAGGTGTGGGTGTGGGTGGGGTGATGGCTTTAACGGCCTGAGGGTAAAAGCTGTTTAAGAGTCTTATGGTTCTGGCTTTGAGAGAGCGGTATCTCTTACCAGAGGGGAGGGGGGCGAATAGGGCATGTCCGGGGTGTGTGGGGTCTGTGCTAATGTTAATGGCCTTCTTATGGAGTCGGCTAGTGTAGATGTCTCAGTGTGGTCCCTATGACTCTTTCAGCTACCCTCACCACCCTTTGCAGGTCCCACCTTTCCTTGATGGTGCAGCTGGCAAACCACACTGCACAGCAGTAGGTCAGGATGGACTCTATGGTGGCCCTGTAGAAGTTGACCAGCAGGGGGCGGGGTAGGTGGGCTTGCTTCAGCTTCCTGAGGAAGTAAAGGCGTTGATGCGCCTTCCCCACCTGATTCGAGGTGTGGACGGAGCAGGTGAGGTCGGCTGTGATGTGGACTCCAAGGAATTTGAAGCTCTCCACCCTCTCAACCTCCTGTCCATCAATGGAGAGGGTGGGGAGCACAGTTCTCTTGGATTTCCTAAAATCCACGATTATTTCTTTTGTTTTGTTTGTGTTTAGATCCAGGTTATTGTGGGAGCCCCAGTCTGTCAGGCGTCTGACCTCCTCTCTGTAGGCTGACTCGTCGTTGTTATTTATCAGACTTGACGATGGTGTTTAAGGGGTGGATGGGGTAGCAGTCGTGGGTGAAGAGGGAGAAGAGGAGGGGGCTGAGGACGCAACCCTGTGGGGTTCCTGTGTTCAGGATGAGAGTGGAGGAAGTGCGTTCTCCCATTCTGACACGCTGAGGTCTGTTGCTGAGAAAGTCCATAATCCATGTACACAGTGAACCGCTTAAGCCCAGGTTGCTTAATTTCCGGATCAGTTTATGGGGGACAACTGTGTTGAAAGCTGAGCTGAAATCCACGAACAGCAGCCTCACGTAGGTGTTGCTGTGATCCAGGTGAGTGAGCGCTGTGTGGAGAGCCGTCGTGACAGCATCCTCCGCTGACCTATTTGCTCTGTAAGCATACTGATGTTGGTCGAGGCCAGCACGGATGGCAGACTTGATGAGGGGGGTGATGAGTCTTTCGAAGCATTTGGTAATGATCGGAGTGAGAGCAACCGGGCGGTAATCGTTCAGTTGAAGCAGTTCACTGTGCTTTTCTTCGGTACCGGGACGATGGTGGCAGTTTTCAGGCAGGTGGGAACAACAGACAGCTGGAGTGAGAGGTTGAAGATATTATATATTATATATTAATAGATTACTCCAATAATTGGTACAACACATGAAACTATAATTTCAGTGTTAAATATAGATTTATTTATGAAAATGTACCTTGGGTGTTCTGTGTTTAGTACTTTATTCCATGGATTTCCATGAAACTTGGTGAAATGATGTGATGAGTCAGGGAGGAACCCATGCACATTTTGGCATGATCTAGGAATTGTTTCCCTGTCGTCGCTACTGTGAATAATTAACATTCGACCAATTTTCTAGAGAGTAATTAATAAATCACTTTTATGGAACTGATATCAATGAGTGTTTGCAATTTGGTGGTATTAGTTTTTGAATAGTACTTAAAAGACGATGAGCAGCATGAAGGCAAAAGCTATAGTACAAACACTTGTTTGTACATGTACAATAATATATTACGGGTGGAAGATTTGATGAGCTACCATCCATTATCTGTATTTGCTTATTCTTTTTAAAGGGTTGCAGCACCAATCCCAGCAGCCAACATAGAGTCGAACCGTTGAAACGCCACATAGAAAGAACATGCACCACTTTGCCGCCCTAGATTTCACTGTTGCTGCATGAGGATCTAAGCCCACTTATCCAAACACTTTGTCTTGCTGTTTCTCATGCTGGTTCTGGTTCAAAAAGCACAGGACAAAAATACAAACTCTTGTCTATTGTCCCGTTAACCTCGTCAAAACAAGGACGTGCTGACGCTCAAATGAAACACACACAAGTCATAATGACTGACATGCATTCCAGCTCTATTTTGTTTTATTTTATCACTTCTGTATGCAGCAGTGTTCACTTGGCCTCCTCTCTTTAGTTCCCCGAGGTCTGTAATGACTCGAGAGGCCAACATCACTAAAGCGCCTCAGAAGATGTGGATGTGGTTATAGATGCAGAAGATTTTTTTCACTCAATCAGAAAAGGAAGTCCAGACTTTGAGGTTATATACGCAAAATACATCAGCGAGACTACATACACATACTATCAGTGTTACTACGATGAGGCAGTCTCAAGATTTGCTTCCTGGTTGGTTCTTATCAGTCACGACTTGTAAACACTATTGTCAGGAACATTTCCACCTTGTCATCGATCCAAGAAAAGAAATCCCTGCTCTTAAACATTGTTATTTTTCCTTTGTATTATTTTCTGTAACCAAGCCACCGTCTGTAGTGTTAACGGTAAACGTACGTGAATAGTCATGTGATGTGTGTTGGTATTGTATTGTATTGGGTTTTGATGAATTAATTGACTGATGCTGATGATATACAAAGTAAAAGTATAATAATGCACTTTCTTGTAAAGGTGTGTAGCCTTGTAATGTACCTGTCATGGCCCCTTGCTCTTTTATAGTGAGCCCTACAAATGCACTGTATTTGAAATGCACAGTGCAGAGTGGATACAAGCAGTGTAGATTTTAGTGTATCCCCAACTGTTAAAAATACAAGTACACACTCCCACACTGACTGTTTTCACACATAATCGACTATAACACAGCACACCACATAAATCGAAACAACTAATTCAATCAAGTCTTATGGTGTTACAGGTTTGTTTGTTGATAATGGCTGTAAACACGGAAATAGAGCAGATTTGCAACAGAGGTCCCTGGTAAGGAATCAAACTGCTGACGTAGCGGTTATGTGTCTGATTCAGCCAAACCAGCAGGCTACTACACTATAGGCACTCCTCAAATTACGTTGTATAACAATCCAACTCTGAACATCTTTTTGTAGTCACTGTAGCACATGGAAAGATTAGTGCACATTGCATATATAGGATCTTAGGTTGTTACTAGCCCATACTGAGGATACAAACTTTCAATGGGAGCAGAGAGGTAAGGTTGTTTTAAATAGATGAATATGAAGCTGTAATGATTACTGATTGTCAGTGAGAATCTACATTTAACAAAATATAGACACGTGCACAATTATATTTTAATTCATTTATGTACATTTTATACATGGAAAAATGTCCTTAAGGTAAATTCCTCTTAAAGTTTGTGGTTATAATATACTTTATTTATATAGCACCTTTAGTAGCCTTGCTTTACAAGTTATATATACAAAATGCCAACAAAAGGAAAGACATGACAAACAGTAAGAAACAATTTGAAAACATTGTGAAGATCATGCAGAAATAGATATAGAAAAGAGTAAACACAAGAAAAAATAAAACATTATGCAGTGATTAACACAGACAGTAAGATCCCATAGGATCAACGCACATAATATTGATTATTTTACTGATTGAGAAATATTCATGTCTACATAATGCGAATGGAAGACTCTATTATGATACTATTTCTGCTTATTCCGTCCTTAGACCTTTATTCGAGTTAAGATGTTGTGTTCTTATATGATGTTTAGATATTTTAATGAGCGTGGCCACGCTGCAGTGAGAACAAACACTTTATAAAAACCTACGCCGCTGTCCTGACGCTGAACTTTTAAGGTCTGCTCCAAATCAGTTTAGACTAATTTCACACTGTCATTCTAAGTCAGCAGAAGGAGCCGTCAAACCCAGCGCGGCTAATGCTGTATGTTGTTTCCCCTCTAATGGCTGCCTGCTCGGCTCAGATCCGAACGCTTTCTGAAGTGGCTCTTCCCTCGAGTTGATAAGTGTTACTAAGAACCAACAGTGGATTGCGGCAGAGGAACAGCAATATTGTTAAAAGTAATAGAAGTGCTCTCGCCTAATGCACTTCACATTTCACAACTGACGCGGGGGGGGGGGCTGACGTCTGTTTGCATTTTTCACAGCTGCGACTCAAGACAACGCCTGTGGTATTTTGTAGCCACGGCTCGTCTCCCAGTCGCCGTTTACAGATGAGAAATGAATTGCACAACATCAGCACCGTGCCTAATGAACATAAATCATAAATTATGACTTAGGATGCCAAACTGAATTTATACGGAGCAGCATCAGACCCTTTGTTGGGGGGGTCGCTGGGTCTTGAACCCAGTTCCTCACCCAGATCTCAAGTGGCTAACACAGGTTGCAACACTGCAGCTGTAATATGACGTAAATCAGAAATGGCTGAGGGAGAAACAGAGCTCGTGGAGTAGCACAGCAACGATGGGAAGTTGTTACGAACACAATGGTGAAATACTGTGGATGACATTATGTAAATCCTCATCTGGAGAAAATTGATTCACAGTATTTGGTTTCTCTCTTCTCCGCGGATCTTTACAATGCTCGCAGCCACAAACAAGAACAAACTCCTTTATACGACAAATCCTGCCTTTTGTGAGCCTCCTAATACCATCTGATAATCCACAGCTGAAAATCCTCCACATAATTCCAGAAACAACAGTCATGCATTGCACCAAATATTAGTCATCTTATAAACTAAACTCCTGGCAAGGCTGATTGAATTTTCGATCTTAATATTGAATATTTTTAAATGCAATAGGACTTCTATAATATCATACCATCAAGTGCATGATCACTGAATGTTATCTTATTTTTGAAAATGGCTGCCACATCTAAATTTTACACTTTAAATTATAAAGCATCTTCTTGTTTGTGAGTTATGTTACTATTTGTGCTATGACAATAAAGTACTGATATACAAAGTATATATAATACTAAGATCCATTGAAAATGATGTTTACAATAGTTAATCTGTTTTTGATTAGTCAGGATATTGACACAAGACAAAACCCAAAGACTTAAACACATCTGATAAATGTCCAGTCAACAAGACACAACTTGTTTTATTTTATCTTAAACCAAAACCGTTATCTTTTCTGAACACACCCAAGATCCTGAGTTGCCTAAATCCAAATACATACACACATAAAATCTTATTTTAACTTATAAAAATAAGAATTCAGTCAGGCAGTTTGACCTAGTTTCCTAAATTTTGACTTTAAGTTTATCCAACTTATTCCAAGTTAAAGTAACTCAAGCAAACATGCTCTAGTTGACATCTTTAGCTGTAGACAAATTTATTTTAACCAACTATCATGATTTATAATAAAAACATATGTGATGTGCAGATTTTTACTATAGTTTCCATTAAACCTCAAATCCCCCCAAAACATCTGACTACATAATCCATCAGCTTTCCTTCATATTAAAATATGCATTTTAACATAAATGCATCAGGAACTCCTGCATTAATGAAAAATTAAGGTTAACACTATAGTTTTATTCAATACAAATTACCTGTTGGGCAACATTAAAGATAAAACCACAAATTAAGTCTTTTTCACTTCAGATATTTTGGAGGAAGACGAAGGACATGTTAACAATGACTTCTTTTAATTCAAGTGTCCCAACAAACATGTGACATTGAGCCACACGAGCATCCTTAAACTGAAGCAGCTTAATGGAATTAAGGTGCATTTGAGGAACTGGTTTCGTCCTGTTTTATGATGGAAGTGGTCACCAGTTACTTCAATTATATTTACTCCAAAACTGTTTAACCCTGAGACTCCAAAAGTGTTTTGTGGACTCAAAAACCTCATCCACCCCTCCATCGGTATAGTGGTGGATAATGAGTGAACTATCCCTTTAACAGAAATAAGAAGACAAAATTCCAATGGGCTGAATTCCCTGCTGATTTTAAACGACAAGTGACGGTGCGACCTCTGGCGGGGCTCAACACTTCAAACGCTTTCAAATTGACTTTTGCAGAATTTAAAAATCACTACTTATTGAAAAAACTACTCCCTATCTGCAGCTGTTGCACCGCAGGCTGCCTGATTAGCTGTCTGTCTCGGGCCTCCTGGTCGACAGCATGCGTGCACGGGCGAGGTGGTGGCGGCGCGGGGTGGACGAGGCTGGAGGACATCCCTGTCTGAGTATGTTGACTATGATTAATGACTGAGAGGGAGGTTAAAACAGTGATTACACAGCAGCTGGCATGCCTCCACTTTTAACATCAGCCCTCTCTTCACCTGTGTCTCTCATGCTGCCGGAGTCTGTAAAGTGAGGAAAGGAGAGAACGTGAAATGGTTGGACTGAGGGGAAGAAAATTCCTCTCCTGTGCCTTTTGTACTTGGTGAAGATGGGACTGCAGCAGTCCTTCTAACAGCAATCGTTCTAATCATAGATTAGCAACTGTAAGTAGGCACAACAAGTCTGTCCAGCTTTTTTTCCGTTACAGAACCACAAACACCATCTGAAGTGCAAGGAATGGATTTAACAATGTGTTTATCGGCCCAGACGCTGGCTGCAGTTATATAGTGGAGCTTTCTTTCTTGAAAGGCCAAGGAGGAGCTCTAACCACAGTGGTCGGGTTAGGTTACATTAACTGGATGTCATTGCTCTTTTCTCAACCTAATACAGCATTTACTGTTGTAACGTTGAAGTGTAAACACATTAACATGTACAGCTAAGCAGCCCATTACATTTACTTTTTGTACTTAACATATTCATGTTCATGGCTAAAAATCTCAACAACATATAGACCCTTTCACAAGAGTTGTACTTTAAAAAGACTCTAACAAACTAACATATGAGCCTCTCACTGTTTGTTTTCCAATACGTGCCATTATGAAAACTTTTATTTTACAGAATAAACAATGCAAAAAAGATCTGCCTTTGTGTACATTTGACGTAAAAAGGTTTATTTTCTTAATTCAGATATTTGGTAGTATTTGCTTTCTGGGTATTGTTAGTATTACTATAACTGTTTCAGGATTTTTTCATCCCTTGGCATCTGCCCCCAAACAATCCCATCAGTCAGGCGGTAATAAGCCATTCAACAGTTTCAGACATTGATGTTTGTCTTACCTCCGTCCAGACAGTTAAATCTGCGAAAATCTTATTTCATACCTAAAGTGCACATGTACCGAGCGAGAAAAGAGAATTAGAACTACACAGATGGAGATGTTGAGATGTTTTTGACGTTAGTTAATCTATACTAAGATTTAAAAAACACTGAGGTCTCTGTATTATCATGGATTTAAGTCTCATTTGCTCGATAGAGCTCAACATGAAGCTGTGGTTTTGATCTGAGGACACTGGAGAGAGCTTTTTTCAGAAATTAGTCCTGTTCACTCTCTCAGCTAAACCTGATCAATGTGATAATCCCCACATCAGAACAGACTTCTGGCTGATGTTCCCATGGCAACCATATTTCTCGCCAGCCTTTTATGCTGACTTGGATCTTTGAAATAATTTGTCCGATAGAACATATGTATGTCTACCGTGTCAGCGAATGTCAGTCGACAATAAGGAGAGAGATTGAAGTTGTTTTTCTTTATCACCCCCGTGGTGTTGACAGAGGGTCCTCCTACCGGCTCAGTGATCCACAACGAATGTGGTCATTTTGATTTTCATCCTCCTCTCTCTGTTGTCTGCTCTCTGTCAAACTTTCTCCAACAATAGGTGCAAAAGTCGCAAAAAATATATATGTGTCGCTAGAACTCTGCACTATAGACGGAATATGAAATCATCTCTTTTCCTGGAACGATTTCTATTTTGCAGTGTGAATCTGTCATGTTATCAAAACACAGTATTGAAATAATAGTAAGATATTTGTCACATGCAGAGAAGTGGAGATATTTGTCAAATAACTTATTTTCATGATTTTAGAATAGTTTCATTATGCATAGTTTAAAAATTGGTCTCATGTACTATGAATCCACCAGCTGGCGACCATGTGTCTCAAATGCCATTGAGCAGGATGTGTACAATCACGGTCGGTGGTTTGATCTCCAGCTCCTCCAGTCTGCCTGCTGAAGTGTCCTCGGGCAAGTCATTGATCCCCAAACTGCTCCTGATGGTCGAGCGAGCATTGTGTGACTGAGGTGTGATGGAAAAAGTGCTGTGTATATTAGTGTAAAGCACTTTGAGAGGTCGATAATAGTGGGAAAGCACAAAATAAACTTAAACTTCTTCTGTCACTGAGTCGTGCACCAGCTCTCTGCTGATCCCGGTTGATCACGTCCAACTTCAGTTCAGCGTTTGGAAACTTTGAGGATTGCAGTGAGACCAGAGAGGCTGAGATAACTCACAGAGGGTTAACAGGCAGAGACGATGATGTGGAGCGGCCACACGACCGATTGTTGTAACTAACTGTACAGAGAAAGAGCATCAGCCCCCGCGTTGCCAAGCGACATAGTGTTTTATCGGCGTTTGTCAGCTGCAGCAGTCACGCTGTTTACACATCCCCGCATTTCCTGCTGCTTTATCCCGCTGTTAATTTGATAAGAAGTAGCAGGCTATCAGATATTTGCAGGTTAATGTTATCTGTGCACTCCTGCCGTGGCATTCAGATGTTTATATATTTGTTTATTAGATCAATAAAGTTCGGCCAATTAACAGAAACATGGCTTTGTATAATGCAACACCGCTCGCCTCCTCCGCAATTACCACTGAGTTGAATAAACAACTTTAAAACGATTTAAGAGGGTTTACTGGACGACTGTTGCATTTACACATTAGTTTTGCAAATAATAATAACAAAACTATTTTTCTAAAGCACTTTTCTGTAGAGGCTACAAAGTGATTTACAGAATACACATGAATACAACAAAATGAGAGCCTAAAATAAACTATTAAACAAACATTTGTTAACACCAGTTAAAATTCTGTCAATAAAAGTCATTAAAAGCAATTTTACTTGTTCTACTTTTACTACTCGAGTAAACTAACAGTATTTTACTTGATTACACCTTTACTGGATGTCACGCCCCCCCCCGCTCTCCGTTAAAGAGGTAACGGAGAGCAGAGGCTGAGCACCAGAAATGAATTCACATCATGTCCCTGCACTGACGGCTCCTCTTTCTCTCCGTCAGTGATTTACACAAGTGCAACATGTATAAGCTGAGGAGGAGCAGGAGCCGGGGAACAACAGTGTAAGAGGAGTTTGACAGTCCCCCCCACTCTGATCATTCTCAGAAGAGCAGTCCCCTGCCCAGTGGCATGTGGATGTGTATAATGGAGATGGATGGTGGCTGGCTCGGCCACGCCACGGAACAGATGGGCTCCTCCCTAAACGCCTGTCTGCCAGCCTCCATCAGTCTCCCTGCCGACAGACCCCCGGAAGAGAGCCCAGGCTCGATATTGGCCCGCTCAGGTGTGTGTGATTTGTGTGTGTGTGCGTGCGCTCTTCTTTTAAAAGACTGACCGACTTAAAAAAAAAATCATGTTGACATATTGAGCTTTGAAAAGATCTTGATGAATGAAAATTTCAGGGTTTCGTGCTGACAAGTTGTGAAACTTTGGAAGCGAATCAAGACGAAGTGATGCCAGACATGGGGTGCAGGCAGAACTGCAGCGAGTTGTCCCACAATCCTCTGGGAGCTTGTGCAGCTTTTGTTGTCACCCTGCCTCTTACATGTTACTTCTCCCACTTGATCCATGCATTTAGTTGTGTGTCTATACGATGCACGTTTATATCAGTGTGTAAAAATCGTGTGGTCGTGCTTTTGTGTTCTGTCTGTCCTGGGTTCGTACCAGATGCTGTGAAGTTCAGTCACTAGGCGGTCAAGGCACTGACACTTCGACTTGTTTAATTAAGCTGCTGGATCAATAAGCGCTTTGATTTCCTCCCCTCCCTTTTTTTTTTTTTTATCCCTGCCTCGAACGCCATCTGTTCACCGTGACTCAAGCAAGACCAGTACAACCTTTTCTGGGATAATCTGAGAGGCCCATTAAAAGTCCATCAGCACAGCAGCGAAAGATTGCAGGGGAAACAGTTTTTAGCTTAGTTGGTAAAACAGCATTTCTGCAAATGTGGTGTTTTTTTTAATGCTTTTTGATATGGTTTCTTGGAACACAAAAAAGCTGTGGCAATGATGAATTAACAGCATTGAAAACAAGATAGAATGCTCTGTGTTTGAACTTACAGTGGACAAAACCGAAAACAACATTGTGGTAAAAGGCTATGTTGATTTTTACCATTGATAAGTTATTCTTCCAGTCACCAAATCAAATGAAAAGACCAAAACCAGCAATGTGACTACTTCAGACCATCTGCAATCTGCTCATCTCAATGACGATCTGAATCTTTTGAAAAGATTACAGTTTATGTTATTTTTTAAAGGCCAACTTAAAAAATAAAAGAAACCACTTTAGTTTTTAGCAAATATACAACTTGAAGGTCCAGTGTGTAAGATTTAGGTGAAAGGGATCTGACAGAAATTTAATGGAGAATAATCCTCATGATGTTTTCACTAGTTCGTTTCATCTAAATTGTATGAATTGTAGTTTTCTTAAGCCCAGAAAAGACCCTTTATATTTAAATACTTTATATTTACATCGAGGGGACCCTCTCTACAGAGGCTGCCATCTTTTTTTACAGTAGTCCAGACTGGAAAAACTAAACACCTTTTGAGTTTTTATGACAACTGAAGCTACCACAGGTTCTTTATCATGTTTGGAAGGAGAGGTTGAGATGATTTCAGCAATTTCAACACAAAATTATATCACAATATTCTACACACTGTACCTTTAAGGCTGTTTTCATCCACAAAAAACTATGTGTTAGTGAGTTTTTCCAGCAGCACGGTCAAAAAGAAATTATATGTGTGTGTTCCTGGTAATGAAGCAACACATCAACCAGTGCTACAGCTCCTGTCTGTGTTTTTAATAGACTTTGGTTTCAGTCTGCCACATTTGAGAAATCCAGACACAAAACCAGAGTGTGAAGGATCAGAAACTAATGAAAACAATGAATGCCAGTGTCTTTACAAGCCAAAGGTCAGAGAATGGTAGCGTTGTTAATAAAGTTGAGCACAGGTGATGGACAGGATGCTTTGTTTCTTCCGGGCAGCCGGTCTTAGGAGCACAGACGAGTAAGATAAATGTGGCTTTGGATAAAGAGAAAATAGTTTAACTGCATATTTCATTTTTTCATTTCACTTTACTGTCCACTGAAGGTTTTGTTGACTTAATTGTCATCATCACTCACTCTGCTGCCATTTACACATGGCTGTTGTTTTGATGATCTGAATGTGGGTGACGGAGATCACTGGTCCTCCAGCTCCATGCTGTTTATTTAGCAGCTTACCAACTGGCCAATTAGTCAACATTAGCTGTGAATAAAGTACCAGCTGTTAAACATCAAGAAGTCCAATTTTATGCGTGTGGCTCATTTGGAAAAACGGGCCTGTTTGTGCAACTTGCACAGAAAGTGCAGGAGTGAGGAAGCTTTATTCAGTTGGACCAGAGATGGCGAATAAACCGTAGTGCAAACTAATATAGTGTAATCTTTTTTTTATTCAACACAAATCAGATTTGCTCTTGTGTTTTCTTATTGGCTGTGTTTTGTTGTTCTTGTGTTTTGTGATTTGCACAAAGTCATAGCCAGATCATCAACAGGCTAACTGCAGGCTATTTAAAATAACTAAATGATTGATTTTTATTTGATTGATGAGAAGAAAAGTCAAATTGGCTGCCATGCTTTGGAAAACATCCAAAATACAGTATGATACAAGCTTAAAGTCTGATATTAGATCAATGGGGACAAATGTCAGATTTCATTGTATTGTCTCTGTAGTTTTTATTTGTGGAAAGTTTCTTGTTTTTCCATTTTTGATGTTGGGCCAATACTGGTTTCCTAAAGTCTAGTTTCCTAAAATGAGTGGGGTAGTTCAGAAAGCGTGTGTGGTGGAGTTATAACTGCATGATACTGTTAGCACCCTATGATTAGCACAAAACTTTGTCCACAATTTGTGTCCACATGTTTTTTTTTTAATGTCATTGTCCTTTTCTTGCTTAGGCGTACAATTTGAATCTTCCTCTGACCTCAAAATGACCCAGACCGGATCGATGCTCACCCTCACTGCATCAGTTTTAATTGGACTCTTCTATCTTGAGGCCTTTAGTTATTTAGTATTTAGTTTATCTTTGATGCTACTACTGAGGACTCAATATGCTTTCTGTCAATACTGTCTTTCATCTCCCTCGACAAAGAGACTTATGTTCATAAAAATAAAAAAGTTCGGTCTACTTCAGGTTAGAAAAGATAAAAAAGAAACAAAAGAAAAACGAGGCATCACTGATTCAATAGACTGGTGATCCTGGTGCTGGACTGAGACACGGGCCGATGAAATTGTCTCTTCTCTAGGATTATCCCGTTGTTGATGGAAGTGACAGGCCGCCTGTCACTGTGGGATTCCCATTTGGGGGCAAAGACGACTGCTTTGGCTGTATTCAACCATCCTGGCTCATCACTCTCAGAAACTCTGTATCCAAATAGAGCCTGCGGGCTCGGCAGCGCTCCCACCAACAGACGCTCTCCCCTTTATACACAGAGCTGGTGGTGAGCGGCTGAAGGAACTGTGACAGTAATGCAATCGTTACAGCCACATCCTGTCAGCAAGTTTAGTCAAGAGAACGGACCAAATTGCCTTGTTTGTGGCCTTGGCTCTGTTTCTGGTGAGATGTCGGCTTTTATAGAACTCAACAGCTTCCAGGATGTTGGGCTGCTTTGCTCAGAAAATTGTGCTGTATGAAATGGGCAGCGGTGGATATGTCTTTGCGACATGGTCCAAGAAGGAACTCATTAAATATTGGAACAGATCCGCATAAACATGGCAAGATAGGGCAGTAATCTTGGTAGAGGTATGCACTCTCCGAATTCCCTTCAAGCTTGTTTGTCAGGATTACACTTCAGAACTGATTCTCTTGAAATTTGCAGGAAAGATGATACATGGGCCCAAAACAGTTTTTCTTTAACTTTGCGATAGAGGTAATTTTTTTACATTTTCACTGATTTCCAAGGGAATATTTTGTGGAAGTTGAGCTCCAAACGTGTAAATACCAACGTGCAGTCCATGGATGCATTTTCTACTTGTTCTGGGGCTGGTGGAGTGCTGTTGCAAACATTGCTCCGCACGAGTGTGGTATTCTTAAATGTGCCTCTCTATAACAAGGTCTCTGGATTGTGTCGGAGTTCACACGGAGAACGTGACGTTAGAGCTCTGGTGGGAAATAACCGATATTTTCTGCATCATCAATCAAGAGGACAAACCTCAAAATCATTTTAGTTTCTATGTTTGCATTTGTTCAATAGAAATTAATGATGTATTTTTTCAGACTTCACACTTGTTTTGTGGAAAAGCATCATCTGTCACAGTGCCCAGTTATTTCATTGTCAGCTGGAGAGGAGACCAGCTCCCAAATCTGTGCACAACCAATTTAAAACAATACTGTTGCATTCCTAGTTCGCAAAAAAAAAATCTGTTGAGTCAGAATCCTATCATCAATCAGGTTGCAGTTTTTTTTGTCAATTTCCCAGTTTATTGCAACAGAAAATTTTGGGATGCAGGATGTCACAATCCTGCACACACCTATCCGTTAATCTCACTGTATTCAGCTCTACTTGTATTAAACATGAAGTCTTATGGAAATGTCACTGCATCTAACCGAGGGAGACTTTAGCTCTCACTTTGGCTTGTGCCCTGGTTGCTCCAAACTTTTTTCATTTTACAATCATTGTGCTCCTGGGAACACTCAATGCTTTAGAAATTGTTTTACACCCTTGCCCTGATCTATGTCTGGCCACAAAGTTTTATCGCAGAGGTCTGCAGAGAGTTCATTGGACTTCATGGCTTTGTTTTTGCCCTGACGTGCAGTGTGAATTGTTGGACCTTCTATATACACTCGGGTGCGTGCCTTTTCTAAACTATGTCCAATCGATTCAGTTTGGCTGAGGTGGACTCTGTCAGGTTCTAGACTCAGAGGATGATTAAAACAAACAGTAAGAATCTGACCAGTGTCACAGAAAAGATACTTTTCTTAAGTAGGAGATTGTAGGTTTTTTAATATATTTGTCAATTTCAATTTTTTTTTATTACAGTATATTGAGCATAAATTGAGCAAAACTGTAAATTTATAAATGTTTAATTAAATCCACAACTCAATTCTGTCTACTTTCTGCAGCAAGTGTAGCTCTGTCAGTCAAAAAACATTCTCAAACATGATAAGTGATGCTAACTGGGTCTTTCCCTTGATATTAATGTAAGTTAAAGAAGTTTACGCAACAATTTGAGACGGGATGCAAAGTTGAGAAATAAAAGGACATGTAGGCACAGGACGGCAAGGACAAAAATAGGTAAAGGTGCATCGGTTTCGTTTTTATTTTTGTCACAAAACAAAATCTACGTACTTGACAGAATATTCACAGTGAAGTGACAAAGTCGACAGAATAGGGTTACAGTGTACAAACACAAAAAGGAGAAACGGCACAGAATTACTGAAACCCAACATGATAAAAACACAAAATATTACAAAAATTTGGGATATTATTTATAGATTTGTATGAAGCCACAACAGCAAAAGTTATTGTTTGTTTTTGACGAAGTTATCTTGAAGTTTAGAGATGCAGGATGATGTCCTGATTTACAACGTGTGACTATACTGAGCTGCTGCCGAGGTTTGGCCAAGTTCACCTGCATGAGTGTGTGTGTGCACAAAGTGTTTTCACCGCAAAACACCACAATGAGAAGAGTCGGTAATGGAGGGGGAGAGGCAGAGACAGAGCATGACAAACGGGACTTGTAAGTAAGTAGGGGAGATTACACTGGTTGCTAAACTCTCCATGGGGAAAACGTTAAGCAGATCCAATGGATGAAGTAATTCAATTTGAGCCCCTGAATAATGGCATCATTTGCCATGGAATTAGCATCCGCCACTATCAATCAGCACAACGACAGACTAACACAAGCTGCGCCCACCAAGGACATGTGCTTTCTGTGAAATTCAACTCATTTATCAGCGTAACTTGACTGTTGTCACAGCAGCGAGGCGAGGCGAGGCGAGTATTTATGCTTATTTTCAACAATGGGCGCTTTTTCTAGGTCATGTGCAGAAGTACAGTTCTTGAATCCTGAGCATATTATTTCTCTGTGACAAATTTCTGACCTGTTTTTGCATTTATTCATTGTTTTTGCTGCAAATTAGAAACATAGTTGTTTTGGTCACCAACCAATTTTTATCTAGATATGACAATCTCCTAAAATTGGACAAATTGCCATATTAGCTTCAACAGCTTTGACTTGAGATTTTAAAAGTTTGAAGAGAAGTAATCAGTTCTGAACATTATTCTTATACAAGGTTTTGTGAGTCAAAGAAAACGTACCCTTGGTTACAAGCATGTCTGAGTGGGCTTTTTAGAGAGCAAGAATTAAAAATAAATATTTAAAAAACAGTTAAAATCTCAAAGTTTGAAAGGTTCAGTGTCACTTATTCAAGTAAAATCATCATCAAAACAATGTGACCTTTTATAGCTGGTGGAACAAAAATAAGTACATGGGCTTCCTTATATGACATTTTCATGTTTTAATAAAGTGAATAAGAGTTACATATTCTTTGAGCTCATTTAGGTTTACCGAAGGTGTGATTATAGTTAAAAAATCTGAAAAATAAAAGTGAAATCATAGGACAAGTCAAACTATAAAACTAGGTTTTTCTGCAGTTTGCATAAAAAACATGAAAAGTAAAAACAACAAACCTCTTTCACCTCACCTGAAAGCACTGGTTAAAAGTGTAAATGGACCGAGAATAATTTTTTGCTCTTGGTTTGTTGAACAGTCAAAACCAAACTAGCTAAACTAAAGTTAGTTTTAGTTGCTGTTTATTTCCTGCAGTGCTTCCATCACATTCTACCATGGGGTCACCATTATACGTTCAGCGACTTCAGAGGGTTAGGCTCGATGTTGCTGAGGCTCCTGAAGTGATTCCTGCCAAATAGAAAATTCCTCTCCCCGGCTCAACAAATTGGTCCCTTTCAGCGCTGGAAATCGAACAAATTAGACAGTGCTAGTCACATCCTTTTTATGGATGGGATTTATTTCATTGTGGAGAATGCAAAGTTGACAGACGTCGTGCTGCAAACCCGTTATTAATGTCACCTCCTCACGCAAAATACCGCTGTTCATTGAAAGGCTCCGTTTTCTCGGCTCATTTTTAAATTAAATGAAAGCATAAAGGAGGTTTCTTTTTCATAGGTTGGACTGCACAACATTGCTCTACATACTAATTGTTCAAAGGTGTGACTGTAAATTGGACGAATTTGACGAGCATTGCGTAAAGTTCTGACACCTCACTGGAATATGTGGGCTGCAGAAGTTTCCCATTTAATAAATGCAGATAAAAGTGGAGAGGGAGAGAAAAGAAGAAACTGTCATGGTATCCCGCAGCTCACCTTGACTTTCACTAGAGTGTCACAATATGCTTTTCATAGGTTTAACTTCTTCTTTCATCTATGCAAAGTAGCTTTTAAAGCTCTGACACAGAAAAGTCACACAGCTCAGTTTTTAAAGCGTACTGTTTAAATGAAAACCAAAACATACTTGAAAAAGTACTTTCACAATCTCCCTTCCTATTGTGGCAGCACACAGTTTTTTTCTGTGCAAGGGCATTCGCTAAGAGGGAGTGATGTCTTCTTCTCCTGAGAAAAGACAGTGTTGTGTGGATGCTTGCTGTGAGATGACCGGGTCATCCTTATCGCTGACCGAGGCTGGCGAAAAACGTCAAAACATCCCCCTCTCTTCCAATCCGCTTAGGAGGAGGATGATCAGCACTTGTAAAGTGTCTGGCTCTGCCCAAAGCAATGTTTTTCAGGACTCTGCAAAGGGTAGCTTTCCATAAAACAACTGAAGTTCAGAGGAGTTGGTCGTTACCAATGTGGGATTGAGAATTTGTGGATTCATTAGCTCCAGATTTCATATTTTTTGCTGCAAGTCGATGTGCAAAGCAAACGGCTGGATGCTGTACCGCCCAGCAGGGAGTCCGAAGGCTTGTTGAGGGATCTATCCAAAGGTGACCCCTACCTGACTGTCAAAAGAAAAACGCTTACAAAGACCCTCTGGGATAGACAGAACTTATCCAACTGTCTAGGTGATGAGTGTCACATTGCTGGAAGTTCAGAAAAGAAAGCATACAGGCTGACACAGGAAGAATCCGATCATCCGCACTGCACTTCATGAAAAAGTGGATGAAAACCATTGCCAAGTTTCTGGAGGAGAGTGATCTGACAATGATCATCCATATCCAGGGCACAAACACAGCTGCTATTTTTGCAGAGGACAAGCAGAGACAGCGTAAACAGTAGATGTTTGTATCTGTATTTGTAGTTTCACAGATTGGACAATTTGCTGTCACAAGTCAACAAGTTGAGTTTTGCAGCTGAAAGCATTCTGTTCGAAATGAGACCTGTGGGAAAAACTTCAGAAATCACCATCTGTATTATATTTTTTCACCTTTTTTGCGTTGGGGACTTTGAAAGCGGACAACACCTACAAACAGCAACATTTTGCTCGCTGGAAAAGAAGTAAATAAAGTGTTATTTCCATTATTTCATATGAACGGCCAAAGCTTTTCAGAGCACCAATAACCTTCATGTAGTTCATGCACATACAGCATGTCAACCCCATTCAATACCTTGTGCTGCACATCCAAAACTTTATTGCAACATTTATTGGCAAGGACGAAACAAGCTCCCTGCATTATTCACATATGAAACAAAGCAAGAGAGATGCTTGACAAGCTGTTTCAACAGCAGAGCCCTGGTGACTCAAATTTCTCACATTTCTCACATTTATGTTTGAGTTAGAAAACATTACGCGATGGATTTGAAGCAGAAGAAAGAATACTGTCTTGACTTGCTCTTACTTCACCTTGAAGACTCGCATTTCTGGTCAGTCCAAAGAGTCTGTGGCGCAATAGATGGTTCCATGCAGTGGGAATTGGCTCTTGGGATCAGGTGAGAAGTTGCTCTGTTTTGGTTCTCAGCACTTTGTGGATAAAGAATGTTCCGATTCGTCTCTTCAATATTGAGCAAGTTGAACTGTTATCAACCAACAGTATAATAGTGACACGTCTGACAACTGCAGGACAGACAGAACCGATTGATCTATTGTTCAACACACAGTCAGTCAGCGTATTTACATCAATTACTTCAATAAGGTTAGTTCTGTCCACAGAAACGTCTGCCCTGCGCTGAAAACTTTACAACATGAGTAGGGACGTTTTTTCAGACTTCATGAACGGGAGTCACAGGTTACACACATGCTTGTTTAGACGGTGTGAATAGCTATTTCTTGAATTTCTTAAATGGCACAACAGTGCACAAAACGAAGGGGTTGGGCAAGTGGCAGGGCTGAGGCGTTAATTGGAACAATTTAGTGTTACCACAAACACACACACACACTTTGCTAACCACTGGAATGTTATTTCATTAATATTTTAGCTGCATTTCAGAGGCCCAGGTCTTTTGAATTATTTAAATAGTGTTAGGTGGTGTGTGAGACCACACTCCTCATAGGGCAGAGAGAAAGACTCCCCCCCCCAAAAAAAGTCTCCAGCCTGGCTTCCATCCATCGATTCCACATTATTAAAGTAAATGAGTGTTTCATTTCTGCTGCGTGACACGAGCCCAGAAAACAGTCTCCTTACACATTAGAATCTGGCTGTGACAGGCGTTAATGTTTGTACCTCAAATTTGATTACTTTTTTTTTTCTGGAAAGGTTTTTATTGAAATTGAGTTGTTTTTGTGCAGCTGTAATTAAACCTTTTTATAGAGTGAGGTGTTTGCTCTGTGTCAGAGTCCCTCAGTGATTTCAAAGCTGAATTTGCTTCAGAGATGGTATTGTTGATGTCAGTCCACCATTATAATATTTAAATATTTATTTTTTCATGACATTTGGCACATATTAACTTGCATGTTAGGATAAATTGCAATAACCTTGGTTATTATCTCAGAGTACTGCTATTGCATGGTAGTATCACACACTACATACTATATTGTCCTTTTATATAGTGAGTTTGCCATCTTGTAGTGCTGTTTAGGGAGAATTTTGTATCCCATAATGCATTGGGAAAAGCAGTGTACAACCCATAATAAGACAAATAAAAGGAGATGGTAAAAATATAGTATAAATACGTGGTCTTATTTAGGCTCCATGTTGAAATGTGTTGGCTTATTGATTACAAATGATTTAATGTTACAAATAGTAATTGGGGCTAATAATTCATTTTACCGCCTTATATTCTCAATTAATCATTTTTCCTATAAAATGTAAAAAGATACTAAACTGTCCAGAGAAAACAAATGAATAAATAGTTGCTCCTTTGGCACATTTAAACCCTTGAAGATATATTCTTTGACATGGATCACTTTGTAAGCTCAGTCCAGATATCCTCCATTTGTTCTAGTGTGAAAAGGAAGCTGTGCCATGCCTGGATAAAAAGAAACAAATGAAAAGCCTTAGAGGTGACTCAGCAGACGCAGAAGCAAACAGAACAGCTTCAATGAAAATGAGCTGAAGGTTTTAGCTGACTTGTCTTTACTCTTTATTTGAAAAGGGACGAGGAACAATAATTGCCATTTATAAAAATGCACAGTGGTTACATCACAATGAATGCACAACAGTCATTTGCACTTATTATTTTCTATTGATTCATGTGGGAAACCACTCTCCTACCAAACAAATTTGATGTGGCACATTGTAATTATGCAATTATTTTTTATTTTGCCAATGAGAATGATATATTCCTTTACATGGAACTCCTTGTACAGTGAGAATATGAGGAGTGAACGGGTGATTTCATACACAACCTCTGGTCTTAATTTTTTATCTTTATTTAATTTTTGCATTTGTAAACCTAAAGTGTGAGATTACAACTGTAATACTATATTAATTGGCTACATATGTGAAAAAAGGAAATAAAAAATCTTCAAGTTAAATGACTCAAGGGAGACAACTGAGTGACCAAACAAAACGCAGAGATCCCGCTGCTCTGAAACCAAAGAGAGCTTTAAAGTGCTGGCCTGTGCTGCAGTGTTGACATACTTGGGTGACGCTTTCTTGTAAAATGAGGTTTGTAATTACACGAGTCGCTGTGACCCAGGGTACAAATGACATGCTAATTATAAAAAATTGGAGCTGGGCAGATTGAATAACTTGGCACAAACAAGTGCCGCTGTTTACACTAACACTGTGTGAGTCAACAGTCCATCTCATTACGTTGCCAGTTAACCGGGGGGACTTGGCCAGATATGTAAGAACCTAACACTAATACATTTTCATTACCGGTGATGACCTGAGTGTGCAAGTAGATGGGGGGGGGTCGAAGAAGGGAAGCAACTCTTGGTGTTGGCAAGATTTGTTGCCTTGCTCAAGGTCACCTAGACAAAAGTTGTTTTAGTCTGTGAGATAGAAACAGATTAAATTAAAGTGTGCCTTTGCCTATAAGATTAACCTTCATTTAACAAAAAAACTAAAAGAAAGTAATATTTGAAACTGCTGCCTTTTTAATTTTGGAATATAAATATTGTATATGCTCTTATGCACATACATAATAACCTGTGGGAATGAACGCAAAATCCTTCTATAGCAGAATGAATGTGTTATTTCTGTAATCATAGCCTAGATTTGTAAAAAACGAACACCAGAGCCAAGAAGTCATCAAAAGGAAAACGAAAAACCTGAGCTTTTCCTTCGGTGCTGTCAAAAGGAGGACAAGCAAAGTGAATTTTCCTGAGATTTTAGTGTGTGAACGTTTTCTGCTTTTAAAAAAAACAGTAGCAGCGTAGACTGTTCGTTCTAAAGACAAATTAACTTAATTTAAACAATGTCTTTCCTGCCTTGTGGAGAGCTGATGGGTTGGAGGAACATTTGCTGCTTTCTCTTATAAATACATGATACATGTTGACTCGTGTGGATAAAATTCTTGTTTTTAGCATCCTGTTTGTTTTTGCTTTCAAGGCTGAGGTTAGTTGACGTTCTTTAATCCCCAGCACTTTGCGCTAAATCACGACAGGAAACACTCCCACAAATAAACGTATTAAAATTATTTCTTCTTTCTTTAACAGAGGATCTTTGCATCGTCAGTGCTATATTTTGCTATCAAGTATTCATGTTTCTGAGATTATTGTATTGGAAAGTTTGTTACAACTTTGTTATCAATGCCAAGGAGGTTATGTTTACAACATGTCAATTTGTTTTGGTCAGAAGGATTATGCAATAAGTACCAAACATATTTCCATGAAACTTGGACCTGACAGGGTCCAAAGTCCACATTTCTGGGCTAATAGGCAGATCTAGGAATTTGACATTTTCAGATCTGGATTTAATGGAACTGATAGGCCTCGGTAGAGGTGTGCACTTTCCTCATGTTGTTTACTGGTTGTACACATGTTTGTATGACGCCAGGTGACCTTGACACGTCTTGGCTTTTGCTGGATAGACACCTCCGCCCTGTCCTCGCTCTCCCACCCACCACTCTTTTGTCTTGTGACATCTGCTCAGCTTTCACTGTGCTCACATTAATATCAGGTTACAGGGCCACAGCAATGTGAAGGTGACTGGCTCAGTATTTATTTAAATGTGGCCGATGTGTTGCCACGTGGCATTGAAATACATATTTTTGACGCCTTCATATCATGTTGCGATGAATATCCATTTCCATAGAACAGCCCTGTGCAGTACAGTAATCACTCATTAGTAATTTTCCAACCCTAGCCCTCACTCCAGTAGCTACATAGCACTGCTGCCTCACAATCCTGCCGTACTTTTTTTTGGTGACATTTATAAAAGTTTTATCACAGCAATATAAAACATTACATGTCATGTTCTCATGAATCATTTGTGCCATGGAGCATCGCTTCAGGAACAGACCACAGCGCTAACAGGGGGCGATAATGGGATGTGACTTGACTCGACTTCGGAGAGTCTCCGCTTTCCATTTGTAACAGACATTAAACTGTATGTCATCTTGAATTGTTTTTCTTAGAGCATAATAGTTTGCTGCTGTGGGGATGACATTTTATTCTATAGCCATCTAACGGGGCACGTGTTCTCCAATAGATTTATCATTTTGAGGAGAAAAGATTATGCATCTACAGTAGTACTAGTAGTTCAGAAAGTCATCTCCTCTGAGTTTGAACTTTAAAAACCCCACCTCAGCCTTAGAAATGAGTGTAGATGATGATTATATAAAAAGATGGACGATCCCACTCCACCTTCTTCCACTGTACAAAAATTCAAAATTCCCGATTAACTTTATTGTCCCACAAAGTTTGTCTTGGGCTTTACACCAATGCTGCAGCCACAAAAATACACATGCACAAATCCCCATTATACTACAAACATCATGACAATTACCCTAAAGATGTGTCGATACATGACATGGTACTTTACAGTGTGTGCCTAACCATATTGCAAATACAGGATTATAATGAATACAGTCAGCAAAATTAAATAAATACATAAAATAAATAGCATCCAATAAAAAAGTATTAAAATGTATAAATAAGTAACAACAAGATCATCATCCAGTGTTTTATCTGCCACTATTTAAAATCTATTTTTGACACAGGGATAAATCTATTCAATCTGCAGCGAGGGACTCTAAACCTCCTACCAGAAGGCAGCAGCTCATACTCTGCATGCAGAATATGAGATGTGTCACTGACAATATTATTGGAGTAGCCTGTTCATAAATGTGCTCTTTAATGGCAGTGATTTTCCATGCCTTATAAATCAACTGGTACAGTTTGGTTTTTATCTGCACAGAGAGGATACTAAACAGTCTCTACACCCGATTCAACTCTTGTCAGGCCTTTAAACAAGTGTTATCCACACACACCTGCCCCATACACATGTGCTAGTAGGGGCCTATTCAACCTATATAGGTTTAGGAGGTTATTAATATCCATTTATGTCAATGATCCAGTTTGTGGAGCCCAGTCAGTACAGTAGGTATGTTATAATCACTTTTTTTTATGAAGATGGATAGATAAATTAAAGGAAGGTCATTGTGACAAAGTTAGAACTTTTTCCATTCCTGCTTCAGGTTTGTTTGCCTTTTGAAAGTCACACACTTGAAATAATGCCTGAAACAATTAGTATCCCCTTGAATCTAGTCCCTGTTCACTGTAGTCACTGGATATAATATAAAATATAAAATAGTCCCATAAAATAAAAGCTCTCAATCACGTCGCTTCAGCCCATCAAATAATTATTTAACGGGCACTTTGACTTTTAACCCTGGTTGATGTCCTATCTGCTAACATGGAGGTGACCTGGCTCGTGACGTATGCTGCAGCCAGCCACCTGGGGGCCACCAAAAGTCAGGAAGGGCCATTCGTTAAATGCTTAAAACGTTTTGAATAATTTAGACACATTGTTCTGGTAGTAATGTCCATTATTAAAAATTACGTTGTTAATTCAGGGGTGCATTAAATGATTGAGTTTTTTTTGTGTTTGTTGCACCTTTCTGGGCCTGTTCGTTTGAGTTTCCGGCAAAAACTGTTAAATTGTCTATCACAGAGGTTGTTCCCATAGCCTGTGGGCCTGCACCCAGCAGGTCATGAGTGATATTAACAAGCCAACTACCCATTCCTCTGGTTCCACCCTTCTGGTGCTTCCATTCCTCAGAAGCCAGTTTTATCCATTAGCTTCTGTCTCTGTATGATTCAAAAGCGGATTCTGTATTTGATCAAATGTGACAGTGGAAAATGTTCAGTCACAGCAACTGATAAATAGAATCATGCTGGTGTTCCAACCTCAATGTACAGCTGCAGGTTTTCTCGTGGAAACAGGACTGTGTCTCAGCAGATGAATGAATAGAAAACAACTGGATATTAGACTTTGAAAGAAAACACAATTTAGAAGTCTACAACGGCAATGAGAGAATCTTAAAAAAAGAACTTCCACACTGCTGAACTTTATCCTCTTCAGCTCCGTCTGATCCATATCAAATGCTCCATTGAGTACGGCCTGCGGAGAAAACGTTTAAAGGGGAAACTACGAGATTCGATTTAGATTGTCGGCCTCCGAACTGAATCCCCAATGCCATTATTACGTGAAGGGAGTGGAGAGCACTTTATACACAATTACTTTTCCATTTGAGTGTTTGATGACCTACAATGCATTGATGCAGGATTAACTGCAGCTACAGGAAAGCATATAATTATAAGAAAAGCTACTCGCTCTCATTTATTTCCCAGTACCAGGTGAAACGAGCGTGGATCCATTTTCACTCGCTGCCACGCGCATCATGTTCGAGTCTTTTTTGAAACACTGCGGTCGCCCTCGTGTTTAGCTTTTATCAATGCGCACAGCATAAATCTGTACTGAAGCATGATACTTACATGACTTTCTTTCCCACCCTCACACTTCCCTTTTGTACACCTGTCTGTTATAGTAGTGTAAGATTTTTAATTAAACAGCTTCAAGAGCACTCGAGTTTCAGCAACTTCTATTCGTGAGGAATCTTTAAAAAAGTGCAAATTGCTTCAGACGATACAATGACACAGAAGCTTTGGTTTGTGATCAGACCTCTACGCTTTTCAAACACGTTAGGATTTCGTGTAGGGATTGACATCTGATTTTGATGGCAGAATGGGAATCTGACCTTTAAAACACAAGTTCAGGCTGCGGAATGAGCCGGCATCTGCTCTGCTGCAGTGTCCTTGAGCAAGTGCCTACAAGCTGACTTCATGACGTCCTGGTGAAAGCAGGCAGACATAAAGAGAATCAGAAAAGATGTTATGTCATGTTACAATGATGAAGAGAATGACAATATCTGAGTTAAAACAGGAAAAATACTTGAATTCTCTCCAGGTGAAGAATCATTTCACTGCGATTGAAAACTTTTTACCAGTCACAAGATCTAGCAAGTGACAGTATGCATTTTTTTCTGGGGTTCCTGTCATTTAAAGTAGATCCTATGACACAGACTCACATTAGTGATCAATTTGATGCATAAAAACAGGGTGAAACAAAGTGATTGACAGCTGAAAATGACTTGTGATTGGTCTAACTTGTGATTGACCGGGATTTTGCTTTTGCGGCTCTGAACGCTACTGCACAGGCTCCGAATGACATCATCAAGATGTCAGCGTTCGTATCCGGGATATTTGGGCTTCCTTTCTATCTGTGGCATATCCGACACTGGTGAAAATGTAATTTCATCTTTGGGTCATTTGGACAGAAGCATATTTTTCTGATTGTTAAAAGCTTCTCATTAGGCCTTCATCTTTGTTTTTAACGTGCAGCATTGATTTGCTGAGAACAATGAGAAGTCGTTCCGCCTCTATGGTTCAGGTCAGGGCAACCAAGCAGCATGAGCTCAATCCACCCTGGGTCATTCCTGGTCTGCAAATTGCTGATTACATCTATAACTGCTTTTTTATTAAGACAGAATCTGAGCACCGGAAAATGATTAATTAATACTTGAGATGAATGCAAATATATTGACAAAATACCAGATGTGAATATTCATCTACTTTGAGCAGAAGTTTGCTTTGCTCTCAAATGCTCCACTGGAAGTCGCAGGAACAAACAAATGTTAATGTTAAATTTGCAGAGGCAATTTCACAAGAAGTTTTCACGTCTCCTTTAAATGAATGAGGTTTTTGACAGACCTTGGGGAAAAGAGTGTAGAAGAAATTGCCTCGTTGGATGTGAGGTAAATGAGCATCAGGCTACCTGCCATCGAAACGCACAACTTCCCCGCTGCATGTTGTGTTGCCAACTTAAGTAATTACACAGCCTTGCTGTAAATCACACACACACACCTCACCCACAGTGTTGAAACAGTCCCAGCATGTTCCGCAGCTTAGAGCAGATTCTTCCGAACTCCTGCAGCCTGTACTTGGATTTTCTGCTCTTACTTTTAAACCCAATGAGGCTTTGGTTGCACAAAATTTGGATTTCTTCATGTTGCCTTGAGATTACAGAGATTATTACCCAGTAGGTGCAACTATGAATTAATACATTTTCCATGGAGTTTATGTTTAGCTTCTTCTGCACAGACAAAATCATAATACTGATAACGACTCAAAAAAGGCAGAACAAACTGAGAATCTTTTGAAATATTACACTCATGTAACCAGATAACATTTCATGATAAAATGCACTTTAGTTTTTCCTGTTTTACTGCCTTGGCTGTCGTCATCAGATGTGTGTTTTGGCTCTACCGTGCAGGAAGTGGCAAAGCAAACCTGTTGGCTGAGAAAGTTTTGGGCAACTCTTAACGCACCAGCTGGCTGCTCGCAAGACTTGGCCGCCGTAGCTGATAAGCGGATAAGAGTCGACTTTGCAGATCACAACACAGGAGAGATGTCGGAGATTGGATCTCAGAAAGAGTGTTCGGAATATCTTATCTGCAGCGATTAACCTCAGTAAATACTGAAAATGAGATGTTTGCTGGATACATCTCTCTGTTGGAAGCAAATAAAAGGTAGCACAAAAGGGGAAGGGTATGCAAATATTTATTTTTCGGAAGGGCTGATGGGAATTAGCAGTGTGGGGACACCTGGGAGAGCACAAAGCTGATTTTGGCTGGTTGTTTTTGGTTTGGTTTACAGAATTGTCTTTTCCAACTGTTCTCGTGTACGCTCATTAAATCCATCATAACCAAAACCAGTGTGAATTGTTGCAGCATTATAAAAGAATAGCAGATCATTAACCGGTAAATATAGAATAATTGAGTTTTAAAGGCTTTTTAACAGCTTTTTTATTTCAAAAATACACAATTTAAAAGTTAAGACTGAATTACTAACCTGGATATGAGCATAATGTCTCCTTTAAATCCATAAATCCAACTGTTTCCATTCCTATTACTGTTTCATATTCAGCTCCAAAATTGTGGAACAGACTGCTGAACAAAAAATTAGGTCTGACTGTATTATTACAGTGTGTAATTACAGTGTACTGATATATGTGCACATGTTTTACAGTTTGCTTCCCTTTGTTTTCATTTTGTCTGCCAAATTTTAGTCCTCCATTTCTGTATGAATTCATCTTTATAATAATTGTACAGTAAAAACGTTTGTCTCTGCGCTGCCTTTTAACAGCTTTCATACTTATCTCATTCAGTCAGTTAAACTCATAATTTCTCTTTAGAGCTGACAGCTTCTCAGTAGCATTTATTTTAAACTGCCTTTTTCTTTTTTTTACAAAGAAGACAATTCTTTGCAATCTGCTCTCACCTCTATGTTAAGCCACCTTTCAGAAATGTCTTACAGACGATCTACTAAAGGGTATAAATCGAGTTAATGTTCAACAAAGCTTAACTGTTGAACATAAAGAAAGGAGGGCAAAATGGCAGTTGTCAAGACGTTCAAGCGGATGTGATGGCCGTTGAGCCTGTCACGGGAAAACTGTTTGAAATACAAAGAGTAAAAAGCTTTAAAACCATTGTTAAAACATCTGTTGATATCTGGACGTCTCTTTAATGTTGTTGGATGTTGTTGTATATTGTATTTTATTCATTAGATACCTCAAAAATCAATGTTGTCTCTCCTCAATCCCATAAATATTTTTTGACTTAATTATTAAATCCCATTACTCAAGATGAGCTTCCTCACAGATTGTTAATAAAATGTATTGGACTTCCCTTTATGGACCCACTATATTGGGATTTAATCCTCAACAGCAATATGAAAACAGTCCAATATATATATATCGATATAATGTTTGTGCAGTGTGCAAACACAGTGAAGAGGTATGATAAATAATATATGAACATTCTTCAACACATGAAACTGGTTTTAAACCCTCACTGTCTGTTTTATATACACCTGTCCAGTATAATGGATTCATTACAGCTATAAAGTTTTCTGATACTCACGTTTTAGGATTAAGATAGTAGTACGTCTTATTGTTGTACTGGACAACATTATAGCAAATGAAACAAAAAATATAAAACGCCTCTCAGCATAACATACAGTACAAAACCACCTTTAACTGTGATCTCATTTCAATTAGGAGAAACTAAAATTGGAGAATGAACAAATTGTATTGCCATACACTACAAGAGGTTAAAAACAGGCAGTAAAAATATGATTGGGGGATGATTAGCTATCACGGCAAAATCTCATTGGATCACCGTGAACAGTCACCTGATTAGACGAGGCAGAGAATTGTGGGAGAAGAGGGACGTAGAGTCTTCCTGATTGAACTTGTGAGGACAATAGGGACAAATGACTTGCAAGGGGAGTGGTATGATGTTATTTCCTTGCATCAGACAAACTGTGAAGTATATATTTGCCTTTATAGGCTCAGAGTGTGTTATAATTATATATTCTGCAGGAAGAACTGTTGCCTCTTTGTGCCAGTTTATCAGAAGCCATATTGTATGCATTCCACTTTTTAAATCTCCAAACCGCGTCCTGAGGTGTAATTTTACTTTTGTTTTAAGATTCTTCCCCAATGTCCATGTACGTTGTGCGTTCCTGAACCCATCACCTGATTTTGTTAGGGTGTGCAGGCTTAGCCAAAATACAGCTTACCTTATTTATCTACTACCCCGTCTTTGTACGCTTTATGCTAAGCTTAGCGACGTAGTTGCTGAAACACTGGGAGATGAGAAACAACATCTGGTTTGCTTTCATGTACATGTCATGGTCCGCTTTTGTAGCTGAGCCAGCTTAATAACTAAGAAACCTTCATTTGGTGATGTAAGCAGTTGAAAGCTGTAGAAAGGCTTCGTTATTTATTATTGTGACAAACATTTTCTCACATTGTTTGGTTTATTAGATGTTAATGAAATAACAGATATAATAATAATGAAATAATTTATAATTTCATCCAGATGTAATGGAGATTTTATCCAAATTTCCAGGAGAATACAATTCTAATTATCAACCACTACCATTATGCAAAATTAAATGGTTTGTGATGCTAATTCTTTAGAGACAGTTTGACATGTTTGCTTGAGAAATACTAAATATAGTCGCAATATCATTTTCTGTCGATCAGCTTATCAATCAGTCACTGCAGCCCTCATCCTGGACAAGACAGGGAAGTAAGGCTCCATATAAAAATGAATATTTAATTATCAAAAGCAAATAAAAAACTCATACACATCCTCCTTTCTAAGATACAACAATATTGATCACTCAAATCCAGCGTTTCATAATACACTATGTCATGTTCTGCTTTGATCAGTATTCATTCATTCCCATTTGCATAATATCAAGGTGAGTTTTTCCCCAAATCTGGCAGATCCACAATTTTGTAAATGGCTCTTGTTTTATGGTAATAAAGCTCATTACTCTGCATAGATTGGTAGAATAGTTCCACAACAGCAAGAGTGTGTGTCTTCCCTAACTGGTTTATGAGGAGCCTTTTATGGATGGACATTTTAGGTGACGTAATCCAGTAATTTGAAGGAAAGACGCGGTGAAGCAGCTTTTCATTGTTTGTCAGTTTATGCAATTTGAAGAAAGGAAGGAAAGACGGCAGGCTAATGTGTAAATGAAGCTTGGAAAATGAGCTGTTGTCTAGGTGGGGTTAGAAGGGCCAGTTACTAAGGGATTCATCTCTGGGCTGTGTATACAAGAATCTACCATTTGATAGAAGATGGCCTCTGACTTTAAAGAGCAGGGGAGTGCGTGTTGCTTGTCGCCCAAAGCGCAGCACCCCGATAACATGCATAGATGGTAAGAGCGGAGCCTGTGTTGCACCGTCTCTGATGAAGGCAAAATAAAAAGGTCGAAATAGAGTTGCCTTGAAGTGTATAAAAAAGCTCTTCAACGTGCCTGAACCTCATATTATTCTAGACTAATAGAGGAAAATAAGAACAACCCCAGGTTTCTCTTCAGCACTGTAGCCAGGCTGACCAAGAGCCACAGCACTGAAACTATCAGAGAGAAAATTCACCTTTACTCCCCAAAAACTCATTCACAAACTGTCAACTATGAACAACGTTTAGACCTAGACTCACGGTTAGATCAGTTCTCCCAGATCACCCTTTCACAGCTATCTTCTTTAGTCTCATCCTCTAAAACTTCAACGTGCTTGCTGGACCCCATCCCTACTCAGCTCTTTAAAGAGGCGTTCTTCGACACCATTGACCATAACATTCTCCTTCAAAGATTAGAGCAAGAGGTTGGGATTGGAGGGACAGCATTAAGCTGGTTTAGGTCTTATTTATCAAATAGATTCCACTTTGTTAGTGTTAATGATGAATACTCATCATACACTAAAGTTAATCATGGAGTCCCACAAGGTTCGGTTCTTGGCCCAATACTCTTTAATTTATACATGTTACCATTAGGCAATATTATTAGAAACCATAACATTCTTTTTAACTGCTATGCGGATGACACACAGTTATATTTATCTATGAAGCCAGACGAACTGAACCATTTAATTCGTCTTCAAAACTTCCTGGATGACCCAGAATTTCTTATTGTTAAACACAGACAAAACTGAGGTCATAATCCTGGGTCCTAGGCATCTCAGAGAAACTCTGTCTAACCAGTCGGTTAACCTAGATGATATCCGTCTGGTTCCAAACTCCACTGTGAAGAACCTAGGAGTTATCATTGACGAAGCTCTGTCACTTACCCAACACATTAGTCAAACCTCCAGAATAGCTTTCTTTCATCTGCATAATATAAAGAGAATCAGACACATCCTGTCAAAACAGGATTCTGAAAAACTGATTCATGCCTTTATTACGTGTAAGCTAGACTACTGCAACTCCCTATTATCAGAGTGTCCCAGCAGATCTTTAAAAACACTTCAGCTGGTGCAGAATGCTGCTGCACGAGTACTGACAGGAACCAGAAGACGGGATCACATTGCTCCTGTCCTAGCTTCACTTCACTGGCTCCCTTTTAAACAGAGGATAGAGTTCAAAATCCTCCTTCTGACTTATAAGGCCCTCAACAACCCCTTACTTCCCCCACAGACCACTTCGCTCCCTAAACTCGGGACTCCTTGTAGTGCCTAGAGTTACTAAGAGTAGAATGGGTGGTAGAACTTTCAGTTACCAACGCGCCCTCGGAAGACCATGCAAACCATGTGGAGATTCCTGGGCTGGATTCAAGCCCCTGACCTGACACTGACTCAACCCCCCCCCCCCCCCCCCCCCCTTCATTTCCTTTTGTTCCACTGTATTACTCGTTATTTCTCCATCACCCCAACCGGTCCTGGCAGAGGTTTTTCTTAAGATCTTGGACTTTTGTGCAGCACCCTGAGACAACTGTTTGTTGTGATACCGTGCTATATAAATACATTTGATTGATTGATTGATTGAAATATGGTCGGTGAATGTATAAAACACGAGAACTTGTGAGACCAGTGGCAAAGAAGAACTTGGCTCGGTGTGAACACCAAAAATAGTAGGTGAGTTTGCCAAAAGCCCACAAGGGTCACTCCCCCTATAGTCATAAAACAAAAATTCCTATTCACCAGAAAAACAACAGCTGCAACCATAATTCCTCTTTGACTTGTGTAGCGTGTATCCTGTCTGAAGCAACTTAAATGCTACAAGTTGGCTGCACTAATGCAGATGGTTGGGTACCTATGCCGCCAATCAGGCACCGATTTGTACACAGCCACTGGACCAAATAGCAATGCAGATTTTGGTGCCATATTTCGCTCTGTAATTAAATAGTCGCCCTGCTTACAAGCAACATTAAACAGCAGCACACGTGCGTCTTTATACTTAAGTCTGGTGGCACATGGCACTGGCAGCGTTAGCCTACACTTAAGCTAGTAGCTACTGCAAAATATCAAAACTGTTAACAGATAATATGTTAAATGTCAGGTTCCAATTTGGCTTCACAAATAAAAATGTAGCCATTCTTATCGTCAACCTTTGTTTTGTGGTTTTGAAGAAGACGTTACAGAAAATGTTATTTAAAAGGAATCCTTCTATCACAGATAATACCCAAATTTTAAACCCTACTAATGCACAAGGAGCAAGAGCAGGGGGATACTCCTGTGACTCTAAAACTTCTCAACCCAACCCTCCATGTCCCATGTCTGGCAAGTATCCCCCTCCGAGCTCTGCTACTGGCCAAGCGAGTGCAGAAGCCCACAGATAGCTTTGTGGCGGTAGCTGTGGTCAGTACACTGGAAGACAGAGCTACTGTTAGTAATAGAAATGCAATGATAATGATGATAAGTGCCCAATGGTCCCCTTCTTTTTCAAAGCTAAACCCTGCAGACCTGACCTGAGCTGATCAGAGCAGTGACAGAGCATGGCCTATGCCAGCCAGAGGGAAGAGACGGCTATGATGCATTCCCATGTGATGAAGATAAAAGATGCTTCAGCCTTGTGTGGTATAAGCAGACTATAGGCCAGTCATGCACAGTGAAAAGACCATGATTGATTTACTCTCCAAAATGCAATTGCCTCTATTGCTTTTGTTGCAGGATGGTTAAAAAAAAAAGAGGGAAGAGGAAAGCCTGCAGTCTGCCTCTAAAAGTTAAACGGTAGAGAAAAAATTTTTAAAAGTCTTTTTCACATAGAAAAAAACCTGCGTATACTCACTAATGTTTGTGCAAAAGAGGTAAAAGAATGACTTAATTTAAGCCTTTGCTGGCGAGACACTGAGCCACATAACAGAAGCAAAGTTTCCATGGTTGACACTTTGACATTTCTCTCTGTCCCTCAGTGCTTTATTCTGATTGAAGAGCTTCAAAGCTGCAAATGCAGATATGTTATATTCTTTACTTATACATGCCATTACTCCAAGGTGTTCAAATGCTGATACAGAAAGATAAATTAAACCAAGACATTCTTGCTGTAGAAAAAAGAGTGGCTAATGCATGGTGGAGATGAAAAATACACCTACACGTTGAGGCACACTGGCCTACATCAGGGTGACGGAGGTTTTAGATAATAGACATTGTGGACACTGGACATTTCACATAATAGATTCCATGTTACGTTTGTCAGGTTGGATTCAAATGGACAACTTCTATATTAAACATTTTGTTGTAATTTGAATTGAATTTGTATTCATCACTTGTGATGACATACGCTGTCTCAATTCAGAGGCTGCATCCTTCGGTGGACGCAGTCCACACGGTCTACAAAGACAGTTTCCTTTCTGGGCCTGGAAATGAGACGATCTCGTCTACAGAGGATTTCTCGTCCTTCCATTACTGCTGTTGCCAGCACCATTACCTCTTTGAATAACAGGTTGCAGTAAAAGGTTAGGCCCGGAAGGCTTCACATGAATTTACTCTGGGATGTATTTCTCAGCTGCATTTGAAATGGGACAACTAGTTGTCTTCAAATGCAGCCGAGGAAGGATGCAGCCCCTGAATTGAGACATTGGTTATCTAGTAGTTTGTTGACTTGTGTGGGTTCATCTATCTTGAATGTGTCGACTATATGGTTGTGCTTCATTTCACTTTAACCATTGGTTGCCCTCCCCGTTAGTTTTATTCTTAAACTGACGAGTTGTGTAAATTATTGGTGAAATGACGCTGGCCATGGTTCTGAAATGTCCCATCATCAATTTAGCTGCATAAATCAGCAGGTTGCTGCTTAATGATAAATCCACGGAACTGTCCGTGGTGCTGAAATGGAAAACTTCATCGTAATCCACATTTGTCTCTGTTCTGCTCTCGTCTCTGTCTGCAATAGGATGCGTAATTGGCCGCTATAGGTTCATGTCCCCTCTGCTGTAGCTGCTACAGAAATAGATAGAATGCAAAATACAGAATATACCAACAATACTGTGCTTCAATAGCACAATGTGCTACATGAACTCAGAAAACACACAATCTTAAACACCTTTTGTTTTCTCAGTTGATTATGAGGGAGTTCATTTCATTGAATGCTCTCCCCAGAGTTACACTTAATGGTGTGAATTGCTTTTTCATTACACCCACATTATTAGAACTTTTTTAATTAATTATTAAAGGATAATAAGCTTTTTTCTATGAGAGGGGGCAGAGTAAAAATATTCCTTCATCCAATTTCACTGTTGAATTGAAGTTTTATTATATTTATTTTATTAAAAGCAAAAGTGAAGTTTGTTTAATAGTTTTTGATAGAAATCAAAAAATCAATACATGCTATATGCTATTTAAATTACTCGACTGTAAGTACTTAAATTCATGTATCTTTTCAAACGTTTTGGGTATTTGATGATAAGACTTTTTAAGCATTCGTTTCCAAGCTGTTTCTTAAGATTTAGGGGCCAGACACTTGACAATGTGACTTCCTGAACATGCCTACAATTTTGCATGTATGAGAAAGTGCGTACTATTATTAGTTTATTTAATAACCACAGAGAAGTGGATGTAGCTCAGTACTGCACTAAAACAACAGTGCACTCTACTGCGAATCTCAATCTAAATCATACGACAAATCATGTGTGTGTGCGTGATGGCACATGTGGGCACAGTCTGCACCTTTTGATTTATCTTGAACATCTGCATATTTTGATTTATAACATACAGTGACTTTTCTTGTGTGTATGTTTTTTGTCTGTGCTGCAGGATTTTTGGTTGCATCGCTCAGTTTTCTATCTTTTTCTCTGTTTTTCATGTAGATCTGAAGTGATCAATCTTCAGCCTTCGAATTAATGCATGTTTTGAATGGATGCATGTCCAACAACAAGCAAAAGAAAAAAAGGTAACGGATCAAACCCTGGTTAAATCCTCTGAGAAAATGCCGGCACAAAGGTCACCGCACTTGTGTGACTGCTGCCCACTGCCCCGATTTGTCATAAGATTCGCTGGAAGGCTGAATATTTGTTTCGGCAGATTGAAATGGAAGAAGAATGATGGATTTCAATAGAAACTACCAATCATCTCGCCATAGATAATTTCCTCCCAAAGAGAGAAAGGGGATGTGGCAGAGGTTGCTGTGGCAACGTGGCTATTTGGTCAAAGTGAGCCTCCAAGCATTATTTTTTCCTTCCTGCCTATAGCTGAGAAATATCAATGTAATCAATTGTGAATTGTGTCAGATATATAAAACATTTAGAGCAGTGCCTGAAACAAACTCAGCCTGTTTGTTGACTTGTTTAGATGCAGAATCGGTGGTGTAGCTGCTTAAGGAAGTTATAAGTTTAATAAGACATTTAATTAAATCACTTGTATCTAAAACAGGGTAAGCAGCTTGTATGCTGCATCAAAATACAAAACTTTCAATCTAAATCTAGACAGAAGTCTTTTGTTCAGGTTAAAACATAAATACACTTTGAGATGTTGGAGTCTCTCTGTCAATTTATTTTTCCTTGCAGATTGTGAAATACTACAGTAGTTTTTATGCTGCTGAGAGGTACTTCTGCAATACAGCCTTGGTCAGTGATGGAAATAACATTACTAGTTAAAAAGCACCCCTTGAAAATCCTGCATTCAAGATCCTATAAAAAAAACCCCACAAATAAAAGTACTCATTATGGCACAGAATAACCTCTGCCATTGATGTACATTATTGTTAATATGATAACACATTTTACTGCTGCAGCAGATCAAGGATGATGAAAAACATGATTTACAGTCATGCGGGGGTCATGATATAGATATTATTTTATTGGAATTAGGGGTTAAACTTATAGTTTTATGTTTTCCAAATAGGCTTAAAAAATGTTTTATGTCCATCCTTTATGTTTTTTAATTTACAATCTGTAAAGTAACTTAAAAAGTCAAATACATGTAGAAGACTAAAGAGCAATATATTCCTCTGAACAATACTTGAAATTTAGTGGAGGTGTGCGGCATGATCCAACAAAGAACACGTACAATTTTGGAGAAGATGAAGGATTTTTTCTTCGTCAAGTTTAGAAAAATGCTAAATCCTACATTTCCCACAATGCAAGCTGATAATGTACTCCTTGTAAGTACAGTAGTGCTGGACATCGTTGTGAGCAGCTGTCAGTTCAAGCCTTTTCATTCTATTATCTTCACTCCAACTGATATGCGTAGATCCCCCCCTCCCCTGCAGACCACCACATCCCTCTCCTATGATTTGTGCCGCACATAAAGAACCACAATGTGTAATGATACCTCATTTAACCAATGACATTACTCAGTTTCCAGTCTGCTTTCACATCTGGCGCACATGACAGGGGAGCGCACAAGAGAAAGTAGACTTTAAATTGCGTTTCTGGATTCCAGGAGCTGTTAAAATCAGCCTAGTACTTCCTTGAAATGACAGTTTGGTTATTTTCCACTTAATTTTTAGCTGGTTTTACTGTTAATATTTGATTTTTACTGTAATTAATACAGAGCTGAGGTGACACATGAGATAAAGACGGGAAGCAAATTTGTCTTTAACTTTCACAAGCCTTTATTGGATTTGTACCACTCCGCTCTACTTCCAGAGATAATTGATTTTTCTCTTCCGTCCCGTTTTTAGCTAGTACAAGCAGTCATTATAAATTTTGAGTTTTAGTTCCCTATTTGTCTTTCAGAGACTCTTATCTTGTTTAACACACTGAACACAACATTTCTAAATCCAGAGGAATTAACGCTGAAATTAAAATCCAATGATCCATTTGACAACTCATAAAGACACCAAATTAGAGAAAAACATGACAAAGTAGAGGTTAGATTTCAAAATAATGTGATTTCTTTATTCCTATCACAATACAAGCTTCTGTACAGATGCGTTTTTGCCCACAATGAGGTTTTATGTGTCCAATAAAAGGCACCAAGCCAACACAAAAGAGGGGCTCTCTGTTTGATCAGGAGATGACTAGTTGAGAGGCCAAAATTACACCCTGATTGGTTTTAATTAAACATGCGAGAGTGACAGCCACTTTCGAGGGGATGGCCATTTTGAAAGCGATCAGTTTAATCACACACTTGTTGTAACTGGCAATCGGACGCGAGAGAAATTTCAATCATGCCGCAGGACAGCCACATTAACAATACGCTGGTCAAATGCGTTTGAATTGTTTGTTCTTGTCAGTTTTTTGGGTGGACTTGATTGTAACTAGTGCTTAAATGCCAAACTCAGCAAGGCAATTTGTACTAAAATGACTCTTACTTTGAATAAAAAAAGTAAAAAAACCCACATTTAATTAGACTAACTCAGGCTGCTGAAACCTCCTGTTCTTTCATAATAAAAGGTTTCTTTTATTTTTAACAAAGGAGATGATTGCACCCCATGCAATATGGAGTGGAAGAGCGATCGCAGTGACTAATAACTCTAATAACTGAGTGCATATGTATGTGGGCATGTGAGTACAATTTTGAGATGTTTTTACCTTAAAAAAGCAGCTTCAAAATTAGTTTAATACTTCAGTGACTTGAAAACACCTGAACGTCTTTTCTTGCTCGATGCAACTTTTGTGAGCTGGTACGATCCCCTGCGACCCCTGTAACTGATAGTCGCGGCTTCAATTTCCAGAGTCAGGCCCAGCAAGTTCAACGGAAGTAATGCTAAACAGTGGATCAGTTAAAAAGACATTAAAAACCAACGTTCGTCTCCAACATTCAGCGAGGAAACATTTAAAATATGAAAAATTATACACAGAGTTTGGTGTATTTTTTACAGCAGCAGCTTCAGGAAGCCCGGTGTCATGGGTAAAATCCAGTTTCAGTGCCGTGAGTAGGACTATATTTGATTTTTTTCTCTATATGAAAATGACATAATCGCTTAGAGACAGATGACAACAGAATTTGTCATCACGTGTGGCTGCATCATGTTTGTAGCCCAGACTGAGGAGACATTCATGAGAGTATGTTTTCTTTTGAAAACGCTGCGACAGATACGCCCAGCATCCCCAGGTCTCCAGAGTTTTAGAGCCGCTAAAACGATAGAGAAAATCCTGCCGGCACCGTTTTAGTTTGAAACCTCAGAGGCTGAGTTTTCGTATTGAACGAGCGATGTAGCCTTCTGTGATTCGTCATGCTGCTATTACGTGACCCCCTACGAAATACAACAACCGGCATTAGCCTCAGCTACCAGTGTAGAAGACAACATGGATAATCAAAAACAAGCATATAGAGGACAAGCTGATTTCTGTGTCCAGCAGTTTTCAGCCCTGCATGGCACGTGCATGCCTTCTGTTTCCAGGTGTGTATTATAGACAGGGCTTGGAATGTCCATTTAACAGAAATCTAGCTTTAAAAATACACGGCTGCAAACCAAGATAAAGATTAACTAGACTCTGCAAAACGTAAACAAATGACAAAACTACATGAACATAAGCACGCGACCGAATTTTCCATACACCATTTACTGTGCCTGGAGCAATGGTGGGACATCTGCTGCTGTTCAATGAGTCATGTGTCAGTTTGTTGCCTTCAGAGCAAACAGAGACTTT
This sequence comes from Paralichthys olivaceus, assembly GCF_024713975.1. Lineage (NCBI taxonomy): Eukaryota > Metazoa > Chordata > Actinopteri > Pleuronectiformes > Paralichthyidae > Paralichthys > Paralichthys olivaceus. The sequence goes on from NC_091116.1 coordinate 9,992,357, forward strand.
ATGTAAATGTGCGGCCACATAACATCACAGTAGTGTAGACTTTCTCTGCCACATCGCCTGGTATTTGTTCAGATTTCCTACGCTTGAGTTGTCATTCATAAAAGAAAAATGTTTGTGAAGTCACTGTCTGTGAGGGACCTGTTATATTGAGATCAGCAGCAGAACATGTTTTTTTACTGGTGCTCCTCCTTTATGAGGCTCTCACACGCACATATACAGTGAGGCTGCCTCTAGCCTCTCATTCAGGCCGGTAGGTTGAGCGTCCGCATGCAGAGGCTCCTTCTCTCCGAGTGAGAACATTGCCATCGATTCCTTTTCACCTCAGCCGAATTGAACGCTATCCAAAGGGAGCTGGGTTTGATGGGTTGATTTGACAGTCAAGTCAACCACCCCAGCTCCCTCCAGAAATAAATAAAATAAATACTTTCTCTCTAAATTAATTCGGTAATACAGCCGTCTTAAAGACGTTATGGTAATTTGCTTCTGCTTTCTTTAAGAATCCACCCCACAGTTTTCCTGCTGCTGCGCAGCTGCGACGCGGGTCACTCTGCCTTCAAGAGCTTCTGACTCATCAGGCACGATTTAATTAGTTTTGGGTTTCAGCGGACTGCATCCTGCCAAGAACGGAGAGATGAAGAGTGAAACTTTTTGTGGGAAGTCGGGGGAAATATTGAAACACTGGCACTCAGTATGGGTTACTGGCAAGCGAATACATATTTCTGACATACAGTGCTTTTCTAAAGGGACCTGGGTTACAAGCAGTCATGGGCTGCGACTGCAAAGCACAAAAGCATGAATGAATACATTAAAACTCCCTCTGCTGGTTTTCTAGAATATGCTGAAACATGCAAAGGCCAGAGTGAAACCCTAATGAAACTTCATCTGTGACTTATAGCTCTGACAGGACTTGAATGCTGAGTTACAGCACATGAATAATGGCCCCATGTGATATTTTCTCAAATTAGATTACATCAAGTATTAATTGAACTCATTTGGATTAAAGTGAATTTGCTCAGCCATTTCCAAAGTGGATAGAAAGCATTAACACACACTTGTTATGCCTCTGCCCCGGCCACAGCCAGTCTAAACATTCACTTGAACTTGGATTTTATTTTGGTAGCCCAAAGTCAAGGTTACAGTGTTATGATATCTTAAAATCAGTTGAAGGGCATGTCTTCAAATATGGTACAAACATTCCCTTGGATGAACTGATTAGATTGTGGTCACTGGAGGTCAAAGGTCAAGGTCGCTTTGACCTCACATCTCTGTGAATGTGATATATTACGACTGCCCTCAGGGAATTTCATTACATCTGGTACAATATGTATGAGTCTGTGATTAGATTAGATTCGCTATGATTAACTGATTAGTCGGTCAAAGGTCAAGGTCACGGTGGCTTCTTGAAATCTGCAAAACAGCAGTGCGGTAATTCTAGTTTTCGAGTGACAGGCCTTTCGCCTCTGGGTGTAGTTATGATTGACAGACACTCCTGTGCGTGACTCAAAAACAGTACGTCACCAGAAACAAAGCGGAGAGCGGTTTCAGTATTTCTCTCTGAGGGCCGACGTGTCCACCCTCTCCTGGAATACCGACGACCTGACAGACAAATTGTGTGCGTGCGACTGGGCAGTGCTCCGTCTGATGTGGCGGTGCAGGAGATCCATCTGTCTGCGGGTCTCCTTGTACACCTCAGACTTTTAGTATAGCTGTCGGTCGTCGCTCTTGCAGAACTTCTCTGACTCTAGAGTACAGATAACTGATGGATTTTGTGATGATCGGTTTGAGAAGAGACGTACATTCTGAGTGAACTGGAAGACCAACACCAGGGCCGTGTATAAGAAGGGAATGAATACACTATTTCCTAAAGCTGAGATTGTTCTTCCAGCGACTGTGCTTCTCTGTCATCTTCATGCTGATTACATTTATCAAGAAGACCGGCTCCATAATTGGCTGAAAACTAGGTGCCTGTTGAAATAGTGTTGGAGAGGGTGACACTGATCAAACTGTCATCTGTTCTGGATAATCCTGGACACCCTCCTCACCGAGGAGCAGAGCCCTTCTCTCTAAAAAACGTTGTCACAATGAAGAACAGACGAAACATTTCCTGTCAACAGCAATAATTTCTTACAACTCTTCATGTCTCTGACTTTCTAGTTTGACTAAGCTTGACTCTGTTTGTGCAACCACTATCACTGCATAAACACTTAATGGATGATGCACTAAATACAGTCCTCCAGTGCAAAAACTGTCAAATTTGATTAATTTATGCCACTTATATTACATTATGCACTCTATCGTTACTTTAAATGAAAATTGGCGAAGTGAAGGTAGATATATAATATATGCAAAGTTTTTTATTGAATAAAAGATGGTTATAATTTGACATTTGTACAAAAAATGTGTCCATGGCAATGTGTTTGCAGTTTTCTTTTATCCTTTTTGATAATTATTTACACATCAGAGTAATCGGCCATCGCAGAATGTCGTCTCAGCGGTGGGTGACATTCCCACAGTGAAATTCAAGATCAAATGACAGAACATGTGGTCTTAATGTGATGTCCTGCTGGAGGAAGAGGCAACCTGAACATGTAGATAATGTGTCGGTGCCCCTAACAACGCCACTACTTTGGCACAACCAATTACTGTGACGGATATTACCTCCCTCCCTGCAGATAATTACAGCTGTCTGTGTATTTCCGCATGTATGTAGTTGTTGATTTACTAATTTGCGCTGTGCAAGGCGCTGTCAAGAGGCCAATTTGAAGATCCCTCATGATAAACGACGGTATCTATCGGAGCCAGCGGCTTGAGACTGGGTTACGACTAAGGTCACTCCAAATGGATTTTGCAGGACTGTAGGTGCTCGCAAGTTGGTGTCATCAACATAGATCACGGGGCCCCCAGGATGACCGAGCCGCTCCACCGGCTTTTAAGTGCGGCTACAAAAATGGAGGAAGACGGTGGTGTTTTTTGTGGGGCTCACAGGTAAATGAGACAAAGGGGAAGGAGACGGGGGAGACAGCCCTGAAGACGGTGTTTGGCATTTAAGAGCACAAGTAGTGGACTGGCTCGGCCTCCCTTCAGTGGCTCCTTGATTTATTGAAAGTGAAATTCGTTAAATGCTAGGTTTACTGTAGCCAGATAGAAGACCCATCTTCCCCTCCACTCCTACGCCACCTCATGATCGTAATGTCATTTGTTTATGATCCACGGCTCTCGCGTAATGGCCCGTTTGGTGTAATGCTATCCATCAGTCTTCCCAATGGCCTACTTCCACACAGACACCTTTCCCCCTCCTCTGTGATGCATTAGCGTGAAAATGTGTTAAACCAACGATTGACTTTGAAATAGTGAAACGAAGACGTGGGTGTGTTTTCAGAAAGGCAGAGTCACTGCCACTGAAGTGGACCGTAATGTGTGGTACGACTATTTGCCAAGTGCATCCAGCTTTATATTTTTGCAAGATCTTAAGGCGAGTGAGTGGGGCGGACGCATCTGGGAAAAAAAATCTTGAGGTAATGGACACTGCAAGCTGAAAGTGGCAGGGAATCTGTTTTCAGATTCAACTCACGTACCAGCAGTATTCCGGCCTAGTTGTGGCTTGTTAATGTTTCTCATTGCAGCACAAAAAAAAAAAAATCATACTTGGGAGTATTATCAGCCAAATGAAAAATAATTTAATCTATATTTAATCCCATATCTTCTGCATTCTCCCCTTGGCATTTTGAGTTTTCATTGTTTTTATGCTTTTGGACTATTATCCATTTATTTTCACAAAAGTAGCTTTGTAACCTTGTTAAAAAATACCTTATTTTGTCCAAGGGCCGTGTCTCGGAAATGTCAGGGTATCACATGAATCAAACCGCTGTCTCACAAAGTGTCTTAAATGCCCAACACGGCCAGAAATGACTGCACGTGAGCAGAATATCTCCTGACATTTGGTTTCTGGAGCACGGAGATCATCGTCAGGTTTTCTGATAATGAGCCCCAGTGTTGTTTCTGCCTTTGAGAGAGTCACTGATGTGGCAGAGGGTGTATTATCAGGGATTGAATGTTTCATCTGCTGCAACACGGCCTGGCCCTTCTGTTACGGGCCCGCAGCCACTCCGGTCACTGGAAATGTCATGACGCCAATGTGTCGAACCTTTACAGGCCGATGCAGATGAGTGGCAGCAGATATAGGTGTGGGTGGGATTGGTTAAAATGGAAAAAGATGCAACTTGTGATTGCCTAAAGATGATCATTAATTTTGAAATTAGATACAAGTAAATTGACAATAAATTGAATAAAACAGTTTCTTTCTTTCTCTCTTCTGAACTATTCATATATACTGTAGATTACCAAATAATAGCTGGGTTTCAATTAACCGCAGGGTCCCCTTTTCTCTGTCGACGCCAAGAGAGCTTCAGCGTCTGTCCGAGGAGAACAGCTAAAGGGCCAGGCTGCCTGGTGGAGGTAGGAAGAAGGCTAGCGAGGAGCTTGAGATCGGGAATGGGTTATCAGCAAACGGGCACGCCACGAGAGAGTGTCCCGCAAAATGATCAGGGCGATGGCGAGACAAATGTACGCCACCGTGAGTGACAGCAGAGATGAGGAGTTTGCCATGAGTGCTGGTCGGCTAAATCGTTTCCTCCGCCGCAACAACTTCACTTGCAGAAGCCGTACAACCATTGCCCAGAAGGATGTTATGTGATTGAAACAAAGTGGAAAAAAGTGTTAAAGCACCTACAGTCTATATTTTTAAACCATCATGTTGTATCACATTATGTTTGAATGAAAGGGACCCTTCATTGTGACACTATCATTTAGTGATGTTGTACATTAATCACATCAAGACAGTTGTTTGTTTACTAGACTAAATTTCATCATTTACAAATTGAACACAGTCCTGGGTTTTGCAGACAGTATCAGTTTCCTGGCTGGAAACAGAACTGATTAATTACACAAATGCCCACGAGGCACAAAATGCAAACAAGCTTGCTTCGTCTTTAGTTATGATGCTGTTTTAGTCGTCACTTTTAAATGTCAAAATCTTCGCTTTCTTATTGCGGAAAAGTTATCCTCCTTATCCAGATGTTTTGTTACTTGTCTCTCCTCCCCTTTCTTTCCTCCTCCAGCGTTTTGCAATCTGGCGGAGCTGCCGTGAGGTTTTGGATCAACATGTCTTGGTGTATGTTGTCATCTGGCCTGGTTCAGTGTTTGGCCAAGATGCGGTGGACCGGGCAGCGTTTTCATGGGCTCCCATTAGAGCTGCTTATAAACTGCCTCAGCCAGCACAGATGGCTATTCACAGAAGTAGAGACTGTGGTTGGAATGTGTTAAGATGTATTCAAATGATGTAACCGAATTACACATGTATGCCCAATACTTCCCATGTGGGGGGAGTACATGTATTGACAGTTTGTGTCTCAAACGGAGGGTCTGCCAGATCCACCCGTCCATCAAATCCTGTCTAAAACATCTTGATGGTGCCTGCTCTGCGTTTTCACTTCTTCAATTTACCCATAAAACAGCAGGGCAGTGATTGGTTGATGCCAAGGTGTATATATTTATACTCGGTGAATCCTGCAGCAGCAGAGAGCAGTAAGGAGGTGTGTGTGTTTGTCTGTGTCTCTTCCCTCTTCACTCGCCCGCTGATCTGCGCTCCCTTTAGACGTTAACAATAAACACCAACATGAATCAGAAGTCACTAGGACCTTCACAGTACTTGAAGTCTACTTTGTAATTTTGTTTGATTGGCTCGAAAGTTTACGAAAAGGTATTTCAACACATTGAAAAAACATGCGGGCATGCAGTTCCTGCCACGCACACAACACATAACACAATGTAGGTTCCTACAGTCAAACACACACAAATTCACACAATCGCACAGTGAGATAACACTCACACATCTCTAACCCACGGTGTTAATAGGTACAAATATATACATGGTGCTGACACAAGACTATAAAAAAGGGAGTCTTTAATTTAAGGACATTTACAATCAGATCAGTGTCTTCATAATCAGTCAGCCCTAAAGGGTTTCGTATGCTGTGGTCACTTCCTGCAGGACTTTGTAACGACCTGTGGCGAAGGAAAAACAAGACAAAGCTCCTTCTCGTGTCTTCACTGTAGAAAATGGACTGAATCAGCCAAGTGTCATAGCTCTGACAAACACGAGGATGATGACAGAACTGGTCCTGGGCGACCCTGCTGCTCTGCCTGCTGCTCCGCCTGCTCAATCTTCCTGCAACCGTTTTTGGGAGCTGCATGAGTGAAACAGCATAGCAATTTGGTGTGCACGCCACATCAGGCAGTTAAATCGTATTTTGTTTTTGCGCTGCCGATGTACAGTCGGTGACGGACGGGTGCTGCTAAGGGATTCAGTCCGACTGTTGACGAGCACCTAACCGAGGCACAGGCAGCTCCTGCATGTGTTCATCAGCGAATGCTGAATGGCCTCATTAGTGATAGGGATTAATATGAGGCAGGTTCATTGTAGAGACAGGCGGCCGGGTGTGTTGCCAGAATGGCAACGAGGCTACTTTTGTGGACCGGCCTCGGCCTCTGGAGTTGTGTCAGCCGCGGACAACGAAGCACATGAAAAGTTTAGATTTTTGCGTTGAAGATGACACAGTGTGTATGAAGAATGAATTAGAATAAGAACAAACATTTGTGGAGTTGTTGCTTTGTTTAATTGTGTTATGATGTAAATGATTTTTCTATTATTTTTACTGTGAAGGTGAAGCCTTGCATAAACAAAATGTTTGTTGATGTTTTTATTGTCACGGCTTTGCAGACAGCGGTGGTTAATTGTAATAAATCACAAGCAAAGCGACTTTTAAAGAGCACGACACAGCATAATAATTCATTAGTAGCATATTATAGCTCTATTCTAACAAAGCCAATTATCTTGATAGTAATGATGAAAAAACTATAAAATGAGAAACATGACAACTCAATTCTATGAGAAACTGTCGTTGTAGTGAAGGCGTGAAGCACAATTAAGATACTTCATGAAAATGTACAAAATGTAGATCTTTCAATTATTCCGAGAGAAAGATTTTATTTTCCAGTTCCAGATCCACCTCGTGCTGCACTTGGTGAAAACTATCCGTAGCAAAAGCATAAATATTCTGATTGTTGCGCTGAACTATATACTAACATTTTACAGCAAGCGCTCTCCCCCCCTGCATTTGAATTGCTCGGAGCCGCTGGTGGGCGACTGCATGCTCGTCCTGTGCCAGTAGCATGCTGAGAGAGGGATTTGCGCTGCACATGCACATGCCTGTGATGCACATTAAATATTAACTGCAGCGTATTGTGTGTTCTTTTATTTATTAAATATTTTGCCAAGCGAGATGCAATGCTCGGTTTTGAGTTTGAAAAGTGTTCAGCAGAGCGCATTGTGTCTTTATATTCCGGAGGCTTCGAAAATGCCCTTGGGGGTCAGAGAAACAGCTGCAGATACACTGTCTTTACAGTAAAGTCAGAAGAATTTAACATTTAATATCATTATAATCCAGCTCCATTAGGCCCATAGCACATTGGATTTAACATTTCAGAAGCAAAATAAACAAATGTTCAACTTTAGTTTCATGGACTGTATATTGAGATGGATGACATAAAGGTCTTAAAACCCCTCCACCTCCACGTTCGTGGATGGGACATGGACCAAAATAGACCACATCAAATGTTCTGAAGCATTTGGCTTTAATTAGACACTTTATGCAAGAAAAACTGAGTGAAACGATTTGATTAACACAACTAAGACTGTCACACAATTGGTCACGTAGGACGCTGATACTCTCCCTCCTACCCCATCATCCTCTGAGACATGTCTTCCATCTTTATATACATGGTCTATATACAGGGAATAAATAAAACCCTTACTTGCTCCCCTGACTGAATTTAGAATGCAAGTTAAAAGCACAAGAAGCAAGCAAATTACTCACTTGTCATTTTTTTGATGACAATTCAATCGGACATTTCCCCACACTTAATTATTGTTCATTGGACAATGCGCTGTATGAGGGATAGCGTGGTGAGCCATTCATTCTTTCAGGTATACGCACAAAGACAATTAACACACGTATTTTGTATTGATGTGATGCTGTTTGTCACAGTTTCTTGACAACTGTTATTATGAAATGACTTATAACCCTGTTGGTCCCCTGTCGGCATTTATTATCAAAAAGTAATTAAACAAGAGCTTGCAGTGTCACTTTCTTCCTCCTTCCTGAGCACAAACCTGTTAGGCTCAGTGCTTCCTCCCTTGTGCCTTTATACACTCAGAATTTCATCACAGAACATATTGTATATACACTGTAATGTCTGGGCTGTGTTTTAAAGCATTGGCAGTATATATTGTGTGTTTTTGTGCAAGTGTTTCCATTTTATTAATAATTAAACTAATTTAGCAGCATTAGGAGTGCTTATTCTCAACGTATTTTCTGTTCTAAAATCAAAACACTAAATCATATTTGTTAGCTTTTGTGGAGCTCTCGGAAAGTGCAGGCAACACTGCAGCCGCCCACCGAGTCTTTAGTATGCAACAGAAGTTGCGTGGCTTCAGTGTTCCTCTTTTTTCGCAGAGACTGCAACGAGAGCATCAAAAATAAACTCCAGCACAGATGTACTTGACAGCCGAGGAGCAGAGAGAGATAGAGGCTGGAGCAAGGCAGCGATACCGAGCTCTGCTCGTCTGATAAGTGTCTCTTCTGCCGAGCTTACAGTGAATTCAGCTGCTCAATGTTGTTACACCTGTTGCAGTGTTAATCATACAATTCAGCAGGTGCACAACACACAAAGGGCCTGGAGCTGGAGGGAGATCTTCTTTCAATCATTTGATCTTTCTTTGCTGCCCATTGCGTGATCACGTTCGTCTCCAAATGCTTTTCTCTCCTTCATTACAATTCAGTTCAATTAAATTGTATTATTAGAGTGCCAAATCATAATATACATTATCTCAAGGCACTTTACATAGAAGGTATAGAACTTAAAAATCGTATGAATATGGAGAAACTCAACAGTTCCCACAATGAGCAGCACTTTGGCGACTGTGGAGGAAAACTCCCTCATTAACAGAGAAACCTCTAGTAGAACCAGGTTCAATGTGGGCGGTCATCTGCCTCGACCGGTTGGGGTGAGCAGAGAAAAATGGGGAGGAGAGGAGAGATGGGTGGAAAAGAGGGGTGAGAAGAGAGAGATAGTGGGGAGGGGGAGGAGAAGTACAAGTAAGGCACAAGTCATTTTGGACGGCATGTGATGTTGGGAATATGTCATGGCCTTCCAGATAATCCGACACGATCCATATTTAATGTGCGCCGAGCGCCTTTGGGAGATGGAGGAGCAGTGCGTGATGCATAATTTCCTGCCTTCATTGGGAAGATGGAAAGCTCCAATGACCACTCAGGATCATTATGTTCCCTGTGATTAGCGCTGACCTTTTGTAGAGATGCCAAAACCAAAGCCGGAGAGGGGCAATTGCTGCGGAGAAACCTTTATGTCAGTGATGAGGTTATTTTGACCATGGCCTGTGTTGTGATGGCGTTTCAGTGGCACACATCAGAGAGATCAAATGTGATTGGCTACTGCTTTCACAAATAGTCTGCATCTCACTCACATGGTTTTCATCTTCATGTGCGTGCCTGACTGCACTTAAGATTCATGCTGTTTTTGTTTCAGTTTGGTGCACCGGTATCCACATGGAAAAATATGCCGAGCATAATTTAAATATAACAAAATAATGAGCAGGGTTGCAATGGCTGTATTTCTTTCTAAATATGTATTTATTTTCACAAGTAATGGCAGGACATTGCTGATAATCCTGTCTCTAGATTAAAATTCATACCCCAATTTAAATGGATGTGGTTTATTTATATGGAAATAAACGTTGCGATCATGAGTTGGCAAACGAGCGATTGATGAAGGCGCAGCGGTGCCTTGCTTCTCCAGCTTGTCACGTCTCGGGTGACATAATAACTTTGACCCGAATCACAACGCCGCACATCTCGGCCTTTGTGACACAAGCGTAATGTACCCCCCCCCCCCTCGCCGCTATAACTGTTTTATGGGACTCATTTGCATGAGGAAATTAGTAAATACAGTATATGTTGCTATCTGTAAAAAAATGGCAGTCACTGAGGATTCTCATTGGCTGCGTTGAATTGAATTCTGAAGTTGCCTGAAGATGACACCTGTGTCAGTTTTATTTTTCTCTGGGCCAACATGGAGCTCAGGGATGACGGATAACTTTTTTTTTGTTGTTGTGGTTTTTATTTGCAATCGAAATGTTAAACTCACTGAGACATTTAACTTGCTTCCTTCTGAAACTGTGACCTGATGAAGTTTGGAATAAAAGTTTGACGGGGGGTGGGATGGGAGGTTTAGCCTCAGGACAGTTTTCCACCTCGGTGCTACTTCTTTTAAATTACACCTTCTATTCTCTTTCCCAAACATATTTATTATGGTGGAAAATAAAATGTATATTAATGTTGTGGCATTTAGGGTGATAAATGACGCTCTAAATCTTGCATCCAATTTAAGGTTTCATTTCATTAGAAGCTCTGCGTGCTCTTAATAATGCAGTGTCTCAAGGTCAGACGGCAAAATGCACTGTGAGAAGCTGTGTTTGTTTACTTGTGCATTACTTGTGTGGCACCATTTTCAAATAGTCTGTGCTGTGTGAGACGTCCTCACAGTCTGGAGCAAATTTGCTATATGAAGTCTGGTGATGCTTTATTTTGAAAAGCTGATTAGCATTAAATAGGAAGCAACCCTTTTTAATTCCTTAAACCAGACTCTTTGTAGATATGTGTTGTTTTGTTATCTGACAGCGCCACTTTGAATTTCAGTCACCGCTGGTAAAAAATTAACAAGAGCTTAAGCTCGGTCAGAGAACCAGCTCTGTTTACTTATCTGTGTGCACACGTTTGTCACCGCAAACACAACATGAATTATAGAAACAAACACTTTGCATGTTTAACTTTGGCCTAGGAGGAGGGGCATGGGATTACCAGATGCTCATGTGAAGCTAGACAGATGACGAAGAAAAGAAATAGCCCAGTCCAGACAAATGCAAACAATCCCCGCAGCAGCTGAATTGCTTGTCTTTTACCCGCGTGGAGCAATTTATTTCAAGAACGTGGGAGATAAAAACACTTCTATCCCTTTGGCACAGATACCCAGTTCATTCTGAGCAGTCAGATATAAGTTTAAAAGGGAGGAGGAAGGGGCAGAGGCGCTGTGACTGCAGAACCTTTACAAACACATGTTCAGACACAGAGCACAGGGTTAGGCATAGTTGCATCAGATGCCTCAGGAACTGTGAGAAGCTCTTGTGATCTAAATAATTTAGATTTAAGGGTCCTCTTTCCAAGTGCAGTCACACATGTTCAAAGATTATGCAATATATAATACACCTGCAGTGATGTATGACATGCTAGATGACAGATTAGTGTTTAATGTTAAATGCATGGGCCGTTAATCCTTAACTTAATCCGTGTGTGTACAAAATTACAATCCATAACCTTAGCTTCCCCAAACATGCCTCAGACATTACCTGGGAAGGTGATTAACAGCTAAAAATGACTTAATTTTGGAACTGATGGATATAAGGTAAAACAAATCTGATTAAAACTGATATTATACTTATATTGATCACAATTAAGTAAAAGATTATAGCAAACGAAGTTCCAAAAGTGATTTTAAAGTATGTCCTCATCCCATAGGACTGGAAAAATATTGGGTTTTTCTGAGCATGTAGTGTCAGTTATTGAAATTCTGCACTATAACTCCTTCTCCTAAAAAATATCTGTAAATGGTAATGAAATTTGGGGACAACTAACATTACAAGTTAATAGTTGCTAATAACCCTATTGAACAGGTCTCTAAAGGTTATATCATATTTAGTTTCTGCACAGTGTGGACAGTAAACCATTATTTTTATGGTTATGATAAAGCAGTTTTGGGGGAAATTGTGGTCGTGGCTCAGTAATAAAAAGACATATATAATATTGTCACTCAGATGTAATATACTGTACATTATCTGAACAGTGGATTTATGGTGTCAAAGATTAGTGTGAGAGATATGTTCTTTCTTCTACCCAATAAAAAAAAATATAATGATGTATGTGATTGTGCATCCAGTGTACTGCTAAGAAATACTAGATCTCACTTTAATAAGGAACTTGCCCATGATAAATATTATTATTAGTTATTTATATGATGTTCATGTAAATGTATTTATTTATGAGGTGTTGAATTAAATGCATGGCTTAATTTATTCCTTTATACATGCTAATTTGTGTGAATGCAAGATCTAAAATAAAATCCAGTACAAGAAGAGTTTAATTCTCTTAATTAAACATGGTGCATATTCATATTCCAAGTCGTCACAGATGTGGATAATATTGTAACTGTATGTTCTGTGATGAACACAGCTGTAATTTTCCTCCCCGGTAATCCCTCAGAAATTATGGACTCAGACTTTGTGGTTTCCTGGCAAATGCCTTTGGTTTGTTTGTGTTTTCTTCTCCTCTACAAAATGCAGGACATTGTGGTTCAAGGAACGGAAGCAAAGTTCACCTCAGTTTGTAATTATACAGAAATGGTTTTGGCGCTGTGCTAAAAAGAGTTAAAACAGTCAACAGTGAATATGTGTTTTTAAAATGAGGACAATTCAGAAATGTGTAGAAACTTCTCTGAACAATTACATCTAAACTGTTCTACAGCTTTTGTGTTGATTTGCTGAAAATTATTTCCTGTAAACATCTCTCTGGGATTTTTAGTCTAGACTGACACCAAAAATACACAGAAATGAAATACAACTGCTCAATCAAAGTGTTTTCACTTCTGTGTTTGCCAATTAAAAGCCATTAGATGATAATGAAAAAGCAATTTTCAAGTGTTTGCTCCTAATTCAATCGTAACCCATGTTGCAAGTGAAGTTAATTTCCACAAGTTCCCCCTCAGGGTTGCCGGTAAATTACGCCCGGCCTTCTCCGTGTGCATTATGCCACTTTGCAAAGTTTAGTCCAATGGGCATGAAGAGGTGGGAATGAGAGGGCTTGTGGGTAAATTGGCGCTAAGAGGAGTGTGGTGGGTTGTTTGCAACATGCAGATGGGGAAAGTACAAGTTTAATTTATTGTGGGCAAGGTATTACTGTGCAAAAAAACATTAAAAACAGGCTGTTTAGTTTAATCAGTAGAGGAAGGCAGATTTGGTTTAATCATTTTTACTGCACGTTTGCGCAATTGTACGTCATACTGCAGCAAATATCATGTCATGTGTGTGTCTGTGAGGCTGTTTCAAGTATTAATCAGCAGAGTAAATCAATAAATTTGTATCCTTGCTCTGCCTCCTGATCCAGATCTACACTTCAATTTTATGTGCTCTTTCCTGACCCTTTTTGCATCTTTCCAACCTTTTTGGGGGGGAAATCTGTCTAGAAGTTTTTGCGTATGCTCACAAACAATATCACCAAGAAACAAAGGGACAGCGGTGAAAAACATAACCTCCCTGGCGAAGGTAATCAGCCAGGAATTTCTGCATTAAATTGTATGTAAATACATCTAGTAGAAGAAGAGAAAAGAGAAAATGTTGTCCTCCTGGTGGCGATAAAGAAAATGTCAAGGAACAATTGAATTAAGTAGAATTAATGTGTACCAGATGTCATGAATTGTCATGACATCCAATAATTCCCAAGGTGTTGTTGTAGAAACTGGACATGTGATGGGGTCAAAAAAGCCCTCAGGGTTTATCCTCTGGTGGCCATGAATGTCTGTGTTGAATTAGGCAAATTTGCTTAAAACTTAGCAAAGGTGGAATTTATATTCAACTCCACAATTACATATTTTATTAACTAAGAATTGTGTGAGCCGTTTGACCCCTCCAGTTTTTCTCATCCACCTGTGTGCCGACTAACCACCCGGCCCAGTCGTAAACTAAATGATATACCAATGATATACCCTTCCTTTCGTGTCCGAGTCTGTTGTCTTTCACTGCCTGAACATGACCGGTCACCGCACCTTGGAGTAAATCTCCAGTCTCTGCCTCTTTCAAGCAGAGGTCACCCTTTAGCAGCGCCACATAAAACACTCAGAGGCGGGATGATACAAATAATAGGTCAGGCAGGAATGAATGATGACAGATATTATCGCACTTTCATACAAGCAAGGAGAGACGCTCCTTGGCTATAATATGTGAGTGTTGGAGACGAGGTGACGAACATGTTGAAAGTTGTATCGCTGGTCGTCAAGTGACTTTCCTACAGGGTCACAATTTATTTAGAATCGAAGGAAAGAATCAGCTTTGACTTTATAAACCTTGTGCTTAAATATATCACTTTTATTTCACTGACCTGGTTTCATGGAACGTGGCGGGGATAAAAACAGTTATTCCATGAAATGGTTAAATCCAATCCTATTAAAACGTGTGGTACACCAAATACTTTGATGTCCTGTTTAATGGAGGATTTCACTGAAAAATTGATAGCGGGAGATGACTTCATAAAACACAATTTTGAAGGATTATAAGGGAATGCATTTTGCCGGTGCATGATATGAGCGGAGAGTCTCATTTAAATGTAAATCGTTGACTAGCCTCAGACCAAACTGGTAGTATGTAAACAGACAAAAGGGGACGACGGAAGAAAAAGGACGAACGCTGGCTTTGCATTTACTGCTGTGGATGAAGGATGTGCCCAAAAAGGAGCCATGTGCTGCAGGATTTGTTTCTCCAGCCTGACTGGATGCTTTTTAAGGCTCATTCCTTGCTGCTAGTTAATAACAATGTGTCACTGAAGGGCACATCTCTGATATTAATGATAGTGGAGGCAACGCCTGCCTTTGTGCAAGTACTTCTTCCTCTTCCTCCTCATAAAAAAGCAGTTTAAGCTCATTCATAGGTAATGTGCCTCGTGGCACCCTCAGATTTGTGATGAGACACACTGATCTGTGTCATCCCCCACTGTCAGAGGCCGGCGCTCAGTGTGTGAGGTGTTTGTTTTAAAATGTGTCAGGCTCACTTACATCTCCAATGGTACATTTATATGACACATATCTATTTTGATGGATAAATAAAACAACAAAACCCAAAATATCCCTCTTCCATATCTAATAAAAAAGAGAAATTTGCGATAAGGGATGTCTGGAATAAAAGTTATTTTATTGATGTAATTAATTTCAAGCAACGTTGACTTCAGCCTCGTCTGGATGACAGAAACCGGAGCAGATGCTGTCTCAGATCTGACAGTCGACTTGTTAGGCTGTTTGTTTTTATTTGAGGCCCAGAAGCAGAAGGTTACAATACAGATTGTAAATCCCGGCCACGACAGTTGGTGGACGAGACAAAGTGCTTCACTTAAATGCTCGAAGACGTTTCATAAATAAGGCGTCTTTTTTGTATATATTTCTGGATGCAGCTTTCTTTCTGTAACTGTAATGCAGTGCGTGGCGGTTGCAGATCTGCAGAGTCTCGCTTGAGTCTGCTGACGACTGTATTTCCTCAAATAAAAGTAGGCCTATGCGATCAACTTATTCCCAGGACTTTATAAATATTTCACAATAGACTGCTTCTACTGTCACCTACTCCACAGATAATCTTTGAAACTGTGGTGAAATATCATTTTCACAGAGAAAATGGGTGAGGCCTCGACTCTCCAGTGCCGCTTGCCTCACGTGGGCAGTATGGCTGCTCTAACCTGATAACATGGCCGCCGAGGAAAACGTACACATACAAGCTTCACTCAGTAATCCAGTGTGGCTTGGCCGTTAAGGTGACCTGCAGTAATTGAGCCGCAGCAAGTAATGTCCGGCTACTGCACAAAGAGCTGCTCACCTGTTGAAGAAGTTCTGAGAAGCTTGACTACACACAACTCGAAAGTGGACAACCAGTTGTCGTGAAGGAGCTTTTGTCGTGATCGCCAACGCCACTCACGCTGATAAGTCCCACCCGCTCCACCGCCGCAGAGAGCTGATTGCCCATTTATCCAAATATTCGATGTATTTTAAATTGAAAATGAACCAAATTTGACAATGCACTTCCTCTTAACTTCAACAACACAAATCAAGCCAACTAGTGAACTGCTCTCGAGATATGCAAGCTACATAGAGGGATTTCTGGAATTAGCAGATAGATAGATTTTCTACAGAATACATAAAAAACATCTAATTAGTCTTTTCAGAGTTTCAATTCATCTATGTTCTATCATAAATAGAATTCTATTGGCCCCATTGAAATGTTTTCATACTTTACAGGGTTATAATTTCAACCTACATTATTCATCTTTAATTTAAAACCCCTTCATACTGCGATTACGAGACATTGGTGCATTCGATGTTTCGCCCAAGGTCACATCCCGTTGGTCCTTGATTCAATTTTTGCCCATACAGTTTCTTACTAAACAAAGACTTGAGCTGCACAGGGCTAATTCATCAAGCGCACCCACTCCACTGAACTACATCCCCAATGGTGCTTGTCATATCTTGGGATATAATGATGTAGGAGGAGGATCTCTGTCTGTGAATTTGTAAAATTGATAGCACTGCATTATTCACACGATGTTGCGTCTCGCCCACGCGAACGCTTGTAAACTAAACACATTCAGGAACAGCAGGTATATTTATCATACAGATAGTTTTGCAAAATTGGAGCAAAGAGTGGGCAATGTACTGAATCATATACTGCAACAGAAAGTCCAGCAAGGGCAGAAGCAAGGGTTTAAAACTGGGACAACCTGCTGTTAACGTCACTAAAATTCACTTAATTGTATAGAAGCTTTGACAGGTCACACAATTGATTCTGTGCCATAAAGAGCACGCTTCTCTCTTTCGGCAGGAAAGCACCTGTTCATACATAAAGCTTTCATGTACATAATTTTTTCAGTTTGAGAACAGGGCTTGTCTATCTTGATGAGAGCGGGACAGTTTAATACATCTTGCATGAATTAAAAAGTGCAATAGAATAAAAGTAAAAATTATATATAAATAGAAAAATGCAGAATATGTGCCTAAAAACTTGAGTAAAGTACATTGGCACGGAATGATTGCACAAGCATGTACAACTTGAGGTTAACATACAGTATATCCATACATATGCAGCTAAGACTGTTTATACGTATATAGGAAGATATGGTATACAAAAGAACGTGTATAAAATGCTGTATACATATATATTGCATTTCATACTTGTATTCTTTTTGTATTAGTCCTGCTCTAGACTGGACTAGACATCTCGAACTGTCAGTGTTTTTTCTCCTCCTTCTGGCACTGAGATTAATTACACAAACATTTTCAAGTACAAGGTTTTTCATAGTTCCAGTTCATTATTGACGTAGAGTAAATGTAATAACTACACAGCCTTCCACCCTCAGGCCCTCCTTTTATTTTAGTGCTCTTCAATGAGTTAAAGTCACAACAACAACAATTATCGGTGGTTACACAAATAACCCCTGCTCCAAGCTGCAAGCTGAGAACGCCAGAACAACAAATTGGCTTGTTACTGCACCTTTCATCCATTAACTGTATATAAGGATGGACGACAGTAAAGGTAATAAACCCTCCCTCCTCCATGTAAACGGAAAGTGAGCGAGAAATACTTTGGACACACATGAGTGAAAATGTTTTGTTTTGATCTTTAAAACTGAACGACAAAGACAATATTTTTACTTTTGAGTTTTTAAATCTTTATTAAACACAGAGATTGGTTTGTATTCATCAAACATTTTAAGGCCCCTCGACTTAAAGCAGCAGTATTTTCACACTTGCTTCATTGCGGCAACAATTTCGTGTCTAATGCCAAAGAAAGCAAGGACACTTGGAGGGGTATGTCTGTGTTTTGATTTACTTGCACTATTCTTGCAAGAATCCGCTCTCCATTCGGGGATAAGGCCATCAATCTCTCTTTGTCTCTTTCACACTTTCTGTCTGCCTCTCTCTGCTTTTTTTTCCGTCTCGGTCGATACAAAGACGGGCATGCTTTTTTTCTTTCCATCAGTCCATGCTCCTCTCCACCAGAACAACACCTGCAACATTTACAAGCGAAAGAAACCGGTGTTATGGACCTGAAGGGGTTAATCACCTCGTCAACAAGTCGAATGGAATTATTATTAACTCGGCTGCTGCTGTACTTATGCATTGTTTTTCAACTGGTTATAAGAGCATGATTAAGAGTGAACACAGGATAATGAGCTGTATCGATTCATTTCTCCTTTGCAGATTGTCAAGGGGAGATAGTGCTCAACCTAGACAAATTATATTCAGCCTACACTCACTCATTTGACCTTTGCAGTAATCAGTCAGTCATTTTTGGCTGCATGTACAGTAGTTGTATATTACAGCGACAAATGTCACAGATATTTCTCACTCAGATAAATACTGCCAGCTAGAAAATCTAATTTACTCCACTACCTATGGCATTGTGTCGCCATGTCTTCTATACTCATATCAGATAGTGGCTGGAACAAATAAATGCCTGGCATGATGGCGACCCCGTTTATTTCATGGGTTCATCAGGACAAATGAAAACAACAGGCAGTGTGCTCAGATTAGATAATTATCCACTTAATTATTTACTTAACAACATAGTGGTGAAAGTGAATGAATAATTACTTGATAGATCAAAAACAACATTTTCAAACAAGCGCTTTCATTACTCTTGCCAAGGACGATACAGAGTTTTGTCTCTTAGTTTGTCAAGATGTCTGAATAGGGAAGTTTAAAACATGATATATTTCAATACTTTTCACTCGCGGTGCATATAAACTTGTTGCAAAGTGTAATTAATCCATAACTGTAGCAACATTGTATTTAGATACAATCTTTTGCAGTATTTATAGCAGTGTTGATGCATTGTCTGTCTGTTCTGCAGACTTATGAACAGGATATATCCTGAAACCAAACAGAAAAATAATGAATCAAGTTTATTTATGTTGCACATTTCATATGACTCAATGTTCTCCAAGATAAAAAACAGCAAAGATACACCACAAAAACAAGTCATGACTGAACATATGAGTTGGACATATATCAAATAACAGGATATTTCAAGTATATATGAATCATTAACAATACAATAAATAATAAAAAAGTGAAAAATGAAATAAACTAGGATAAAAACAAATATGACATGAATCATTACAGTAAAAGTGACAAATATTGATTCAGCAATAAATCTGAATTGAGGGTTTTCCAATGTGAATGTGATTTAGTCAAGTTTAGTTGTTCTGCACTCAGTTTAATGCTAAACAAACAGGCTAGCCTTTTTACCAGCTCTCTGAGGCTAATACAACAATCATGTGTTATTTACCCTTATCTACCATGCGTTGCTGTTGGTTTACTCTTGTTGACGTCATGTGCATGTTGACTAGTCTATAGCAGCCATTAGCCAGTAATGAAAGAATGTCTATCATCTTTTTCTATTCTTCTCTGGACCTGTGGACACGAGAGGAGGATGTGGAAGCTGCATTGAAATTGTTTCTCTCGAGAATCGAATCGTGAGGCTCATGATGATTCACCTCTAGAATGTATAGTTATTTATGAAATGAACACTGGAAACAACTCATCCATGTAGCAAAGAAGGAAATTCATAACTCAAGAAGACTCCACTGAAATATACCTGATGTTAGGATTATACCAGGCACAGTAATTTAAAGCACAAATTAAAACGCCTCCCTGACACATTCTTTTCTGAGAATAAGCTCAATGTAAGTGCTCATCTATTTCACATTATTCTCTTTCTGCCCCAGGTACTAAAACACAGGTCCTGATTTGCCTTGCGTCTAACTAGTGCAAGAATTATGGCGTTTAGCAGAACAAATGTAAGAAACCGAGGCAAGGCCATTACAGTTTAATGTCCGCTGTCCTCATGAATCAGGCACCCCTGTGCTAGGAATCATGGGAAGGTGGAAGTGCTTATGACTTTTTCCTAGGGGGCTTTTTCTCAGTTTGGCATCCCCAAGGTGAACATCCCATTAACCCCTGGATGTTTGTGCAAAGACAGATTGGTTCATTTGAGTGCCAATGGACCAGAAGACTGGAGAGTTACACCAGCACATGCAACTTACAAACACACTGAGTGTTATGGTTGCCTGTGTAAAAGCTTTTGATAATTAAAGGAGAGGTTTGTTTTTTTTCAACCTGATCCTTATTTCCAGCATATGGTATGTAGATCTACTAGATTGTAGATTTTAGATCCACACGCGATCGACGTATATCCATACAACGCAAGTGACTGGGGCATCTACAATACAGCCTCTAAATAACACATTATCTGCTGCGAAACTCTTTATTTACTATGAATCTCCAGCTCTAGTCCCCTGTGAGTCTAAGTTGCTTTGTTTACATCCTGGGCTTTCACTGGGGTGACGTCACCGAGGCGCGCAGCTGCAGATCAGCTGACGATCAGCTGTGTTTGTTTACACGGAGTTTGCTGCTGCTAGTTTTACGCAACATGGCAGAATACTTATCAGGTGCTTTACAGTACAGTATTCTTTTAAAGCAGCTGTGTCCTGGTGCTCGGGCGTATTCACCCGGTTAAAGGCTAGCAAACTTCAGCGGGCTAACGAGCAGCCTCAGAGCTAGCGTTAGCATAGCGAACCGATTTGTTGATTAAACAGGAAGACAACTCGCTCTCGGTTCACTAAGCTAACGCTAGCTCCGAGGCTGGCGAGACTCACAGGGGACTAGTGCTGGTGATTCATAGTAAATAAAGAGCAGATAATGTGTTATTTAGTGGCTGTATTGTGGATGCCCCAGTCACTTGCGTTGTATGGATAAACGGCGATCGCGTGTGGATCTAAAAGCGTCCGAAGGACTCCAAGTTACTCCAAACCTCTATCGGTGAGTAGATCTACATACCATATGCTGGAAATAAGGACCAGGTTGAAAAAAAACGAACTTCTCCTTTAAGCCCACATATCCCATCCATTCTCAGTTTCAATTTAAATAATTCAGCGTCTCACTGTTTCTGAAAGATTTTAAATGCAATGAATCGGGGAATTTTCTTGTTTCTTGTTGAAAATTGGACCCATTAAGCAGCCGAACACACTCATGCCTGAAACATTGCTCAGAGAGTTCATCCCAGCAGTGTAGCAGAGGTTTCCACAATAGTGTTGCAATTGGAGTTTGCGCTGCTTTCGGCCCCATCAGAACCGCGAACCAAAAACTCAACCCTACATTTGCTTTCACCTTCTCATCCCAAACCATCTCAGTTTGTGTTTCCTCTGGTGTTTTGGTACATTATCTTGCAGCATGAACCTCTGAGCATCAGTCTCGTCTTACAGTACCGAACTACTCCCCCCAGTACAGTATTGTCTTACTAATGCATCAGAGGCTGTGACCTGTGACCGACAACACACAATGTTGAGGAAAAACACTATCGCTGCATCAAAGACTCTTTGATGGAGCAGAAATGAGCTAAAGCCACTGTTTCCTCACTGAGGTTCATTACAATTTCAACATTCTAAATTATTTTTGCAGCGAATTGAATTTACACAAAGTAGTGCATTTGAATTTTGCACTGACGACTCACTGCTGTTCAATACCTTTGTAAAACTTTCTGGTATTGATGACATTATTAAATAACCTGGGTTAAAATTTAACCAATTTTGAAATATACCTTTTTTTGCAATTCAACTCTAACCAATATAATGACTCATGCTGTTGTTGTTGTTTTTAAATCGAGAATAGCATGCTGTTAAATAAATAAATCAGCATATATCTCCATACCTTTCTTATGTCACTAATTCAGCACGCCAGATTTCATTAATATCTGTGTGTGTTGGTTAAAAAAGTTGGGGCACCTTATCAACTTTTAGGCTTGAATTATTTCCATTATTTCCAAGAAACTGAATTGATTTATTTTTTACCTGGGATACTTCAGTGTTTAACTTTGCAGCCAAAGTTGTGGTCGCCCTAAAAGTTAGAAAACTCATTTTGCAGTAAGATGAATGGAGGAGGGAGGAATGTGCTGCCAAATGTTCCTTTCTATTGGTCTTCGCCCACACAGTAACGATGTGTCCACAAGTAGAATAATTTAGTCAAATGAAAAACAAGAACTTATTGGCAAAATGGTTCCAGAAACCACATTGCATATGTCCATAGCATTGGATTCAATTAATAATTCTGCTGTTAGCCTTACTTAATCATAGCCCATCATCAAAATGGCAAAACAAACTCCAGACGTCCACAGCTTGTTGTTGAGGAGATGTCCCAGCTGCGTGTTTTCAACATCGAGCAAACACACTTAGCTTTGGACTTGGGTGAGAAAGTGGTAATGAGAGGGGGAGCTCTGAGTTTGCGGCGGATTCCCACCTCTGCTGTCCGTCAGGAGCCTCATTACCTCAGCATTCTACTGCTGGTCAGCCTTGTTATCCTTAAATCCTGTCTGTTGCTTTATTACCTATAAGGAGAAGGAATCTATTCATAGGAGCCACAATCACAATACTTTGCTTACAGGGATTAGCAGCTCTCCTTGCACACAGCCAATTGTATCACAGTGAGGGAACATCGTTAGGATCAGTGATAGCGGCATCAGAATCCAATTATGCCCCGTCATCGCACCCTTCAATCCAGTGATCGCCGGTCCCCTCTGACACTGGATTACGTGCACCACTGTGTTGCCTGACAAGATCACAACCCCCCTGAGGTTGTGTGTAACTCATCATCTTGAGATTGTCACCGTTGTCATTGGAACCGCCTTCACCTTTCACCTTCCCTTCATCATGTTCATTGAGTGTCACTTGCAAAGATTAAGGAGCATCTCCTTAGATAACGGCTTTATTTTGTTGGGACTAGTCTGTTTGGCAGCCAAGAGGCCATATTTTTACCCTTTGAACACAGCAATAGGAATGCATTTTTTCTTACTGTGATATTTCTCTGAGCATCTTCAAATGATTCACTCATTCTATACATTCTGTACAACCTACGATAAGAGGTTGTGTAAGAAAATAATCAATACTAAAAACAGTGAACTTATGTGATAAATAAAAAATACAGTTTTTCATCAGATTTTGAGCCAAAAGATTTCTAATTTATAAAAACATGAACAGAATATTGTCCAGTCAGACAAATTGTCAAATTTACAACCATTTCAATTCTCAGTTGAATACGGATTATGCTCCATTTTAACTTGTACAATTTTAAATTTATGAGATATTCCCATTCCCATGCACTTTACAAAGTAATTACGTCATCACAAGCATAAAACGTGATGAGGCGAATAACGGCTTCGACTTTCTGCTGCAAAAATAATTAATGTTTTAACTGTTTTACCAGGATCCTGCAAACAACAGCATTCTCAGGGGATTAAGGGTTTAGATTAACAATCCTTTTGAGGAAATTTGCAGAGTAAAAGAGTACATTTCTCAAGTAATCTTCAAATTATTATAAGTTTGTTGTCTGTTCGAGACAAACGGCAGACTTGTGTTTTGAATTGTTATGTTTTTCCCAAATTGCGGACTGTACCTTTTAAATTCTTTACACGAGTACTCAGATGTCCTCACTATCCTGCAAACCACACACACATTTGGTATCGCCTCGTCGAGCGAGAGAGGCTTCTAAAGTTAGCTGTAGCGTCGTCACGGCTTGTGATTGCTTGGATTCTCGCATGTTGACCAAACATGCTCAGTCATGTGTGGACGCCAGCATTTTCTCCTCAAGCATGTGTTTTTTACTCCGAGGAGCGGAGAACACGCCAGACGCTTTAAATTAGAATTGCTTCCTCCTGACTAAACACTGGGCCAATCTTTTGAATGAGCACTCAGACAGACTACAAATTTGATGAATGCCTTCTCTTGGTTTTCATAATGAAATGGATTCAGTTCTTAAGCGAGGTATTTTGAATTGATTGGAAGGCCTTTTTATTTATATAGTCACATTCATTCAGGAGAATGAATTCAATATTAAAGTTTTTTAAAGCCTTCTTGGTGTGAAAATGGGCTTTAATTAAAGACAAGACAAAAACATCAGACTTCAGTTGCTGTATCCCTGTAAAAGGATTATCACACGGCTCCATGGACGACTTCAGCACATAAAACACATCACAGGTGCACAGGTGGGTTGGCTGTTGCTGCTGGCCATGTCTCGAGATAAAAATAAATCTGTCGCTTGACCTGTCCTCTGCTTCAAAAAGCACAGGAGCTCCTTAAAGGATGAGGCAGCATCTGCGTCCGTCCAATCAAGGATGACTTTTTATCACGTGAACACCACTGATCCACACATGACCCAACAGCTTCCAGTCCAATTAAGAAACAGATTAATTACCCATCGCTGTATCATCCACGCCGTCGCCCTCCCAGTCCGTGTTTCGGTGAGCGTCTTGTCACAAATAATTACGGCAATAAAGATAGAAGTTAATTAAATTAAAGGCGGCGACGTGTCAATTGTTGCAAAGTCATTGCAACCGCGCACCCTGGAGTGTGAATGTTTCTATATGTGAATGACACATGTGCATAGATCACTGTGACCGTGACTGAGTTAACTGAGTGGACAGGGAGCTGAAGCCACTGAAGTGTGATAGAAGAAACAAGACTAACTCAAGGGCGAGTGTAGTACCCATCATATCTTTAGCACCTTAGTACAATTAAGATCTTATGACGCCATATGTACACGGCCATGATCTGAGGTCCCCATTCCTCAATCCCGGCTGAGGACCAAAGCTGACAGAGCCTTTTCTGCCATTTCTGTATCTGCTCTCACGCTGTGTGATCATCAAATTGCTTTCAAATTGTTTCTAATTGTTTGCCTTCAATTTTTTTTTTAACTAGTAAAAAACCTTATAACTGTGTTTGAAAAGGTGCTATATAAATAAAGTTTATTTTTATCATTCCTTAAACGATGGGGTCCATAATGACACCGATTACATGTGAGTGAGTAACTAGATTGAGCCCCTTTATGACACCAAATCTAAATCTGCTAGATGTGGATTTTATTTGGATCCGCACCAGTCAATCCCCTTAATGTGTGAAATGGTAAAAAAAAAAAAGACAAAAAAATAGCCTCTCTTAAAGAAAGTGATAAAAAAAAATCCTTGGATCTGCCCATTGCAGAAGTTTAACTCGTCCGAAATCCTTTTGGTAGCTTTTGCAAAATCCTGCCAGCCAAAGAGATAATTAACCAGTAAACACTAATTCCATTCATCCAAAGTCAGACTGTAAAACTTTAAAACCAAGTTTAAATCCTCTCTTCCAGTTTAATTTGTGTAAAGGGTTTAACTTTGCGTTAAAGTCAGGTACCCTTATATATTTTCATTTGAATTACAAGATTATCCAAGAGGCCGGTAGCATTTGCATTTTAATATCAGTTGACCTTGTGTTTTCTTGCCTCTCTGACCCAGACGGAAATGAAAAGACGGCATAAATGAACGAGAGCTCAGAATCGGGAAGGGATGAGATCCAGGAAGAAGATGAGAGAGGGAGAAGAGAGGTGATGGAGGCCGAGAGAGGAAGAGCAGGTACGTCTACCATGCACTGTGGATGAACATTATGTATCCAACACAAACAGAAACTGCTCTGACAGTCGAATTACCACAGAGATATGTATTCTTTTGTTAACACAGTGGGAACCATAGGCTCAATATAACACCACAAACCCAATATAATTATAGTGCCTTAATATCGAAGTGCGGTATAAATACACTTACTTATTTTTTAAAACATAAACTTTTTTTCAAAGATTTTAAATCCATGCTATTTTTTATCCATGTGTTTTCCTCCTGTGCACATCCAGTATATAGATCAGTGATTTTGTCATCTCCTGTCTCCAAGGTCAGAGATGAAGTTATCACCACTGAGGTGCCCTTAAGCAAGGCATTTAATCCCCATCTGCTCAGCCTCACGGCCAACAGCTCAGCTCAGTTGTTTAACATTCAATTACGGCCTGATCATCCTCAGTAGAACAGTGTAACATTGTCACATCGACCGACGATGTTACGCAGGTTGGTTTGAATTGAACAGAGCAGCTGGTGTGAATGTGTTAAGGTGAAAGAAAGTTTTTGTAAAATAAATCTTTGCAGCTAGAGACTGTTCTGCCAGTGACTCGCATTAAACATCCAGGTAAATGTTGGAGAGGCCGACTTGATTTAAGTTTTGGGGGATGAGGCTGGACGGCAGATTTTTATGCTGCAGCTTGTTCCAGTTCACGTTGTGAACCATCTGTTTGTCCTGACCTTACCCCCTTGTGGCATATATATTATTTGCATATTCGAGTGTGTAGAGTTTCCCAGCATGCCAGCACTAGATTATAGATAAATAGAAAAGAAAATATGAATTTAACCTAAATTACCAGATATGTTTGCAACTAAATTGGGAGGATGCATAAGTGGTGTGATACAAACTTTAACTGCTATAATTTGGACTTGGTTTTGAAATGTGTACTCATGCAAAACTTCAATATACACACGTTGATATTAAAAAACCCAGTAAAAAAATGTCTATATTTAACTCTGCATGTTTACGTGCCTAAGGTACACAGAGGAAGCTGTGAGGAGGACTGTTGCCGTTTAAAGTAGTGTGGGTCCCTCTGTGCTGGTCCGTAACTGTCCTGGGGGGAACTTACATTTCCAAGAAGGCTTGTGATTGGATGTGAAATTAGTAAACGCCCTTTGAATGCAGAATAAGTCATCAAACTCGAAATGATTTAATAGGAAGAGAAAGTATTTAAAAACACTGGTAAATATGATATTTTTTTGACATATATCTGACAAATAACAAGTGATAAAAGAAGAACCATATATACCTTATATTTTTATTATTATTTATATAGTATAATTAAATGTTACTTCTTGCTTACAGTCCAGCAATGCAACACAAAGGTGATCCGTATATTTAACCCACATATCAGTCCCGCACACAGAGTCTTGCTCTTAATTGGATGATGAATGAATTACATGCTTTGGTGATCCCTGCTGGGTAATTCTGTTTTTGCTCGCCCCCTCTCTTCAGGAAGGTCAGAGCACATGGTCAGCTACAGAATAAAAAAACACCCGGGAGCTAATGGGGCTTATTTCTAAAGGACAGTAAAGCAGACTTGGATCCCTGCCGCCGTGTCGAGCTTGACCTTGGGTTCACGCGTTGAAGGATCGTCTCTCAAACCATTCGCACATCCTGCCATCCTCCAGGCGATGGAATGAGCGAATGCTGTCAAAACTTGATTTAATAATGCAGGGAATCGGAATATTTTTGCTGTGAAGGTAGAAAATGCACCCTCCTATCGTTAACCATCATCCAGGCATATTAACGCCTCATTAGAGCTGAACACCAGGAAGCCTCTCCGCAGTTACCAGGGTTATCCACAGGTTGTTTCAGCAGTATCATGTGTCTGTGTCACCAGGCATGGGAGCCCCATCTGCTGCCACACTGGAGGATATCAGGGAGAAGAAGAAACGGCACGCAGCTTTAATAAACTCCAATTCACCGGGGTCTGACTCAGAAGAGCTGGTTTTGACACCTCCTTCGTGCTGGTGAGAATGCATCAACAACATCTAGCACACGTTCTGCTTTTGCTCCCTGACTTTTAACATCCCACTCAATATTCTTCGATACACATAACCCACATAACATCTCATTTTTCATCTTAAAATCTCCACTCTGTGAACCTGTCTTGCCTTAAAAAATAGTCTAAACATCTTTATTTTAAGCAGTGATGCTGGCTTTGATTTTTTTTGCTTACATTTGTCTTTATGCCAGTGGCCGAAAGGCATTTTGTTTTCGGATTCTCTGACGGTACATCCCTTGTGAACGCGATATCTTAACTATACCTTGAGGGGATTTCTTTAAACTTGGCACAAACATTCACTTAGAATCGAGAATTAACTGATTTGATTTTAGTGGCCAAAGGTCAAGGTTACAATACTATATCTACATATATATATATATATATCGAGAGCGGGTCCTCTCTGCGGAGGCTGCCTTTTTTTACAGTAACCCAGACTGGACATACCTTTTGAGTTTTTATGGAAACTTAAGGCTACCACAGGTTCTCCCTCATGTTTGGAAGGGGAGGGGGAGGTGAGGTATTTAGCTGCAACATGCAACTTCACCAATAGATGTCACTAAATTCCACACACTGAACCTTTTACATCTGCTTTTTGGAAATGTCTTCACAGTTGTAACTTGGACACAAAAGAGGAACTGATTAGATTTCAGTGGTCAAAGGTCATGACCTCGAATGAGCCTGGAAAAAGAAATGTATGTAGACTGAAACTTCACTGAGAAGCAGAGGCGTGGTAATTCAAGGTTTTGTGAGGCAGGCCATTATTAATATTTTCAGCCATAATATTGCTGTCAATAGCATGTGCTGTTCTGCGTCTCTCCTTGTCCATCACTTGTGGCCCCGTCTTCCTCTCAGCGACTGTTTTCCTCCTTTAGAAAAGTGTTTCCATATAATTCTTGGTAAAATCTCACCACAGGCCACAAAAAAAGTGTTGCTCTACCTCTCCTCTCACAATTCTCCTCCAAAAGACGGCAAATCACAACCAAGCCCGGAGGCAGATAGGGTGAAAACTCAGTACATGCATATTGTATGCATGTACTGACCAAAGGAGGGTTTTATCTTAGTGCCTGCTGCTTCTTTGAGAGAAACATTGCCACAGTGCATCTTTTTCTGCAGCAAGGGAGCAGGTGTGCTAAAGGTTTTTTTTTTTTTTGTCGCATTCTATACTATTTTTTGTACTACTGATTTTGTTTTTCACAGCAAAAAAAGCTCTTTTGCTGCTTTGGGCAGCTATACAAATTCAATGTGCATTAAATAACCAAATAATACACAAAGTTAGTGAGTTACTGGTAAACATAAGAGTCAAGTCTTTCCCTCAGTTCCTGCGTGAAAGGTGATTATACATAATTTTTATTCTTGCAGTTTCTTTCTCTGCACCCACAAGCTGTTAACCATACTGTAGTTTGACTCACTCAATGAAAACTCTGGGTATAATCCTGCCATTGGGTCTCCTACATTTACCTCAAATCAAATCACAAAATTGAAATTTCAAGAGATGTATAGTTTGCTTCCCTATATACAAAAATGATTCGAGATATCTTTACCGTCCCTGCTCTAGGACGATGACATTTTGTTTGTAAAATGATATGTCATTAATCGTAAAAGCTTTCACTAAGAAGACACAGTGAAATATCTTTAAAACGTTTCATAATATATATTTTCAAGCAAGTCAAAATACAAAATAAACTACTCGAATAAAGTGGCGAATCCTGTAATAAAGTGTATCGAGGACAAGTTATTGCATAGATAAAATACCACAGATATTATTAATGTTGGAGTAGTGGTTAGATGTGAAGATGATAAAATAAAAACATGTCCAGTCCAGTGTAGCACAGGTAGAGCTGCTAGGGAGTGAGTGAGGGGTAATGTACTTGACCCAATCATCAGCTTTGACTGCGGCTGCTGTGACGCCGATTTTTGTCTGACCTTTGGTTTGATTCCGTAATCATCAGCTGCCACAGGCTCGGTTCAGTAAGAAGAAATATGCAACTGTGCAAGTTGGGACAAACGGATGAGGCAGCAGTCAGGTCACCCCTCACTGAGGATGAAGTGACTTTTGTAGTCGCAGCAAAGAGACCCTGCGTGTTGTGGACAGAGGTGACATGTGGCTCCGTGGAAGGGAGGTGAAGGCTCTTGAAGCTTCTGCTTTTTAGACCTATTTCCCTAAGATTGTTTTTGTGGATAAAATTGCAATAAATGACAAAGGACTTTTCTTTTGTGCTTGAAGTGGCTTTCACATAAATTCACTGGATACCTCATGGGGCTCAGTTTGGCCTCCCTATCAATACATAATACCATGTGCTACATCTTTATTGTATAGGGGAGGACAATGCTTGTTATATTCTTTGAGGTAAAATCGACTTTCCTAACCGCCCTATGTCTTTTAAAAGTGCCGCTTTTGTGCCACAACACTGGCAAGCTACAAATGCTTCTTCTCTCTATATAATTTAGAGATTGTTGAGAAGAAAATATGCTTTTCTGTGCCTCCACAGAAATGCTTCAATATGCTGGTAATGAGTATGAGGTAATTGCTCTCAAATCATTGAAGCATTTGAATAGTAGTACACATACAAACAGGAGACTATTGTATATGTGATTGTATAAGAAGTGTCCTGAATTGAAAGTGAGCAGCAGGTTTTTGAAAGAAAGTTAGCATCAACATCTCTGTCAATTTGTTTTTTAGGGGGACATTGTGAGTTTGTGTTTATTCATTTTCTAACCTGTTATTTCATCCTTTGTGATTAATTATTCTGCAAAAAGCCCCAACAGGGTTGAGGAGGAGCGGTTACTTGGGTTATTAAAAGATGCAAATACTTGTCAAGAATGAAATTATCACTACAATAAGTTCTGCGCCTGAATCCCGGGAGATGTGCATTCAGCAAGGGAGGTAATTGGGGTAAAGGTTTAATTTGTCTGTAGCTTTGATAAAATGTCACAGAAGTTTTGGCGATGAAATGCACATTGAATTTTAACCTCTAAGCCAACGTGGCCAAAAAAATGCTGCTATAAAAAAAAACATTTCAACACCTACAACTCCATGACAACTTAATTGACTTGAATGTTAAAGAGCAGCTATGTGGAAATAGATTCAGTGATACCGATTATTTATCTCAATTGTGGCTGTTTCATTTTTACACTTACAGTACATTGGCATGTGCTGTGTGCTTGCTTGCACTGTCTTACTAGGGTCCATTAGCATTTTTAACGTCCATGCAGAAATTTAGACCTCATTGTTGTAGCTGTAGTTGTTGCATGCAATATAGTTCTTTCTCTCATGCGGGAACTTATCTTTCATTCTTTAGTCCGTGTACCTGTGTGCCCTTCATGTGCACCCCCGTTACCGCCATAAATTGAATTCTGGGTGAAATACTTACTGATCACAAGTAATCCTGGGATTTTTAACTTTTTAAGCTTTTCACGATTGAAATCCAAATGGTTTTTCTGGAAAGGTTGTATTGTGATTGTACATTTCTAAAGGTCAAAGATGCAATGAGAATTTTAATGCAAAGTTTTGCATGAAAAAATTTAGACAAAAATGTTAAAAATTATAGTATTTATCTTGTTTCTGTTGTATTGTTCTGCGTAATTTGACCTCCAGACCAATTCACAAAAGAAATCACTCTAATATTCTTACACCTCTCCTTTATTCTGGTGCCACATAATAAAGCTCGCAAAGCTCTTACATAGAAAACTAATTTCAACTAATAACCTTTATCATTAAAATTACTATGCTGCAAGCTTTTGTTCGTACTTTGATAGTCTACAGCTTTTACCACAGCCGTTATCCCTATTAATTTTAAGTTTATTATTAGGTGTGTTAATTGGCCTGTGGGGGGTCTTGATGTTTGGTCACATCAAGTTGTTAACCCCACGGAATCTGGCTGTCGAGCGAGTTGGTTTCCATGTTTGTACGTGGAGAATTTTAAAAACAGCCGCCCCCTGGTGGCGAGTTCTCTTCTGTCCCTTATGGCTGCTGATCCAACTTGAAACAGTTGCCTGGCTGATTCGCAGCATGATGGAGACACAACAAACAACAACTGCCACCCCATATCAAGCACAGTCCCTTACCATTAACCCATCATATCCTCTCCACGGATGCCACCCCCCCATGCTTCCTGCCACCTCCCGAGTTGCCATGCATGTAATAAAGATTGTGTCACTCTGTGGCTTGATACGCTTGTCTGAATCTATCAAGGTCCAGCTTCCTTGGGGAGAAATGAAAAAGGATTGCGAGCAGCAGATCTACAGAAGCCGGGTAAAATGAGATTGAGAGCTCTTTTCCTCTTCGTGTCTAGATATTTTGAACTGATGTGCCACTTTATAGCAGCATAATGACATAAGCGCCAGCATTTGCAGATAAGTGGAGGGAGTTATTCAGGAGATTGTGGGCATGATTATTACAAATTAGGATTTCGGGGAAACGTGTAGGCACATTTTTATAAGGGTGGATCTCTTCATTTGAAATCCCATAACTTCAAATTAATGGGTGCTGTGCGAAGGTAAAAACGGAGGGGAGGAATACTGATAACACACTTCTGATAGATCTAAATACAAGTTTTTATGTGCTTGACCTCCTTGGCTTGCCACATGCCCACAAACTCCGCTCGGAGAGTTGTTTGCCCCGAGGTTACTTGCCTCATTGGTTACAGGCTAATGGCACTGACCTCAGCCACAATGAAAGCCTTTAAGTGCCTTGTACTCTGCTAACTCAAATGCTTCACAGACCTCCTCCTTGACACCAGTTTGCCCTGATCGAGCATAATACAGTTGGCACCGACCAAAACTTTGGCAAACTTCCTTCACTTCCCCTTAAACTTTTCCCTACCATGAAGGAGGCATTTTGTGCCACACACGTGGCGACAGATTTTTAAAGGGAACAAAAGGATAAGGGAGTGAC
The DNA here is from genome assembly GCF_024713975.1 of Paralichthys olivaceus. Lineage (NCBI taxonomy): Eukaryota > Metazoa > Chordata > Actinopteri > Pleuronectiformes > Paralichthyidae > Paralichthys > Paralichthys olivaceus. The sequence continues at coordinate 10,024,725 of NC_091116.1, forward strand.
GTGTCGAGCGGCGGCGGGTGGCACGAGTGACCAGAAAACCTGTCATAAAAGGCTTGTTTTCGATTCTCACAACAGGCAGCATGTCAGTAAAAGTGTGCTGCAGCTTTGTTGAGCTCTGAGACAGCTGTCGGTAGAGAAATGGACGTTTCGAAGGTGGATTTCTGCCTCTAAGTGATGGATCTAATAAGATGCCCCTGCTCTTCATTCAAAGTCAAAACTGCTATTTGTCTTTGATATTTCAGATATGATGCGATGCCATAAAAAGAAAAAAAACTTTCCACCTATCAACAAATGACACTGCTACGTGGGCGTTCACCCGCTAAAAATGCACAATCAATCAACAAGTAATTTTATGGACAAAGGTGGCTCTCTGAGTCGATCCAATCAGGATTCACACAAACAGGATGAAAGGGTGCAGATCAGCAGAGACCAGAGAAGAAAGCCTCCCGGTGACGTGTCTCTGATCTCAAAAGAACACAACATTGAGCAAGACATTAAGCTCTGGCATTACAGATGACACCACTCAGCTTTATAAAAACTATAGTAACCCTAATTTAAACTGAAGATAGATTTGATTCAAGACTTTGAAGATAAATGTTGCAACACAGCCTCATGTAAGAACATATTAAAATTTGTATTTTTAATCACCCTTGTTTGAAAGAATGTTTATTACAGTAATGCACATATGCCATTGACCATCTCTAACATAACACATCTTCATATTGTACTTCTCATATCCATTTTTGCTTTTATTTTTATACATTTAATGTTATTGTATTGCTCTATTTTTTTTCTACTTAATATGCACAAAACACCAAAGCAAAATCCTTCTATGTTGAGAAACATACCTGGCAACAAATACCATTCTGATTCTCTTAACTACACACATGTATCGTACTGTTAGTTGCTCATTTAAACTTGATTAATGTGACCTTTTCACAAGGAGAAGCATGTCTCGTCGATTCAATTAAGAATCTTTAAAATACTTATTTATTCAGATAAGGTGGTATTATCTTGGCCGACGTGTCTGGTCATTTTATATTAGACAGTTCTTGCATCTGGGAGCCCTAATTGTTCCATATCGTAGGTGTGACCACAGGCATGTTAGTGAAATATCTCTCACACAGGCCTGCATCGGTGAAGAAGAGCTTTTCCCATCGCTGCTTAAATTCACACCCGACTCCTCCAGTGTCAAAATCCTGATACACACATCTCTCTGAAGCAGGTGTGACGGTAACAATAGCAACGTACCTCAGGGATTGTTGAGCCATAACAATATGGGACGGGATAGATTGCACCTACATGGATGTCAATAGCTTACAGATTGTGACAGTAAAAAAATTCCTCTCCTCCATCACAACAATATCCGTTTCATTTTTCATGAGAGCGGCTCGCTGTTGCTTTGTTAGTACAAGAAGCAGCAGAGGAGATAGACAGCACTCTTAAAAAAGACTTTTAGGCAGCTGGAGACAGGATGTTTTAGGGCAGAAATTGCAAATCTGTCTCTTCACTCTTTTCATTATCTAACATCATGACGGAGTGAGAGCACCCAAGGGAAGCAGCAACAGATATAGCGGCGGGTATCAATAATTCATGCACTCATATATTGGACAAATACGAGCTTGGTATTGTCAGGCAGTTAGATATAATGTTACTGAAATGGAGAGGAAAGAGCCAGAAGCTATCTCAAATGGCCCAGTGATCGTTACTTGGCAGTGCTTAATTGTGCTAATTCTGGAAAAGGCTACGATATATGCCTCTGCAGACCAATGAAATTAATGTGTGGAGGAAGGAGTCCTCTGTTGTTTAAGAAATTAATTACAAACGCTTAATGAAAAAGAAATATTCCCTTTTGCGTTTGCACGACTTGAATGTTCAATGAATATCGCAGTGATGCCGATCGACACCTTTTTCCTCGCTCCATTGACCGTATGTCGATCTCCCCACATGCTGCTTTCACCTGCTATAATAGTCATAATAACATTGTCCCTTTGTATGACTTTTACATTGATTCTGAATGGACCTCTCTTAAAGTACTTATATATAATTTGCACCATTTCTTCTAACATCGCTGCTGCACTCAGGCCAATATTCTGATATTCAAAAAGGCTCCTCCCTGCAGCGACTGGACGCGCAAGCTTCTTTTGAAACCAGAGGGCCCACACTGCCCGGAGAAGACAAACCATTTTCAACCACAAATTTATGAAGATGTTGTTTTGAGGGCTGCTGTGACGCCCAACATGCGAGGACTCTCACTTTGATTAGGAGCGCCTCATTCCCTCACTTGTTTCGCTCGAGGCCTGGGGTCCACGTTTTGAAAGCACGGGACCTTCAGTGATCTTCAACAGTTTGTTTTTAACAAGCGGTGACAAACAACATCACCCCCCCCCGTCCCCCCGTCCCCCCGTCCCCCACCCCCACCCCCCCTGTCCCCCACCCCCTCGCCCTCTCCCCCACTCTCCAGACTTTTATCTTTGCTCAGCCTTTGAACCAGGCCTCAAGGCAGCGACGCTGAAACAGACACGGCCCAGAGGAAGCCTCACTTCAGATAGAATACCCTTTAATTCTGGTATCTCTTTTTTACAAAACAGCCGAGTGGCCATGGTGAGGGGAAATGGGGCCCAAGCATCCCCCTCACGTATTAATCACCGTCCAATTTTGAAATCTTGACTTTGTGAGGTTTTCAAGTTAAAAGTTGTGTGAAATGTGCCCAACAGTGGTAGAAATTCCAGATTACGATAGTAAAATATTAGACCCTTGTGTGTGAATCTTTTTCAAGCCCTGAAAGGAAAGTACTGTGTCTTTATGGGTTCCTTGTCCCATTTCAGATTTTTGAGCTGTTGACAGTTACACCAAAGAGATCCCCCCCTTCCATAATCTACTCAAATGGTTTCCTTTAAAAAAATAACTCTGTCCCTAAGAGCCAAGTGTAGTAACCGAAGCTTATAAATTATGCATGCATGTTTATTAAGCAGAGCTCGTTCTTCTTTCTGATTTATCATTCTACGACCTCTTAGACATGTCTTATGACCAATTTAAGTGGTCCCGTGTGATAGTTTAGGGTCCACTGGACAAACCTAACTGTCGGTAAAGCACAGATGCTTTTACCTTAGTTAAGATAATATGTCACATATTTCACAATTCCCAAATGACACAGCAGCACAAGGAAGCAGCAACGCAAGGGGAATAAAAATAGAAATACCATATACAATAAAGTAGAAATAACATGGGGTGAGTCAAGTTGTTTTACTGTGCAATTTGTCCATTCTTTGTAATATACAGCATACAAAATGTGCAGCAGTTCTTGAACTTTCTTGAAAAGTTTTATTCTTTGACTGTGGATGTTGTGGCATTGAGCAGTCTAATGACCCTAATTACTTTTAATGAAGGAGGGTTTTGCATGGTGTTTTTACTTAAATGAGACATATTATGCTTATATTCAACCTCAAAATGTTGAATATAAAGTTTTAATTTGTGTTTTACTTTAAAAGGTTTACATGCTCTGATGTTTAGTAAACCTCACTTTCCTCAGACTGTCCATTGCTGCAGCTCCTCCTTACAGCTTCTGTCTGAAACATGCATACACAAAAAAACTTTATACACAAGTTTTGTTGTGTTCTTTAGACTCTGTCGTGAACTCAACATGATTCAGCCTTCTCCTTAAATCAAGTAATTTGAAGGATGCAATCATCTTTGATATATGATATGATATAAATATATCATATTTGACTTTGTTGGATCAAACTTCATCTGTCATCTTTTAATCTGTTAGTAATTCTCAGGAGGTGGTGTCATGTAGAGACTCCAAACCTGAAGTGTTTCCATACTTACCAAACTTCGTGTCAATTGTTTTTAATCCCATTGATACGTAAGTAAATTAGACATCAACACATTTATTTGGAATTTGCATGAAATCCTTCATTTCTACTGGTTTCCTCAAAACACAATTGTTGTAGATGTAAAACAGTTAAAATGTAAATGTGTAAAACTATATGTTTGTATTTCGGACGTATTTCTTTAAGGTAAGCCATTTGGACTTATTTGCATTCTTTATGATGCAAACCAAATGAGGAACATGTTGCTTGGTCAACAAGTAACAGATTTTTCTCCCAGCAATATTTTTTTCCAGGACCTTTAGCCCCATTTACATACATCACTAAAGCCTATTTTTGGCTTTGCACATTCACCCCCTTAGCTGAGTGGTTTGTCTAAGACAAATCACCAAAGAGCTTATGTACCTTAATGGATGCAGAGGCAAACAAACATGAGTCCATTCGGCACAAGTTGCCAGTGATGAGGTGACTGCCATTGCCCTTATACATACAGTATGTCTTTGTTTTTTGCTGATGTACCTGCACTTTTTCAAGGACGCTTCATGAGTACATGTCTGGTACTTAAAGGAATTATTCCACACATGCCGTGGATATATTGCTTAACAACCATGCCAACATAAGGGAAGCATGTTAGTAGAAATAGTACAATTAGAACAACTTGACCATGACAACTATGTACTTACTTGAACTGATGTCTAATGTACATCCCTCCAATGATGATTGACCAGGGCAGCATATATGATTAATAAAGGGTCTCTTTATTTCGAGTCAAGTTCGAGTTCTACATTGGTTCCTGGCCCACTTATCAAAGACCTTTGATAAAAGGGACATTTATGCATCACATTTATATTCATATTTAGTTTGTCTCATTTTAATTTTAATTATATTTAATGCAACTTAAAGCTCCATTTAACTAAATTTCAAAAGAAATGATGTTATGTTTTACCCCACTGCATTCATTTGAAGGCTTTACTTTTAAGCAAATTTCACAGAGGAGTCATCCTTTCAAATATTTTTATTATATTTGTTAGTTTATTCAACATATTGCATAGGGTGTCTATCTGAAGCTCATTTGCAACATGCGTCCCTGTGGTTAGACTTTTTGGATAATGGCCGTAATGCTTTATTAGCGATTAAATGACCCACTTGAAAACAAACAAGTCAAAATTAGCTGTAAGTTAATTTTATTCACAGCAGCCACCTTAAAGTCTAATGAGTCCCTCTACATTCTACTAATTGAATACATTTTGCTGATAATTAGAGTGGCACTATAATATATTTCTGTTTTATAAATTTGGATCTTGTGCCCACGCACGATGGATTGTTATTTTTGACAATTTGAGAGAATGCTACATTTGTATGTGTATATTGTGGCAAACAGACTTTTTATGACTAAGCAGAATATAAAAAAGAAAGTTTTTTCACCATTAGACTTTGACTGCATATGCAGCCAAGCATCCAGATCAAAAATATCTCCAAGGTTTTTAATATTTTTTTAATTTTAATATTAGAATCTTAGTTTAATTGACAAGATCTGTGCTAATTGATCAAGAGAGAAATGTAAATGAGCCAGTGTGGATGAAAAAGCTCATTTTCAACAGCTGTCTTAGTATAAAATGCACATAGACAATAGGGCCGAATAGAAAAGATGCACAAAATATCAACTATTCATATTATGTTAGAAAATTAAAGGACAAAGTTAATGATAAATACACAAGTCAACTTCACATAAACATTAACGACCAGTCAGCTAAACAGAACTGATATCCACCCCTGGACGCTGTCACGCCATCGTACGCCGTTAATTTGTGTCGAATCACCTTCAGAATCCGAGGGAGCGTAATTCACCTGCAACTGACAACAGACCTGCAAAGATATGCACTCGCTGCATTGCATCCTGGTCTACTGAGGGTACTGTCAGCGAGGAAATTGCAATCCGTTCCTCGTGCGTGATAGATTTCTCCCCGTGTGATCATTGAGTGCCGGTGTGAAATGGCGGCTCTGGGAAAGGGCTCTTCTCTCTTTGATTCAGAGGGACTGATGCCCCCCAAAAAACACATATCACTTCGAAATACCTTGATGTTATGTCACGTCATGTTTGGAGTGTTATCTGCACCAGCAACCACATTGTGTTTTAGAAAGAGTCATGATTTGTAAATATATGTAGAATAAGGGAAGAAATCTGAAAAATCCCAACTCCTCCTTTTGCTTTCTTGAACCGCAGAAATGTGTCTTTTGTACAGCAGGAATAAAGAGTCTCCTGCAAGCTCTGTTGGTGCCTTTATGCTGATGGATGAGACAGGCTGTACCTTATGTAAAGCACATTAGCTGTTCTTTTTCTCTTTAAAAGTTCATGCATGATTGTAAAACACCAACAAAGCTCGGTCAGCTACTGTGTGCATCTGTATTTCCAAGCTGGAAAAAGCCAAAGAAAAGCAAAGACAAGAAAATGGTGGGTATAATAAAATAGTTTTGGCCCCTTAGGTCTAATAAAGATGTATGTGTCATCCTCTCATGTCTTGCAGCAAGAGAGAGCAGGATGGATTTTCTTATATATGAATGCGGTTTCAGTTAGAATACATTAGCTGAGGCAGAGTTGGTTCACTTCTCTGTCTCACTTGTGATATTTACACACCAAACACAATCTGGAACGAATGAGAAAACAACTTAATGTCGTGGCAGAGGGCTCTGCACGCACGCCGCAACGATCACCACCTACGCCTTTTAAAGATGGAAATCTAATTCACACACTGCCTTAATCTAACTCAAACACCACTGCAAAGATTCCCATCATTATAACTGGTTTAATTATAGATGGCACATGGGAAAAGAAAACGCCGCTGGTCTAAGATTCACTGAGGTGGTGTTCGCAGCACGCCCCCAGTAGACTTGTTGTTTGTGGCTTCCCTGGAGTCCTAGGAAACAATTATAGGTGAGAAGAGCACGCACCGCTTTCCAACGGGTTGTCAGCAGCAAACAATTATGACTTCCTCCGAGCAGGGGCGGTGCCGCGACACCACCCAACAGCATCTTCCACTTTCCACTGCACTGTTTTCTTAACTACGTCATCTGAAGCCCTTTTCCACTCTGATTTTCAGTGATGCTGCAGCTTCTCAGTTTCTTCTTTAAAGTTTTACACTTTATTTATTGACGATTGCATTTTCTCGGACTCATTTCTTCAAATATTTTTGCTGAGTTATTAGTGCCATTATTTATGTCCTCGAGTATGATGACACATACTCGATTCAGCTGCTTTATTTTCATTCATCAGAGCTAAATTATATTAATAGATCCACTTATTAAATATAGAAGCAATCATAGTTTCCATCCTCAGCCCCAGAGGTCTGTTCCATGAAGCAGGATTGTTGGTTTTCAACTTCAGCTTCTTCTTTTCAGTTCTTTGAAGCGTTTTTACTTCTTTTCTGGAGTAAATCACCATTGCAATAACTACTGTGGACTGTGAAATTTGCTGACAATGCTTTATATCTAATTGTTTTTTAACTGTGGAATATTGTGCATTATTGCATTATGTATTGCATTATGCATATTATTGCAATGTGTCATTACAAACTATATTCATTTAATATTTCAATGTAATGCACCAACTAGTAATTTATATTCTATTTCATTTAAGTCTAGTTAAGTTTTTGTCAAGTCTAGTCTACTCTGCTGCAGAATAAGTTTGAGACCACTAATCAAAACCTGTCAACAGCATAATTGCTCAGATCAGATCAGCGGAAAACTGGAGTCATCATTTTCAAACTAAAACGAAACCAGCAGTGTTTCCTAAACTCTGGAGTATTGAGTACACCGGACGTAAAAGTGATGGATTGTAAAGCTAAAACCCTTAAAACTTAATGTGCCTCATGTGCTGCCCCCATGTGCCCCCCCAAAAATGATCAATTTTAACAAATTATTAAGATAGCATTTACAAAACATATATATAGTGATGAATTTGATGAAGCTAAAATGTACTCGTGTTGACATAGCCTGAAGTCATATGTCATTGTATCGCCCATGAGGTAAAAAAAAAATCTATTGATGCAGCTGTCATTATGAAAGAACAAACACAAATGAATTATTCAATTTGAATTTGTTTTAAATTATCATTCAAAGAAAGATGTTTTACCCAATACTTTTATATGTAATATATTATTACAAGATGTCATAGTAGTTGTACGTTTTTATTCCAAGTAAAGGTAAACATGGATACAGACTCAGCCGTCAGCTATCACAAGCACAAAAATTGCTAAAGCACTCTTCATAGTGGTAATGGAATATTTTTACCTTCACTCCTGATGTAAAAAGAAACCCTAGTGGAGATGTGTCCATTAAGTGAGAACTAATGGCCTTGTGGTGACGCCCACGGACCAACCAGCGCTAAATCAAGAACCCACTGCTGAACAGCCACTGTCTTTTGTTGAAAAAAAAAAGATCCTGTCCTTACGGCTGGGGTTATTTTGCGAGGTAACCACGAGCAAACATTTTGAAAATGAGCCTGCAGACATGCCGCTGACCTGCACGATTCCTCCCATGTCAGCCGTGGCCACAGTGAACACAGATGAAGGGAGGGACCTTCATTTGAAGTAGTCTCTGGCCCTCTCTCCTGAGAATGTTGTCTCACATGATTTCTTTCCCCTCTCTCCTCTCAGTCCCGTATTCCTTCTCGTAAAATCCGACCCCGTCTTTATATCCTCTCTTGCTCGTGCATTTTCATTTAATTACCTTTGGTATTTTTGCCTGACCTTGCTGCATTGAGGTCACTGTGGTGTAAAATGCGAGTGGATGAGCATGTTTCCCCCCTGACTCTGGTCTCAAAGACTTATACTATATTACAGAAAAAAGAATATTTGGACATTTCTCATTAGGCATTCATGATAAATTTCAAACCGATTTGGTGGTGACTCATCATAGTTTCTGCTCAAACATAGTTTAAAGGACAAGAATGAGATTTTTTCTTGAGCTCATTACGAGCTTCACTTCCCGGACCTCTCTATCACACTTCTCAGTACAAAACATTCCACGCCTTGTTTGAGAGAAGCAATCCAACATTGTGAATATGAAGAGAAAATGAGTGTACTCTAAATACCAAAGGGTAACGCTGATATTACTGTCGTATACTGGGGTTGCGATGATGTGAGGATGATGAAGGAATCTCCGATGACACCGTCTTAATTGTATAAAATGTTTATAACAAAAAGTTCAGCATCAATACAAGCAATGCAATCTGCCTATGGAGAGATCCGAAGTCAATGCGTGTGAATCTCTTCTCAGGGGGCAACTTCAACTCCTCGTTTATATAGGAGGGTTGTTTTCGTTAATCTAAAGAAAACACATCTGGTTTTCATCCAGCTCTTCTCATCCGTCCAGTGACAGGGAGAGAAGGCACTAGCTCAAATTTAGTGTACCCCTTAAAACTGTGACCTAATGCCCTATCATATATTCAGGCTTTCTCCAAATTCCTCAGGACCTGTGGGCCTCGAACCCAAAGATACATTTCTTTTATGGGGAAGACTACACATAGCATTTCAGACACCACATTACCATTTGCAAGTATGTGGGAATCATGGGAACAAATGAGGTTGTATGGCTGGATGGATGGATGGGAGGGTGGGCAATTTCTTAGAGCTATTGATATCAACACTCTACGCTACAAGTGAGTAGTGGGCTGGTAAATAGAGATGGATGGATTGTTGGGTAGACTGGTTGTATGGGTGGATGGATGGATGCATTGTACCACGAGATTTTCAGCAGTCCAGATACTGCATTAACAAAAACACAACTTAAAGGTTCAGTGTGTAAGATTTAGGTGAAAGTGATCTATTGGCACAAATTGAATATAAAATAATCCTTGTGATGTTTTCACTAGTTTGTTTCATCTAAATTGTACAAATTGTAGTTTTCTTTACCCCAGAACAAGCCCTTTATATTTAAATACTTTATGTAGGCTGCCATTTTTTTTTACAGTAGTCCAAACTGGACAAACTTAACAAATTTTGAGTTTAGTCCACCACAGGTTATTTTACATGTTTGGAAGGGGAGGGTGAGGTGAAGGGTTTTCAGCAGCAGCTTGCAATTTCACCACACAAAATTCTACACACTGTACATTAAAAAAAAGAGAATTCACTAAGATAAAAGATAAATTCCTATAAATATATTTGTATTTATTCATATAAATACAATTCCAATTCATACAAATAATCCTTCATCATCACATATCATTTTTTTTTATACTTTTGTCCATATGTTGTATGTATTTTCCCTTCGCCGTGCCAGCATTTGCTGATGAAATCTGAATCTGACACATTTACATGTTGAACCAAAGAACTAATGCTGATGGACGTGTTCAGGGAGGAAAAAAGAAGATGCAGTGAAATAAATAATTAATATATATAAAAAACACTTTGTTGTTAATAATCACTTAAATGAAGAATAATTACGGAACATTAATTAGTGATAAGTATTTACTGTGTTTATACTTAAAATCCAAATCTTCAAATCTTGAATCAGAAAGCATTATATTTATTGTAATTTCCCTAATTGTTCCATAAATGAATTATAGTGGGAGTTTAGGGAAAAGCACGCAAAACTAACATAACTCACATTTCGCAAAAAGCCTTAAGAATTGATTATTATCTGTCTGGTTACCTTGAATCAGCAAATTCACTTTTTATGAAGTAAAAAGCCAAGAATGTATTGATTTAGTTGATGAAATGACATATTCAGGATGTACAAATGATTCTCTGATATATGGAATGATTATGATAATGACTTTAAAATGCTTCGCTAACTATTCTTTAATCATGATTATGTTGAACAAATTGAATGGTTGTCTTAGTGTCTGTTTGATGGAAAATTATTTTAGGCTCTAATAGAGTTCCAGTTAAATTCTTCTGTGTTTGAAGGTTAGGCATAATATTCTTCAACTTTTTCAGTCTATATATAATTGCTTTTTTGTCCTTTATTCACTTTTTGTAAACTTATTGCTTAGTGTTTCACAGCAAAAACATTGGCTCCTGTATAATTCAGAGGCACATACATAAAAAGTTTTACAGGTGACCCCATTCATTGTATTTAAACTACACAGCACATCGACTAAAAACTAAAGTTATTGAGGAAGAACCTGAATATTGAAGTCAAAATTATTTCTGACCTTTAAACAGCAGTTGTTCAAATCCTGAAAAACCTGCAAATGTGTTGGTTCCCTCTGCATGCTAAGTGAAATCAATGTGTACAGTTCAGTCAGCACCTGCAGTGTCAGGATTCCTGCTCTGTAACCTCCGACTATGTTCGCACACCAGCCTCTGCATTCTGGATTCTGAGGTGTTTCAGCCTTTTTGCAAGGTTCTTTGGTTGCCACTCGCCCTACAGTCTGTGTTTTTCGCTGTTCTCTGTCTTTTATGCTCCAATATAATTTAAAAAAAACATTTCCAAGTTATTATCAGAAACTCTGCTGAATGATCAATGTACTGTTTATTTTTAAATGAGCTGGACAAAGTGTCTTGCTCCGATGCTTTTATCCGCATACACGTTATGAATTAAAATTAACGTCTTCTGCTTTTCTGAGGCGTGTTGTTAAATGTAATTTGGTTTTGCAATAATATAAACTCCTCTCCTCTCCATTTGTTGCCTAGCAACTATAGCAATGATCCCCCTGAAAAAAGGATGAAGATTTATTTAATTCTATTTTATTTATTTATCTTTTCATTACCTGGCTTCTGTGTCTTGTCCAACATAAACACTGTTAAGTAATCGACTTGAGGTATTTCATCCAATAACTTTGAATTGCTGTTTGAACCACTTTGTGTTGAGTTAACTAATTATCGCCTTTTGTGAAGCTCTACCGTTAGTGACAAACATCTATTGTTTGATCTGATTATACACTCCTCTCCTTTTCCTGCCAATTATTTTAAAGCAAGGTACAGACTGTGTGATGTGTGAGCCGAGGAAATAAAAATCTATCCGAAAATAGCCACCTCGGAATAGACGTGAATACACCCTGCTGTAGTGTTAAAAACGTAGTATTCACAGCTGACAAAGAACACTAAGTTTAACATTTAAAGATAAGTGCAGCGATAATATGTCATGTTTCATGATCTGCAGGGATTAACGCCAACATTTACAGTCACTGAAGCTCTCACAAAGGCCGACTTAAAATTGGCAATTACTATTACAGAGAAGAAAATGAGATGCACATCACACACAGTTGATTTTGTTTTAGTAACATCGTAGTATTCATGTCTGATGCATTGACACCTTGGTCATGCATGTTACATGGCACTGTCTCCCTGTGGCTCGCTCTGTAATTGTGTTAATTGCTGCGTGTTGTTGGTTTGGGAGAGGAATGCAGAGAAACGAGGAAGAAACAAAAAAGAGAGTGGAAGAATAGTTACCATCTGTTGTCAAGGTCATTTGCCACACCATGAACACATCCATCATTACCAGAAAATGTTCACAGTGAACTGGAAATGGAGTCGTTCATCTTGGTGACATTTCACATTGAATATTTTGGATCATTGTGCAGTATAACAGTGCAGTAAAGACCAGATATAATCACCAGAGCAGATACAATCACGTATTTGATCTTTAATTCATAGCAGCGATGCCACCAAAGTTTCATTTCAACTAATAAAATTGAGTTTTGTGGTGATGTAGTGCAACCGCCTTACATAACCTCTGGGAGAATCATCCAGCAGATCATGGAAGCTCCGACAAAGGGCAACTGCCCAACATGCTGTCAGTCATGCCGACAATATTTCAGCTTTGTTTCCTCTGAAATGCCAAAGTGAGGCTGCGTCTCCGTTTTAACTTTTTAATTTATTCATTTTATTTAGATTAATGTCAATTATAAAACAATGTTTCTATAGGCACATGGATGGAGTTTAGTAACATGCCATTGCCTAAATTAGAGATTTTCTTGGCAAGGGGTAGTCGAAACCAATATCTCAATTTCTAATTCCCTGAAATTGCTTCCTGTCTCTCTTATCTGAGGGCACCACAGTAGATCATTCAACCCTGTACATTATTTAACATGTAATTTACAGAAAACTGCTCTTATAGGTACTCTTAACATTACTTACAGAACTTATCTGTATCACTATGGGTTAATATCAGCTATACACTTGGGGTTATATGTGTGATTAAGCAGAATATTTCACACTCTTGGTATGGGTTATTAAAATTGCAGAGGCTTGAGTTGTGAACTTTCACATCATCAGAGAACTCAAAAAGGTGTAGAGCTGATTTTGTGAGGGTTAAAAACACTGTACATTTCAATAATAGCTACTGTGACAGATAACGTTTTATTTGAACTGCTTTGAAGAATTGACTTTGGGTCTTTTCTGGCATTCTGAGATGTAAATGTGGATTTAAAACCTATAAAAAAAGGTAAACTCATATACAATATTTATCCTTTTTTATTATTATAATATAATAAGACATGATTATACAACATCTACCAATCCCCCCAAAATAATATTGCTTAAAGAAATGCCTACATTGAAACATTTTCATTGTAAGATTATTAAATAACCCAATCCATACAAAAACATCATTATTTCATACTATGGTCTTGAATCTGTTTTATACCATTTAAAAAAAAAATACACCTGTCTTTGTTGACTGCAACATCCCCACTTGGAAATCCTTTTGCTATTCTGAGAAGATTTCCGAAATTAAGAGGCAACAGTGTCCCTGATTTTCCTTTCATTGCTTTCATTTCTCCCTAATTTAAGACTTCTCCCTCCATCCAACATTTCAACGTCCTTAAAAAATCAGGCTCGGACAGCAAATAGAATTCATTGCTTTTCATTTGCGCTCGGTTTATTTTTCTTTAAAAATGAGACTGTTGTTTGAATAAGGTGGATATATGAATACAATAAGCTCTGTGGAAGAACTTGAACTGCTGTTATATGACTTGCACATTTAGATACTATAGGCGACACACACACACACACACACACACACAAAGACTCACATCGTCTCAATAACCTGTCTTTAAATTTGTAGACATCACCTCAGTGCCCTGCTTACATTTAGCAGCAATGATAAATTGTCCGGAAACTCACCAGCGGCTCTCTCTTATTGGTTTTTAAAGCAACATGAAGTCCCGTCGGTGAGTAAGTCCGACCCAATAACAGAACAAATGGATTTATGATAAAAAGGCGCAGGAAATGCTGCTGTGGCAAAGTAAACAACGGATTGAAAAGCTCTGCGGGGAGAGCGAACACAAAAAAAACGAATTGTTGTTTTTCTTGTTTGTTTTGGCTCCTTAAAATTTTTGTTTGTATTACCTGAAGGGTCAGGTAGATGAAAATTGAACATGCAGTTTCAATAAAACATAGCAGGCCATCATTATTAGCTGCCACGGTAGCTTTTATTGTACCCAGAGAAGTAGTTTTCTCTTTTTTTTGTTGTTGCTGTTGTGTACAGTGTTCTGCCTGAGAAGAAAATTGTCCACTGAGCACGCATGCACTGGAAAACACAACACCCAGGAGGGTGTGCTTTGTTTTGACTGCTGACATAATATCTCACCGGTGGGAGGCGGAACGGTGCCGCGGTATTTTTGCTGACTACATAATCAATGTATGAAAAGTAAATGCAAGTGGAACCTTTGAATTCCTTCAAATTTCAAAGGTACATTTCGGAAGGAAATTAATTAGATTAAAGAACTACTTAATTTTATTCGGCCACTTGGGTGCAATGCAAAAAGAAGTGAATAAAATATCGACATTCTACAATTAACTTATTAGCAAACCAGTTTTTCATGTAGATGAGAGCACAGCTGCTGCCAGTAAAACCAAAGAGTTCAAACTATAGACTGATAAAGATGAATGACTTGACAGCACCCCAAAAGTGAAGCCAAATTGTCTTGATCGCCCACTGGTGGCTGGCTGCACTATAGGTCATGAACCCCACCTCCTCTATTTTAGCAGATGGGACATGGACCAAACTAAAAAGTCAAAGTACATGGCAAATCCATTTTTCTCAACGATGGTTTAGGTGGGGCAGGTCGTCCTTTAGTGTTCTGCCATGAGAAGCACTGTATGAATGAGTGTTTGAATGGTCATCAAGACAAGAGACAGAGAGGAGCTGCAGAATTGTGATAATAACTCACTGTGGGAGTAGAAGCTACAAGTTTAATATCACACATAACACATTATCATGTTGTTTTCTTTCAATATAAAAACCACCTTTAATTCTTTTTGCTGTGTACAAATCAATGATTATTTTTAATAATGAGCCATTGGCTCCAGGAACTGTGTGATGATAGTAATTTGACGAACGGACCACATGCGACTGCACAGTGTGTGAGGGCAGGTTTGACCATCCTCGATAGATGCACAGCAGATGGTATTCTTTTCATTGTATAATCTTTGTCCGCCACATTGGTTCGCATGCTTTGATTTGGCTTTAAAATTCGATATCACTCAACTGGGAACAAACCTGTTGTTTTCAACAAAATAAATGCTGTCTTATTCCTGATCTCACATCATGTAACATTTGACTCCCACAAGATGACATTTAGAGGCGATGATCAGAACAAATAAGAGGCTTTCACACTTGGGAATAAGATGTGGAGTATATGGAAGTCATTAGGACAATCCGCCCTTAGCGCTTCTTAGTAGAACACAGCTTGGTGTGTGAATCAGGGCAGAGCTATCAAGCTGTCACTACACACTGAGGCTTAAATCCAGCAAGAACAAACCCTGGCTGTCCCATGATATGAGACTCCGGTCAGTCAGGGAACAGACTGTCCTCTCGCTCACCCTGTGCGTTGGCATTGTTAATGTTAAGTTGATGTGAATAAAAAAAAAAAAGCGCTGTTTGGACACAATCACAGCAGTGACACGGTGCTGGGAGGTGGGTCAAGGGTTGTAGAGCTATCGAACCACTAGCATTTTACGTGCTGATGCGCTCCCTTACTTCCTGACAGCCTTGAACACACAGGAGGATTCTTAAACCCACTTCACTGAGACACACACATACTGTGCTGATTCACGAGTAAGATACGACACACACACACGCTCCTTAACTCCGAGTCACGCCATCCCTCAACACACAGTCATGCTTCATCCCTGACTGTGGTGAGTGTGTTGGCATGAAAGTTTGATTTATCCTTGTAATATCCATCAGGTCAGTGGGACCTTGGGAAGGCTCGGTCATAAAATCGTGGCTCTGGCCGGGCCTTTTTAATACAGTCTCAGTAAAAATGGCTGAAGGTCAACAGCACTCTCACTCAATCAGATAGAAACAACTCCTGCAGCTGGAGCAAGTCTTGTTGCATTAAAGTTGGACTGGTACCACTCTGAATAAAACATGTTTGCCCACCTCCCCCGGTGTGTTCTGCAGGAGAAGACACAACTCTCAGTAAATAATCCAGAATGGGAGATCTGTTACCCAGTAGAAAAGGATATTTGCCTCGCTTGTTTACTGTACACGTCAAGTCCATAAAAAGAGCTGGGCGTTTGGAAATACATCCTTCATCATCAGTGACAAGTAGCAAATCATTAGCTCCGCAGAGACTCAATTAATGTCCAGCTTCATGTGAGCTAAATCTGTTATATCAAAGATTCACAACAGCAGGTTGACGGATCAGATGCTGCACGTAGTTTAGGAATTATCCACAGTGTCAATGTGCATCTTTCTCTTATAGATGCATATTATTTTCTACATGATGAGATGTAATTTGCATACGTGTTAATGATTTGTTAGTCGTGTGATTTGTTGTTTTTTTTCTCTGTAAAACATGGCCGTCGAGAAAACTATATATGGCAACCACCTTCTAAAAAGTTACTCTATATTAATTGGATCATAAGTCATAACCAGTGGATTTTCCTTGTGGGTGGTAAATTATATACTCAAACCTAAATCAGTTGTGAGGCAATAATGAGGCGTGAGTCATAAATAAATCATCAAGTCACTTTCTTAACAGTTAACAGCTATAAGATGTAAATCTGTAATTGTAAATGTTAAAAGACAATATTTAAGAATAGTTTGCACAGTAATCAAGGTATGCAGTAATAAATGGAAGGGACATATGGAAAATAAATAATAAAATAATAATCTCCTTTCCTAAAAGATATTTTCAGTTTATACAGAGATGACATTTAACCATTGGTTCCTCAAAGCAATATAAACAATAGCATAGATTTAATTTAAAAAGGAAAATAAAAAAAACGGTCTGAAATGTTGAAATAATATATTGGTGAAAGGAATATACGTGGAGAAGACTTTATATAGGTGGAGTAAGCTAATGATTGTGTCCATTCCACAATCAGGAGATTCAAACAACTTTTAAACAAGCATTTAGTTGTGATGATAATGTTGAGAACTATAAGTTCAATCAGCATGTTGTGGATGTGACGGAGAAGACGATCATGTGATCATTCAGTTTTGGATCATGTCAGGTGAATAAAACAGCTTTTATTATGGGGCCGCTGTAATACTTTCATAGATATCAGTCACTTAAACATGGTTGAGTATTTAGTCCATAAAATTTGTAACTCACTAATATTTGTAGGGATAGAAAAACACATTATTTATTGGTTTTTAATATTTCAATTACTATAATCAACAGTTTCTCAAGACAGCTGCCTCTCAGTCACTATCTGATGACTCGTTGTGTTTTTGCTGTTGGTGTTATCTGACATTTTGTTTTGAAATTAAAACTTAATTCCAGAAAGAGGCGATTTCAAATTGCCGCAGAAAAACAAACAGAAGGAGCGGTGGAGAAAAGGCAATAGCTGTGGCTAATTGTGCGTAACTTTCCCTCCGTCGCTTTTTGGGAGCGCCTCTGACAGATGAATAATGTCTGATGTTCACGGCTCAATTATATATAGAGCACCGAGATCCACGGGGGGAATGAAATACGTTGTTAACCACAGCTGTCCTGCTCTCATTCAATCAGATATCTGTCATGGGAGATTCTATATATAACATGTTAAAGAGGAATTATTTTAAAACCAGACACTTTGACTAACTTCACTTGTTCCCTAATGATCCTTGGTTTCAGACCAGTAGGAAATACTACATGGGGCTCAACAATTCCCTTTAAAGGTCCAGTGTGTAAGATTTAGGTGAAAGGGAACTATTGGCAGAAATTGAATGTAGAATAATCCTCATGATGTTTTCATTGAATAGATTGTAGTTTTCTTCACCCCAGAAAAGGCTTTTATATTTAAATATTTTATCGAGGGGGTCCTCTCTACAGAGGCTGCCATGTTTTTTACATTAGTACAGACTGAACAAACTAAACACCTTTTAAGTTTTTATGACAACTGAAGCTACCACTGGTTCTTTTTCATGTTTGGAAGGAGAGGGAAAGGTGAGGGGTGTTCAGCTGCAACATGCAACTTCACCACTAGATATCACTAAATTCTGGACACCGTACCTTTAAATGCTCCTGATAATGTGGCACCAATGGCTTTAAAGCATCATTAGCTGCCGCCATCAACAGCAATGTTTTCTTTTTTGACATTTAACACCTGCTGCTGATGGACAAAGCTTAAACTCCAAAATCTGAAGAAATATAAAAAATCTGGACGATGTGGCTAATGTGCTCAGACAAACCATGTGATAATGAGACAACCCCTGCCTGCCACTGGTTAACAGAGTGTCAGTTTTGCTTCTGTGTGGCCATCATGGTGCTTTAAGTGATCTAAAAAGAAACGTGCACATTTCTCCTCGTGAGGGGCTGTCAGGCCTGCTTAGCGTCATTTGGAATGACCTTGTCACTCGCACTCGGCAGATCTTTGAATTACATCCCACGGCACCCCCACCCCTCCCTCTAATGCTATCATTACCATTATTAATGGGACATGACACAAGTCATTGCCACACATACCAGTCTCCCACGACCGAGGAGTAATGGTTTTGCTCTGATGTAATGCTGGCGGTGTCTAAGTGTGTCAGGAAGTCAAATATTTAGAGTGCAGGGGATTTTACAGCAGCAGTGCAGTGCAATGGAGTTAAATTAACTTTCATGTGTTTCGGATGTGAATTAAATCTGTACTTTATTTCAAACACACTTTTACCAATATGACACGAACATTGAGTGAAAAGGTATCGCTGTCTATGGTGCTGAAATCAATTTGCGGGTGCATAGTTGGCTTCACCGCCGTCAATATCTGTTTGAGACATGTTTTGTCTGACTGTAAATCATTCCTGATTACATGTGAATTATGCATCAGATCCAGTATTAAATTGTTCGTCATACATGACACAGAATTTATAATAAAAACAAAAGCTGAGGCTATATTTCAAACATGTTGCAGTGACTCAAATGCTTTCCATGACATTAGTAAGAAACTATTTTTTGTATCTCATCCCTACATATCATGTGGTAGATTATATATTTGCTATGTTTCTATAATATATACATTTTTTATTTTTAAATGTAATATTTTGGTAGCAACTGCTGAAATCATAAAATAGGAGAAAGCGATTTGATGCTTCACTTCATGCAGCTAGTACAAAGCATAAATGTGGCTTCGTGGCTTTCAACCGTAAAAGCAAACTTTAGTTTCTTGTTCTTTTTGGATATTTCATCCAGGTTACTTGCGAATAAAAATCAATAGATATGTATTATTCATAGACCAATCGCTATCTATGCTTTTGCCGATATGAAAAGTTTTACTCCACAGAATAAACAGTGAAGCAAAAAATTTGCATTTATGTTAAGATTTTATGGAAAAAATGTGTGATACAAGTTATTTTTATTAACTTGTATTTATGTTTTCTTTTTATGTGTAAATGTTTATAACAAAATATGTAAAATATCTGAATTATATTTATTTGATATCTATATATATGGCTGTACATTTTGACCCCCTCCAAGGATATCTTTTTTAATATATTATATTATTAGGAGAAATATTATTTTTTGTAAACAGATGGTATTTATACATTTTAAAGAGTAGCTGTTCTATTTTTTATTATGAAAAATAACTTTGCCAACTGACTGTAGCTTGTGTAAATCTGGCAGGAGGATTGAGACTTGTGGATGGCAAACAGGGATGTTTAATATATAATTTACATCATTGTTTGTGCATGGTTTCATAACACATACAATCTGACACATAATTGTAACATAAAGAAGCGTGTGCTGCTTTCAGCTGAAAGCCACATTCTTCTTGGTACCTACAGCAAGTCAGGGTCATTTTTACTACAGCACATCCCAGTGATTGTTTCCGTGTGGGTGTATAGATTCATTTTTGGTTCTATCACAACATTTTCAGAAATTTCCGTCTGTTATTTTGACCCTTTTCTTTATGTAGAAAGGTTACTGACTTGAAGGACAATAGGGCTAGAATCCAGGATGTGAAGAGTGGGCCCTGGGCAGTCAGTATGTGGTAGTGATGTGTGTAGGTGGGTGACGGAATGTTTGGTTGCTTGTGAAGAACTCAGTGTAACTAGCCTCATTATAAGCTACAACTTAATGACTCTACAGTGGCTATCTATTCTATAGAAAGCTAAAGGTCAGATCTGCATCTTAATGTGCTCCCCTCCAGCCTTCTGACCCACATGCAAACTTTGATCGCTGGGCTCAGACCCGAGCAGCATGCTCACTGGCCCGATGAACATATAAATCAATTTTCATTTAATGGCAGTGCCTTTAATTAAAACCTGACATTTGTTCGAGGACCCTTTGCAAGGATCACCAACAGTGGATGAGACAATCGCTCGGGGCTTTATCACAACTTTATCATAACACGCTCGCCTCTGCAGCTTTTAGAATATGTGTGTGGTGTGATGATGTGCACAATGTGGTCAAAAGTATGTGGACAGCTTGGCTCATCGTTCTGATACTTTAATGTTAAGACTTCATGGTCGTGTATGAAAACACAAATGTTTGAAAGGAAGAAATAACAGAAATTCACTGGTGGAGGAATAAAGGCGAAACAAGAGAGACAAGATTTCCTTTATTTTACTGTTGCACAAGAAGAAGAAACATTTGGAGGAAAACAAATGTATCATTTTTTTAAATTCTGCTTTTTCCATTTCGGGCTTGACCTTCAATTTGTCTCTCCTCCTGTGGGCAAAGAGAAATGTCTAAGTGACCACAGAATGAAATCATCATAGTTTTAGATAAAAATATAAAAAACTGAAGCTTTTGGATTGGAAATATATATGGAGTATATACATTTAGTAGCTTTTGTATTATTTATAATCTTGTGCTCACATATGCGCAAGCAGAGTGCACAGTTTAGCAGCTAGGATACTCATCGCCCAGGCGGCGACTCCAGCCTCGGTAAAATACACATCTCATCACGCTGCACTTCCTTCCTTTACCTCAGAGCCGAGCTGCCACTCCAACACAGTAATTACTTCGTCCTCCTTTACTGCTAATGAGAAGGTAAAATATGAGCGTCTGGCAGCAGCAGTCATTTGCGACCCCAGCTTGCTCCCGGCAGGAGCAGAGAAGCAGAGACGACTAATTTCTACCCACAAGCCACCCCGGAATGATGCCATCGATTCTCAACACGTCCACAAAGCTCATCTGTTTTTTCAAAATTTTCCTAGGAAACAAGTGCAAGGAGATAAAATTGACACGTTCAAGTTGCATCAGCACTGTTAATGTGATTGGATAGCCGCGGTTCAGGGGAGTGGGTTTAGCAAATCGCCAAATGATGTTCTCGCCACTAGAAGGATATTGAGTCTTATTTTCCCAGCTCCCCAAAACCTTCGCCTTGTGCCTTTGAAGAAACATCGTCTTGATTAAAGAAAACCACTACTTCTTAGACAGCCAACCCTGTAGTACTAGTCGATGACGGAAGGACGCCACTGCAAACTTCACAGACTTTTTAGAAAACTGTCCACACACAGTTTCATACAGCTTGCCAGTTTGCCAAGTTATTGTGGCTATGATCAGATGACCACAGTTCAGGTTGAAGATTATTAAGACTCATTTTCCCAGCCTTCTCTTTGTGCCGACTTTTTAAAAAAAAATTAAATGTTACTTCTTAGACAGCCGACCCTGCTCACTTCCGGTCTACGACCTGAATTTATGAACATGGCTCAAATTTGATCTCACAAATGCAACATTCACCTCCTATCAGCAACAAAACACCAACATTCAAACATCATCGGAATCAAACGCATGCTTTATGGGCCCGTGAGGGTCTTCATTCACATATCAAGACATATTTCCATGTCATCACCATCCTCTTCTGTTCCATTATCATTTTTCATCTGATAGGAAATAAATCAGGGTTTTTCCAGTGTCAGGAACAAAAGCCATTTTCATGTTGAAGGTTATAGAAAAGCACAGTGATGTAAGGGAAAAGATTACAAAGGCACCCTTCGGATAGACTCCAATGTCACACATGAGGAGGCAAAAAATTTCATCACAGCAGCGCCTGGTGTTTGAAGGCAATCAGAAACATTTTTATGCTCGTCGCGGAGCTTCATATTTGCCATATAATCTTAGAGATTGACTCCCGGCTCTTACCACCAAAAAAATCCAATTATATTGGGAAAAAAGAAGAAAGTGAAATTGAAAACGTATTAGCAATAATAACAGAGATTGCCGATGAATGCTGCACATTCATTTTGACCATATTGGTTTGAATGCTGCAGCCAGGCCACGAGAAAATTAATTTAATTCCAGTGGATCATGTAAATGCCAACATTTGCTGGTTATACAGACACATTAGAAAAGCATTAGAAGGGCAGTTGCAATGATTGTCTTAGTACATCAATTCACCGAAACACTGATTGTAGAAACTTGTTTCAGTCTCAATCCGAGTTTGTCCGTGAAAGATTAACTGGATTTAGGAACCAGAGCAGTAGATGCAGCATGTCAATATGATGCTATAACAGTAAACCTGGTAACACATTTATTAGAATTTATTATAAGCATTTCTTATAAACGTGTATAAGGAAGCAAGGTCTCAACTTATTGGTTAAGCTCTTTTATTTTCCATCAATATGAATTTCTTCCCAGGAAGCAGGTGTAAGGGACACCTCCAGCTTTTCACACTGCTTTCATCAGTCTTTATCATAATTCCCCTTCCCAGGTGCTCGGCTGAGCGTTCCTCTGCAGAGTGCGTCCATTGGCTGCAAACTGAAAGCCCCTCTTTGTGTCCTTTTTAGCCCTGCTTGTAAAAATTGAATAGATTAAATGTTTAAATTTTTCTCAGTTGAACTACTGCCCTCTGTTTTCTTTTTCTTTTCGATTCATCAGGGCCCCCTTTGAGTCTGGGCGAGCAGGCGGAGCAGAATTAGGTTGTTGTTGGGCCAAGCCATTCTGGATACCAGTGTTTATGATGCATGATAAAAAAATCTCGCTGAAAGGGGTGAGAACTATAATTTGACTGCTCCCCCAGAACTCAGGCCAAAGAATCTGGATCACCCCCTGTTGTCTGGCTGCAGTATAGGTCATTAACCCGGCCTCCTCCATGTTAGTTGATGAGAACTAAACCAAACCAAATAGTCAGTTACACAGAAGATAAAAACAATTATATTAAAGAATAACCATTCGAAAATAGCACTAGTCTGTCAAAATAGAGGCCGGCAGGTAGGGTTAGTGTTTTTTTGGTTTTAAGCCGTTATTCAATGCTAAGACAATGTGGTCAAAGTATTGAAAGCTGAGACTGACTTGTGTGTATCGGCAGGACCTTGATACCTCGGCTCCTCTTTGCCATCCCCACTTTGTAGACTGTGGCTCCGAATGACATCAAAAGCTTTCTCTTACATTTCACTGTGGCCTGTCTCGACAAAATCCAAAAAGACTGGGGAGATGAACTCGGCAGTTAGTTATTCATGGCGATGAATGCACCAATGTAATACTTCGAGTGAATGACTGCATGTCTTGTCCCAGGCTTAATTTGGTACAATTTAAGTATTTACTTCACTAACTCCAAACTCTCCAAAATATATTCCAACTTGAGGGGATCACATGGGAAATGTGACTCTGCTTGTTGTAGTTGAATTAAAGACACAATAGGACAAATGAACAGCTATTACTGATACACTGATAATGATATAATATAATCTTACCTCTTCCTTTGGTTTATTACTGACCCAGATATCGTGTGAAATGAAAAGGCTGGGTTATTTATTCCTCACGTACTAGTTGTTGTTTTCCCTGCTCCCCAGGGAATATGATTTATAAATTAATTATGATTTACTTATTAAGGATTTTATTTTTATCTCGAACTTTGTATTGCGACCTCACGTGGGGACGGGTGCTGATGTAACAGTCGTCATATGCGCATAGTTATCCAAACTACTTATCTAACAACACAATGCTACAGAAGCCCCCTCTTTCATCTGTATTAATAATTCCTGATCACTTGACCCCCTGCAACATGTGTTCAAAACTGCAGCTGCTTGTATCGGCTCTGGATGCTCCGCAGAACACAGCGAAGTCCGACTGTCTTAGAGAAAAGTAATTGTGCTGTTTACAATCAGCCCTCCTCTGACACCCTCACTCTCTTTAATTATTCATCTGCAGCTTTATGCAGATCTGCTCTTCTCCGGAGGCAAAGTGGAAGTTAACAAGCATTTTAGAGAAGAAGAAAAAAAGAGACACCCAGACGTCTGAGGTGGTGCTTACTTGGAAAATAAAATCTTTCCGCAACCCCACCACCACCACCATGCTTGTAATCACTGTAGATGGGAGCTTGTTCATAGTTGTGCTGTGAAGTGTGAGTGTTTCTGTAACTGACTGAAAGTCTTAACTCCGCTCCTAAAGTTTTGAATATAAGCAACACTGAGGGAAATGCTTCAAGCAAACACAGTAAACTTTAAAACATTGTAAAGTAGGACGGCACTCAGTAGAACGCGTACCTCCGCTAAGGCCATACAGTCCCAGTCGTGTATATATGCTTTATTTTATTCATCAAGATCCATGAGTTATTCTCTGGGAATATCCCTATCCCGCAATGTTAAAGAAAGGGATACAAAGAATCCTGGATCTGCCCCTTTGTCCAGTTCAATGTCTAAATCTGAAAGGTTCTTTCTTGTCTCATGTCTGATCCGATCAAGTTTTGTGGAAATCTGTCAATCAGTTTTTTGTGTAATAGTTCTGAAAAACAAACAAAAAGGCAGGAGCGAAAACATAACCTCTGTATGTTATTGGATATGTTTTCTCTTGCGTCATTCCTGAAATCTGCTGGGTCAACTATTTCTTATTTATATTTTCCCCTATATGCTTTATCCTAAATGCTACGACTCGTTATTTCCCCTTTCTCATTTAACTATGTATATTCATTTGTTGGTTTGAAGTTGAATAACTAGAATTACCCGTGAGCCTCATCCAACATCACTGTAAAGAAGCTAGACATAGTATCAAATTGTTGTAGATGGAAACAAAGCATGATGCTGTACTTGATTCAAAAGGGAATTCTGCAGTATTATTCCAGTTTTCTAAAAAGTAATATTTGTCTTTTCCCTGTTAGCAAAAACAAATTTATTCATCATTCTAGTTTGGTTCTTTATAGGTTTTTTCTACCAGTATATTTCTTCTAATGTGATGCCAACGAACATCCTCTAAGTCATTACAGTGACGATTTAGTACCTCATCCTGACTTGTGGTGGAATTTTTTTTCTTGAATAACAATCGTCGTCATCAGGGTTGAAACTGTATGTATTTTCTTTTTGTCCAGCCTGAGGCCTCTAACACCCAGAGCCTGATGAAAGTGCAGCACCATAAAGCAAACGAGATCAGAAAATGACATCTCCCTATTCAGATTGACTGATTCTTGTCAAAGGCTCGCGTGTGGAAAAAAAAATGCATTCTGCAAGCGGCTGGTACAGAAGGCTAACCACATGTAGATAAGGACAAGCTCGGCTGGTGACACGCCCAGCTTTGGAGAGAGAAAGCAAATCATTCAGAACAATCTATTCCCAGCGCTGCCAGTCACTTCACCGCTGTCAATTCGGCGATGGCTGCTGAGCAACAAAGTGGCCTGTAAATAGCAATTCCATATAATTAGTTTCATCAAACCTTTGGACCGCACACAGGCAAACAGATAAATAAATAAATAAATAAATAAACGTCCTCCTGTCAATGTAGCAAAGGGGTGAGGAAAAGCTAATGGAATCAAGTGTCCTGCAAATCGGACGACAGGAATTGCTTTGCAGCCGCACTCATGTTTGTCGCTGGATGGGACGACCCCTGTTTGGAGGAACGTTGTTTTTTCTTTCATGGGGACAGGGGTGAGCGTCTGTGCAAAGCGACAATTGACACAAGTAAAAAAATAGGCTCCAGATAAGAGAGGGTCTGCTCAGAAATATCATTTTTTCAGGGTAAGGCAGCTTTTAGTTTTTCGTCCAGTGCTGAGTGAAGGAACCACATGAGCTCATGAACAGCACGATCAAAGCGAACTTTAAATAACAAGTTTGCTTTTCAGCCTCACAGCTTTCTGTTTGTTGAGCTTTGTTTAAGCACCTTCTCAGACACATGTTATGTTACTGTGACTGTAAGCCACAGGAAATGCAATGTGTCTGTCCCTGCAGTTTGTGTTAACAGTGATCAAAAATGTGTCTGCAAAAATAACATCACTTGGCTGTGCTGTGAACAAACACGCTAATTGTTTCTCTGTTTTGTGTGTGTGTGTGTGTGGTGCCTCCAGAAGGTAATGGCAGCGGCATCAGAACAGAAATGTTCCTGGCAGCTGCAGACCATGAAGAGTTCAGCTGCGGCTGATTTTTCTCGCGCTGACAAGCTCTCCGATCATTCATACATCAGTGTTCACCAGGTAGCCTCACCCCTGCTGTAAACAGCTTCCTCACCAAGGGCGACATGATGTGAACACGCTAAGGAGTTGCACCCTCGTTTACTCAAACGCTCTGATGGAAATGAATCCGAGCCAGTGGACCAGATCAGTAATCAGCCGGACCTCAGGTCTCTGTTAAGGTTAGATCCATCATGCAACAACACTGCAGCACTGCACGAGCTCAGGCCGTGTTGCACGCTGGGGATATATTGTGTTTAAATTGCATATCGGCGTGATCTGACTCTCCATCACCCTCCTCACTCACACACACAATTATTTACTTAGCTCACAATCATCATTCACAAATTCTCTTTGCTGGCAGTCATTAGACTCCCATGAGCTCTTATGCTTGTACCTCCTCCGTCCCGTAGATCTCCATTGCCAATAATCGTTATAATTGATGTTTCCCTTCTAAGCCTCTAATGATGTTTTTAGTATTTATGGTTACAGACAGCCTGGCAAGCTGATTCATAATAGCTTCCCCCCGCCATTTTATTGGCGTGGCGTTTCTCACATTCACATCAGTAAATTAATTTTGACCCCGCTGACGCCATATATCATGGCCAACCACTGCACGTTGTCTCCCCGCGACCAGGTTTTCTTAAGCTGTTGTCGTAAAGAATGGTTTATCGATCCTCCCCGCTGACGCTTTAATAAGTGCTTTGCATAACAAGTGTTTTACTGCAGGATAAATCACGTGGGCTGGCTGGCGGCAGCTGTCAAAAGTATACACGCGTATGTGCACACGAAGCTGTGGGAGTGCGCAGAAGGGAGTGACCAGGTTGTTACTTTGGGAAAAAAAGGTAGGGAGGATAAACAAAGAAAAAAGTTTAAGCTTGTTTTAGCTCCTCTGCAGAGAGAAAACTGTCAGAAATACAAATCAGCTTCCACCTACTTATATAAGGTCCTGCCTGTTGCTGCACACTTGCCAGGGCCAGCAGATCTGTTTGCAACTGGAAATATTCAATAGGCCAGCTCGGAGGCCCTAGAGTGAGATCGATGGCTTGAGAAGCAGGTCGTGGAATCTGCACGCCGTTTCAACCCTGTCCTCTTACCAGTCCTGCTTAGGGAGGGGAAACTCCAGGTGGAGGGAAAGGACAGGAGACCAAAAGCAATGCTGCATCTAGGATCCCAGAGGCTGAGGTCCAGCCCGGATCCTGCACAGGAATAATATCGTTTTCTGTCAGCCACCAGTGAAACTTTCTCCGACCCTGGCAGGGCTGATTGATGGTTGCTGTAAATCAATGCTGAGAGTGCTGCATGGGATTTTATAGCAGAGAGAAATAGTCTTGGTCGAACACAGCTCACAGGACTATCCCTATCCCGGCTACGCTTTTACCTTCATCTCAACCACTCAAGAATTTCAAAGTGTACAACACGATAACTAGGGACTAAAACATATATATTTGTGTTTTTAATCCCAGCTAAGTATCTCTATGGATGTTGCATCGTTGGACAACTCTTCTCAAGATGTACATCCTTTGACAATGGGAAATAAGGGTTTAGAGGTCAGAATGTTTATTTTTAGCTCAGAAAAAAACAACATAGAAAAATTACAAATTGTAATATACAGTGCAGGAGGAGGCAGAAAACCCAGGGGGCTTATTTTGACGATAGACAACACAATTTTGACAAGCAGAAAATAATGATAACTTTATAATGTACCTTGTGATTTACTTATAAGAGTAAAAGCTATGTAGATGAACTGTAATAGGAATAAATATGCAATATAGAGAAAATTTGATTCATTTTCCGTTTCCTTTGGTTTGCATTTTCATCAAAGTAAACTCCAAGTGCTGAGAAATAAAAACATTATGGTGAAAAGCATTGGAAAGTCCACACTTGATTGACAGATCAATGTGTTGATCACTAACCACTGGAGAAAAGCGTGAAAAAGAAAATCAAAGATAGACTTTGAAAAAAAGGATTAAAAAATCTGTCAAGCTCGAAGAAAGAGAGAAAATAAGTGACAGGACGTGAGAATGGGAAATGAAACACTACAGGAAAAGTGTGACTGTTGATGATTTGCACGATGTCAGTGAGGCGTCGGATGACTCCAGGTGTGTTCTCTATTATTCAAATGCAGATTTTTTTTAAGGAATTTGCGAATATGTTAAAATCAACATGACGCAATGATTTTGCCTTAAAATCACTTTCATGCTGACTTGGAACATGGAGAAAGGAACTTCTTGTATTCCCACAGGATTTCTTTTTCTCTTTCTTTAACTTTTTGACATTTGTGGCATTTGTTTGTTTGCCTTTTTCACCAGGGGAGTAATTTATGGAAGGCGGCACGGTGGAGCAGTGGGAAGCACTGCCTCACAGCAAATACGTTAGCAGTCTGGATTCCGGTTAGGCCGTGTGGATTTGTGCATTTTTATTACTTTTTTACACTGTCTTTTCTGATATTATTTCATTTGTTTGATGCATTTTGTGACTTTGGTCTGAGAAAGATGGATGGATGAATGGATGGATAATTCATGGATCAGTTATATTTAGGGAACTGATTTGGTGCTGCTTGATCGACTGTTGGACTGCTGGGTTGTTTTTGATGATCGCTTTCTGCACACAAACTATTATCCTCTAGATGTACACTGCTTCCAGTATCCTCCACTGCTCACACATTTGAAATCTATAATATTCCTAAATGAACACACATCAGTTTGACGTTTTGACTCAATTTTAACTCAATTTTACCTTTGCACAGCAAGGAGTGTTGTTGTTTGCGAGATTGGTGAATAAATCAGTTGTATAATCTATATGTGCGCAGAAAAAGCAGCAGCACTGTATTTTCCATCTCATAAGTACTTTCCATCATGACACTGTTGTGAGAACGCGAGGCTGTTAACTTAAGTGTGAGGCTACTGCAAAGTGCCGGGGGGTCGGGATCTCATGCTTCAGCAGGTGAACTGTAAAAGCCTGGAGAGTTGTTGCACAGTGTGTAATTTAATGTCATAAAGGTGTTATACTCCAGGTGTTTGATCCCAATCAGATATACCATAAGAAGCCATAAAGATGTGGCTTCTCGTGGTATCTCTGTGAAATGATAACAAGTAGTTTACCTGAATTTGTTTAGTCATCATACCTAGAACACCGCATGTTTGCCAGAAAAGGCCCACATTTGTTCTGAGATATTTCGGCCAAATTGGCTATTTTAAAAGTGCTCTGACATCCATTTTGTCCAGGCCACAAGAGGGCCAGAAATGTTGCATCGTTGCCTGAAGTGGCCCACATCTGTTTGCTATCAGGGTTGGACATGGTGTACCCCGGGAACCTAAAGAAGGTTTCAAGTCTCCTGCTGCTTCAGAAAAAGTTACTTATTACCTAAAGGTTCATCTGACATCGAATCGGTCCAAAATACCATGAAATGCATCTTTAGCGACTTGAAACCACTTCTCAGTCAAAGTTCTGCATCAAGCAACATATTCATACTGGTGTTCATACTGGAATGAGAAAAAAAACAATAACATATCATCAATATATTCCAGTTTGATTTTATATTTGCTGTCAAAGCCTGTGGCTGTTCCAGTTTCTGAAGTTTCCAAATTCCACTATTTACAACCTGTATAAATGAAGCAGCTTATTTAAAGTTAGACCAGAAATGATTTAACTCACATTTAGATGAATTCAATTTATTATTAAATCTGTTGGTAAACAGATATTGATTTGGAATGGAATAATATTCCCAAATAGTAAAACACACATCAGTTTAACGTTTTTAATCAAATATTACTTAAAATGTAGAAGCGTAGAAAAATAATAACAATAAGAGTCATTATTCCTCCATGCAACCAATTTTTTGTTCTTTTCTCTCAGTTCCTCGCAGTCATGCAGATAACACACACACCCACACACACCAAGTCATATCTTTCTTACTGCATCTAGCGATATGAGGAAAAGCTGACTTTTCCACATCAAGATGAGTGGAGGGAGGGAAAGGCGTTATCAGCCGCAGAGAAAGATAAGAGTTGCGTCGGCGGGCCAGGAGTCCTGTGTAGAAATCCAAAGGTCACCTGGGCTTGACTTCACACCAACAGTCATGGAGACACCGAAGGTCAGAGAGATTGAAGGGGTAATCCATTCACAAGGATGACAACTACACCTTTAGTCCAATTTTTTATATTTTTCCCACAGGTCTGTGATTTTCCGAGATTCTTATCCTTTTCTTGTTTCTGTTAATGTCAGATGAGATAAAATTACAGCTATTATACACAAGGGGAGATGACCCAAAAGAAAGGAGGAAGCTGCAGTGAAGAAAAGTAAACCTGCACTCTGGTTTAAGTAGCGTATTAATTCTAGTGCAGCACCCCTGATACAGGAAGTGGAGTGCCACGCACCACTGATGCGATCGCAAAGTCCCCGCAGTCGATAACATAATGAAATATACAATATAATGCTAAGCTGTGAAATGGATGTAAATAATCCAGGAGCACAGACAAAGAAAATTGCAAAGGTTTTATGAGGTAAGCTTCATCAGTAATGCACAGGGGGTGTCTATTTCAGTTTCCAGAGTGAACCATGCAAATGTATTCTTCTGAAAATATGAAAATAACCGCTCGGATACAACTCCTACATTGTGACATGAGAGGCTGTGCATTTGAATCCCGGCACTCTAATGGTTTCTGTCTCATCTGCCTAAATAAAATATAGTAGCAACTCAAACTGCAGCATTTTAAAACCTCAATAATGGCTCATAATGGCAAATGTCTTTGAATGTTTCCCCCCACACTGCGGGCCACTTCCACCTTTTGTGTAGTTTGTTGTTGCAGCATAGATCATTCAAGAATAAATTACCACACAGAAACGTCTGACCCTGCAGGTCTCAGTCTTCTTCTAAGTCTGCTGTGCTGCGGTGCAGTTTTTTAGGACTGCAGTTCAATCCTCTTCACTTCATACTGGACAAACCGTGCGGTCTCGTAAAGAAAAAGCCCACAAAACACCAGGTGTTCATGGGTAAAAGATGGATGTTGTTGACTTGTGAGAGCCAGCAGTTCCTCATATTAAAAAGCCTGGCACAAGATCATTTATGGAGTGTAAATTGAAGTCTGGATCAATGATCATATCCTTCTAACTCTTCCTTGTGCTCTTAGCTGAGCTGAACAGCAGAGGAAGTAAAATACGGGCAAGTGGACCAAGCTTGCCAAAAACAAGTTCTCGTGGGTTCTGGAGTTCACCCCAGGGCAACAAATGTGAAAAGTGTTGAGTGTGAGCATCCAGCTTGAAGATCCGAAGTTTGGTTTGCAGTGAATTCATTGACCTGTGACCTCAAACGGCTGTGGCTGGGATATCATCCAGCACCATAACATCCCAGAAAGTCCAAAACCAAGCTTCGTACCATTGTGACATTGTTTACTTTTGGTGGCGTTAGATGGATGTGTGAGCTCTTGGCATTGATTGGTAGATAGGTGTACCTCTGATGTTGGTGCAGTGTTGTCAATTGGCTATTTGTGTTAAATAACTTTTTTAAATAAAATGCCTGGGAAAAAACTAGGTTTTATTTAGTTAATTTTGTGATGTCATAGTTCATTACCAGTTAAAATATTGTATTGTTAGAGATGACTGCAAGCTATTCTATTCTCTTATTTCTGACTTAACTTCCTGCTTTTGGTCCAAACCAACCAAAAAGTTGTGGAAAAAAATGAAACAGTGGTTCAGTTTGACCTAGACAGAGAACAACTATTTTTTGTCCGACCAAATTTTTGGTTCGTTGATGGTTGTGGTCCGAGCCACCCTTCACAACTGTTATTTTGGTCCCTACTAAACTGAAAACTTTCCCGGTCCGAACCAAAAATGGTATGAAAGCCCCATAAGCCTTTTGTTATTCTGAAAATGTCTTCTGAAGTTCCTGTTCATGACTTAGGGCTGAGATTAATCATTAGGTGCACAAGCAGATTGATACAGTGTTTTCTGTAATCCTGGCATTGCAATGAACAGCTGTGTTGTTCTTCTTCAGTTTATTATGGTGGTACAACTATATTCATATCTTGGATTTTCACAAATATTGCATTGCTGTTCTTTATATATTTTTTTCTAATTTGTGTGTATGTTCTTTGTACCGAATAATGTTATATGCCAGGAGAGAGACCAGGCTGGCTCCCCCAACAGAATAAAGTATAACCAGTATACTAAAATCAACCTGCACATCGTATGACGCTGAAGCTTCGGAGTCTTACCAAATGAATAAGATATGCGCTAATGAAATGAGCTTTAAACATCTTTAAACATTTCATTTGCATTGAAGGTGAGGTACGGCGTGTCCAAGTGGTATGAGACCCCAGAAACATGCTGATACATCCAATTTAGCTCGGGATCTGCAGTAGCTGGAGGAAACGGGAGACTGGTATTGTGGCTGCTTTCCTTATTCTGCTGTTAGATGGATTAAAGCCATTAAGTTTACTCTCAAGGACTCGGTTACAGAAACATGGTCGAATTCTACTTAAAAACACTGGTTTGTTTGTAATCAGACACTGTGCACTCAGATAAAGCGAATACAAAACACACCAGATTGCATTTTCCTCAGGTTAAACCAAACAAAAACAACAATCAAACCTTCTTCTACTTCTTCACGCTGGTGCGCCGTGCTCCTCAGATGACATTAGTTCTTGGCCATTGCCTGTAACATCAGTCCCAGCTTGAAGACTTGGTTGCCACACAGAGTGGAAGCCATTATGGCTGATGAGAAGTTCTCCGGGAGATAACACCCCCCGCACTTGAATCCTCTCAGCCTCTGGCCCTGTGACTGCGCCTCTTGTCGGTTGAGTCTAATCTGACAAGACGCTAATAGATCGTTCAATTAACATAATGTCCAACCATTAGGAGTGGTTAACCTTTGACTCAGCACACTGACAGGGATAATACGCTGAAACAAGCGTGCAGACGCTTGTGCACTGTGAACTCTGTGTGTTATGTATTTGCCCTTTTGGGAGGGTCTGTCGATTTTGACATAAATGGACGGGAGCAGTCGTATCTTCGATTTAAATCTTTTAAAACAAGCAGATGTATTGTTATTGTGTCCAAATTGCTGTGCACAATGGCTCAGTCCTTAAGATACACTATCAGCTTGGGCCGCCATAGACGTCAGGAGCACAGAGCGGTCAGCCCGTTCACCTCTTGAACTCCTGTCGTTTCACACATGACAAAAAACACAACTTGACCACTTTTTAAAACTTTGTCCCGCTCTCCCGTGTGTGTGTATATGTATGTTACACGCACTCGCCGCTGATCCGCCGTGACGTCTCATTCCACCTCATTTCTCCAGCCTCTTTCTAATTGAGGCGGCAGCGAATACAATTATGGTGAGAATCATCCCGGACTGATGTGAGGATGGATTAACGGGATTAAGAAAATAATCTGTTGACCCTCTGGCCCCGGCGCAGTATGAGGCTGGGAAGGCAATTTGAAGCAGAGAGAGGGAGAGATAGGGGGGCTTTAATGAGCGCGCCAACGAAAGCCTCTGACCACTGAGAGCCTCGCTTGGCGTAACGCTGGGGGATTATTTTCTGCAACCCCCCCCCCCCCACACACACACACACACACACAGACAATCTCACCTAACCCCTCACATCCTCCCCGTTGCCCACACACTCATTCCTGCTTCAAGGATGTTCAGGAACAGCCCTCATGCATGTGCCAGTAAAGGGCTGTTTCCTCATAAAACAGCGATGGGAAAGTTATATGAGTGGAGCCCAAATTGTTATTATTGATTATCTCTGTTTTAATGCCTGCTTGACTCATGCAGGGTTGGATGTAATATATATATATAAAGTAAACTCTATTTTGATTTCCACCAGAGTGTTAGCTTGTTAAAATGTTAATGTGTGTTCACCACCTTGTTGCTATATGTGTCTCTGACCCTTTCAGTGCTGGACAGGTCATAAACAATGAGATTATTGTCGATCTTTCTGCTGAAAATATGAATTAATGCTGCTTTAATTGTATCCTGTTACATTTTGCATTGTGTTATGCAGGTCATAACACAATGCAAAATGTAACAGCACTGTTTCTACCATAGTCTGTGTACAAGATGGATGATGCCCCTCCACTTCCCCACACTTTGCAGAATTGAAGCCAAGATATGGTCGATTTTGAGCTGTCAATCGTGATGATTCATTATGTTTTTATAGCATCAAATAAATAATTTAAAATCAGTGTGATGAACTACCCAAACTAATAGAAATCCTCTTTGATAAAAATGTATTTAACTTGTATTTTGACTTTTAAGTTTGGCCCTTGTGCAAATCGAAAATACTACATAATATAATAAAACATGATACTTGTTTCGACAGCAGAAAGGCTTCAAAAAGTTTTATCCTGTCATTTTTAAAGCACTGCATTATTGATGAGAGGATCCAGAGAGCTCCAAATCCTAATTGTTACCTCGTAAGTTGTGTAAACAAATGAGTCTTACTGCTCTCGTGTGACCCGGAGCACTGACACACTGTAAAAGTTACTTAAAGATGCAGTCAAAGCAAAGTTTGTGGTGCCACATTTCGATCTATCAAATCTGTCGTGTTCCTGCAGGCTTTCTATTTTGTGAAAGTGTTGAGAGAGATACTTGAGGTGGGTCACCATCAGAACAAAAGATGAGAAGAGATCCTTTAGAAACTGCTCGTGGAACATTTTATTAACAAAGAGACAATATTTCAGGCCGATAAGGATCCTCCTCGAGTCGCTCCTAGTTTTGATCTTCCAGCAGTGAGCAGGATTAACTTTTATCTTTTGTGCTGCAACTTAAGTACGTCTCAAATTACTTTTCACCGTTGTGACCTGTCAGGTATCATCCAGCAGAAACCCTTTCAACTTAATAGCTGTGATACGGTTGTTGATCTGTGGCACTCCAGATCAATGGGCTGAGATTAAAAATGATGTGTATGGACGTTTGATGGGTTGCTTTTGACTTAAACTGCAAATCATCTTCCCTTTGCTGTCAAACAGAATCTGTCTAACAATGTGAGAATGAATTCCTTCAGAATGGAATTTTCATCCTTGACAAGCTGCCTTGTACTTCTCAAAGAATAATAACTGTATTTGTATAGTTATTCTTTTTTGACAAGTATTCAAAACATACTTTAGTAAAGATGGATGGTAAATGTAATGCTTTAATCTGTACTCAGTTTACTGTGCCCTCACTAGATTTAAATGTTCAACCTAAAGGCTAATTTATGCTGAATGTTGGATGCATGAATGGAAACGGACGGGGCCTTCTGTCCTCAGCCTGCGTTCATTTTCTTCCAAGAACAGCACCAATGGAAATAATGCGGGGGCAGTGTAGGGTTAGCCGACAAGCACGGATAGAAGTATGTGGGCAGTGACAGTTTATTATTATGATTATTATTTAAGTGACTTTTTTGGCAAAGGATTCAGGTTGAAATATACCATCTTTTTTCCATTTTAAGGTTCAGTGTGTAGAATTTAGTGACATCTAGTGGTGAAGTTGCATGTTGCAGCTGAATAGCCCTCACCTCACCCTCCCCTTTCAAACATGAGAGAGAACCTGTGAAAACCTTCAGTTGTTATAAAAACACAAAAGATGTTAAGTTTGTCCAGTCCCCTGAAGTATTTAAATATAAAAAGTCTCATTCTATGGTAAAGAAAACAACAATTTGTACAATTTAGATATAACACACTAGTAAAAATATCACAAGGATTATTATCTAATATTCAATTTCTGCCAATTAATCACTTTCACCTAAATCTGTTCCTTTGAATTTAGTCTGTGATGTTACTTTCGATTATGCAAAGTGTGGAGCTCCGGCATCACTTCACCTATGACCCAACTGCTCCTCCTACACACGGCACTTACAGACCGCCCAACTGCAATTAGATGGATGAATTTGTAAATGATTCATTTGTGCGGGCTACACTGAGGATAGGAACATCGAGTAAACTGCATTGACTCCAAGATCAGGATCAACAGGAGCTCTGCTCATTTGTGTCATGACCCAGCCGTCGGCAGATGCGAATGTGAGTTTCACACCGACTGAGAGAGGGTGTGCAAGCTGTCCGTGATATTTACCTTCCAGGGTTTGCAGTGATTCCTCTATCCAAGTGTGCTGAGTCAGGAGAGCTGTTCAATCACAGCCCCACACACAGGACTGACTCATAGTGTTGTTGTTTTCTGAGGACACATTGAATTTCAGTCAATAAAGTGCGAAACAATTGGACCTTTTAGCCATTAGACATGCAGACATTTAAAGGCTGATACTTTACTATTGTTGTTTTGATGAAACATGAAATGTGTGTGAACTGGCTCAAAAGCTCTGAACACAGTGCAAGGTCAAAGTTGCAGCTTATCTTCAGAAATAAATGCTAATGAAACAGCTTTTTATAACCAGAATATTTTTTAATGAAATAGCCGAAGGTTACTGAACCAAAGGAAAAAGAACTTGCATAATGTTGGAAAAGAACAAAAATCTAACATTCTGAAAGCTTTAAGCCGCAAGAAGCTTCTTTGCCTGCTGCCGAGGTTTTATTTTGCAATGGCAGATTTCAACTTAAGAGTCCATCTTTTCCCTGTCGATCATTCTTTTGCGCTGCAGGATTTGCGCTTGAGAGTCCCGAAACCAATCAAGACCTTCGCCCCAAACTTCGTCCTCTGACACCAGGTGACACATTTCTCTTTAAAATGCTTCGTCAATCTTCTGATATCATCATTCCTTGAATTCTTTTCATTTACCAGTGGCAGCAAAGCAGCAGCACAGCACGACACAACCTCCTTCACAGTGGGCAGGGTGTTCTTTTCCTTTTGTCGCCTGTAAACAACTGACAAATATTATTCCTGAAGGGCTCTACGGGGGTTTCATCTGTCCATTGTAGATTATCCCAGATAGATGCTGCTTGTTCTAGGAAGGCCTTTCTGTGCCTTTCTGTCAATAGTCAGGTCCAGCTTCAGTGTGTGGTGCATGGTACCAGCTGAAAACACCTTTTCACATATCACCCTGTCAGGCTGAACTTAAGACGGAGCTCTTCAGATGTCTTTTCAAGATGCTCAGTCGAGCACATACCTCCACCAAGGCACAACAGTCTCCTTGTACTCACACTGCACCACAGCCTAAATTATTCTCCTGGGAAATTGAAGAATAATTCAAAAAACATCCTCTACTAAAGTTAAAGAAAATAAATTATAAACAAAATTATATATAAGTATATTTAAAATCCCACAATCTGCAGCGAAATTGAATGAAATTCAGTAGTTTTTTTGTAATCCTGCAGACACACAAACAAATAAACTAACAAATTGCCTAAACTTCCTATCTATATAAGTAAAAGTCGCTCCTTTGTTCTGCACCTGAATTCAGTGGGCTTATTCTTGGCTCGAGTCCTTCAACCGAGTTTTTTAAAATTATTTTTACTCGTTTTTGCAAAAAACCAAACCAACAGACAGACAAGCCAGAAAATAATCTCTTTGGAGGAGGTGATAAAAATGTCACTGCCATTGCTGCTTTTCAGTGGTTTCTAGTGAATTTAATTTGAATCTCTAATTCCCGTAACGAAGGATCACTGATTTGCAGATGAATCCAAAGCATAATTCTATTTTGTAAGTCTGTAAAAAAACAAAATAAGGTGTCACGAGACAAATGTCCAAATGGCAGCACTGCAGCAGAACAAAGCAGCCACGCGCCAACTCGGATACTCCCTGTACTTTGTTAATGTTTCACTTCAGGCTCGGTGGAACGGCACACTGAGGTTGACAGTCTGAGCGCGTGCTCCAGAGGGGATGGCCATCTGGAAGTTGCTTTTCAGGCCGACAGCCGTTCAATTTATCTAAGTCGGCATCACTTTGGCCCATTTAGCGAGTACACACAACTGTAAGTGTGTGTAATTTTTCTGAATCAACAATGTTTCTGCCGCACCGCTCTGTGTCAGTTGCTTAAAAACATTCATGCGCCACATTAATCATAATAATCCCACTTTACTTGTGTGGAATATAAAGTATGTCTGTTTTGGGGTTTTTTATGAGAGGAGTTGCTGAGGCAAGCTTTTTTTTTTCTTGTTTTTCACCACCTCAGTTTCCCCAAATACACAATCCTGTTTCTTCACCAGAGGAAGAAAAAAACACACAGTAATGCTAAAACTCTATTTCTCAAGTGTGTTTCTCACTTTCCACGCAACATCATAATGCACCGTGTGTTACATTATCAAGGGAGCCAGTGTTTCAACATGTAACCCTTGCCCACTCACTCTTCTTTAAAATAATTATATGAGAATGAACCATTTTCTTCAGGGAGATCTGCACCGATGAGGAGGATGTTCATATATTTATATAAGACAGAAACAAAGCCTGTCCCCATGTACAGTGCATGTCAGCTCACACTATGCAGTATGTGTGTGTCAAATCCAAAAGGGAATAGGTCATGATATGAGATTTTTATTTTGAATTGGACTCGTGCTGTCCATCCTATCAGTCCATCCACACATTTTTTTTCACCCCTGTGAAAATTACTCATGTGAAATGTTGTGATTACACATTTGTTGAAGGGTGTGGGAGCCATATATTGTTGGAAATATATTTTAATTTAGCCTATGAGTCTAGGTCACTCGGAGTGCTGGGGGCAGAAATATGTACTTGCAGAAAATTGTTCAACAAGTAAGTTACAATTTTACATGTAATTCTACACTCTAACACAGATTATTTCCATCCCTACTTTGACCTTTGGTATACATTTTTATACAAATTCATATGATTTGTGGAGTTAATAATAATAAAATAATAAAGTTAATTACTATAAGAAATTTAATTTATATATATATAATACATATTCAATCAAATTATTAAGTTCAAATTAAATAGAAGGGACTCTTCATAATGTCAATCTTCTATATTGTTATATTATAATTATATTTTACAAATCATTACCTTACTGATGCATTGATGTGAAAGCAGCAGCAGGCGTAGCGGTGAAATAGATATATGAAAAAACAATGTAAATGGAAAAACTTTCTCGTAGTTGTACATCAGCACAGACCTTGAGGAGAAGCTGCACACATTGTATCTTGTAGTGCAAAAATATAAATGGACTCTAACTTATAATTTGTGATATTGGCTGTGATATTTGCAAAGGTCACGGTAAGCAGAGAGATTCCACAGTGTTGACAAAAACGTATGAATAAACACGGCCATGCACATTTGTTCCGAGACAATGCGGCAAAACTAATTTTTTTTGTTCCCCGCGCAGTGAAGGCAAGGAAAGAAAAATCACGCTGCACGTTCCATTTCATGTCCATGTTTCATTTTGAATAATTGCTGCTCTTGTTCAGACGGAGGTGTTGTAATTGTAGGTCAGATGTAAAGTCTTTCCTATGTTGTATTTGCTGCTCGTCCAGAACCTGACTTTGATAATGCATCTCAAGCTCCACTTGTTTATGCTTCACAAAGATCTCAACAATGACTTATCTGTGCATGCAACTCCAGGGCAGGGGCCCACTCCTCAATGTGGCCATTTAACTTGGTTGCTATGGCAGCAGGGCTTCCTTGGCTGACAGCGGCGATGACGGAGCGATCGCTGACTGACTTCCGACTTCCACACAGGCCACAAGTTCTTCCACTTGGTGCAAAAACTGTTTTCCCCGGCACAAAGGGAGCTGCATTATGCAATACTCTGCAACAGTGAAGTGGCAAGTCCATAGCGAGCGGTGACTCGTCTTCTGTGAAATGGACTGTGCCTGGAAACAGCCTGACACTAGTTACCGTGCTATTATTAATTTAAAGCAAGTGGAAAATGCAAATTTGTATAGCAATGTAATGATCGTCAATCAAGTATCAATCAATCAAATTTTAATTGTACAGCCCATATTCGCAAATCACAATTTGTCTCATAGGGCTTTTACAAGCTGTGACATCCTCTGTCCATCTATCCATTATGTGTCTTGATAGCGCAAACCTTCCAATGCCTGTAAGTGGTGCATGAAGTCAGTATTTAATTTTTTACAAATGGCATCCCAGCTTTCAAATTTTCTGCATCCGAAAAACAAAAATGAGTTTTACCGTCACGATCTGCATCCTTGCATTTTTGCGCTTATGTCAAGAGTCTTTCACACTGAGCGCTCAACAGTCCCCTTGAATTCAATCAGGGCTCACACACTCATGGATGTAAATCCCCTAAATGTGCCTGATTTGTATCTTCAATATTCTCGAATAATTCCCTGGGAAACGTTTGTTGAGTAGTCTTTGTTTAATCCTGCTGAAAAATCAAACAACCAACTAGAGTGATGCTCAGTTTAGAGCATATCTCTGCCATCAAGCTGCACCAAATGTTTGCTTCAATTCCAATTTGGAGTTTTCAATTCACCGTCATGACGTTGCTGCATTTTTTAAAATCTTGAATTGTTAATGTTATTTCATCGACTCACAAAAACAACTATAGCTATAATTCTGG
The DNA here is from genome assembly GCF_024713975.1 of Paralichthys olivaceus. Classification (NCBI taxonomy): domain Eukaryota; kingdom Metazoa; phylum Chordata; class Actinopteri; order Pleuronectiformes; family Paralichthyidae; genus Paralichthys; species Paralichthys olivaceus. The sequence goes on from NC_091116.1 coordinate 10,065,657, forward strand.
GCTCATGCTATATGGGAACCAGTCGTCACAGGTAGAAATCATATAGCTTAATTATTTTTATTAATGACCACACACTTTCAGCAAGGGATAAACTGTAAGAATGTGAGGTCGCAGAAAAAAAAGCCATAGTCTGAATTTAATTTGGGACATTGCACTAATAAGAAATGAATTGACCAATATTCCTGTTTTGCTATAATTTGATCTACAATTGCCATGTGTCCGGGTTGAAATAAAAATCTCTCCAGCTTCCACTTTGGACATTTGACACAAATTGTACCATAACGAAATCCTGAGAGCCAACAACCCACCTCTGGATGGCTGTTAGGCAGGCCGGGGCTTTTCCTTATCTGCCACAGTTGCCTTTATTGCATCAGTCTGTCAGGTGACCACAGGGAATTACAGCCGCAGAGCCCTTTTGACACGTGTCCGTTAGGAGCGCGGCAATATGGGTCAAGGCACAGACCAAAAATTGAGTTATTGTTGTCCTGAAATGAAACCCAGCAAGGGAGGCACGGATTGAAGTCCAGCCAACAATCAAACATGATGTCACCTCAGACATCACTGACTGATTCTGACAAAATCTGCCTGCGTGATGTTTTTCTGCCTCGAAAAAGAAGCCTCAAGCCCAAGTTTTCAGCATAGATCAACATAAAAATAAAATGTATTTCTTATTCCTCGGCTTCATGGATCAGTGTTTTGTCAGTTTTAATTTGCTGTCAACAGAGGTGTTTGCCAGTCTGAGATCTCTTACTCTGACTCCACGAGAGGTGATAATCACCGTCTTCACTACTCCGAACATGTGTTATTGCACCGCTGCTGTAATTTATTTGTGTTGATTGATTCTTTCTGTGATGGATCAAAAAAGCAAGTTCCGCTTCCTATCTGTGGGGCTGCTCAGTTCTCCACTTATCACTAAACCATTTTAATTCCCTGACCAAAACAATGAACTGAAGATATATATGTGTTCAAAGTGTTAATTGGTCGAATAAGTTTTGTTTAAATTAGTCATTTGATGCTAAAAAAAGGCTGAAACATCGTTCCTATATATCTTTTATACAATATATGATATAAAAGTTGTGTTGCTTAATAAAATTTGCTTAAAAGGAACACTTTGATTGGTTCAGGCATAATAGAGACAGTAACATTTAAATTAAATGTTCAACTAAGAAACTACACACTTGTGATATAGATGCTCAGACTTTCATAGAACTTGAAAAAAAAAAGATTGCTTTAAAAACCTGACCACACTAATGCAGCTATTCTTGTGTGAATGACATAGCTACAATTAAAACCAGATATTATAATAACTCAGGTGAGACGTGTCAGAGACGCCACACTGTTTTTTTGTAAAAATGAAACCGACCCTTTTTAATACAGTCGTCATTTTAAAGCCAACGGTGCCAATCCCTTTAATTAAGCCTCTGTAAGCAACATAACTTCCATTAGTCTCATTACTGTATTTAACTGCTGTTTATTCATATATATATATATATATATATATATATAATAAATACTAGTATCCCAGTTAGTCTGATGTTTGTTTGTTGAACTCACTGTTTTTTTCTTTTTGGCCAATTAATATTGCTTTTTTTTTTCTTCCACCACGACCTGACCTCAACTGTGCAACCTGGATACTTGTTCCTATCTAGATATCATGACTCATGTGTTTTGTCCTCTTCTGAAAAGAGAGTTTTCATTTCTATTATTATTATTATTATTACATCTGTGTCTACCTGTGTTCCTTTTGTTTGGGTTTGTGTTCTGAGTTTTCAGTTTTTTGTTGTAACCTTGTTCCTGGTGTGTTTCTCTCTGTGTCCCTCTCTGTTTCCTGTTTTATTTTGTAGTTTCAGCTCCTTGTGTGTACTCCACCCGGAGTTCGTGCCCTCATCAGTTTCACCTGTTTGTCCTGTGCCACCTGTCTCATTAGTTCAGTGTGTATTGAAGTCTCTGTGCTTCTCTTGGTCTTTGTCGGTTCGTTGTCGTACTGTGTGTCGTCTCACCACTCCGTCATTGTTTCTCCTCCTTCCAGTAAGTTCTCTAGTGTCTCCTTGTGTCTCCCCTGTTTTTGCTGAAGAGCATTTTTGAGTTTATTGTTTTGTCTGATGCCCTGCCTTAATTATTAAAGGACACTTTTTGTTAAAATCTTTTGTTCTGCCTTTTTGGGTCCACCTGCTCTTTTACCCGCCCCCCCCCTAAAACGTGACACTAGATTACTCAGTATATTTTGTACTTTCTATTAAAGATGGCCAAATCTCTGGGAAAGACAATTTTGTTCCCACCATTGTTTGTGCTATATCATTTGGCTGAAGCCACGTCTATACAAGTAGCTCAGCAGTGGTCAGGGACCACTATTCTGCATGCTATTCATGGTTTACTCCAACTAGCAGTATAAAATCTGATTTGACAGGTTTCTTGCGAAATGTTAACTTGCACCAGTATCCAAGCTACCTACTGCGTACTCCAGACAGTATAATCATGTTTCTCTTTAACATGGGATCAGGGCTTATGGATACTTCAGAAACCTGATAAGAACCAGGATACCAGTGTGCATGTAAGCACAGATAATCACTGATGCGGAATAACACCAATAACATGCAATTTGTGTGACATGACTGCTTTTGTTCATCATAACATTCCTTTATTATCATGTGTAATACTTAAATTTTAATATTGTTTGCAGTATCCCTTACTTCCTCCTTTGTCATTTATTTTCTACTTGCCACTTTCTCTCTATACACCTATTTCATTTACAATACACAAACTTGTACTTTATTTTAATCTTCACATGTATTTAAAACAATTTTTTTTTTCCTGCATACTGCTCAACTTTATATTGTTCTGTACTGTGATCTTGGAGCAAGCTAGGACCACCACTATGCCGATGGAGGGGGCGGTGAAGTGTTTGAGTCCACTTTTGGAGTTTAAGGGGTCGTAATGGAAAACTTGCATATGACCTTAGCTTGAACTCTTTCCTATGTCTGATCAATGCTTGTGTGCTGTGTTCAACAATAACTCATATAGAAACACAATTGTGCTTTCTTAAGAGGAACTGTCTGGCTTACATGCAGACGGACGATTCAAAACTAGACAGACAACTTTTCGTGTTTTACCCTTAACTATCCAATACCATGACTGTTGCTATGCACTTGGCAGATGTAACCTCAGAGTTCTTCTTTCATGCAGAAGTAAGAGCAGACAGCTTCCTGTGTTAACCAGACTACAGGGGGCTTCAGTTTTTCATGCTATTACTCAGAAACAGTTGTCTCTTATGTTTGCTGTTTACCTGACTCTATAAAACCTTCTTCTTTCCCTATTCGGGGTCGTTCCACTCTGAGCATTCATGCTGAGTGTGAAACCCTCTGCAGAGCTCTATTAAAGACCTAAAGATAACACTGGTCTGAGAAACTCTTTATTTCACATCTCGAGATAAATTTCCACCACAGGGTAAACAGTGTTGTAGCCAAAACCAAGACAATTCAAGTAACTGAGGATTGATTCTTCAAACGTAAAAAACAACATGCCTCCATACTGGTCCTGTGGTGTCATCCTACCAGAAGTAGTGATGCCGCCCTACACCCTTGTCCTTGGACGAGGGCTTGTGTGGTGTGCGAGGTGTGTGCTTACAAATGTGAACGAGGCTCCAGAGGAAGATATCAGCTGAGCTTTATGCTAAAAACTTGGTGTACCTGACACTATATCGAGTAGAATTGTGGATGTTGGGGCTTACAGACACTTGGATGACACCGCAGGGGCAGCATGGAGGCATGTTATGTTTTTTTTTCTGTTGTTCAATTGTTTTGGATTTGGCTGCAACGCTGTTTACCCGTGAAACTCCAAAAGTGTTTTGTGGAATCAAACTTCACCCACCCATCCATCGTCATATGTGAGGAGTTAATGACTGAATTTACCTTTTTGGGCAGCTAGCACTTTAACATGGACGAGCAGGTGGTGCTTAGCCTATAGGTGGAGGAGTCCAGGGGCCCAAGGGACTCACAGATATCAGAAAGTATTCCTGGCTGTAGGATTTCTAGACCTTTGGAGTACATTTTGGCTCTTTTCTTTACGCTCAAACCTCCCCCTGCTCTGACTTCTGCAAGATAAAAAGATAAAAATGCAAAAATCTAAACATGTTCTCATCGATCTTTGTCTTCCAACCAACAGCTTCCAGGGGTGAGGCTTTGGAGAGAAGTGAGGAGGAGGAGGGGGGCTGTTCGCTCCTCGGCGCAGAGCGAGGCGCAGTGGACGAGCGGGGAGCCGGGAGCGCGCGTTAAGGAAGGAAGGGAAAGGAAGGAGAACTAGCCTCACCAGTCGACAGCGGAGCCACAGACGGCGGATGAGCGGAGCCGAGTGCGTGTTCATCGATCTTGTCGTTTCCCAAGTCGTTTCCCACAGCAGCTGAAAGCAGCGTTCGGCCGCCCGGAGCCTGTCCGCAACATGATGCTCAAACTCCTCCACCTCCTCGGGATGCTCGTCTGCAGCAGCCAAGGTGAGAGACTAGTGCGTGCGTGCCTGTCCACCCCCCCCCCACCCCCCGGGACTCGGTTGACTTTGTGGACAAGTTGAGTGCGTTTTTGTTGTTGTATTTTTTCAATTTGATCATCGTGATCTGCGGAGGGAGCGAGCTGCTGCTGCTGAGGAGAGAGATAGAGAGAGATGAGGGGGCGAGAGAGCTTGGATATGAGAGGGGAGTGTGAGAGAGAGTGTGTGTTTGTGAGAGAGAGAGGGCTGGATTGTTAAACTGGACGTTGTTTTGTAATTGAGGCACGTCCTGCAGGGGCCACAATGCTTTCTTACTGAAAAGGGGGATTATGATGGGGGTCCTTCTCCTTTTCTTGGAGTGGCTGCGCTGCTCAGACACACACCCTGCACTCCTCGGACACACACTGTTGTCCTCATCATGCAACACTGCTTATGTATTAGTTTATTCTGTATATGTTTGGGTGCTGCCTTTATGGTGCTTCCTTATTTCTGTGCGCACGGATCTCCATTCGTTTCCTACTGGCGGATTTAATCGATGACACCTTCCAACTCAAACTGGAGTCATTAACCTGAGTTGCATATTCTTGTCACTGTAGAAAAAACTGTAGATGGAAGATTGCGCGGTGAAGAAACCTCTTCCATCAGTGTGTGTGTGTGTGTGTGTGTGGTGCACAGCCTGTGCGTAATCATGCCACGATGTGCTTCGGAAAGTTTGGGAATACGAGCTCCCATTTGTGACATGATAATTGGGTTTCATGTGCGTGGGGCACCTGCGTCGCATGATAGCGCAGTGATTGTCTCGTGCGCGCGTCCATGTGTGTGTTTGCTCCAGGCTCGTGGGCAATGAAGATGTTACCTGAGTGACTGCTGCTAAGAAAAGCATTAATTGAAAACGTGGAGGACGGTCGTCTTTGGAGCCCCCCCCCCCCCCCCCCCGGACATTTTTTGCAGTGTTGCCAGGGGTTCCTAGCGCACAACGGCAGGTGGGGGTAGAGCGCTGCAAAGTAGTACCAACAGTGAGCCGCTGGTAGTTAAAGTTGCAAGTTGCATCTCATTCAGCCACACTGCCTCTCTGAAGTCCTCGAGGGTAGAGGGAGGAGGGGTCCTTGAGGAGGTTTCAAAAAGGGTCCCACAGTCGCAAATGGAGAATCTCAGATACATATTTTACAATACTTTGCAGCAGGGGAAGGTGCTAAAATGACTATGAATGTTAATAACAGGGCCAGTACAGTGCTACAGTATTATTGTCATGCTTGGAGGAAAGAAGGGATGTGTATATCTTGGATGAGGTGGAGATTTCTGGGATAAATCAGCATCAGATGAGTCTTCGTGGTTTAGTTTGGTGGTTTGTGGCGTGGGAACAGAAACAGACCCTCAGGAGGCACAGTTTGATCACCCTCTACATTTCAAAAGGACAGTGACATACTGGTTAATTCATATTTAAACCACGTCAGTAAAGTGATTGTTGATGATTGAGAGAAAGAGGAGAATTTAGGATTCCTATTTTAATTTATGGTGAATCCCACCGATGTAAAACAAAGAGGTCCAAACTGGAACAGTCACCGCTTTGTGACTTTCCCTTTGTTACAACACTGTTACATCATCTCACCAACCAATTTCCATTCTCATCATGTTTTCCATGATAGCACGATCCACACAAATTGACCTCTTAGACAACGCTGTAATGCGATGGTAAGGGTGTTGCTGAGATGAAGGTGCCTTAGCAGGATGCTTAAATGTCACCGCAGGGCTTTGGAGTAAGGACCCAGAACCCGATTTCTTTGCTTTCACCGATTCTTAACAGCAGCATGTTTTTTTTTTCTTCCTGGCAGGAGTCAGCGAGGTGCTTTGCCTCCCACCACACTAACTCTGCAGATATCCTCTGTTCTACCCCCTCTAGCTACTGAAAGAAAACATTTGCTTTTGAAGTCCCAGCTCACTGTCTACCCTGCACTTGAGTATGCATCCTTGAAGGTTTATGCATTTGGCTTTTTACCGAACGCTTAGCACAATGAATTATATGCTTGCTTGGGTTCACCCGGGACTCGCCGATGTGATGTTAAGTGGCGTAATTAAGATTTCTGTATCTCTTGGGGGGGAAATGTCAGAGGCTCAGGGTTTTAAAGATTTATACCCCTGCGCTTAAGTGTCTCTCATTGCACCCCGGAGCCTGCGCATAAGCATGTGTTTGAGGTTTGCTCACATCCTATAGCCCTGGTTTACGTGCACTCTCACATGAGTAAGCAAAAAAAAAACTCACACACACTTACGCTGTGCCTCCAACCATTCAAATGAATCATCGGTAAGATATTTATGAGGCTCGTGTAGATTTTCTCTTTTTTTTCCTTTTCAGAAATTCACTCCTAGTCCTGCAGGAGGCAAACTGTACCCCTCAAAGTTACTGTTTACCTTCCCGCCATGTTGATAACCTGATCCTGGACCAATGCAATGCTTAACACCAATCACAAACTCGTATTAAAGACATACAAAGCTGTTCACAAAAGAAATGGCCTGTGCCTTCGTCCTGCAAGGTGGAATTGATTGCATTATCTGATTAATAGACTAGGACGGAGAGCACACTCATAGAGAGCCAGTGTATATATGAAAATGAAATCGCCCCCTCGAGGCAGCAGCGTATGAGAAATCAATTTAAGGAACGACTAGAGTCAGCAGGCCTGGGAATTGTACAAAGGGCAATTTTAGTGTTATGGAAATGCTATTTATTTGCCTGTAAGTTTTTTTATTTCTCATGTGTGCCCTTTAGCGCTCAACCCGCCGAGTTACAGTCTTCACATTGGATTTGTGCATTTGCAAGTGTTGTAAATACCTGGATGCACGAGAATAGCAGCGCCAAACATCTGCGCCGCAGGGCTTGTTGTCATCTCGCTGCGAATGAAGTGACAGAGCTGCTTGAAGTGACTGTTAACGTTTCACAAAAGACGCCCACAAAATGACCACAGAGAGATGAAAACGACCGCAGAGACAAAGTGGACCACAAAGGAACTGGGAACAACCACCAAGAGGCACAAACTTACTACAACCAGGCACGAAATGGCCAAATCAACCACAAAGTGGACAAAAAAGGAGCACAAAGGACTAAATGAGACTCAAAATGACTACAGGGACACAGAGCCACTTAAAGAGACAGAACAACAACAGCAAAACAATAAATCGACGACAAAGAGATGCTACTTCAGAGACACAAAACAACCACAAAAAGACACAAAACAACTACAAAGAGACAAAAAACAACCACAAAGAAACAAAAAATGACCACAAAGACACTCAAAATGACCACACAGATATATGCAATGGCCAGGTTGATGTGAAACTACAACTTTGTCTACATTCTTGCATGTTTAAGCGCAGTTTGTCTCCTTATCCTTCCACATCGGTCCTTCATTGGGAAGTTATAGGTCAGCCTCAGTGCACAACCTGAAAGGACATGAACTGCTTTGCTCAAGCGTTGTTTGGAGAGCTCCGTGTACACGCTGTGCAGCTCTCAGCTCACAGCTCCGTTAACAGGATTAGCATCAGGGATTAAGAGACCTCTGCAGGAAATGTATTCATCCTTACTCGAAGACGTATTGTGTGTTAATGACACGTTTGGACTTTTTTTTCGTCAATAGCAGACATACTAAGAGGTGAGATGATACTAAAAGAAGCTGCAGTAGGTGAACATTGGGCTTATTTTTAAAATGGCAAAAACTGCAGCATGTTCAATGATGCCCTGTGCCAACCTTGGTCTATTTTGACTCAAATCACCCATTATTATCATGGAAGTGACTAATGTTCTCCTCAGGGAGTCTGTCCCAACCAGGAGCCAAGAAAGTGGAGATACACCGTGCAGTGGGGAGGGTTCTCTGGTGAGGATGAGTTTGGCCTTGCTCGTTATATTCCATCTCCTGAATCAGGAAGGCAAAGAATTGGGAAGGAAGCAGCGAGCAACAAGAGGATTTATACGGCAGGAGGAGGCGAGGATGAGATAATGTTTGAAAATTCATTCAGTTAAAGTGAGTATGATTGCATCTAGTTAAATTGCATTGCCAGAGATTGAATCAAACCGTGCAGAGTTGCACTGTCTCAAAATTATTAAAATGTAATCGAACCCTGTCGATGGAAACAAAAGAAGCCGGAGTGACATGATTGGAGGAGGCAGCTGAAGCATGTTGCCATGTGCGTTTGCCTGCTGTTTTGGTGCGAGACAGGCAGGAGACCCTTTGGCTCCTGCTTGTGTGTGTCCTGCCAGTCTAAATGCCAGTCTAACTAGGCTAATGGGCAGAGCCAGGATGCCAGGGTGACAACAGAAACCGTGGGCACGCTGGCTGACGGACAGGCGGATGCATGGTTTCCCTCTCCTGTTGCTGCACTTTATTTTTCTGCAGCTTGCTCCTGCAAAGCACACATCACTGTTAGGTTTGGGCAGCAGCACACATGATTAAATGAAGAACAAGGGGGATAAGTGGTAGAAGAGCTTCAGAACCACTTGGGTTTTGATTTGACCCACTTAGACCAAATTCATAACTACACTTGGGGTGACATATAACCTTATTCTCAAACAGCATTAAATTGACACGTTATGCATTTTTCCTTTCTTTATTTATAGGTGATGTTTTTAGGCCAAAAAACCCAAATTTCCATCTTCTCAGTTCATTAACAACAATTTTATAGAATCTGTAAACATGTATGTTTTGGAGATGGGAGATTAAATAGGTGCAAATGTATTATCAGATCAGTTTATTATTAGATGTGTTGAATTAACAATTTAACACATCTAATAATTTAATGATTGCTCTACAACATCACTGTCGGAATACGATAAGCACTTGCAACATTAGTGACTGAGGTGAATAGTCAGCTGTGACAAATGTTATGAAAAAGCTTTAAAGAGTATCTTCAAATGTCAATGTGTATTTTTTTGGTGTGAAATCTCGGTTGATTTTGTTTTCAGTTTTTTTCAAGAGGAGCTCTTTGCAATTACCATTCCCTCGTCGTACCTCATTTGTTTACTTATTAAAATGTATTTATTCTTTGTTGCTGATGTGGTCTGTAAGTAAAATAGGCAAGTCTTCAAAACAAAGCATTTACAATCCTGGTTTTGACTTATGATTTTTGAGTACACATGCAGATATTGTGGAGTAAAATAGTTCTTATTATAAATACTTCTACATGAAAAGAAAACAAAAATACATCAGTCGGGCTCTAGAATGCATACTAGTTCATTGTAATGCAGTTACATCTCTTTATCACCTTTCCCGGCTGCACCAATGGGGTGTTAACTGAGGTGTTAATGACAGATGGTGTTTCAACAGTTTTTGCTGCAGATTCGTAATTTTGCCTTTTAAAATTAGTAAACTATAATGTGTTTGATAGTCTATGTGCAAAATGTGAGTTTAGCTCTTTAAGAATAGAATTGAGGTTGCCCAAGAGTGACTGGGGAGATGAGGACTCAATTTATATATTGGGATGGATAGTGAAATGGCACAGACGTGGTTAGCCGACGCGCACATGAATATAATGACACCTCTTTTTAAGTCGTCGTTAAAAGGAGTTTTTCATGTACTGCAGCTGGGCGAAGAATTAGAGAGCTACCAAGACAGTGACGGATGAAATTTCGGGCTTGGAAGGAACCGTGATTGACGCAGACGGATGACAGGAAGAGGTGGCGGGATGACAGATTAACGGACAGCTGAATGCGCCCGCAGTGAGACACCGATAGAACCATAAGAAAGAGGAGCCATCCATCGACTAGCCAAAGAACGATATATTTTTCAACTTCTCCTTGCCGGATGTGTGCGTTACGTCGATTGAGAATTAGTGTGAGGCTGCAGAGGCTGTCGGACGCCTATATGGTCCATCAGCGTGATTGAAAAGGGGACTAATGCTAATTGTAGCCGCACTGGCTCACAGACATTCAGAGATGGAGGCTTTTGGAAATATCTATCAATGTGATGAGGTGAGCGAGGGAGTGGTTTTTAAAAGATCAAGCAACTTTAATATGCATGCTGGCTTGTGAACTTGTGTTTAGGCCTTAAATGCTTAAAAAAGGCATCTTAGTGTGAAGGAAATGCTTCGGATTTTCAAACTTGGTTTATTAAGAATGGGTGGAGAATTGTCTATAGCTGTTTTAAAAGTTTCAAGGTAACAAAACTGGAATGTAGCAAGTTCTTGTTATAGCTATTCTCTTTTCACCCTTCCTTCCTTCTTATAAATATTTCCACACGTTTATTCAGGTTTTGTGTTTGGATGACATTCAGAGTTTGGATTCTTTTCTCGAATTAAAAGAAAACTACGCTTCTGCAGAAAAACAACCTCAATATGTCTCTGCAAGAGTTTCATTTTCACTGTGGTACTATTACTTACTCAGTCTTTTCTTCGAGTGCTTTAACGACTCCTTCTTGTGCCCGATGAATTTTAAAAAGTTCCTTGAGGCTTTGAGGATGATGTGATCCATATTGTTTTTCATGTCTCCTCATGGGAGTTTTATCTTTGATGGAGAGCAAAATGGGGGTGACTAGAAATGAGATAAGGCGGAGTGGAGGAAGGTCTCTGGTGACCCTGGAATGGGGAATGGAGTCATCACGTAGCTGGCATCTTATATCCCAGAGTAAGACAAACTAGTTTAAAGCTTAGATAATAACATAACAGCAACCGATAGATTCATTGAAGTTATATAATGTATAAATGAACCGTTCTGTGGTTGTTCGCTGAATGTTGTGTGAACCAGTCTCTCTCATGGCTGGCATCAGGCTGTGACTCTTTTCTCTGCCCTTGCAGTTTCTCTTTGAGCTTTCCACTATTAAATTATCTCCCCCCTTAGTGCATTGTGTTGTATCTATCATATTTCCCTGTATCCATCCGTCCATTCATCCATCCATCCAGACAGTGGTCCCTTGGCTTGTCATTCCTGCTGCTTAATTACACCAAATTGTGATTTATGGACTCCCGAGTGAATAGCGTGTGGTCCCGTTGCCGACCCGTCTGAGGAGATCAGTCCAGCTGCCAATCACACCTCACAATGGTCTTGTAAACGGGGGGGGGTACTGTAAACCATATCCTGGTTTAACCCCCCCTCTTGCTTGTACTTCCCAGCAGTAAGACGACTTCAGGTTGTCCAGCGTCCCCCAGTGGGATCGGCGCTGCTTGGAAATGATGCAAAGACCAGATCTTGAAAAATGGATCAATCTTCTCAGATTTCTTGCCCGGTGACCAATATGCTTGTTTATCTATTGATGAGAAATAGATTAGAGGGATAGTGAGTGACAGATGAGAGAGAAAGAAGGGTGAAGGGTGGAGGAGGTGGAGGAGAGACACTTGAGATGTGGTTGCAGTGCAGCGGAATGACTCGCAGTGAGGCCAAACTGTCTCTGCTCCCTTGATTGCCTCTCCATGCCAGACAATCTTCAAAGGGAATCTCCTAATGCAATATGGGCCAGCTTATTTTTCTTTCTATCTCTTCTCATTTGACTCCATCCCCCCCTCATCCCCTTTCATTTCTCCCCTCTTTTCATGTTTCTTGCTCTGTTTCGTGTTACGCCCACACTAGTCTCATCAGCAGCGTCTGCTGAGGGAAGATATCCTACTCTCCCCTACGTGGGAAGCTTTGCAAGCATCACCCGAGCTTAACGTTATTTGCTCGGAAGGCTAATGATGTTTGTTGTTGCGCTGCTCAATATAGTTATTACACCTATGGATTTTATGTTACTTGACTCCCCCCTGCACAACAGTGGTCAGGATTTTTTCCAAGTATAGCTGTTTCAGGGTTGCTCCGTCAAGCGTGTGATTGTCTCTCAAAGTCATAATGATCATCGCGCGAGCACTCATCAGGCGCACCAGGCAAACTGTAGGCGGGTTTTTAATTACTTTGTATATCGGCACAACTTCCCATCACCCCTTGTTTGCCTCCCAATGTGGGCACCCTGGGATTATTGTCTTCCTGCCCACATTCCGGAGGGTTCCCAAGGACGTGCGCCTCCGTGGGAATACACAAAGCATTTCTCTGTAATTAAAGAACCTGTCTTATCTTTGCTCAGATCGGGTGGTGTATTTACTGACATTCTGGCTCTCGTGGCGAAAATATGCTTCTGCACATGTCAGTCCCAGTCCTTCTCCTCCTTTGAAATCAGTGGATACCACATGAGGGCTGAGGATATTTTTGGAAAGACTTCCATGTCCTACCTACTAAACCTCATATTCCATCGCCTGTTTTTCTTCAGCGGTTGCACAGGAAGGCTGAACTCAAGGATTTTCTTCCTTTCTTCCTGCACGAGTCAAAAAACAAGGAATACCTCAAATCCACAGATGACTCTTGTTTTCCACTAATTGGACCTCATTGGTTTTGCTTGTGCATATTTAAAAGTAGAGCGATGGGTGGAAGAAGCAAAGGAAGAAGGTTTACTGGAGGAGTGCCAGTGTTGGCCATCCTTTCATGTGAATGTATGTGCTCCAGGGCTTGAGTCTTAAGAGAGCCGTGTGATCTCGCTCATGCCTTTGTAGCCAGTAGGTTTGTGTTGAAAAGCCTGATTGTAACAAGCGGCATAGTGACCAAAACACAGAACAAAAATCTGAAGATTCTCCAGCATATTGGATTCTGTGTCCAACTGATTCACAATTAGAAAGATGTTGGTTCGAGGTTGTTTTTGCAAGCACTTGCAGCAGCTCATAAAACTCCACCACAGCTATCTTGTTAGCTCGACATTCCTCTTGTGGTTATACTTCGACAGGAATCAGATTAGATTTTTGAGAGCACGCCATGTTATAGGAACTGTGTATTGCTCCAAGAACCATGATTACTTTTATTTCACGCCGCTCTTCATCCATTCCGCAAAGCCCGCAGTGGGCAACAGGAGAAATGATAGATCGTCTCGGCACTCGAGGTGAAAGCTGAAGCCGCCGACGTGGAGAAACATTGCAGCGCGGCTCTTCAGTCAATAGGCAACAGGGTCTTAGCTGGAAGCTGCAAAGGGGATGCGGTAGTGACTGTGGCAGCCCTCTCCCCGAGGAGGTGGCCTAAGCCACAAATTAATAGAGCGCTCCCACATGATCGTGGAGTTTCATTTGGAACCGTCACGCTACATAAAGCCCCACAGAAATGAGGAGCTCACTGAGGTTACCCCCTCTCTACTTCCCCAAGAGACCCCAAATAACCTGTATGATTGTTGTCTGCTGTTACCCCACCTTCCTTTCACCTCACTTCTGAAAACCTCCTGGTTTCTGCAACGTATTGTCTCCTTGTTGCTGTTTATTCCTAGTTTTGCTGGAATCTTAAGAATATAAATCTGAGCTTTCCTGTATTGCCGAAGCAGTATGAGTATAATACTTTCTGTGTTAAAATCTAGAGAAAGCTATAAATGATATAGATTGCACATAAGGGAAAAAGAGTTTAATGTAATCTTGCAGCCCTGATTTATTGGCAAACGCATTTCAAGTGCATGTTTGCACATTTAGCATTTATACATTTTTTCCTCCAACAAACATTTGTTTAATAACGGCATGAAATTCCTCGTGACACACATGAAGAGTGGTGCGCCCCTGAGGCCCCGCTCCACTCTTATCATTATGTTTGCAACGCCCAAGATTTGACACAGCAACCGGCACTCTCACTGCAAAACGCACCTCCGAGCGAGGATTAATTTACTGACTAATCACTCAACTCACCGGACACAAAACACAGAGGGCTGATTCATTTGTGCTGCTTTATAAAAATTAGCGTGGAATATTTGCTTGTGGGGTAACGTAGCATACCAAAATATGTGTAGAGAATAACCCGATCATCTTTTTGTCTCAGTTAAACAATTTGCACAATAGTGTTTTTGGGTGGAGGCATAATATCATATTACTAGATCAAGTTATTCTCTTTGAGTGTTTGACAAGATGTGAAATCATGATGAGAATCTGATCCAGAGCTGGAAGCTATTGCACTACAACATTCAAATCATCACAACTTGTATATTCTATACGTGTGTACACTGGAAAATATGAATCTATAGTCTATTATATATCTATAATAAGAGCCCTATAATGTAGTATAGTTATTATATATTTATTAGAGTTATGAATCTGTAACATGTATCATATTCATGAAATGGATTGTAAACAGACTCTTGTGCCACCATCAGATAAAGTAGAGAAACATCCACGTGCCCCTCAGGATGAATCGTTACAACATTGGTGATTTCCTGACTATTCTGCCACCAGCAGGTCAAACCTTTAATTTAGTTTTCGACCAAATATCTTTAAAAGTCCATTATTCTCCCATCAGCCAAAGCTGACCTTTGTGTTTAGTGCTAATTAGTAGTAGTTAGCCTGTTACATTTTGATTATTACATGGTAAACATTGCACCTGTTCAACACCAGCTGTTAGCATTGCTTTTGTGAGAATATTCATTCCTTATATTTCCCAGAATGCCTGTCAACCCCCAAGAATCTGCAAACAGCATTAAAGTCTAATGTTGACAGTAAAAAACATTAAAACCCCCTCATTTTAAACATGTTGTTTTTTTGTCAATGGAAAATGTGCATCTTACCAGTGTGTGTCTTTTCTCTTGAATATGCACAGAGTGACTTTCTCTTTTGTCTCTGAGTGCCTGACAACAAAAAAGGTTCAAGGTTTGAGTCCCAGTGTTCGCGAGGCCGGTGTTGCAGGGCTAGAAAAATCTCAGTATACATCTGACCACTTATCTGTGCAAAAACAAAAATCACCTGAATAAAACTTCTTGGATTGAAAGGAACATCTGCAAAAAGCACTTTTTACACTGTTGGATTAAATAGAATTATATGACGTGACTTCAGGAGGACTTTTTTTCACAAGGTCAAAGACATTTATTTCTCAAAGCTCCACCTAGAATCGTCATATTGGGTTTTTACAAAACACACTGTACATAAATAAACAGTTATATAAAACATGACGTATGCATTTCATTACCACTGTGACTCCTTGTGCTGTTTTCCAGAGATGCAGTGTAGCAGTTTTCACCACACCGCCGGCTGGCCCTATTGATCTGTTGTTTCGGAGAGGAGCAAACAATTTTGCTTCTCTCTTCCACTTTGGTCCTCCTCCTCCCTAGAACGAGTTTCTTTTAGCTCTATGAATCCCGATCACTGCTCCCTGCCCATTCCACCTGAGCTGTTGCAGGAAAAAAAACCCGAACAAAGGATCGTGTTTTCACAGCTGCAATTATCGCACGAGTCAAAACGGAGTTAAAAATTGCGCTGATTGACGTATCTTTTACTTTGTCAGCCACAAACATAAAAACATACTGACATTTACTTTGTATTAAAAAGATAAGAAGGTATCGCTCTGAATTCTCAAACGCAGCTTACAAACAGTTTCCTGACGTCCCTTTCTTAGCACAGTTCTTACATAACCGCAACTTCTGTGACCTGAGAAAACAAGGAGCAACAGTGAACAAAGTCACTACAGTGTTCCCAGTTGCACCACGCCTCCAAAACAGAATCCATTTGTTATGCGGCGGGGCACAACACTCTGGGTTTTGCGAGGAGTTGAAAGTGTTTTCTGTGATGAAGCGAGCAGAGCCTGTCGTGATGCGCGGCATGTGCGTTCGGCGGATGCTGTGTCACACCAAAGTTGTTTAATGGGAGTCTTTCGCCTGTTATAGATCTGGGGGACGTGATTTGGAGGATTCAGCACCAGGGCGCTGCATCATAGCAACAGGGGCTGCTTTGTGTGTGCGTGAATGTGTGCAGAGGGTATGAGCTGATCTAAAGCTCATAGGTCATCCCACTGTCTGACACTGTTTGCGAGTAAATCAAATATGATTCTTGCAAGGAGCTGCTAAAGTGGAAAATTAGTTTTAAGGGGGATAGATTGCAGCTGTGTGTGTGTTTGTGCCTATATTTATTTCAGGATTCTGCTTACTCTTTGATTTTCGCTGTTTTGTGTTTGGCCCCTTTCTAGCTCAAGGCTCTGAGTGTTGAGTGAAGATGCAGCGCCTGTATCTGCCTGCATCAGCAAAACAATATGCAAAACAACATACATGCAGGCAAAGTCGAACACACACACATTTAGCGTTTCCTGGATTTCCTGCGTCTCATATTTCCACCCAGCTTGAAATCTTGGGATAATTGCAGAGGTTTTAATTTGATGTTCAGCCACGTGATGCGTGTCGCTGCGATGACAGGAAAATCGGATGAGTGGGGGAGAGGAAGTTCCAGCATTAAATCAAAGTCAGGACCTCCCAGCTAGCAGGTGATTATAGTTCCATCAGAATGTCTTGGCGGGATTCCTCCTTCAGTAAATGATCATGAGAAAGCCCGATGGTCCATCAGTGGCACAGAGGGAGGGAGATGCATTCTGTGTGCCCGTGCTCGACATCCTCGGCCATCTGCAGTGACTTCTTCTTGCCACAATGAGCTGCAGAGCTCCTGCAGGTTTTGGGAGAGGTTGTAGAAAAGGAATTAAAATTTGAAAAAGCAGAACTCACTCCTCAGCTCTGTACTCCAATCAGCACTTGTCGTCTTGTACATCTCTGCAGAGCAAACTGAGATTTAATCAGATCATTTCACGGCATGTGGAAGGTGCGTGATGCGGTGTGAGCCATGATGCGGCACAAAGCAGCTCGACATCTAAGCAGCAGAAATCAACTTACCCTACCTCGGCAGGAGCTATAAATATTGAACCTTCACCTCCTTACGCCCAAATCAAACTGGGCTTTGCTCTGTTCAGCTCATGACCAAACCTGGCAGATTGAGAGTTCACGTGTGACAGGCCACACCGGCCTGTTTTCAATCAACAGTAATTCATGTGCTCTGACCACAGGAGTCGACTCAACACTGTGCGATTGTTTGTGTCCTTGTTTAAACAAAAGCACATTTTCCCGTTTCACCCGAGTGAGAGTCATGTGAAACGTCCCTGCGTCAGCGCAGGAGACGGAGAGGGTGGCTATTGTTTGTTGTGTCCAGGGCAAGAGATGCTATCTCCGCTAATATGAACCTTCATATGAACCTCGGTAAGGGCCTGTTGGAGGGATCGGGGTGTGTGACAGTGTGCATTCTGCGAGCTGTGCGTACACTGTGTGTGTGTGCGCACTCTGGGTTATGAGAGAGGATGATGCTGAGTGTGAGGACCTTCCAGTTATTGGCAGCCAGGCTCTGTGGTGTGTTTGAACACCAGGACTGCAACGGACCCCGAGCTGTAGTTACATATTGCAAAAGCTGTACCTAGAGGCAGTTTTGTGAAGGTCAATGACTTAAACGGTGTTTTCAATAAAACTGGGGAAAAAAGTGCATAAAATTAAATAATTTGCATGTCAGATGCACCAACTCTCAATTAGAAGAATAGCATGAATTGATAGAACAAATCTCTACATATATTTAACTGGAATTTCCCAACACAGATGTCTAATTGGTGCCTTAAAGCCTTTGCCAAGCTATCGTAATAAAATTCAGGGGAAGATTTTATTTTATTTGCTTGCTTCATGCTTTAGTTGCAGATCGAAATCGGTGAGTTTTAGATGATTTAGTAGCTTTAGCTTTTCTGTCTTCCAGTTTTTACCACGTTTACCTGCGTTAGTTAGTTAGCAGGATCATGCAAAAACTACTGGATGGATTATAATGCAGGGATGTTAAATGGAATCCTGGATCAGGGGTCCTATCAAGGATTTTTTTTTTCACTTTCTAAAACATTACGAGAGAGGTTTTTTTTCAAAGTTTTCATTGATTTTGCAGATTTTGAGAAATATATGTAAATCTTAGATAATTAAGTTAAATGTTTTTGAGGGGTCGTTCATCAATGCAATTTTGTGCAGATCTGGATCTAGTGGATTTAAATGTAGTTTCTTAAGGGGAGTAGGCTAGAAACCTGTATCTGTTTTAATTTAAGGGGACTATTTGGCAGAGGTATGCACTCTATGATGTGTAGTTCTAGTATGATTTAATAATGTATTACTCCCCTCAGGGAATTGTGATCAGCAGTTTGTACTATTTTCTGTCATCGACTAGGCCATAACATTTAGTGATTGAGAAATCGGCGATGAAAAGAGTCATTACTGCAGCCCCAGACATGACCTCAGCATGGTCACCTCCGTCCTCGCACTGAATTATTGCCAGCAGGTGCATGTGGATTTATTCATGGTCATGCGAGCCCCCTTTGACCACATGTTGGGACCGTTCGGTCCATCCCGTGTTCAATTCCTCCCTCGTCGTGTCAGGATGATGTACACAAGAAAGCGAGGAGAATCATTGGCAAGGGCGTGCGAGTGAAACGCATCGGCGAGTTCTCTGCTTATCCTGGAAATCACTTCGGAGTTCCTGCATCATCTCGACATCGGTTCACTCCCATCGCTCAAATTCCATGCGGAGGTCATTATCATCCTCTTTGCATTTTTATTGCCTCATCACACAAATTAAAAATGGAAATAAACCACAGTAACTCTTTGCATGTGTGTAAACTATATAAAATCTGTGACTATACTTGAGGATTATATGAAGGTATAAACAACCTAATTTGCAGCGGCTTTACAAGACAGTGTGTGTGTGTCCTTCAAGCCCTTGATTGGTTATACAGTACTTTAGTGTGTACCAAAGGCATGCGGCTGACGGCTCTATTTGAAACGTGTGAATGTGCATAGACCCATGTGAACAAGTGATTTATGGGCTGTTTTTAATCAGACAGTCGAAAATGTTATTAGACAGCCTCCTCGCGTGCCCTCCGCCTGCAAATGAGCCGGCCCCCACTGCACCCTGGGATAGCCTCCTGTAATTAGTTCTGGGAACTCACCTGTTACTGAGTGAGATTGAGGGAGCGAGGGAGGGAGGGCATAAGGAGAGGATGGGGAGAGAGAGGGTAACAAGCAGGGAGATAAACAAACAGAGGAATAGAAGGTGAAGGAGGTTGAGGGTGAAACAAAGTAGTAGAGGAGAAGAGGAGGGGGTTTAAGAACAAGAAAAGACTGAGGGGAAATAGAAACTGACCTCCACACCCACACAGCTCTTGTCCTAACAAGCTCGTCAGCCTCTTCCTGGCTTTATACCATCTTGTTCTGGGTGCTGTGTGAAAATCTGCTCTCAGGTGTAAAGACTGTTGAGTTATATAACCACAACAGAACCGCCTTTATTTATTATACCTTATATTAATATATATTTATTTTGATATTCTTTCAGCTTAATTGTCCAACTCTAAAAATAATGACTGCACGGGAAACCAAACAGGCTGCAATTAACCCGATACAGTAAATGTAACACATTGTTTATTGTTTGGCCTTTGTTTTGCCTGATCTGAACTAGGAGCTTCCTCAGAAGTAGGGGGGTTATCACCTCATAAAGTTGTGTTGTGTGATTAGGGCTTGCTCTGTTGCCCTGGCATAAAAAAAAAAATATAATGAAATGTTTTTGTTAGGAAAATGTTATGTGCAACATTAGAACACTGATTTTATTAAAGCTTAAAATGCCTATCAATTGATTTTTTCATGCATTTCAAATGACATCAGTATTATTGACCAATATTATGCAGCCTCCAGTTGTACAGCTGGAGAAAACAAATCTCATTTCCATCAAATACCTTTTTGAAGGTAAGAAAGGTTGGCTGTCATGGACTATAGCTTTTATACGTAGTAAAAAAATATATTACTCCTGAGACTTGAAAAAACTAGCCACCCTGACAAAGTCATCATGCGTCCTGCTTGCTCCCTGGCACATCACTGAGCTGCAGGCGCAATGTAGTTGCAGGCTCTTGACAGCCAATCACTATAGTCGCCTGTAACTCTGAGACACACAAACAACACACATCAACACTAAGACAGACACTAAAACCAAAGTGAAATCGCCAGTGCACAGGTATACAATTTTAAATCTGCACATATGCACACACATGCTGCACTTCCCTGATGCTCCTGACAGGCCAGTAAAAACATTATGAAATATTCAGTAAGTCTTCACTGTGGTTCGGGTTCTACCTGTGTCAGCTTTTCCTCTTTGTGTGCGTTTGCTTGTATGAGAGAAAAGGAGATACTGTGTGTGCATGATGGCATCAGCTTCGTCCCATCTTTTCCTCCTCGTACGCGGGATAAATATACGTGTATGTTTGTGTGCGTACACGGAGATCGTGTCTTTGTTCGTACATGTTTGCTGTATCTCTCATTTCTTGCTGTCACAGTAGTGTGTAATTGGGTCTGGATACTTTCACAGTCTCTTTGTTGCCTTGTGCTTACATCAACTATGTGGTTCTCCTAAACAACACTGCCAAATAAACAGTCTTGGAACCAGACTCTCAGCCACTCTTTTGTCCTCCCTCAAGCTTTACAAGCACATTTTGTATTATTTTAACAACAAAAGGCAGTTATGGATGCCAGTAGCCTTTTCATGACCTGGCATGCTAGAAACACAGGGTCAACATTACAGGCTTTTGCTCAGTGCCACTTATACTATCGCAAGAGTTTTCCTTTTGTTTAGGTTTGTTAGTGTCTAAAAGATTTTAGCCACTTCCCAAAAGTTGTGCAGTTTTCAGTCAAAAGAGTATATTTCTCAGTTTGTCTCAGTGTTTCAGATACATCAGTAGTTTTTTGGTGTCCCACTGGGCTCTGCTCTTGGACCCCTTGTATTTTCTTCATTTACACCCTCTCTACCTCAAGTCCAATAACCTCAGTTGAACCTTTACAGGTTTCTAAGAGTGTAGATCCAACTGTAGTTCAGAAGTGAAGATTGCTCTTTGATGGCAGGTTAAAGGTCTTATTTTGCCGCCATTCCAGCATTTGGAAAATGACTTCTCTCTTACCCTCAGCTGCCTTTTGCAGAATGTATTTTTATACACTAATATCCATATGATTACTCATTTGCAGTTCAGTTTCATCCCACTTGACTAGTACTAAGATGCTGCCACTGGAGAAGCTGTCTTCGCAGACCATTTCACTGTTGTAACACATTTGCACAGATGAGGCAACCACTTCATCGGTGTTTAGAGTGCAAAGAAAAAGATACATGTGAAAAGACAATGGAAATGAGCTTTGATAGCATTGCAAGCGTTTGAAATGTTAAGGCTTTATATGGCATCGATATCAAGAAAAGATATTTCTACAACAGGGAATATTGCCATATTGCAGCAGAGGCAAGGCAAAAAAGAAGCTTATGTACAAAAATGAGTACATGCAGTTTTAACTATATAAACAGGATAAATAGGCTATAATTAGGATTGCACATGAAATATAATTGTTTTATTTGAGTGATTGTTAATAGTGGAAGTGAAAATAAAGTATAAAAGAGGCAGAGTGCTGGCGTGTCCAGTTGATTGTTCGACCTTCAAAAGACGAAAGTGATGTATAACCTTAACCCCATATTTATTAGTTTCAAGACAACAATAACAACCATGGTCTCTCCCTAAACAAAACCATTACCATTGAATATATGCAAAATAAAAGGAGTATTTTAGGTTATTAATTCTATAAAACTTTAACCCTAGACCTGTTATTGATTAAGTGTGCATGTTAACAGCGTCATTAAATATACCCCAGACTAAGAGGCAATAATTAGGTAATTGGACATTTGGAAAATCCTGCATACTTATGCATACACACATCCAATATGTGAACGTTTGGCATATAGATATGTAGTTTTAGCATGTGTTGTTGTCCATGTATCTTTGAGAAAGATCACTTTTACAGGGGAGTCAATTAAGAGACCATGTACTGATGGAAAAAAGCTATCCATGGCAGCCTCTGAGCTCCCGCTATGCTTTGAAAGCCCGCTCCCATTCACGAAGACATATCCGTCAGCGAAGTGCTGCAGGAGAAAAACTAAACTGTCAAAGTATCCTCTTTGCACAGTTCTCAAGGTCAAATGAATCACAGCGAACAACTGATTTCTGTTTGTTGACCATACCATACTTTTCCGTCAGTGTAAATGTGAAGCAGGTTTTTAAAGATCTATTTGAGGTGTAGTGATGGTTGATATTCTTCAGTGACGCCGACTTTGCAAGATGCTTTAAAGAGAGGTCTGCTGGGGGAAAGTGCCAAAGCACTCACAAAACATAAGAAAAATAACTTTTTTAAATTGTAGTCTGCAACCAAGGACGGAGTTCAAGGTAGACTCTCCATCCATCTATCTGCTGTATGGTTTATCCTTAGAGGATGATGAGGGGCTCGAGCCAATCCCAGCTGACATTGTGCAAAGAGGCGAGGACGGTTCACTCGTTCAGACAAAATAACACGCACTAGTTCAGACAGAGAAAACCTAAGAAAACGTTGAATAGTGGTGACAAAAATGCAAGGTGAATTTAAATAAACCATTGGAGCAAAAATCTGCTCCAGTGACTTTGAAAATGTAACACCCAAATAAAAACAATTTTTAAAATTTCTCTGTGACTTCAGTTGCAGGCGTTTAATTATTTAGTGTCTAATGAGAGCGATTGCACACACACACACACACAATCACACACTCACACAGCTTAGTTCTCAGCTCTGGACTGATGACATTTAGCTGCAAGAACGCAGCGGGGGTTTCCAGCATTGCGCTGTCGTCAGGTGGAAATCGTGAAAGCACGTTTGCTTCGATGGGGGGGTGGAGGAACAACAAAAAACAGCAACTGTCTATAAACAGGACAGATTTATTTTTTAATTCTTTGAAAGTTTCCATTTTTGAATGCACCGTGCAGGATCAATTCTGCTTTGCGCTAATGCTCACCTGGAGCGTTCTACTGCCAGGCTGCAGGAGCGACACATCCATGTAATGAGATTACACTGATCTACTATAAAAATGGTAACTTTAATCGCTGTAAGAAATTGCTTAGTAATCGCATAAGTAGTTGACAAAAATAATTAATGTTGGAAATAAGCACGTGCAGAAATAAGTCCAGGTGCTTAACAAAGGCTATCTATTCTGGCCTCTTATTTCAATCCAATCATCAACTAATTGTGCAAATTGAATTTATTTGCACTGCGTATGTTTACACACCAAGCACCACATAGCAGATGGATAACAAGTCTGCATCAGGCGCTTTCACCGTCCATTAGTACTCATGATACAATGTCCGAGACCCCCTCCTCGAAGACGGGTTGATGGCTGAACACAGCACCCACACCCCGCATCCCAAACACATGTCGAGCAGCGTTCATTAGTCCCACCATTCTGAGAGGT
Organism: Paralichthys olivaceus; assembly: GCF_024713975.1. NCBI lineage: Eukaryota > Metazoa > Chordata > Actinopteri > Pleuronectiformes > Paralichthyidae > Paralichthys > Paralichthys olivaceus. The sequence continues at coordinate 10,089,219 of NC_091116.1, forward strand.
TCATAAATCACAGCCATCTGGAACATTTGCAGCTCTGCGCACAGCTCCCCCAACTCCCTTCCCCACCCTGTGGCGGTGGTGGACAGCCAATCAGACAGCAAATCCCGTAGTGGCACGTCACGGGTGCGACAGCCAGGGAGCAACACGGCAGAGAGGCTTCATTGAAACTTTTATTTTGCTGAACATCACCAGGGTCGCAACAGAGTTTTTCACTGCATCCAATAGAAACATCGTAACTTGAGCACAGAGGCTGTTTTCTAATCGCAGACGAGTTGAGACTGATGTCATTTGTAAAGGTTAAGACAGTCTTACTCAACGACCCAACAGACAATTGAGGGATGAACTCCACTCTTAGTGCCTCGTTTTTCCACTTTGTTTGTCACTAAGCTGAATCCTCTTGTTTTTCTTCAGTCTGGAGACTATTCTCAGACGCTATACTGGAGATCTCCACATGCTTTTCAATCTTTGAGATTCACATAGTGAATATAAACATTGAAATGTAAAGTTCAACTGGAACAAATCTTTTTCAAGATTGCATGTGCATGAAGTTGGACAATTTCTTTATGTTCAAATTTTTAAAGACTAAAAATAATTTGGATTCTTCATTCATTTTGACCCGCTGATGTAGATCATTAAATATTTACCTGATGCTGTTTATATAAATGATAAGTCAACACTTAATTAATTTGACAGTTTGAAGTAAAGTGTTTGTATCTGTCTTTTGTGAAGTTTTTATTTTAACACCCACAATGATAAAACAGGAAGTAGGGACGCTTTTTATCCATGGCAACAGTTAGTACAACACAGCAAGTGTACATTTCTGCATGAAAACAGGACACGGCATCATCCATTATCTAAATTGAATTGGAATTAGCTATGCTAATTCCACGTGCTGTCTTTTATTGTCAGTTCAAGTAGTGGTGGGAATAAATTATGGTCATATTGTGTTAGATGTAATTTTAAAAGCTTGAATTAGAAATGTCTGTGCTTGAGCCCTCTGATGTATGTGTGTGTGTGTTTGTGTGTGTGTGTGCATATTCAGCCCAACACCTGTAACTCCCGCTGAGCATGAAATAGCCTATTTGCTTGCAGAGACTTAGTGCTGCTGTTTGTTATGTGCCCTGCATGTTTTGGGGTAGCTGAGCTTATCAATTAGCAAATTGAACACAACAGTTAGCCTGCACACACACACGCGCACACACATATACAAACACAATGAATTGAGTCCGCTGGATGTAATTGATCCTTGATAGATCCTGCTCTGTTGACATTTGTTCACCATCGCATTATCTGCTGATCCACAAACCCGACGGCGAAGATGAAATCGGAAACAAACACGGGAAAGATTTGGGTATTAAGATTTAAGATGAGTGGCGCTGGGAGTCCTCATCTGACATTTATATTGTCCCCCTCCGTCTGGATGCTGTCAGACTGAGTGAAAGAGAACCATGCAGCAGCAGCAAAAGCAGGAAGAGACATTCTCAGCTGCAAGCGAATCCCCTCCCTGCCCCTGCTCTCTCTCCACTCCTCTGGGGAAATCACCAACAGGGGAGAGAGAGGAGAGATGTTGTTTTCTTATCACTCAAGTCTCTCTGCCCACCTGTGGCCTCCACAGCACAATCACAATCTGCCTGTTTGCTGTAATCAAACTTTTCCCTCTTCCCCCCCGTCATCACCCTCTTGTGCCCTCCTTCTTCTCGGACTGCATCCTCTCTCTCTCCCCTCCCCCACCCTGCTGCATCGTCGCCCCTCGTATCGGCAGCAGAACCCCAACCGGCTATTATTGATCATCTTAATCGGAAGCGTTAGAAGACAATTCCACCTGTCTTCTCCACTTCATAGCTCCGTGGGCCATCCAATAACGTTTAGATGCTCTGATGCAGATGGGCTGCGGCGGTTGTCGGTGGCAAAGAGGGAAGGGGGGAGGGAGGGGCGATGCTGATGATGAGCCTCCGTCTTCACGTTCCCTTAGTCTTTCTCTTCTCCGCCTGTCAAATCCAAATCTCTTTCTCTTTTGCTTTCTTCCCCTATTTACCCTCCTCGATCAGCTTTTCTTTCCCCTTTCTTTGTCTTATTTACCCATCTGAGTCAGTGTATCTATCCCCCAATCCTGCTTTTTTTCTTCGTCTTCTGTTCATCCCCAATCTTTTACTTGCTTCCTTTCTGTTACCTACAAATGTTCCATGTCTCATTGTGGCTGGGAGGGGGTATTTCCAACAGACGGCATCCTGTATTGATATTCAAATAATTCTCCTGCAGGAGATAAGGGAGGCCATTGTTTCCCTATCCTTGATGTGTAAACTATAATTCCCATTTTTCTCTGCCATTTTGCATGCATGAAAAAAAACAAAATCCCAGACTGGCTGTGAAAATCACATTTTCTGATCCATCAACAACTTTTGTGCAGAAACCCTTGAGCAACGCGTTTGATCTGCAGATTTAATCCCCAATTTTGCACAGAGCCCAACAAGATTAACAGTGTTTTGAGTATTAGAGCATGTTATTTTCCAGTATCACTGTTTCCACATACTAGCATCTGACCAGTACAGCCACCATCTTTGTCCTCACTTTCCCCCTGTGTGCTTTACCGTATCCCACTTTACACCTATTACATGCTTTGACAGCTCTCAGGCAACACATGTGCCCGTGTTACATTTACAAATGAGTTACTTGCGTAGGCTCAAGTGACGGCATGAATAAAGGACATGAGTAGGAGTTTAATCTTCGAGATGATATTGTATTCTGGTGTTTTGATAGCAGTGGAGAAATTATTATCTTCCTTTGACAAAAGTGGACGTGTAGATTAAAGATGAAAATGCATTGTTGAGGTGCAGTTTACACATGAATGCAAAGGAATTGATCGTTTATATAAAAACTTTACCATCCCGGGGCTAAGAAAATGATGTGGTACACACATAAATTAGGATTTTTAATAAATTAGCAGGTGGCAGCAGCTCACTCATATATTTATTCATCCTGCCTTTATAGTTTTCAGTGGCATGATGGGAAATGTGTGGTTACATCTCAAGCTGAGGTCATAGTTAAAGGTGAGGGGACATAGTATTTGAAACACCTCTAAATATCACACACTCCACTTGCATCACCATTATGACCTCAGTGAAAACAAATTTAATTGAATTAACACCTTTAAGGCCCTGCCAACAAAAATGGAGCATTATAGACATTGTAAAAGTAAGACTTTATCGAAGAGCATCTGCAGGCGATTGCATTAGATGTGTTCCTATTGAAGGCCACTGGGTGTATAAATGTCATGTCAGGTGTTTCACGTAAAAAAAAAACAGAGACCTTAGATTTCCAACCTGAGAGGCAGCAATGTATGAAGATATATGTTTGTTTGTTATTAAATATAAAGTTATATTCTTCTCTATTTTGTTGCAAACAGCTGTATTTAGTTGTGAGTTAGTATTTTTATTTCTTTTACTGCAACTCCTTTCAGGGGGGTTCCCAACAACTGCAAAATCGGAACAAAAATCTGCATAAATCCAGCAAAGTACAAAGTCTCCCTTTAAAGCAAATGCAGTGGGGGGGATATACTATTTGGAAACACAAATGCAATGCATGTGAGAAGTTAGTGCCAAAGCGTTGCAAAATCTGTACCGTGACTTATCCTATCCTGCCTTTGGATACGTTTGCAAATGATTGTTAAACATTACAACCCATTTTGAACCTGCAGATGAAGCCCTTTCGATTCAAATAACCGCAAAGCTGTGCTGTTTTTACCGAGATGAGAACAAAACAACCCAACACACCTTGAGGCTGCAATTTTCCTCAATATTCCTCAATGTCGACGGCAAACCTGAGCAGCTGAATGAAACATGCTCTGTGTATTCAAATCCCAGTGGGGAGCTTTTTAGCCCTTAACTTTGATTTCGAAGAAGAATCCACGCCACCCCCCTGCAGAGCTACTGTACTGGACTGGGTGGGTCGGTGGGCAGGGTCCTCCCGGTGCTAAGGAAACAGGTGTGTCGGCCTCACTTTGAGCCTAATTCATGTGAATGCCTCTGTGAAGACCCTGTCTGCTTGCATCAAAGCACACACGCCCCCTTGTTGTCTCACTGCCGCTGGTGATTAGTCTGGCTCGCTCAATTTCACCCACACTCATCCATCGGTTGAATCCTGTAGTTGTTACTGTATGTTTAACCAGATGTGTGTGTGATGGGTGACAAGTTTTCAGATTTCTTACGTTCTTCCCTGCACTTTGACTCAACGCTCTGCTGGATATTATTCTCAGGATCTGTACACGACTATGAATATGATCAAGCCAAATCTATAAGTATAGTCAGTTTATCAACAAATCTAATCTGCACAGAACTATTTATTCGATATGATTGACAGAGATGGTAATAGTGCTAATTTTAATTTTTGTTGTTCCTGGAGATTAAATTAATATTCTTGTTTCATGCAGATAATTTTATCTATACAACCAAATACCTTTTCTTCCACGAGCAGGTGGACTCAAAGATACTGTAAAATATACAGAGCCACGTCTCCTGTAGATGAAACAGTAAATGTAAATCAGCAGTGGAGAACAGATTGGATCGAATTTTCTTATAATTTGATTTCTCCTGTGAACAGAATCTCATTTTCTCTTTTAATTTCATACATGTACAACATTAGATTTTAATATATGCTTTTATATTGGTCCTGTTGCTGTAATGAATTTAAGCAGGCAGAATACTATTACATATTCCTTGCTTGTAAAATACTGAATACATTTGTATTGTTTAATTTTTCTAATGGTGACTATTTGTGTATCTGGTTGTGTGAGTTGTTTTAAGTTTGTCTTATTGACCTCCTAAAGAAACATGATGAATCCAGTGAAAAGCAAGCAAATTAAATCTTCTCATTCAAATAGGAAATTAGTCTGTAAAGGTTTATTAATCAAAATTGAGGTTGATCGATTTTCTTATCAGCTCATCTGTGAATCGACTAATCATTTGAACCCTTCTGTGATGAATAGCTCAGCCTCTCTGGAGTCAAGCCGAGCACAGATCTGAATACGTCTATTTTCAGTGCCAACTTTTGACAAAAACAATCCAACTTTGAATTCCCATCCTCCGCTCTGTTGTTCCTTCCAAAGGTTTCCCTTTCACTGTCTCCTTGTTGTTTTAAGTTGAGCTCCTCTTTTGGCCTCAGCACTTTGCCTCTTTGATTTCACACTCTCACTCTTCCGCCTAACGTTTCTGCTTGGCAGGCAGGCAGACGGAGAGATGCGCGGCAGTGCTGCAGCAGTTTGTCCTTGAACCCCGCTGTTCTCCTCAAAATCATTTTGAACTCTTTTCACATTTCGTTACTCCCAAAGAAAAGCACTTCCACTCACTATTTCTCATCTCGGTGACTTTAAAGAAAAACCCTCGTCAAGAGAGTTTCGACCGAGCCCTCATCCTGTTACAACTGTGGCCTCTTTCACACTCGCACTTTAACACGTCGTGACACTGTTCCCGCTCTGTATAACTGCCTCCTACTACTGTCGGCCACTTGACTATTCCCCCCGGAGGCAAGTGGGGTGCAGTATCTTGCTCAAGGGCACCTCCACGGAGGATGTTAAGGGAGCGGAAAGCCTTTTGCACTCAATTTCCCCACACAGATTTCCCCGGCTGGTCTGGGACTGAAAAAGCCAACCTTGGCACAACGAGCTCACTGCTGAACCTCTAGGCCACCGTCCCACTGTACCACCCTCCCCAGACTGAGACTCCAAAGTTCACAACAAGGACAGCTCTTGATAAGTATTTATGTCAGTGTGTGTGTGTTGTGGACAACTTGCCATTACAGCTCCGACACCTTTCTATGTACTTCAGATAAAGATGAAGTTTAAAGAGTCGTGCAATTGTTTTATCTGAGGAGGAGCATTTGTTTCCAAGGCAATAAAACGACTGCGATATGGTTAAGTATATACATTTTAGAGATAGAAATATTTGTTAGATATTTAATTAGTCAATCGATAGAAAAATAATTGCCAAAAACAAAGCAAATTCAAAATTCAAAATCAAGCAATTTAAAGAGATAAACTTTCACCTGCTCTCTGCTCCATTTCAAGATGCCTGGAGCAAAACTCCACCAACCACATTGCAAAGAGTGGCATAATTTATTGGCGCCGATACTGATGTACCATACAAACACCCCAATGTGAGGAATACTCTGTAAATACTGCACGTCATCAAGAAAGACTCCACAAGTATTGCACCATTGTGCGGTTTTGAAGTGTGTGGAATAATTGAAGGTGGGAGATGAAATTCTACGGTTTTCTGCTTTTCTCACAATAATATTTGACTCCTGAAGGATAATAAGTCATGTGAGGAAATACTTCCACTATGTTACCATTGTTTGCCAGGTCAAGCAAAAGAAAATAGTTTGAAACTTTGCTATATGACCAGAGATTGCAACACATGCACTTCAGTACAATCTGGAGACAAGTCCAGATGAGTCTGTGATCTGCCAACTCTTCCCTTACTCTGTTGGAATCTACCTAAATCTAGCATGTGCCATATTTTTTAGCAAATTTTCACATTCTGAACCAAGAAACATGTCCTTGTTGCATTATTAGTTTCCGGTTGTGATTTAGGGAGCGGACTAAATGTATAACATATGTTGCTATTACCTACGTGGACTGTGTCTTCCTATGTTTGACATTGTCTTCGATAATTTTGTTGCTACAGTAATATTAACATGGTCTTAAAAGAAAAATCAACGCCCTCGTCAACCATAACATTGTCGGAGGTGAAGACAGCAAAGTTTCCTCTTCTTTTTCTTCCTCTGTTGGTTAATGCAGTCTCAACTTCCTGCAGTTGGTCTCAAACCGAACCATTATTCAGTTTGATCCGGATCTGGTCTTTTGGCCGGACACAATGTTGTCTATTGCTCAGAACCGTCGTCTGAGGCACCTTTCATGTCTGTTACTTTGGTTTGGACATAACTGAAAAGCCCCAGAGTCTGCACTGAATGAAGCGCCAAAAGATGAGAGTTTGTCTCTCTGGAAACGCATAAAAACTTGGTGATAGTAGTCTTTATGTCTCCCCATCTTTCAACCCCCGGCTCCCCTCGGGGGTCGCGCTGGGAGCAGAACTGTCCAGCAACCGTGGCTGGATCTCCCCGGCACTCGGCATCTGGTGGCGGCTCTTTCTGTAGTGCTGACATGCTGCTTCCTCACCCTTGGAGACGATAGGGGAGCAGCTCAGCCTCCCGCGCCCGGCTCCTGCCTGGCCCTGTCAGTAACAACGGTAGATGGGGACGAGGGCGGATGTTCTGTGATGCTATTTTCATGTAACCGTGTGAATGACATGAGCAACACAAGCAGAATCTCTCCTTTTTTTTTTTGCATGAGCTTTGTCTCTCTCTGTTGAATGATGGAGGAAAGGAGCATAGGGAAAGAAATAAAAACACAGCAGGAATGTGTGGCTCTGACAGGAATACAGCATTTCAAAGCATGCAGGTGAAACGGGTAAGAAAATGTTTCCTGCTGGTTGTCTGTGCCTGAACACAGCGACTCAGGACTCAGTGACACGTGGAACCAGAACACCGCTCTCACAGCCAGCGCACAACCATTCGTGTCCTGAGCCAAGAATATAAATGTGTGTGTGTGTGTGTGTGTGTGTGTAGAAGTAGAGAGAGGGAGAAGATATTTATCTCGTAGTATGTGTAGTTCCTGGGCTGAAGAAGCCAAAAGAGAGAGGCTCAAAGAGGTGAGTTGCAGTGTGGTGCTGTGTCCTCAGTTTGACATGGCAACCTTCTGCCATCATATCTGATCTCTGGAGTGAAAGGTTTCAACCTTGTGCTGTTCTGTCGGAAGGCATGGAGCACTTCAGTGTTCTCAACCATTATGGTATGATTCTGAAAAGGATTGTTGAGTGTTTTCAGGAAACAAACTGGGCACTGTTGTGGATGTAGAGATGCTGAAAGCAGTTATTGTGAGTGCCAGTGGAAAAAAGCAGGTATGAGAGAGCTTTTACACATAAAAGCTAAAATGCAGTGTGGAAATGCTTTTTTTAAACTAAGCATTACTTGAAATAGACAAAAAAATCAGGCCAGAACATTCAACTTTCTCTTTCTGCAATAAGGAAAATTCAGACCCAGGCAGGCAATGTTCCAGCCTGGGTCTGAATTTTCCTTATCGTTTTTTTTATTATCATTGTTTTCGTCAATGAAACTCTGATGTAATCTGCTTCACAGTTGCTCAAGTCACTCAGATCATCAGCTATTGTCTATAATGCAACTTTAAAAATAGCGCTAACCAGCAAACTACATTTCCCTTGATGCCTTTTTCGTCTTTCCCGTGAATATTTTCAACAAATCATGCATTTTCATCAGTCGCATGTCTGGAAAACAATGATATCATCATCCCAGTAAGTTTCCCATAATGTTGATTGCGGTTGTATATAGAGGAACATAATCTGTCCAAGACATCGGGTGTAACCACTCTGACTTTCCTTTTTCAAAAGTTGCCTCCAAGTCCTGGATCAAGTTTCCAATGAATCAAACCGGCCTCTTGAAACTCTACTATCCTTCTTCAGGAAACATGGCATTTCATGTGTAATCCCTCGTGTCACTTACACGGCACGAAAGAAGAACGGGGCGCCACGAGCAAGAGAGAATGACAGATTAACCCCCTGCTGGTAATCAGACCCTTCTAACTCACAGGATGCCATTAGCGTTGACTTTGATTTACTTTGAACCCCCATCAGTTCCAGCCAGAAATGTATTTTTAACCACACGCAGATAGACTTTTTACAAATCACAGCCACAGTGTAGTGTCAGCAAAACATCATTTTCAGATGCGTTTCCGTCTTCAAGGAAAACGTCAAAGCTGTGTAATCGGCTCAGGCTGTTTGATTTGACTCATCTCTTTTTTTTTTTTTTCACTCCCTCTGCCGAAATCAAAAGTCGCTGTGATTACCATAATCACACAAATCTGACAAGATGTTTAATCAAGATCAAACAGGGAAGAGATTAGTGTTTTCATTCAGACGCTCGTCTTTTTGCACTTCATGTGCGGAATGAGTTTAGCGGCAGAGGTAATCCGTGAGAAACTGGTGTTTCTGAAGCCGTTTAACACCGCAAATGAAAAAATCTTCAAAATGCCACGCACACATGCACGCACCTGACACACACAAGATGGACGCCCTTTCACGTGCATGCAAAAAAAATGGCTTCAAACTGTGACACAAAAAGGGGAGAAACTGTGAAAGTGTAGGTTACCAGAGAGACGACTAAGGGAGAGCGGAGCAGGACTTCATTAATATTAAAGTTCTTGTTTGAATGTTTAATTATAAGGCTCAGTAGTTTCCAAGCTCGTAACCTTCAAATGGAATCTGGCAGTTGAGTTCAGCGGAGCAAGCACAAAGCACATTTAATGTTGTTCAATACAACTTTATACGGGCGCAATAAATGTCACAGACAAGCGCGACTCTCACTTTAGCAATGAAAAGCACGCCTTTAATCATTTTCACTTTTACGAGGATTATTTCATTGCGTCTTATCACAAAGCGGCAGAATGATCTGTGGCATTCATTTAAAAAACTGACAGCCCCCCTGCCGGTTTTGATAAACAGGAAAGCAGCTAGTAAAAGTTGTCAAAACACACAGCTAGTGGCAGCAAGCGACTGTAAAAAAAGAGGCTCATCAATCAGTGTCAGCGTGCAGAAACGGACTCTACTTCCAATGTGTGCTTGTTATCTTATGCAATAATAATAATCCTGCTTGAAAATAGGATTTTTTTCCTTCTTTTCTTCAACAAAACTTCAATTTTTTCAAACTTTTAGTCTGCTCGTGTTATTTCTCTTGCGGATATTGAACAGATGACCCATGCATTCCTCTCTTCCCTTGAATCCTCAATGTTTTCTGTTTGGTTGCAGTTGCGAGAAAAAACTAAATAAAAAAATCACACCGAGCAAATAACCCGAGTCCCCGGTGGCAGGGCTGCCTCAAAGCGTCCTCGCTGACTCTGCTGTGAAAGAGAGAGAGAGAGAACAAATGCTTTAGAAGAGGGCAGAATGCTAATGAGGAACAAATTCTGTAAAGCAGAAGCAGATTGAAGATTCGTGACAGAACGAACAACCAGTAAACCCCATAAGAAAGACAAAGAAGTGCAGTGAGTGTGTTGTTTACTGACAAACCATCGAGATAAAAGCAGACGCTCCTCTTTATATTTGCATTTAGTCGTTAGATTTCTACAAGAATGTGTTTTTAAGCCTCTGCAGTAAGTGCTGACGTCTTCTGCTCAGTTTCAGTCGCGCACTTTAAAAAACAGCTTACTCAGGGATCCTCTGTTAAACAGGCCTGACCTCTGTCTAGTCCCTTTTTTCTGTGAGCAAACATATATACGCACAAACTCTTGGCACAGCCTTCTTCTCCTCTCTCACCCCCTTCCCACTCGAAGCCCTCCCTCTCTCCCCTCTCCCCCCTTCTCGCCGCCTGTTGAAGTGCATTGAGAGCTCCTAGTAGGAAAGTGAAGGATTCAAACGTGTCACTGACCATGGCTGACTCAAGGGCGAGCGCTTGACTTAGCCAAGCTTAAACTTGCATGAGCACACCGGGATCACCCTTCAATCAGCGCACACACACACACACACACACACACCACCCTCCAAGCCCTAACTCGTCCCCCCTAACCCTCCCCAGCTCGTCATTAGCATACCCGAAGACCGGCGTGGTTCAAGGATGCAAATGAGGCCGAGCGCAGGCGTTCATATTTATTCGGGGCTGCCGAAGCCTCCGACCCTTGAGCCGTGTTCAATTTTTACATTAACCCAGAGACACCCGCACGTAAACATGGCCGTGCAGAGCGAGGGTGTGTGAGCGTGCCTGTCAGCGCTGCTTGTGATTCGCGACCCCAATTACCTGCTCTTGTTTTTGCCTCACGAGAGGTTACTCAATACTCACGTTTGTGTGGTTGGTGGCATCGTCAAATGATGTTGTGGGCGAAATTGCGCATCACCTGTTTGACACTGCTCCCCATTTGTTTGTGTGTGTGTGTGTGTATGATCCTGAAAACTATTTTGGTGATGTGCAGCAGCAGACTTCAATCTATTAGTGAAATTGCCTTTAGCTCATAAAGTGATAGAGTATTTTTGATATGACTTTATGGCAACCAATTTCTGACTAGTACCCTTTTTAATCAGTTTTCTTTTTAATAAGTCTTCCTATAAACAGCTTTTTTTGGATTGAGCTAAACTTTGGTCAGATGCTTGACAAGTCTCCTCTTCTCCCAGTAGTGCAAAAATAAATCAGAATATTTGCCACAGTCTGGGCAGTGGTGATGCTGGTGTGTAGATCATGACAAATTGTAAAAGCAACAAGCATTTCAAAAGAAATTAAGAAATTAGTAATTATATTACAGAGAGGAATTGATTTAAAGCAGATTTGAATATGAGTTGCATCAGACCTACTTGTCCCGAAAATGTGCAATATAGAAACTGAACTCTGCTCCTCCATGTCCAATCTTTAGGCAAATCTTTCAGAGCTTTGGACAAACCGTTTGCTGTTTCCCTTAGAATACAGTCAAGAGTGCTGCCCCGTGAGCAACATGCACACTTCTCTCTGCGGCAGAGAGAGATTGAGCTGCAACTTGTCACCCAGACGGAGGCTGAGCAGTCTGTGTTGAGACGAAAGCTGCCTTCACATGTGCACGGCCACCCTGAACCCGTTTTCTTTACTGCATTAGATTGTGTTTTTTGTGTTTGGTTTTTGCCTACTGTTAGCTGCATTGGACTATTTGCCTTTGATTCTGATTCGACTCCTTTGATAAAAGATATCAGCTGATACTGAGTCTGACACATTAAAATAACGGCTGCAATCGCAATCCTTCACAAGCAACTTCATCCAAATATGGATGGTCATGGTAGCTTCGATAATTGATTCTGATAAATAAAACTACAACTTGTGACACAATCCACTAAAGAGAAGATGTCTCACTCTGTCAGAGCTGTGTGGAAGCGCAAGAATAGCGTGGCTAATGCTGAACAAATGATCTTTGGACCAGTTTCAGAGAACAGTGTAGCTCAACAACAGTCAGGTTTTGTGGAAATGATGGTTTAAAGCCATCAGAAGATGTATTTGCTGTGGTTGTCTGTATTTGATTGTGTTTTCCATTTGTTGTACTAGTGTGTGTGTGTGTTTTAAATTTAAAGACATCTTCTTCACTTCACTTTTCTCCACTCTAGTGGTTTGAGCTGTCAGCACCGTCTTACTGTTCATCCGTTCTCTTGTTCACTTCATGTGGAGATTAAATAAAAGTTCACGATGGAGACGCTAGCGAGCAGACAAAGAGACAGCGGACATTCTTCACCTAGTGCGTGATGTAGAGGTTGGCATTTGCGAGAGGAGCGAGGACACACACGCACAACTGTCGCTGGCTGTCTGTGCTGACACTGCCGGCATCAACACTTAGGCCTGGTACAGCATCTATCTGCTCCTCCACACAGGGCTTCATTCAGCCGCTGTCAAGTGAGTGAGCGAGTGAATTTTTACACAGCGAGGCATTGTCTGCTGCTAGCCTTGGGTAACAAAGCGTGGGGGCAACACCCACCACATCGGCACACTCAAAAGAGAAGAAGGGACTTTAACAGGTGGAATTGGTTGAAAGGTTTTTTTTTATTATTCGAGCAGTGGATTTTGTTAATTATAAAAAAATTCAAGCGGTCAGATTAAAATGCAAGGCACATCATTTTTTCCCCTGTTTATTAATGAGAGAAGACTCATTGAATGCAGCTTTTACGTAAGAGCAGTATATTAGATGAGATCACTACATCACCGTCAGTATCACAACAAGCAACATAGTAATAGATAAAAGCAGCGTGTGAAGAGACGGCAGGATACAACCATATGAAAAATAATAAAGCTTTCAGATGAGCAGGAAATAGATATATAGTCCATCATGCATCTATAATGGAGCATGCAGATAATATACAGGCTTCTGTACAGAGCCAGTTTTTCATTTGTGCACCTTCACTTACTTCGTCCATCTCCTGGCTCATGAAAATTTTAAGTGGCCAGTTTCCCAGAGCATGCACCGATCTAGTTACGCTGTGGAGTGAAGACGATGAACGTGTGGATATATTTACTGCTTCAGCATGTGACTGGGATGTGTCTCAAAACACAGTTGCAGCTGCGAGGCTTGTGAGTACATCACCGTGTGATCATCATGGGGAACGCACCAGTGCTTTTCCAAAAATAAAGTCTGGACGTATTTGACATGACATGCAATTCGGTCAAGGATTGCGGTGTCCTCTTAGTACAGCTTTCTTTGATGGATTCCTCCACTTTCATAGCAAAACAGTGTATCATTTCTTTACTGAAGGGTCAAGAGGGCATTGTAGCAAGGTGACAGTGAGAGCCCTCTGCTGCATCATGAGGTCACTACTATGGTCTGATGCGCTTCTAGGCCGTATATATCTTGAAATTGAAGAGGTCATGAAAGCACGTTTAAACGAATGCTCAAATTTGAAATTAAAAGTGGCAGCTCTTACATGGACATTCAAGCAGTGACCTGTCCTGCCCCAGAGCCTTGCTCTGTAATTCATCCAAGTGGTTTACCAATCGTCGATTATAATAGATTACCTCCTGAATCTCGAGGAGGCTTAGCAGAGGGTGCAAAAGGGGTTTCATGGTGATGATGCTGAAATGTCTGGAAATCAACGATGGCCTGAAAAGACACAAATCAATCTACACTGAACACACTGAACTTTTAAAATGCTTTTGTGTTCAAGATTCATATTTACTGGGGTAATATTCTTTTAAAACCATCTCATTCTAACATTATAGGCCTCCCCAGCAGAGTGACACACCCTGATGCAGGTGTAACGATATATGACACACACAGATACATAGAGGCAACAAAGAGAAATTTCATCCCAGCCTCCATTAGCCATCCATCAGAGAGAAATCACTGACACTGTAATAAATCAAGCCAACAAGGTTCATGTCGCCATGTGGCCATGGAGCCCTCGTGCTATGATGTGTAGGGTGTTATTACCCCTAAGCCCCAGCATTTGTCCGAGGGGCCCTCAGGTCGCATGGCTGGCGAGGTGAAGCGTGAGTGTTCAAGGCCAAGGTGACGCCGGCGTGGAGCCGAGGGCAGCGGCAGCCAAGGTGACTTCAAGACCACAGGCAGCGGAGGGAGAGAGCACGGTTGATTTTCTACATCACTGTTGCCCCAGCAGTAATACTCTCCTGCTCATTAGGGTCTGTTAAATTCGACTGCCTCGGGCCAGAGACACCGAGAGCATGTGTGATGGGAATGGACTAACTGGCTATTTGTCTCGTAGTGCTTGAATATTAAAGCCTCCAATTGAGCTTTTTGTTCTTGTTTGCTGATGATACGAGCTCATGAATTTGACCCATGACTTGCCTGTCGGTGGCTCATATTTATTTTCTTACAAATGACTCGGAGAACCACTTGCAGATTTATTAGTAGTAACATGAGCTTGCTAACTGCTAGAATTACAGTTAACGCAAACAGTGGTTAGAATCAACACTCAACTGCTCTTGTTTTTTTAGACTTTGGACTCAAAACCATTTTATCTTTAATTCTATCTGAGTGTGTGTTTGAAATTTAATTTGATCCTTGTACTTTCTATTGTTAAATTTCTCAATTTTTGTCAACCGACGCTTCCAAGATCAAGAAGTTAATTTAAACCTTGAATATCAATTTTTTTGCTTACATTGAAATAAGTTTACACAATATCCCCCTGGGATCAATAAAGTATTCTGATTCACAACATTCTAGCACAACCATCAGGGGCAGTTCTGGGTTCAGTATCTTGTAAACTTATGAAGAAGCAGATATTGACAAGCTGTTACAGAGGAACATCATACTTTATTGAAGTCATTTTTCTGCCCAAGTCTTTAGCTGTTTAAGGTCTCATAATGTAAATATTGTATCTGGCTATTTCCTGTAGAGGCTAAATGTTCATAAGCTGGGCCACAAACACCGTCTGTGCCAGCTTTGTACCGAGAAGGTTGTGTCAAGAGGGTTTTCAGAGCCGTTCTAATGTTTTTTGCATTGCTTTTTTTATAGAGAGTGTATTATAGATCAGATATGAGTTATACTGTACCTGCTTTAACAGGTTTTTCCCTTTCTAACTGTTGATTTCTATATATCCATGTCTGAAAAGGACCTACTAGTTGCCTCTAACGTCCGTGGACACACCCAGCATTAATCATCTTATGCCTCTGTCTCCCTGTTTGTCTGTGGCCTCCTCCATGACAGTAAAATAATTCATGTTTGCGTTGCTTAGTTGAAAGAAGTCGATGTATTCTACTCTATTGTTGGTGGATTCCGAAGGTTTGTGTGCAAAAAAGTGCAGCAGAGAATTGTTTAGACTTTTTTAGCTGCTCTCCTGTTATGTGTCAGGTTGGATGAACATAAAGTTTGACTCCTGTAGTAGAGGAAGTACTAAAGTAGTTTTTGTTACACTCGTATAACCATGTGAGTTAAACACACTTTTTCCCGTCTCCAGCGTGATTCCTTGTGTCCTGCGGATGCAAATTTTCGGCATCAGACAGCTGCAGCTTGACGAACGCCGTTAGGATTACATATGCCGAGAGCTAGAGATGAATCTCACTCATGGTGTCATGCGTAAAGGTTTTAACTCAAGAGGCTGCTTAGACTTCTCTGTTGAAGACGTGTTCGACAAATGTATCACTTAATCATTCATAGTCTGCACAAGTTAACATTCATGGGTAATTTAAAAAGCATATAACCGTTCCTACTTAATGTCTGATAAATAATTTAGAAATCACAAGTTGTAAGAGAAATATACAGCTTGTTTGAAGGTCTGATTGTGAGTTTCTGTCACAAATAATTCTTGTCTCTTATGCAGCGAATTATTTAGAGATTTGAAAGGAAACTTTGCGCAAAATCTCACAAACCTCAAGTGTCAGCGTCCAAAGAGGACAGAAAATATGAGGCGGAACCTTTTTTTTTTACTCACTCCCAGATGGAGTGTATGGTCACCTTGTACTGTGCATACAGTAAAGAAACAAAACATAAATTTGACAGATGGTAGATAAATTTGACAACCGCTGAAATAAAAAAGCTGTTGAAATACACGCCAACAACCATCTGTTCTGCAGCGTACCCTCCCTCTTTGACTTTCTCCTCATCTTTTCCGCCCGGCGGCGTCTCGGTTTTTCTGCCCTGTGCCCTGCGGATGAGATGGGACAAGTGTGACTGATTCAGATACATTGAGTCGGGGTCCCTCCTCAACCAGGCAGAACCTGCTGTCAAGTGTGTCCAGAATAGATGGGATGGCAGGGGGGGAGTGAGGGAGAGAGACATTTGCCATGAACTCCCAGTGAACCTTGCACTCCCCTGCTGACATTTTGCACAACCCTCCCAGTTAACACACCCCATTCCACGCACGCACACACCCCCTTCACATGTAGCGCATGATCACACATCGTCCCCATCACACACACACATCTCACCTAATTTTCAGCAATGTGAGAGCTGTGCGGTCGCTAACAGGTTCCAATTCGACTGTCACTTAGCCCAATGAGGAGTGACAGTCCCCTAGCTGCACCCTCCACCCCGCTGATGGACTAGGTCAGGAGGGGACAGGTGTCCCTCCGCCACGGTTCCTGGCAGCGGAGGGGACATATGGTCCTGAATGCATCATGGCAGAGATCTGATTGACCTTCACTTTCATCCGCAGACATTTTACACACGAACGCAGCATCTACACGAGAGAATCTGTCTTTGAAAGTCTGCATTGAAGCTGTGCGTGGAGACAGAGAGGCTCCCCCTGGCTCTAACTCGGTGCCAGAACCACTTTCATCAGTTCATCTCAAACGATTTGGATGAAGGCTCCGCGGCGGCCTTGATTTTGGATGATCATTGCCAGTGATTCAATTATCGGCCGCAGTTTACGCTCTGACTGTGCAATCCGAGAGCACATCCGCTGCAACGCAAACAACGGCAGCTGACTGCCAAATGGAACCAAAAACAATTCAGGCAACTTTAGGGAGTTTTTAAAAAGTACGGTCTGTAAATATAGCAGCAGTGTGGAAATCATCAAAAAAACATTTTATGGGTGATCACTAAATTCCTTTAATCAACTCATCACTTTCGACATCATTATAGTTTAATAGAGTGCACACAGTGGCAGCAATATCTTTTTGTTTTACATCAACAGAACCACAGCCGAAGCCTGTTTTTGCTTGGTTTTAATTCCCATCATTTACAGGAGTATAATAGGTGTTAGCTCGGGCTGCCTCGTATTAATGATGTAAATTCAGGCGGCAGATGTTCTCATAATTATTTACACTAAAACAAAGAGAGGAAAAGGGGACAGCAAACATGCTGCTGAGTCAGAGGGATCGGTGTGTCAGGTCTGCAGACGTGATATTGAAGTAAACTTTTCATGAGTGGTGTAGTCATTTTAACAACCATTTTTAAGATGTTGGAAGGAAGATGGATCGTAACTTGTTCTGTGTGACTGTCATTTGTAGTTGGACTGATTCCAAGTTGATTTTGTTGTCTCAATCGAGTTGAAGTAAATAAATAAAGTGCACATTAGGTGAGGTGCAGCGTGGCGTATCCCAGAGTCCCTGGGTCTCCTCTCCTCTCTCCTCTCTTGCCCTCATCCATGGGGATCGCTTTAATACCGCTCAGCATTAATGAAGACGAATCATCCAATGAAATCGATCGATGATGGAGTCACTGTTCACAAATCCCGGAGGGTGCGGGGAAGCAACACACGCACAGATAACTCGGAGCATCACATGCTCGGATGCACATGCGGAGAATGCAGCTGACACAAACACACCACACATGCACAGAGGTTGTGCAGTATTGCAAACGTCTCCGGTTTCATGGAATTTAACGGCACAATCACATCGTAGCTGTGTAGACTGTAATTCAAACTCACACTCAATTCGTCAACGTGTGTTTTAGGACACAAGAACTCTTTTTCTCTCTCAGTGTCGTGGCTCATAGTCGGGCGGAGCGAGGCATCAAAGCCAGATCAAAGTGAGCTCAAACTGCAGCGAGGGGGAAGGAGAAATGTGAGCTTCAACCCACTGCCACTGTGAACAAGTGTGCTAGTCTGATAGAAATCCGTGTGTGTGTTTTCTTTGAGAAAAACGCCTCGGAAAAACTTCACATTACTTAAAGGTTCAGTGTGTAGAATTTTGTGATATCTAGTGTTGAAGTTGCATGTTGCAGCTGAACACCCCTCACCTCACCCTCTCCTTCCAAACATGAAAAAGAAACTGTGGTAGCTTCAGTTGTCATAAAAACTCAAAAGGTGTTTAGTTTGTCCAGTCTGGACTAATGTAAAAAACATGGCGGCCTCCAAAGAGAGGGTCCCCTCGATGTAAATATAAAGTATTTAAATATAAAGGGCTTTTTCTGAGGTAAAAAAAACTACAATTCATACACTTTAGATGAAATGAACTAGTGAAAACATCTCGAGGATTATTCTACATTAAATTTCTGCCAATAGATCCCTTTCACCTAAATCTTACACACTGGACCTTTAAATTCTCAAGTCAAATGTTGCCTCTTAAAACACATCATTTCTGTCAAATCTAATTCCATCTTACACCAGGAAAGTACATTACATGCTTTCATCCTAGACGGGGGATGTATTACGGGGGATGTATTCTCCTGCGCTTGCTGAGGGGATCAGATATAGAATTATATTTGTTTTCTTATAAAATATTCTCCTGCACATACACAGACAATCAAACACACGGGCTGCGAAAATGATTTCCACTTGAGCGACCTTCTGCGAACCCAAAACATTGTTTGATGCTTTCAATTCTATATTTGCTGATTTACTTGAGGTTAACAATACAACGGCAGCAAGCTGGTTTGGGGAGATTTTTGTTTCTTCCCTTTGTTATATCCACTACCAACGAATACCCACAAATATATATAGTGGCGCTTATTGTTAGATATTTTCTGTGTGATGTTTCTGATCCAAAGTTGTCATCATCTTGCTCTGGTGGCCAAAAACAACATTTTGCTTCACTAGACAAAAAGGATGTCGATAATGTTCACGCAGCCTTAAATTGTTTGAGGAAAAAGTAGTGCAGAGAGCACTTTTAAATATAAATAATGAATGTGAAGAAGTCTAGTAAAACACTGCTCATTTAGCTTTATTTTGATGGCTGTAAATGCTACAACAAATTATTCTCATCACTGGTTAACTTCCAAACTCGATTCTCCAGTCCCTGCATTGGTGTTTTCTTTTTATCACTGCCATATCTTCAAATGCTTTGTATCTCTTAGATCTGGCTGTAAACCCAATCTAAAAGGTTATGTGAGTATATTGTAAATGCTAAAGTACAAAGCAACACATCCTTCATTGAAAACCAACAAAGATTTTTATCATTTTTATTCCATTATTTTCTTCAGCGTCATTCTACATTCTTCAAACTTCAGGTTTGATACAAACAAGGTGTTGTAATGTTTCTGTACTGTAAAGCCCTGTTGCCCACGTATTGATTTGTCCACAGAAATAAATGCTCAGGGCATATGGTGCCTGGCAGGTGTTTTATTCAGACAGGTGTACATAAATTAGACTTTAATGAATCCCGTGGGGAAACTAGTTAGTGTCTACACCAGTGACTTCCGGGTCATGAGCTTGCGCGCAGCCCTTGGTCCGTTTCTTCTGCTTCTGCACCCAGCCAGCTCCGGGGAAGGAAACTGAATGCATTTGCTTTCATGCACACATCCAAATCTCAAAGGCTCTGAGTTTTCTCTGCCTCTAACTTGACACGATGTTCACAAAGTCACGTAAAACTAACTTGAAGCAATTAAGTTGCGACATGGAAAATCAGGAACTCTGAGAGTGCAGGGGCTAGAGCTGCAATGTAATTAAGTCACACGCTAAACATAATTATTATATGCATGCAAGAGATTTGCGACGTCGCTCATTTACACTTCAGCGTTTCACTGGTGATAAAATTAGGTTATTAAAGGCAATTAGTCAGATCTGGAAGAATGCTTTCGCTCAGATTATTTGAACAAATGTCACATGCAGGTTTATCTCCGTGTCACGAGGGAAAATGAGATTGAGGGCAGAGAGGACGTGACAGCAGAGACCTCACACTGCACTTGTAACTGTACAAAACATGGGCTTTATGCTTCTCAGAGCAGCATATAAAGAACATTCATTTTACAGCAATGTTCAATGGCATTGGTTGGTCAAAATGATAGGGCACAGAGAGGGAGACATGCCTATTTTTTTTCCTTAGAAATGGCAACTTGAA
Organism: Paralichthys olivaceus; assembly: GCF_024713975.1. Classification (NCBI taxonomy): domain Eukaryota; kingdom Metazoa; phylum Chordata; class Actinopteri; order Pleuronectiformes; family Paralichthyidae; genus Paralichthys; species Paralichthys olivaceus. The sequence goes on from NC_091116.1 coordinate 10,109,454, forward strand.
TTAAAAAAACACTTGTGAAAAAAAAAATATATACATGTACAAAAGGACAATGTTCCAGGAAAAGTGCTGAGGCACAGCGGTCAAATGCTCCCAAAAAGTATGAATTTTGCTGAAACCTTCAATATAGCTTTTTCTCTGACAGTGTTCTAGCTGCTACCTTGAAGAGCTGCTACAGATAAAGAGCCCCGCAGCACCGCCGCGTATGGAGAGAGAAAAACCTCAAGGGAAACAAACTTTAAGTTAAGTGATATCGTAGGTTATTCCCCTCGCAATCTAATGTGTAATTCTTTGCTGCACCATATAGTTTGCAGTTAAAGCGTCAGTGCTTTGGAAAATACAGCGAGCAGGGAGTGACGATATTTATGGCACAATTAATGAAAACACCTGGAAATTTCAACAGGAGCTGATGTTTTTAAACAGATTTTCACCTACATTGTGTTTCCTAATGATTCTAAAAGTTGATATGCTGCTGCAAGAAGACAGTTGAATGAAATGTGTAGGAAACATGCAGCTATGAAGCAAAACATTGAGAACAAAAACAGGGAAGTAGTTTGTTTATGGCTCTGCTCATATTCAGGTTAATAATTTTCATTTGGGTTATTACTTGTAAAGGTTTTCCTGCTCATCAGGTTAGAAAACAAATCACTTTCCTCAAAGATTCCATTACTGCAAATCCTCTGCTCAGCCTCTGTCACACATCAATTACCTCTGAGCCACTCTGCTGTGATTAGTCAACCACTTCACATCACTCCCTTTACCTGGCTATGTTAGAAGGAATGCTTGACTAGCAATGCAAATGTCTAATTTACTATTAGAAATAAAACAAGTGATGTCTAAAAACCTGAGAAATACATGTAAAAATGCGGACAAATGTCAGAGTAATATCAAATATTTGTGCAAAATGCGAATAAGCGGGTAAATAAGCAATGCTCGCTGCAGAACCTGACAAGGTCACTGTAGAGCTGCAGAACAATGGCCTGAGATCTCAAAATAACCTTAGATCAGCAAAGAATTTTTTTTATGGATAGGCTGTGAGGAATGTTGCTTTATTTATCTCCTGTATTATCGGTACAACAAGTTTTTATGGCTAATGTGTTTGTATATAACTATTTGCTCCATGTCTAGATGGTTTGACCTATAGACCCTGAAAAAAACATCCGTCTGTTCAGCTTTGAAACCCAAAAGAAACGAGGACACAGCTGAAAGATGATGTGTTGCAGTTGTTAAAGAACCTGTGATGGAAAAGGAAGAACATCACAAATTAGAGAGGAGAAGATATGGATAAAGATAGCTTGTGTTGTCAGTATGGAGGACCTTGTGGGTTGAGACCTTGGTGACCACTTGCTTATAGCTATGTATCATTTAGACACATGGCCTGCCTTGAAACAGACTCCTTCTATAGCTATACTGGACCCGACAGTGGCCTTCAGCTGAAAGAGTCAGTTTGTAGTCTCCTGTTTTCAGACCTGGACCATTGAGTTTGTACCAAAGCACAGATCATTCTCATTATTTAGCCTCCCACCGCCTTTGTCGATTAAATATCAGGAAGAGAAAGAAACATTCATGGTCACCTTAACGTCCACAAATTTCAACTTGGGGTCATTTGGATTATTAACCAAGTTTATTTTTTACATGATTTGACTGAAATAAAATTAAAAACAGGCTATCAAACTTTTATTTTCTCTGCTGCTAACCTGATTAATTGTTGCAGCTAATATTTTTAGAAAGAGTAGTACCAGAGGAATCTATGTGTCAGATGTGTCTACTATTCAGTGGTGGAAGCACTACTCAAACTATCAAGTAATAGTAGAAATAAAGACAAGAATGAACTTAGGTAGTAGTAAAAGCAGTAAAAGGTGCTGATGGAGGCAGGGTCTCATGTTACCCATCCACTTTTAATCAATTTAAACATTGCAGTGCAATGTAAAAATGAAATGCAGTAGAAAGTACAGAGAAAGGTACCTGAAAATTTATCTACCTCAGTGAAGTAGATATAAATAAAAAATGTACTTGGGCACAATAAGTAAGTGAATGTAATTTGTTAAATTCTCTATATAAATTCTTTATATTAATGATCTGCCTCATTTAAAAGACGTGAAACAAACATTTTAAGAACGAAATAGCTTCTTAACACTTCTTGACCCGGCCCACACAGGCACTGTGCAAACAGAAGGTCAAATTCCATTTTGTTAAATATAGCAGTCACAGCTTGTAGTGAAGTCAGTCATATCCCACATGACTTATATTGGAAAATTGGCGAGAAGTAAGCAGCAGAGTGCGAGCGAGGATGGTGATGATTCAGAGTGGTTGAGTGAGTGACTGAGGATGACGGGATGAATATTTTCACTGCTTGGTGCCATCAACTTCTCTTAATCTTTCATGAGTGTTTGTGTTTGTGAGACTCATTCGTCTTCACTTCGCTTCTTGATGTTTCACTATGAGAATAAAAGACTTTTATTATATCACATTTCTATTTCAAGCGCAGCAGGTTTGAATAGTTTCCTCTTACCAATATCTGTGGTTTAAAATGAGGATTAACAGGATCATTGATATAGCTGGTTCTCAAATTGGTTTCACTCCTGGAAAAAAAAAGGCAGTTTTTACCTCAGTTCATCATTTACTCTTTTCATTTATTTATTTACACAAATGAACTCAGTAATTCATTGAGATATAGACCACATTTACAGTAAAGCCCAGAACATAAAATGGACAAAACCTTCTATAGCAGGAAAAAACAAATAAGAAACAGTAAAATTAGCAAAAACAAGAGCAAAAGTAAAACTCTTAGGAATAAATACAGTAAATAAAACATTTATTTAAATCAAATTAATCAGTGGAACAATTACATCAACTAAAACAAGAAGTTCTGAAAGTAAAATAAGGTGAGATTAAAATAATAAAGGTGGAAATCCTCCTTTCTGGACATGTCCCACACTGCAATTGCCTGAACTGTGATTTTCAAAAACCTTTTGGTGGCCTAATTCATTTCCCATAATGCAGTTTACCCTCCTGTTATGCCTTCCAGTGACTCATGGTGCCGGTCACGCGTACGTCTCACTCAAAGTTCAGATGCAAACTCTATATTGTCTGAAACTCCTGAGTGTTTCCTTTAAAGCTTGGGGATTCAACTCGTAAGGGCTTTCCGCATTTGGATCAGTGTCCCAGCATGAAAACCCCACGTCCATAATCACACACTTGGCAGGCACAATGTGTAATTTACTTATACTGCTCCCCCTCATTTGCATACAAAGTTGTCTCTCTTGCATACCAGCGCTAATGAAATTAGCATGTAGCTCAAGGGCCCTTGGAGAAGTCATATTGCTCCGCAGCAACATGTTGATACTTAATGCATTCTGTCAACGAACTCCTTGACGGGTGTCTGTGGCGCGTCACGGCGAACGTGGAGGGACTGCGTGATCACCGCCGCCTCAACCTCTCTCTCTGTTCTCCTCGCCCTGTGGCGACGCACTCTCTCCCCCCTCAGATTGTTGGAGATCTCTTGTGAAGAATACACAGATGCTGAATCGCAGTGCAAGAGTCAGTTTAGAGTCAGCTTTTATTCTGTTGTGCGCGTGCGTGTTACCTTTCCTAGAAGTCTTTACTTGAAGTGTATCTTTCGTCCTTGTATCGTGTGTATGTGTGTGTCTGTGTGTGTGTGTGTGTGTGTGTGTTTCCTTTCCTGGAAGTTCTTACTTGAAGTGTGTTTCCTAACCATGTTCTTTGGCTAGATAACGATACAAGTAGGAATTGGTATTTCCCCTTCTGCAGCCAAGTTCGGTCCAAACAAGTTATGCAACATTGTTCAGAGGTCGAGCTGACCCCAATAAGATCCCACCTTCTTCAAGAAATATTTGCCTTCTGCTTTCCCTCGGATTTTCTCATCCACCGTCGCGTCTCCATCCGTCACCTCTAAATCCAAATTGCCTTCAAATTCAAACCCCACTTTGAGCGTTCTCTTGTTTTCTTGTGTTGTCATGCTCTATATCAGCTGCTATCTTGCCCACAGGGATACTGAATCATGCTTAGCCGAGCCCCAGTTATCAAGGACACAGAGCCTGTGAGCTGAATTGCCTTCCTGTGAAGCACAAGTTTGACTCTGAAAGGCCATCACTTGCCCTTGGCTGATTTTAACATTATAGTTATGTAAACCTGATCTCCTTGAGTGTCAAGAGAGTCTTAATAGGTGACGCCTCGTGTGTGTGTGTGCGCACTTCAGGGATCTCGAGCATGTGAAACTTGAAGCGCCTCTCTGTCCTCCAGTTCGATTTTCTTTTTTAATCTTTCCGCAGAGCCTGGACAATCAATCACACATAACATATATTTTAATTGAAAGTTTGGAAGTGTGTGCAGTGCTTTGGCAGTGGTTAAGTGCTCGGTATGTGTTTACATATCACATGACTGGAGAACTTCTAGATGTGCAGTCTGCACTATCATGACTTCAGAGATACAATCCTAATGCTGAAGAGAGAGCACGAGAAATGCTTTATTACGCCTCTGTGCTGGCTACACCCAGCCCCTTGAATTTCTTCACATTTGGCACAACGCTCATTAGTCCACACACTGATTAGAACTTGGGGGTTAAAGGTCAAAGTCACAGTGGTCTCATGCTGTAGTTTTAGTTTAGAAAAGGTTCAAAAGAGGCACTAAACTGTAATGCTCATGATTTAGGAATATGAGCTTTAAACTGTCAGATTATTTTAACATTATGTTGCTTTGTAAATCCATAATTATGTGTTTAATTTGCTTTACTTTTGTGGATGTTGGATAAAATCTTTACTAACTAGAATGCATACTACCGGCAAGGCCCATTTTCACTGCACCAAAATCCCCCCGAAATGCCTCATGAATTATTTTCTGGGAAATTGGCAAAAAATGCCCAACAACCTGCGTCCCATCCTCCCACCAAGTTTCGGGGGAATCCTTTCATTCGTTTTTTGCGTAATCCTGCTGTAAAACACGTGTAAGAAACACAATCGTCTCAGGTAATAACAGTGATGTTGTTTTCCGCTTGCATATATGTGCTTCTCTTGCATTGTATTCTATTCATTGCAATGCTTAACTGTGCTTAAATCCAAATGCCTCTCACATTGAAGCCATATATCAGTCTGCTCCTTATGCATTCAGTATTTTTATAAAGGCGGCTGCGTTGATGTGGGTGTGCGATACTTTGAAATACAGACGGGATGAAATCCAATCCTCAAGTGCCTCATAAGCACATAGCTGAGTGGGTTTAAAGTCAGGATTTTACACCTCTGGAAAGTTGGGGTACTGTGAGTAATCCACCAGGACTGTGCTCTCACATGTGTTTGATTGACTGAGGAGATGCACTGAATGGATTGCAGTAACCTTTAAGAGGTGGAAAAACACAAATCAGGCACGCATACGTTGGCGGCACAACTGGGACATCAGCGTCTGAAATCACTGGGGGCATAATTTATCATTAAAGTGGGGCAACAACACGAGATCCCAGCTTTAAAGTGCAGTGTGTAATGTTAAGGTACAAAATAATTAAATAACTGTGTCCTTGAGACGGAGATAAATGATGTGATTAATCGCTCGGATCGTGATATTTAGCAGAGAGTGTTTCTGACACAATCACGCAGTCTTTTATCCATTGTTTGTCTGATTATTGTCAGACCTTTCCACTGATTATAACCCTCGTTCATTATTTTGATAATAATATTATCGTAATGAGGAGTAGGCTTCATTAGATTTTGACATAATGAGATGCCATCAAACCCGAGATTTATTCCGAGACAGGTTTGGGGAGGATAGAGGAGCAGGAGGAGATGGCGGGGAAGAAAATGTGAAATGACACATTGAAAGCTTTTCAACACGACACAATCAGCACTGCACTTCATCATATCGCCCACCTCTCCTGCAAAGTCTCCTGCAGCATTGTTTCTATTACGGACCCAATTATCCGCCTGGATCAATACTGGCTCACAGCACCTAAATGCTCAGATTGCTGGATGGCGATGTGGCCAGCTGTTGTCTCAGGTTGCTTAGGAAGACGTCAATGCCCTCAAAAGTTTTGGTTAGCAGTCGCACTGTCTTAATAACCCCCCACCCCTCCAACCATCCCTCAATGCACTTGGGAAGGAAAGCAAATCTGCCAGATGGGTGAAGGATAATGTGTTCTGCGGCCCATTAGTGCAGGAAAGCGGTTTGAATACCAGAACCTGCTCGGATTATTGCTCTTCATCTGACCTCCGCATTCACAGCTCAAACGAGCGCTGATTCCTTGTGGTGTCTCTAAAGCGATTAGCGGTGCCTGACACCCTATAACCTGCAGTTTGTTCAGGCTGCATGATATTTTATTTATTTATACTCTCGACCTTTCTAATAAATTAATACCAAGATTATTGATATAGAACCCTTTAGTTGCATTTAGTGTAGTTGTTATTTGGGGCATGTATCATTTGAGCAGGGGCCTGGGAAAAGGCCAGATTTGAAGGGTTTAAATAATATCCAGGATAATCAGATCAAATCTGATTCTTATCTCGGGCTACATGAGCCATTCCTTGTACACTTGTGCCTAAATTTAAGTGACCTAAAGCCATGCCACTTCCCTACACGTCATCAATGAGAACACTACAGTTACTGTAGCTGAGGGCAAAGAAGAGTACATCACCTTGTGTAACACAGATAGGCGACATTAGGTTTGCAATGCAAGTAAGCCTGGTCAACATGCAAGTTTTAAGTTGTCTGCATGTCTTAGTTTGATTCTGATCCAAATGTGTGACATGGAGCTCCTGTGGCGTAGAGCGGTCGGCAGCTCAATCCCCAGTCTTCCCATCTGCATGCCGAAGTGTCTTTGGGCAAGATGCTGAACCCCGAATTGCCCCATAGAACAAAAAAAGTATGAATATGTGTGTGAATGGGTGAATGGCAAACTGTAGTGTAAAGCGCTTTGAGTGGTCATCAAGACTAGAAAAGTGCTATATATATTTGTATATATATATTTGTACATAAATAAATACAAACCATTATCCTCATGGTCATTTCTCACATAAACCAAGCAAACCCATTGTGTGAAAGTACACAAAAGTACACTCATCCAAACAAGGTGCTGGACAGAAGTGACGGAAACCAAAAGATGAAAAATGTCCTAATTATAATATCATGGTTTCACTATTCTTATCTTACTTGGTGTTGAATACATATATTTGTGGTCTTTTCTATTATTAGTTGTTTTGGAATGAATTAGTCTTTAAATCTGAATATCTCTTCATTTTAACATCCTAAGTGAGTGAAAACACGTCAAACTTGTGAGGATGTGAACTGAACCTTTGGTCGTATGTTTCCCAGTCAAACCCAGGCTGAACCTGATAAACAATATCAAAAATGCAAAAGCTGAGCTTTGGGATTAGAAGGAAGAAAAATAATGAAATTCCAACAATGGAGCCTCTGAAAAAACCCAGCCAGTTTTGATCCCTACACGCCTACTATCAACGTCTTGATGGAGTGCAGTCGAGTTTTTCGGAGCTGATTTCTTTTGAGAGCTACGAGCATGTACTGTAAATTGCTCCCGTGAACTGCTTGATCAGATAGTGGTCAGAAATGATTGCCATGATGAAAAATAGATGAGAAAATTGCACCTGGTGACAAACTGACAGAGTTGTGCCATAAAAATACGAGAATCCAACGACCTGCAGCCGCGGTGGTAATAGTCTGCAGGTATTTCAGCCCTGCAGTTTGGCTTTCGGGCTTTTCCACCACTGCAGGATGATTTCGGCCTTGCTCCTGCCACAACACAAGGGTCTCTCGTCAGGGTTTCCTCAGGCCGATGCTCATCACATCACCGCTGTGACTGACAGGTGAATGATGGCTATCATAGTGGAAGTAGCAGGGATGATTAGAAGAAGTAGGTGGCTGTACCACGGCCAAGAAAAAACAAACTGAATGAGATGGTTTTCATTCACTGGCCTCTTTCCAGGAAACCCTTGACTTATTGACTCATTTCCTTACAGCTATTATTTATTTGCTGTTACACACAAATGTCATCAGCGTTGTCTTCCTCTGTCCCCTAGGCTTGTTTTTTAAGAACACACATTTTCCTCTTTCACATTAAGTCTGGAGGCACCCTTTAAAGAAGCATTTTAAAACCTAAGCACTGTATAAAACCGGAGGGTTTCCTTGAAAATGTGACATTTACTTCAACTTTTATTTCTCAGCCTCTGAAACAGAGTAAATACAGCAAAGCTTGAACCCTTGGCTTTTTAACCAAATCACATTTTAGTTTATATATTTTTTTTAATGTTGATGAACATTATGGAAAAGATGGTGGATTACAGGAAAAGCAAAAAGGTTTGTTCTGCTGCAGAGGCCGAGATATAAAGGTGTGAGTGACACTGTAGTGGTGTTGCATCAGGTCAAACTTCACCATCTGCAATACTGGCTCATTCTTACTGAAATCATCCTCCACTCCCTGCACCTCAAACTCTAAGTAACTGATCTCAACGAGAATTAAATTATAATTCTGTACATAAGACTGTAACAAACAAAGAATGCAAATAGAATAAAACGGTAGATTCTAAATTATACCAAAAAACAAAAGAGAAAAAGCGAGAGAGAAATCTGCCAAAGACAGTGTCCAGTACCGTGCCAAATGTTCCAACCACAAATTTTAAAAATAAAAGAACAAAAAGGGAGAAAAAATAAATGTATTTTCCGTAATGCATTTAGCTTCTGACACAAATTTCAGCGAATGATGTTGGACGTCTCTTAAAAGTGACAAAAACCTGCATATTTCCCATCCGGCTCCACACACACACACGAGTTGTCCTGAATAATATGTTAATACGCTTGCACTATAGTTCACGTATGAGCAAGATAGTTACAAATGAGTGATTGTAAACCCAAAGGTACCAAAATTATACAGGTTCCATTCAGCAGAGAAAGAAGCGTCTTGGAGCGTCTTCTGTTCCAGTTTGAGTTCGTAAGAGCAAAGGAAGGAATTGTGCCAAGATAAAAACGAAGCTAAACTTAGCAGCAGCTCGCTGCTTTGTGGCTGAAACATAAGAAGGAAGGTGAAATTATTCTTAACACTATCATTGTTTGAATCTCAGTTGAGAACTTTTAACAGCATCTTAACTATGATTAATGGAGGATTCCGTTTGTCTGTCTTTGGATTTTCTCACCACCCGCTCATCTGATGGTCTTAAAACCTGGCGAGTGAATTGCCAAGGACCAAAGAAGGTTCAGTTTCCACCATAAAGTTTTGTGGCTGAGCAGTTCTTCTTGAGAAAATCCTCCAACTCTCAATCTGTCTCAGATTTCATCATGAAAAGCTTATCTGATTGAAATCAAACACAAGAAATCAGATGACATCCCACATTTCTTCCTTTTTTTCTGACATTTTCATAGACCAAACAATTCATGAATCATTCATCTTATTGATCATGTAATTTGTTATTGTCGATCCAGTAATAAATAAAAGATTACAATGACTTCAAACTCAATTATTATGTCTCTAAAATGTCCCTAAAAACGTAAGAGGTAGAACATTGCTACCCCGCCCCACATTTTATTTATTATTATTATTTTTATTGTTGTTGTTGTTGTTATCATTACTATGGAATGTTCCATTCTACCTGTTTCTTCTTCAAATCTTTTTGTCTCTTGCCGAACAATGCCTGTCTCCGAGATCATCTTTATCTTCCCTCGTTATGGGCATCAAGGACATCAGAAGTACATTGTATCTGCATTCATTAGGATTTCTGCCTCCCTTTATTTTTACACGTTTGCTAATTACCACTTTTGCCAGAGCTTGTTTCCCCCTGGAGCCCCCTCGCTCTCTTTCTCTCTCCACTGCCTCTCCTCCTCTCCGCTCCATCGATCTCGACTTGGGGAGAAAAGTAAACTTTCCGAGTGTTTTTATTTTTTTCCCCTCCCTCCCCTCCACACTGATGATTCCCAGTTGTGCAGGCCTGTTTGTGGTAGCGCTAGCGAAGAGGCTGATTTGTTCTTGACTAGTAGAGTAAAAATCATTAAGCGGGTACCTCAACACCCAAGGGGGGGGGGGGGGGGGGGGGGGGGGGGGGGAGGACAACAGGTACTGGAGGAGGTGGGGATGCATGCACACAAAGCTGATTCCGCTGAGTAAAAGCTGAAGCTGTGGGACCCCCGGCAACTGTTTCTGATCAGAGACTTTATTGGCAAAGCAAATCTTCTTCATGACACTTTGTAGAAGCTGTTGTTGTTGTGTTTGAAAGATCTGATTGCCCAACTCATGATCTCTTTCTCTTTGTCCTTTTCATGCTCTCCCCCCCCTGTGGATTCTCTACATAGGTAAGTCAACTGCACAACACACACGCATCCAAACACACATTGTTTGTCTTTACAGCATCCCATCCATCTGCACTGGAGGATCTGACTCTCCCTGATGCATGGTAACTGATGCCCGTGCAGCCGATTGTACATCACACAAAGGTGCCGCTGCAGACAATAGAGGTTGTTGTTCACATTCACGTATGACAGATGTGTGAGTCCTGCTCTGAAGGCGCGCAGGGCCGTTGCGAATGCGCGCACAAAGGGGTTCATCATTCACAGGGGGGGCGTTTTGACAGAGGAGCCTGACATATCTGGTGCACACGTGTGTTGTGTCACATGTAATGAATTTTTATCACCTGTGGTAAAAAGAAGTCCGCAGGATTCTGGGAGTCTGCTTTAAGAATTTCAGGGGGTGAAGGGAAGTGAGAAGACAAATGATTTTTTTTTTTCGCGGGAGAAATGAGCTCATGCATTTTCTATCAGGGAGCAGCTTGTGGTCTGATGGAATTTGAGGCTTCGAATCATGGATCATTTTTACCAACACTATTGCTTTTTTTCCCTTTACAGTGGCATTGAAGTTTGGTGAATGCACTGTGGTGTTTGTAGCTTTTCAGGGAATTTGACTGTACCACAGGAAAACATTATAACGGAATTATCTGAAGTGTTTCTGCTGCTTTTGGTTAACGGATCTATTTGCATGCGGACAGGAGACTAGTTGGTGACAGTAGCATGGTGTCTCATTGCAGAGGACGTGAGAACTTGAAAAGATGAATTGTAAAAACCTTTTTGCTGTATTAGACAGTGTGATGTTGACAAATGTTTCTTAGCAACTGATTAAGGTCTTTTTTAGGAAAACAATCTTAATTATATATATAATATATTTTCTCAGTAAATTACAACTTTATTTACATAATATTATGACTTTCTGTCTTGTTAAATTACAAGATTATTCTGGTTATATTACAGCATTTCTCTCTAAATCTCAGATACTGTTCACTTCAACATGGCCCTAATACTCTGTAGTACTTTTTTAGTTCTGATATTACCTAAGTTAGGATGGTTCAACCTGATATTATATTCAAATTCAGAAATCTATTTATAAGTGGCATCATATTCTGCAAGATTATATATTCCTGAAACTTGTCGTATATCGAGAAAAAAAGTATAAAGTTCCCTTTTTCAGTTTCATCATTATCACATCATTACAATAACACTAAAAATAAGAACATTCTTTTTAAAGGAGATGAAAATAAACTGTAGTACTTCACTGTAGATTAGATATAGATGTCTTATACCAGAATTTCCTCTATAAAAACAAATTGAATGTGCAGGGTCACAGTTAAAGGAAATGTAATTTCTGATTTCCACTGAAACTTATTCTGCCGGTGATTTGGTGCCATCTGAGCGTGTGGGCCTGAGATTTCTTTTTTTGCGGCACTCATGCGGCACATCCCCAGTTAATAGTGACAGTAATCACCTCGCCTGCCACCAGCGCTCATTTGGCAATATGGTCGGATGGGCTGCCAGCTGTTGTGGAGGCATCTGTGTGGCTCCTGACATTAAGTGTTCTCGGGACACACAGGGAAATGACTAGAGACTGTTATCCAAAAAACATTAAAAAAATGCTTTTAATGCAGATTAATCTACTTAAAAAATATCAAAAGAACAACTTTAAAAAAACATGTCGCCGATCAGGCATCCCCTGAATCTGCTGAGATATAAATTCTTACTCAAAACATAATATCTGCACACTTTCCCCGAGGACAGAGCTTATAGTCGACGTTTACATTTCCATTGTGTCATTCCTTACTCAATCAAAGCCGCTCTAATAGCAGATCGCACCAGCCAGGAATTTATTGTCCGCACTGTCATTTACTTTCCCCAGAAGTTAGAGAGGTTACCTTTTATCCTGAAAGACTGCACATTACTGCACCAAGTGCTTTTTTTTACCACCACTTGCTCTCATCTGAGCTTGAACTGGCGACAGATGTATTCAAAGCCTTTTCTAAGTACATGGAGGGGGGGGGTCATTTGCAGAAGTACTGTAACTGTAGCACTCTCCTTCCTCTCAGCGCTTTTTTCTTTTATCATTGTTTTCTTAAGAGCTGATATCATGTCACAGAGGATTTTTTTTTTTTTAGTGTTCTCTCATAAAAGGCTCTGATTGCTCATTTGACACTGATATTAAAGTAGGGAGGGAGGCAGCGAATGCCTGTGGGATAAGTGCCTCCTCCTTTACCCTGTGATCTTGAAGTTTCTTCGAAGTATTCCTAAGGTTTGAGAAATGCTCTCTAATGAATTGACAATCGTAAACTTGACCCGCGAGTCGGCCTATGTAGGTCGTTCTAATCTGGAACAAGACAGCCATTGTAAGTTTTTGTATTCAGCTGACAGCCTCAGCTGAATTCTTTAAAGATCAGTTGATACAAGGGAAGTCGTTGCATGCATTTTTTAATTTTACTTAGCAAAACTACAGCTCAGAATTCTATCGATCCCGAACATTCAAAGTTTCATACTATACTCCTGTCCAAGTTTTTTCAGAGGTTTCTTGATGCCCTGATAGTAAAATAAATTCTCCCGTAGAGTCAGTCAAGGTTTTCAGATAACCTCTGCTCTGTGGGAAAAGCCACTCACCATTTTCTGATCCCCAAGTATTCTATTGATTGAGCTCTCAGCTGGAGTGTCGTCCCTATGCCAAGCTTTTCTGCCTCTTTTTTTTCTCTCTCTCTCTTCTCCGGGACACGGAAGGTCAATTGCGATGCAGCCCGACTTTGTGGGTCGGTCAGATTTAAAGGGAGAAGTACACGGGGGGGAAAGTTTCTGCGACGGATCGAAAGCTACAATTCCAGACGGCTCCTCTCCTGCAAATGTTAAAAGAAAGAAAATAAACTGGTGACACGTGCATTAAAAGGTGGTGGTGAGATGGAGGGATGTGTGAGGGGTGGAAGGATATAATGAAGGGCAGATTTCATTGGAGAGGTTTCTGGAAATTGGCTGGCCCTCTGGGTCTGTGACATTTCTGTGAAACTGCTTTGGCCAGCAGATTCCAGCTCTGACTCACTTTGTTGGCATAGTGTTCAGACGATGGAGGGCGTCTGAAAAGAAAAACTAAATGAGTGAACGCACTTTTTCTTCAACTCAGACATGCACACGCTCCCACATTGAGTCGGGTTTTAACACCGGATGGATGATTCATTGGAAAAAAAACTTTCTTTAATATTGCAGTACAGAATGAAAAAGAATAAATTAGAGGAATATAATACAGATATGCATGATTTAGAATTTTACACACGGAAAAAAACAAATGAATAAATTGAAATTAACGAGCAGATAGGTGTGATGTGACAGATGCTTTATTTTATTTAACCTTTACAGCTGACAGGTTTTGTTAACAGTTTAAACATATTATTTCTTAGCATGATAACTTAATAATGATAAATAATAAAGGATTTGCCAGATCAGATCATCAGATAACTTTTTAGACAAAAAAAGGAAAACAAATATAACTTTACTTTCTATGTGTAGAATAAAGTTTTAACCTAGAGTATTTTTTTTTACTTGTTAAATTCAAGTGCTATGTGAACAATAGCGAATCATAACATTGCCTTTTTTGTTGTCGTGTGTTCAGTGTTTTCTTTTCATGATCTAATTATCTTCATTTGGCATATTTAATTCGCCGCCCTCACAGTTTCATATATATATATATGGCATTCCGTTCAGGAAATGAAACCTTTGAATATAAATAATCATAAAAGGGATGCCAAAAAGCGGCCATTAGATGTGACTTAAATGATGCAGGAGGCTTCTCCAATCCTTCCACTTCTCCAGTAGCCGCAGTTTTAATCATCAACTGCTCTTAACGTGCCCAGTTCACATGAACACGCAACTGCTTTGATTTACTTGCATCTCTGCATTGAAATGAACGCAATTCTTACTTTCAAAAGTGACAGCAAGAGTAAAATTTACAGGATTATGTAAAACCCAATCGATCTGTGTTTCACGTGTTCAGATTTTTTTCACATCCAGGATTAAGTTTAACCCTGTAGCCTGTGTCCCTCCACCTCCATCCACCATGCCCTGCAGCATTTTCCCTGCATCCTATCATACACAGTCAGACCTGTATGTGCGCATGTGCCCCTGAGAAGGCTGAACGTCACTCAGCCCCGGGGTCTTGGGGCTCTGTGTGAGCCAGGGCTTCCTTCGGGATCGGCAGTAAGTGTTACTTTGAATTGGTCATTTGTTATATTGATGGCGCACTGAAGGCTTCCCATTGATTTCCCATCGATGTGTAGGTGAGCAGTAGATAAGCCGGAAGAGGGAAGGAGATAAGCGCCTGTCGTTTTCCCTGACAGCCACGGACACCACAAAGGACAGCACAAAGTCACATGTCCCCCAAAGTCACTCACTGAGCTTAGCCACCCCCCCCCCCCCCCCCCCCCAACCACACACACTCTCAAACAGAAACACTTAACATCTCCGTACCTCGTCACAACCTCTTGCTATCGAGCACGGCGAGGCTGCTCTATTGAATTAGCCGTTGTCTCTGTCGCATTAGAAGTCCTCTTGCTGACAGCAGCGTATCAATCAACTGATTCGTTCTTATTAGATTAAAGTGCAGGGGTGTCGCGTTGTTAATGTGAAAAATGGGACGTTGTAGCAAGAGGTTGGAAAATCTATTTCAAAAAAAGGGGCAGAAGTCAAGCAAAGAACGGCAAATGTTTCGTATGGTAATGTTTGGAATTTGAACTAAGGTCGTTGAAATGATTGAACATTAATTTAATCGGCACAGTTAAAAACAAATAATAGTATCTTGAAAGTCTTGTGGATGCTTTTTACAGTGTAAATATATTGCAGTTGCTAAAAGCAAAAGCAAATCTAGTTAAACATGCGTCTAAAGATCTTGAACTCAAGATTTTTCACATTTCTCTAGTGGTGTTGCTGATATCATAAGGATGACGAGATGTGATATTATTATAATAAAACACTCACAGGGAACAGGCCTGCTTTTAAATTCGAAGAACATTTCACAATTAAAAACATTATGCACTTTGAATTGAAGTGCTGAGTTTTCTTGTTTACACAGTTTCCATTTTTCTTCTTGAGTGTATTTTAAATTGCACTCGCACATTATGAACAAAATGGGGATGCAATCATGAATCATCACTCACAATACTTTTCAGTTACATTCTCAGGCCGAAAATCCATTTGGGAAACAAAACTACCATCATGACGGAAATCTTGAAGATGGATTTGATTGATGCACGATGAACCCGAGAGACGAGCGGAATAAGTTACAATAGTCTTCCAAAACTGAAGGAATCCTTCCTAACTACTTGACTAAATGTCTGAGTTTCTCCAGCCTGACCTCTTGGGAGTAGATCCTCCTTGGGATTCACCATGAGCGAGTGGGTGTGTTGATGACGTTTCTAACACCCAAGAGACATAAAAATTATGATGACAAAAAGGTTACAAATATCTCAGGATGAAATGCGATAAAAAGTCAAGAGAGCTTTTGTGGATGAGCTCCAGCTCGAGGGCGAACTCCAACATTTTAACTGATAAACTATAGATCCTAATTATGTCTGTCTAACTTCTTATTTATCTGGATATGACCATAAAGTCCTAGAATTCCCTGATCTAAGAATATACTAAATGAATGAAGGGGAATAGACTTTATAATTGTGTTAGAATTGTGTATTTTATTTTATTTTATTTTCCCTGTTAAAAGGGTTTTTGGTAGTTTGTCCTTACTCCTGTTGAGGGTTAAGGACACAGGATGTCACAGCTTGTTAAAGCCCTGTGACACAAATTGTGATTTGTGAATATGGGCTACACAAATACAATTTGATTGATTAATGAAGCTTTCATATATGCACAGAATAACACTCAGGTGAATTAAGAACAGGAAGATGATAATCATTTGAATTCAAATTTTTTGTATTCCCGAGCAGACAGCAGACTTTGCCTATAAATAGTTGTCCCTAATAATTTCTCCTTTCAGACACACCGACAAAATCTGCTAAGCCTCAAGCCCATGAAAACTGCTATTTATGCCCGATGCATTATTTAAAGATTACTCAGTCCGGCACTTTTCATTCGCAGCAACTCTAAAATTAGAAGAGAAATTTTCAAGTTGACTTGAGCGTCCTCGAGCTCAGTTCAGAGTGAGCGTCACACCTGTCCTCCTGTGTCTTTTCAAGGCAGATAAAGACAACCTCACAAATTCAACACAATTGCTTATCAAAGCGAAGAGGCAGACGTGCTTGAAAAAAAGATGAATTATGCCCCGGGCTCCTGAAACAGAGGCGGGCTCCATGCTGTTTCTGGAGCCAAACTTCCCCAACCCTGTAAAATGTCAATAAAAAGGGTTGTTAAAAAGTGCATATATAAGCAGGCGGTTAGCGGTTTCTTCTTTCCTTACTGTCTCTGGGTAAAGGGATGGAGGTCGGTAACCTGGCATGTGACGCTTCTCTCTCACCCCTCCCAGCCTGAGAGAGGTGAGCAATGTCCGCCCACCTGAGGGCAGAGGAAGAGGGTGGGGATTAAAGCAACGGTGGGTTGGCAGACAGAAAATAGGATGAAGATTGGTGAAGCAGGAAGAAGAGAAATGAGGGAGCTGCGGCAAAAAGTGTGTTGTGGCTGCGTTAGGTCCTCAGTGGCCCCCTTTTTTCTTTTTTCTTTAACTGTATCATTCAAGTCACTGGTCCCCGGGGGGGGGGGGGGGGGGGGGGGGGGGGGGGAGTGATTTACCTCTTTACCTCGCTCTCTCTAGCTTTGTTCCAACCGCACACGGCGTATGTTGGAACCTCGGGGGAACTTGGCTCTTGGGAGAGTCAGGCTTTGTCTCCATATTTATGCCATCTTGCAGAGACATTTGTATTTCCGAAACGTGTTTGTCACATTTTATACAGATCTGAAAAATCCTGTGTGCTCCAAGACTTTCATTACCTATAATGACGCCATTATGAAAGTCCTTTTTAATTCATTTGTTCTAATGAGTACTGCTCAGCACTGCCCTGCGTTATCTCTTCTCTCTCTTGTGTTTTGAGTATTAACAGTGGAGGCTAATTATGGTTAAAAGACTTTTCTGTCAGATAAAAAGTTACCTAATTATTGTTGCTGGCTGCAGAGGGATGAATCTGATCTCGGTGCTGAAAATAGCTGAGAAATGTTGCTTCGGGAGGAGCCGATTTGAAAGACACACTTGCGCCTTGTCTACATATTCGCAGCAAAAGCAGCACCTCAGCGGTGCAACATCAACGGCTCTGCGTCCTTTCTAGTGTCTTCACAGGATTCTTCCCAGCCACATCGACGCTGTGTGTATTCAGAAGCTTTTCACTGATCTCCATTTGTGTGCATAGGCAGGTGTGGACCCAAACAAACCGTGACTGTTGGATAACCTTAACCGTGTACTTGCTATTGTAACCATGACGACAAAGATCCAGTACAACCTGCCCCGATTGGACCACTTTCCTGCCTTTCTCACAGATAAAAGCTTATCATGGCATGTCCAATTGCTTATTTCCCCTGTTTTCTAATTAGTTATTTGATGCTATAAAAATGGGCTGAAACATTCTGATTGACAGTTAAAACTGATTTACGATTGGCCAAGCGCTTGTATTGGCAGAACCTCGATACTACGGCCCATTCCCTTTATTGCTACTGCACAGGTCACGGCTCCAAATGACATCTTCAGTGCAAGACTGTGCTTTTCTCAATAGTGTGAGGGAGCAAAGACATGTCATCCATCTTTATATCCTTTCTGTGGTTGGCACTCACTAGTGTCAGGCCTTTTAAAATGATCACAGACTGACCAGGGTGGTTAGCATAAACTGTGCAAATCACTGTCTTTCTATTCTACTTTGGGGTATTCAAGTGGAAATGGCTCACACAGTTGCCTCTCGCTGCCAACATGGAAAGTTGCCTGGCTCAGCTTTAAACCCTTGTTTGATGGATAATAATTACAGAGTGAATCCTCTATATCACAGGGATACAGCACAGCAGTCGCTCCGTGTGGCGATGACTCCAACGGAGGCTACATATGTACAAACTGCACACGCAGATCCCATACTCAAACACACCTCTTACCCGTGGTTGCTAGGGAATGAAGGGCAGGTGTCCATGTGGTGGATTTGCAGGCGCACACTTGGCAGCCTCTGGCAGGGTTATTGATGACTCTCGGCAGCAGCGGTGATGGGATCGGCTCGAGCTTTGTTGCAGAGCAGGAGGAGCTGAATCCCCCCTGACTGCATCACATACATATAAAACTCAAACTGGAGACAATACATCCCTGTACTGTAAATGCACACACAGGAGTAGATACCTGATTTGCATCCAAGCTCTGTTTTGTGCCTATTTGTGCATGTCGCTCATAGAATATCTCTCCCTGCCTCCCGACTTCTCTGTTTTTCATGCACACCACACGCGCTCCTCACACCACTTGAATAACAAATGAAATTATGCACACACTCTCAGATAAGCAGCATAAATTAGATGATACCACATGAGTCGGTGTGTTGTCAAAGAAATGCCACTCGGTGTGCAGCAAGCTGGATTCTTCTCGCCGAGGGCGCAATCAGTGCATTTGTTCCTCCATATGCTCCAAGTTACACAGTATCTTTATGATTTCTTCAGCCCAGCTAACTCCCCCACAGCGAGGGTCATTATTGCTACTGTGCCGCAGTGATTTGTAGCACTGTCTCCGCCACCAGCCTTACTGCTTTAATTGTGTAGCTTTAGACTCCAATTAGCATAGGGTTCCATATGCATGGAGGAGATTTCCATATACTTATTGCCAGAAGAGGCCAGGGCAACAGGAGCTAATGTGTATTATTAGCAAGGCTGGGAGAGGGTACAGGAGGGGAGGTGGGTGCCAGGGATGGAGGCTGGTGAAAGATGCAGTTTTGATTCTGCCTCATGTCGAATGAATCTTGGCCTCAGGTGACCTAATTAGGCGGGTGATAAATCAAAGCACCCCACGGGCTCGTGCGCTCTGTTGGTGTGAGATATGTCAGTGACCCTCAGGGGAGGCCAGGGCAACCTTCATCACTTCCCTGAATCAAGGTTAGCACAGAAATCAAGGACTGTGGCTACCAACTTCTTTGGCAGACGTGCACATATAACACGCCCTGTTTTAGTTGTTAATATAAGCTGAGAGCATGTATGTTGACCTGTATGTGTCTGGATGTGTCTTTTACGCCATATCATAAAGAATCCTTTGAGCTTAAGTACCGAAGATGGAATGGCAGACGGTGCTCTTTCTTTTTCATTACCGCATATTTTAGGCAGTTAAATTTGTGACAAGAACTGTCATAGCCAATTTAAAGCTGCACTAATCTTTTTTTTTTTTTGCATATTACCCGTGGATAAGATGGATGTGTAATATGACAAGTGCTGCTCATAGTGACTTATCACTGGTTTCTGCAGTTCCGTTGAGCTCCATGGAGCGATTTAACATCTTTCAGCTCCGCGTTTTGGTTTTCAGCTTGCAACCTTTGGTTCAGTCACGACACGTGTATCAGCTGCATCGTATCCGGCTGTTTCTTCAGCAAATCAGTTCTAAATTTCCATTGTGCACTAACCTCTCCAACGCAGAGCAATAGACAATATAAGTGAGAAATCGAGCTGCAAAAATGTTTGTCAATCCATAATATTCCCTCCTCCCTTTCTGTCTATTAAAAACAGGCCTCATGAAATGTTTTCACTTTTCTTATTTATGGATCATTTGATGAGCAATTTGTAGAGAGTGTGTAAACAAAGATAGAAGTGGTGAAGATAAACCAAAAGGCACCTTGTGGGACTCGGTGGAAGAAACGCTCCTGCACCACAAGCAGCAGTAGCAAAGCCTGAGTCACTTATTGACTTCAGCCTCACCTGTCCACACACACACACACACACACACACACACAACAACAACAACATGTCTCCAGTGTGGCTCTGGATGCTCTATGGACACTATATTGCTGCAAGGCTGTTAGTGTAGACGGTGGAGGCGGCGGGCTGACAAGTGTGACAGCCCCTGCGCTCTGAGGGAAGGCGGCGAGCAACTCTGATAGGCCAATACCTCAGCACCGAGCCCTCTGGGAAATGTCCAGCTGCGGGTCTTATTGGTGGGAAGATGAAGCTGACAGGCCTTAGAGGATGGCACTGGTGGAAAGCCTCATCTTCCTCACTCACGCTCCCTCTCCCTCAATCTTCCCCTCTGTCTCCCTCCTCCGCCTGAATGTGTCCTGGTGGGGGTTTCTGAGCTGGTAAAGCAGCATTATCTGTCAGGTGGATAATGGAATCAGAAGCTTAACTCACTGTCACGTACTGTATATCTCATACACTCATGCCACCGGGATCCACAGTGTTTGATGTGCAACCTCCTCCAGCCTCAGAACCAACTTAAGGGGCAATCTATCACTTTCAGAAATAAAGTTTGGTTTACCTGTGAGACTTGATTCTAACACGTCCATGAAAACAACTTACAAAGTTTAAAAAAATTGCTATTTAGACAGTCGGCCTACATGACAAAATGTGGTAGGAGTGTGAAATAAGTAGGCTCTTATCAGACAAAAATTGAACCTAGCTCATATCTATTAATCATTTCCTTTATGGAAGAATCACTACATTTTCCATTTAGTCTTTTGTGTGAAATATTTTAATATCTTTAGTAAATATTAGCATGTGTTCTTAATTTAGATATTTCACAAGATTAATCTGCTTCATAGTTGGTAGTTTGAGACTCAAATAAAAAAAAAAGGATATTAAAAGCCAAAAAAGATTCAGGCTTCCGAAATAACAATGACAAAACAAAATTTACTAGATTAATTATAAACATTTAAAGACTTTAATGATTCAGACTTACAGATGTGAAACTCTAGCTTTTCATATATAATTCAAAAAACAATTAACCATAGTTTGTTATCATACATTTTATTTTATCAATATATACCAGAACTTTTAATACTACTTGTAAAAGTGAAAAGTTTTTCACTTTATGTCTAAATTTAATCTAGAATCTCTCCCCAAAGTCGAGCTTAGGTCAAAAATCTATTTGTCACTTTCAATTTCAGGCTTGCACTTGAAATTATTTGCTTCATAATGGCTGTAAATGCTTCCTCTACTTTACCAGCCTAACAAGCACTCATGCTTTACACACACCGACCCGTTTAACCTCCGGCTGAGAGCTCAAGCATCTATGGATGGAGTGTAAGAATAGTAGAAACAATGAATTATCATGTAGTGTCATTGAGTGTGTCTGTTAATACTCACCTCCAAAATGACAATGAAATTATGTACACAAGGGATAGAAAAACCAGAAATGCTTGAATAATTCATACTTTAAAGGTAAGAGATACCTCTCCAAGGGAAGGAGATGTATTCCAAAGTTGCAGATGTGTTATCTGGCCGCAAGGGTATGTTAATACACAAGTGCAATATCAAAAGGAGTGGACGTCAAATGACACTGCTCGCTGTCAGCCGGCGTCGGCTTGTTCCCCCACAAACAGTCTTGTTTCCGCAAGACAAACGTCCAAGGTCACAAGCTGGAAGTGGGCCGCCGTACCCTTCAGCATCCTTCATCAGACTGGAACACACAATGCAACTCTGCTGCTTGACTCACCGTGCAGCAGAACGAGTACAAAACAGAAGAGGCAGGCACAGGAAGGGTAAAGTAAATAGACACAGTGTGAGGAAATAAGAAGGACGGGAGGCTTTTGTGGAGAAACATCAGGAAAACATTACGTGCTCACCTTTTCAAAATATTTTCACACTCCTGTTTTTTTTAATATAGCTTACATCAATATTTGACATGAAACAGCGATGAAAGATTGATGGGGGGCCTGATGATTCCGTCACTGCATGTTCTAGCAGCTGCTTTTGTGTCCCATTTGGGAAAAGTGACATTGAATATTGAGGCAAAGTAGTAGATGTGCTTTTTTTAGTGTAGCTCTTAATGTAAAGTTAAATTATTAAACCTGAAGTAAAATTAGACTATATCTGAACCCCCCAGACTTGAGACGTAGCTCCACTACAGCGAGCGTAAAAAAAAAGTCATGTCATGACATCATGTCTGTCCTGTTTCTAAGCCCCTCCCCTGTGGCTTTGAGTGACAGCTCCTGGCGGCAGGGCCCCCGGGCAGTGAGTCTTAAACACTGTGCTCCGAGCCACACAGTCAAAGAGCCCAGGGCTATGCCAGCTGCCGTGTTGATACCCCTCTGCAGGGTGCCGGCACCGTCGCTGAGTGGGTGTACGTGCACGACTGTAGATGAGGATGTTTGCGTGTGTGTGTTTTCATTTGTCTTCTGTCTGTGAGTCTGAGGTCGGGCTTGTGTGTGCGTGTGTTTGAGCAAAGGATCAAAGTCGGTGCGACCGAGGCAGTTCAGGGTGTTTACTTTTAATTATGTTGTTTTTTTACCCCTTTTTCTCCGCACTGAATCAGGGTTTCCATTAATTATACACAGGAAAAGTGCTGTGGGTATTCACAGCCACTGAGATATGCCTTTTGTCCGTCCCCACATTTTCCTTTTATTGACTTTGAGCAGATAAACGAGGTATGTGTGGTTCGCATTCAGTGGCTGTCAATGGATCGTGTTTAATGTCTGCTATTACGAATGATTAGCTTTGGATTAGCTCAAGCTTTTGTCTCGTCTGCCTGCTTTGTTTTCCCCGTCCCTTTCAAATCCAAGTCATTTGGAGAAGTGGCTCTTTAGAATTGTATCTAAACTCAATCAAAGGCACAGACGGTAAAAAAACCTGTGACGTTGAACTATTGTCCCATTGCTGTTTTTTATGGCGAGTCTGGACTTTGATGGTTTCGACATGTTGGCAAACAGTGTGCGATTTTACCCAAAGCTGAATGTGTTGCCCTCAACGTGGTCATTGTTTGTAGATGATAGTTGGTCATGGCAGAGTGGGTGTTGTATTATTTATCTGTTGTTTGAAATCTAAATACTAATTCTCATAGGGAAAGAAAACGGCTTCTCTCCATTTCTCGGATATAAAACGGACTAATGTAATCAAAAGCAACACACAAGGGAAATTAATTCTAAAAGTGTCTATAGATACTCAACACATGCACAAAAATGTATAAATATGTTCTTCTAAATGCATCGTATAAATCTCAATTAACTTGATACTTGGTGCACGCACACTAGGCCCGTACCCTGCACCATTACCTCCCACAATTAGCAATACATGGTTAATGATATCGCTATTGTAAGTATTGCTATGCATATAAATCAGCTTGTTATTGATGGAGAAAATTCAGACACATAGACCTTAAAAAAATGCTAATGACTGATTTTTAATTAGAGGTGAACGTCGAGACAAGACGAGCTAATAGTTTTGAAGCCGAGAGAATGGCACTGAAGAGAATCAGTTTCACACGACACGTCAAAGATGCTGCATGTGACAATGGAAGCGATTTACATGTATGAATTGCTTTTGCGTCGCTAATGGGTGAGTGGATTGAAGCTGAACTCTGTCAACGATTGATAAAGTACATTTAAATGCAGTATAATGCAGCATCTCTAATGTGTGATACATATTAATAAAACGTATAAAATCACAATCTACCACAACTGCTCTCAAATATATGGATGATAATCAATTCTATTGTAACCGTTTAATCAGTTATGAGCTGATATAAGACAAAACAATGCAGCCTGCTATCTTTTTAATATGTATCAAGAATAAAAGGGCTGGTCCATGCTTTTTATTTCCACTAGGCTTGACTGCTGCAATGGCGTCTTTATAGATGTCTCTAAAAACTTGTGTCAGAGACCTGATTTGAAAATGCTACTGTTAAAATATATAAAAACTGATCTATAAAGCACTACGTGTTTAAGTAACGATATCTTAGAAAAACTTAAATTTTAACATCCACTATTATAACATTTTCTGATCATTTCTTTGCTGTGTGTTAATAACCCACTGAGTTAAACCTTTCCTTTACCAAACAACACAGAACCCTTTTGTGCCTGTGATTATGAGAAACCAGGGGAGCTCGTATGAAGGGAATTATTACCACAAAACATTTCACTGTATTTTTATGTACCAGCAAGATTTCAAAATCCAATTTAATCATATTGAGTTTCTATTGTGGCATAAAAACGTTTCCCAACAGGCTTGATTTGAATAAATATCATGTTTCAGCAATATATTTTCTAGTGTGCAAATACAACATACAATAGAGCAGCTATGGTGCGTCTTGTCTTTGAGTAGTCATCTGAAAAATAATTATTTACGTTGTTAAATGTGTGATTATACTGTATATCAGCGACACATCACAGGTTGTTTGCGGTGAGTTGTTGTGATTTCATGTTTTATCCCAGTGTGAAACCTCTTTTGTCAGAATGTGCTGCACATTGTCAACCGGCACTGTTGTTTGTTGGCATCTGTGACACCTTGCGATGGATTTCTCACCAGTGGGAGCAGCCAATAGGTAACGACTGCGTTCTGTATTTTCCATTAAGTTCTTGCATCTGTTGATTTTTTTTCTGAGGTTTGTTAGATACACAAAAGCTGGCGGCACAAATCCATAGATCTGCATAGCTGCATGCTATTTAGAAGAGCACATACCCTGAGGTGTAGTTTGATAAATTGCTCTCCATTGTAGACGAGATTACATGCTATTTTGAGCAAGTGTGTCAATTGATACAGTCGAGCTTGTTAGATAAACAATGGGTTGACTAGCTCACGGCTTCAAGTGAGAAAATGGCCAATTTAACTTGTGATACGAATCAAAGTAAAGTAATTGTGTCTTGTGAATCACCTTTAATGAGTTTTAGTTTGAAAACTCCTTAACTCTTTTATAATGACGTGGACACTCGCTTCCTGATTGGGTCTTGACGTCGCTGATTCCTCAGGCTCCTACCACGTGACTCCTTTGTGGAAGAAAACAAGCAGCATCAGCCTCACCAGTGTCCAATGCCACATGGATGATATAGGCATTCGATGATGTAAGGACAATTCGACTTTGTCCTCACCTACTTTACCCCAAACTAGATATATATTCATATACTCATGCTTTAGAAATCCCTTTACCTTCATCCAGTACTGTAACCTTAACAATATAGACGTCAATGCTATAATTTTCAGCCGTGGCCTGTTAAGTGTCGTCTGCGACTCTCGGGTTTGCTCAGCTGTGGCTTCATCCCCCTGTTGTGTGGAGTCAACAGCCGGGCCGCTATCATCGCAGGTAATCATCTCCACGCTCCGCTGCGCCCTGAGAGGTGAGCCGAACACCTTCTCCGACTACTGCGTTAAGGCCAGCCGAATGACCGACATGTGGCGATGTAAACACGCGCTCCTCCATGTCGCAGACGGACGCCGTCCGCACAGCAGGGGCTTGGTGGCGGTGGTGGTGGGAGATCTAATTACCTGAGCCACGATTAGAAGTGAGGGTAGATGCCTTCAGCGGTTAGTGCACGTCCCAGGAGACAGACAGAAGCCTGCTTTTCCCAGTAGACTTTGCTTTCCATAGGCTCAAGCTTATTTATGCACTTGCTCAGTCAACCTTTAAGTCACTGCTGGTCCTTGTTGGATCTATGTGTGTGTGTGTGTGTGTGTGTGTGTGTGTGTGAGGATTTTTGGGAAGTTATATTTGAATCTTTGAAAGTAAATGACAAAAACATAAAATACAAGCAAATTTTCCTCACACTCTCTAATTAGGTCTACAAATGTTAGGAGACATATGAAAATATTCCCCTGAGATAAATGGCATCAGCCAGTGATCTGAACTGAAAGCTCTCGTGTAAGGCCGTGCAGCTTTGGTAGTGGAAAGTAGATCATAAAGCACATTGACAGTTTGGTCACAAAATCAATTACATCAAATCACCTCCTGTTTTCAATATTATTCTTATTAGATGAATTTGTCCCATTGACAGTGTTGTTCTGTGACTCCCAGATTAAATTTGTCGATCAAGTCAAATCACAAAAGAACACATAGAAACTTAAATCAATTCACCACAAGTCTTGGTTCAACCTTGGGTGCATTCAGTAACTATGGCAACAGGTTTTAAAGATTAAAAAAAAAGGAGAAAACAAACATGGTGAAACACACTCAACCTCTAACAAATCTTGCCTGCAATGTCTGGATTTCACTTTCAGAACTTAGAAAAACTTTAAATGAAGTTCAAAACACTGCTGGTCTGTTAACAGAAATGTTTTTTGCATGCCTTCACATCTTTTCTTCTCACATGCAGTGGTATAGTATATATGTGTGTATATATATATATATATATATATATATATATATATATATACCTGCCCTGTTTCCCATTAATTACCGACACCCTGACAGGCCACCACCGGAGATGCTGAAGTGTCACAGATGATTCACTTGGTCTCACTTCAACCACCTCCTGCCCACTCTCTGTCATAACTGCTGGAGCCACAGCTGCACTGACCTTAATCTATATGTGGAGCAATGCGGCCAAGGTTGTCACGTTTGAACGCTGTTGCTCGTGATGGATGTATATCGTACAGGAAACCCCCCCCCCCCCCCCCCCGATACTGATGGTGTAAAATTTCACTTTACATTTAAGGACGTCTAAGTTGGAGGATGTTGACAGAGTTTAAATTCAAGTACAAAGTAATGTATACTTATATAACAAGGCTTGTTTGCCTGCTGTTGAGGTAAATATAGTCCTGACGACTATTGGAGAATTTACAGTCGTTACACAGCTGTCAGGTGTCAACTATTCTCGGAAGTAAGTGCCTTATATTTGTATGTTTGTACATTGTGTACAAATTTTAATGCAACAGACTTGTAAGCGTGATAAGTACTTGTGGATTACTCATCTCCCTTCTCTCTTTTATTTCATTACACAGTGTTGCAAAGTCTATTTCAACCAAACATGGAGTGTTTGCCCGGGGGGGTGCGCTGGGGTTATGTATGCTCTCCTCCCTCTGGGATGGTCATCAGTGGCCCCTATCCCCACCAGCCCAATTACGATAGTAATGGATAGTAATTGAGGAGTGCTTGTGCGGGCCATCGTACTGTCACTTACAGAGCTGCCCTGTCTGTGGTCATGGGGTTAAATCATTCACACACACTCACTCTCACTATCAGCTATACGACAGAGGAACATGCAGCCTCTCTGACCCCCTGGTGATTATGTAGATTGTGTGTGTGTGTGTGTGTGTCTCTGTGTGTCTGTTTGTGTGTGTGTGTGTGGGGGGGGTTCCCCCATTTCACTAATTAGTAGATAAGACTGTAATTACAACTCTTGTCTAAGAAAAGAGCTTGTGGTGTCACTCTCCTTCTCTGCTGCTATGTTTTCAAATCACAGTCATTATATAGAAATGAAAAACATCCGCACACCCCTTTCCCTCCAATTGTACATGAGATTTGCGCTCTTTGTTTAGGTGAGTGTGTTTTTTTCTTCCCTTAGTTCAGCTGATTGAGACATTGTAAGCCGTGTTTATGCATCAAATCAAATGAGACGTAGCATCAGGCAGGAGCGCGGTTGAAGCGTTGCTCAACATTCGGATTTAGTTTTATACAAAGGCTAATTTAAGGAGGAAATGTTTGTGTGTTAATGTGAAAAATCCACAAAGTAGCTGTTGATGGTTTATTGATTGATTGTATGAATTTCCTTTTTGTCTCAAAGTCTTTCCTTTCACTCTTGTTTCAAATGCAGAACAAACTCTCAACCCTCAATTTTCTGTTATTTGGTATTCTCAAAATATATTCATATATCTTAATTTCCAAGAATAATGAGGCTGTCTTTGACAGATTTACTCTCTCCGAGATCCACGCAGACTGTTGGTATTGGAACAGTTTCTTTCTTTTTTGCTGTTGTTGCAAAGTGTTCCTCAGGTGCTTAAGATCTACTTTAGCCTCCATGAAAATAGGAGAGTGGCTTAAGCAAAGGTTTTACCCAGAAACATGCCCTAAATATTCATATTTGGTTTCAGTCAGAGTCAAGTTTCTGAATGGGACTACAAGAGCTGTCCTTGGTGCTGAAATCACAGCCCTCCATTCAGTTTAGAAAAACCAACTGCACAGACTCAGACTCATGAGCAGTAAGTCATGTGATAATGTAGATTAGACTGCAGAGAAGTAAAAAGGTCAGTGTGCAGGCGGGCGTAGCGGCTAGTGTGGTCACATCACACGAGGATCTCAAGTGTTCTGAATGTTTTATTGTTTTTTTTCTTTTTTATTGACATTTTAACCGTTTATGCTACGTTTCATTGGAGTGCACATGGAAAGTCTGTCTCTCATTACAGCCCTAGGAGAGAGTGAGTGATGGAGGGATGGTAAAAACTTCCACCAAACCCAATGCTAATCTTGCCAAAATGTCCGCACTGTAATGGTCTAAAACTATACCGACAAAACGTGCACACAGAAAACATGTAGATATAGGATGAAAATATGAGTAGTTTTTGCAGGACTGTGTTTATGTGTGTGTGAGTGCACATGCTTACATGATGGCAACAGATAAGAGGAGCTTGAAGGGCAGTTTGTGGAAAAACTAGCAGGTGACAGGGGCTTGAAGACACTCACCTGCTGAGAGGAACCATTTGTCGGGGGCTGGAGCAGCATGAAACCACATTTCTGCACTTGTTTTTGTTGACTTGTTTTCAAAAAACACCACTTGTCTCAATAAAGAATACAATTGTAGAAGTAGTTGCACATCCACTCATGTTGACAAATGGACATTTATGCTCTGCCGATGCTATTATACACCCACACACACACATCAAGAGTAATGCTTTTTTAGACATGACCATGCAACAACCCCACACGCTCAGACATAGACAGGAGGGGGGCTCTGAATGATCCATCAGTGGGAGTGGTTGGAGTGCACATCAAACAAATGACAAAGTCAGCTCAGACAGATGAATCAGCCCAGTCGCTGTGAAAGGAGCGTGAAAGAGATGTTCACATTCATCCATCCATCCTCGTCAGCAGCCGGCGAACAATCCGCCTGTCCCCCAACCTTATGCCTGACACATGCACCACACACACATACTCACACTGTGATATCAGAAACACTCAGTCACACATACATGTGTTTGTAGCATCTACTTGGTCGCACACACCAATATTTACTCCCGGACCATCAAGGGAGGGTAGGGGAAGGGGGGTTTGCCACCTCTTGTTGACATTTTCATAGGCACTCAGTAATTTATGTAAGGTTAGCTTGCTCCCAGTGCAGTGGGCCAGAACACAGAAAAAGCAAACAGAGGGAGAAAGAGAACAAATTGCTTTTTTAAATTGCTCAGACAAGGGGTGCTCTTTTTGCTCCATTAGGACAAAGTGCAAACACTGCTACAAAGCAGGTGGGGGGCAGACCACAGGAGTGTGACTAAATCTAACAGAAAAGCCATTTGTCAACATGGATACCGATGGGCTGTTAGAATCTGCATGGAGCCAGTTTGATTTTGACAGAAAGCATTATGATGTTGTGCTGCGCTAGGCTCACTAAGGAGCAAGCGTTTAACTTCAAACTCTATTTTGGCCTTATTTCAGATGCTTTTTATGCTTTTTCCTGAGAGCTCCCAACTGAATGTGCACGTCTGTCTGTGTCTACATTTCTATTTAACCTCATGCTGTAAACACATCATGTTTTGCGTTTAATAACCAGTAAGCAACATATACTTTTCTTAGAGAGGGGTATAATTGTAAGTAATTGCAGAATGCTATGATGCCGACAGGCAGCAGTGATGTCTGATGTTTCCTTTATGCGTGCAGTGCTCAGTTGTCATGGAGCTCACACTTGGACTTTAAACTTTTTTGCCAGTCCGGACACGAAGATATTAAATCATCTTCATAATGGTCTTAGACAACGTGTTAAATTTAACTTTGAGACTTTAAAGCTGCAGAAAACCTGTATCCTTAAGAAGAGCTCATAATTACCAAAAGAGGAGATCCTCTGGAGAAGGGAAGACGGAGAGCAAAGATGACACCAGAACTGAAATATGCATGGGGACATTTCTCATGCTTGTGTCTTTGCTCACTCTGCTGTATCTCCAGTTCTGATTTCATCATTTAAGGAATAACAGTAAAGTGGGTGTCTGGCAAGAACTCAATCAGATTGTATTTGTAAACAATGCATCAGAGTGCAATATAATACACGTTGGACAATTTAGCACAGTTTTAGATTGGGATCATTGACCTTGTCTAAACGGTGATCGCGATCGACCTGAGCACAAACTGAATCAGTGAAAAGATTTTTATTTCTCGCCCTGCCCCAGTGTGTGTATGAGAGGTTTTCGGGGCTTTTATTCTTTAGCCTGTACTGAACCATAATATTAAATGCCTGTTTATTATGTTTGCAGCAAAGCAAAATAAGAAGTGGAGCAAAAGAAAACAAGGCCAGTCGTCCTCCACTTAAATTTTATTTATGTGGACATTAAATAGAGCAAATTTTATTTTGAGGAAGCTGCCGATGGCTGTGTGCTCCCTGCGTGATTCCTGGCCTGCTTCCTTTCCCTGGCTATCACAGCACCGATACCCCCGTGGAGACAGGGAGATATTGGCTCTCCACAGGAAACACCCCCTGGTACTGCCATGCCCTGTCCACAGCCCTATTTGGGCTGAACCTCAATGGATGCATGTAATCCTGCTATGCTCCTGTCTTTGTTTGGCCTCAGTGAAGCCCCCCCGTTGGAGAGACATTGACGTTGTTTGGTGGCAACAGAGACATCTGGCTTTCCCCCTCGCATTGGAACATGGTCAGAAATCAAGGTCGACGCAGTCGTTGAGCACACAGAGCAGAGTCAGTGTAGATTTTCCAAGAGTCATCCTATGCTTCTCATTTGTCCACTTACAACCACATTGCTGGTGTAAAAAGGTTGTTTCAGTGCAATTTTATAGAGGAATGTGTTTTTATGACGAATTTTTTAGTTGAATTTACTCACAAATCTCTTGTGTGCACTTCCAGTCAAACATCCACACAGGCATGCTTTAGACATCCACACCCATGCATGCAAACACACACACGCAGTCAGAGGCATGTGACCCAGTGGTTATGTTGAACTGTTAAGTAAAGCTTTGCCATGCACGGACAAGTGGAAGATTAGCAGTGACAGATACTTCTCGTGCTGTCTCTGGCCAGGGCAAAGACAAGCTTTCATCTTGGGAAAGCGTGCTTACACTTCATGCTTGTGTTGGTGCTAATATGCCCCTATGATCTTCCTCGCTGAAATGCTTCAACACTCATGCAAAGTGTCAAGGGTCCATCAGTGCGCGTTTCATTTTCACTGCATGGCTGTGCGGGTGCAGTGTTGGTAGAGATGAGCTTCTACTGGGCCGAGTGATTTATCTTTGCAGGTGGTGAAATATACAGAGGGGGACGTAGAGCTGGTCCCGGCGAACGAGGCATTTATAACGATAAGACTATGATGTAGGGTGCAGTTCAAGAGGGCAAGTATGCAACACATTAACTATGATATACTATCTACTCTGTGCTAAAATGGAGCTATGTTGCAGCCAGGGGGGGAAAAAGCGGGTTTCATGTACTTTTTTCTCATTCATATTTATCAGAAAGACGACTTCCCAATGTTTTCTCATGAGTATTTTATAATTTGGATTTGAGAAATTCAGCTTAGAGACGTTGCCTTTATTTTCCACGTATAGATTGCACTGGTGCTTTTACTTTTATTGGAGTTTAAACCTTTTGACTGGTACTTCTCTGAAAATACTTCAGAAAAGCTGATTAAAAATATACTGATAAAAGCCTGCTTTGCATTGAGTAGTCTGACTATATCTTACATGTCTCAGTGAATAGAAAACAGGCTTCACCAGTTATCTGTGTTGCTGTGCGCAATGTACGAGTTAGATTTCTTCAAATAGCATTCACAAAGAGACAATATTCTGTACTGCGCTTGACGTACTTCATTTCTCAGACAAAAATGGCTGCAGCTGTTATTTGGCCAAGACTAGGAGCGTTATCCCACATCTATAAAACTGTCAAAATCCTGTTCCTTTACAAGGGTGATAATGGTCCTGTTGCATAACCATGTTAAGGCGATCCTTCTCCTGTGGTCCCTCTTTCACTCTAGCCGTCACACTCCTTTCTTTCCCTCCGTCTTCCTGTCATCTTGTCGATTCTCCTTGTTCCTCCTCCAGCATCTGTGGAAGTACGAGGAAAGCTGCACTGCTGACAGCATCACAGAAAAAGTGCTGCTATCTTTAGTCTAAGGTTGACTGTAAAACCGTCTCGCTATGTAGCTGGAAGCTGCTTTGTTGTGGAAAGATATATTCATGCACGTCCTTGGTGCTGGGGAAGAGGTGTTGTCCACCTGTTTTGTTCAAATATAAACACTTGAATATAAAAATGGAGTAAAATGATACCAGATGCACAATCACCATTATAGAAACTGTTACCTTTAAAGGTACAGTGTGTAGAATTGAGTGATATTGAGTGGTGAAGTTTCATGTTGCAGCTGAACACCCCTCACCCTCTCCTTCCAAACATGAAAAAGAAATTGTGGTAAACTTCAGTTGTCCCCTCAATGTAAATATAAAGTATTTTAATATAAAGGACCTTTTCTGGGGTAGAGACAACTACAATTCATTCAGTTTAGATTAAATGAACTAGTGAAAACATCATGAGGATTATTCCGCATTAAATTTCTGCCAATAGATCATATGTGTACTTTATTTTTTATAAATGTGCATAATCGCTGCTTTTCGTCACATTTCTCACCATAAATGTGTAGAGACACTTGTCGCCTCTATTTCCACCATTGCCTCAAGTCGTGAGTAATTGTGAGCTATAATATATTTATGTGGATTTTTCTCCCGGACCTTTGCTGCTGATAATATGGCACTTCTGCACATTCGGTGCAGGTTATCCCTCTGCCGCCAAGGTGCACTATTGTCTGATGGCGGTCCACAAAACAAAGACAGCACATCCCCATCTTTAATGGCAGAAACACTCACAGCGCTAATCTGCACCTTGATTTACACCCGACTCAATCACGCCAGCACTAATGGCGTCTCCGAGCGCTTTATTTCATCACGTTAAATGATGCTTTAATTGTGTGCATTTAATAAGAATCAGAGTTTCAAAGCATTTAAACTTCTATTTAAATGGTGATTTAGGTGTTGCAGGATAAATGACATTGAATGTGGGCTGCCAGCAACACCATAATGAAAGAAAAGTCACACACTAAATGTTTATTGAGAGGTAAATTCATGATTTAAGTGGAATAGGTGGAGAGGAGTTTATTTTTTAGACAGGAAACTGTTGGAGTAACATACAAAAGAGAGGAACACATCAGAGTGTGACATGCACAAAGAGTGTGAAGCCAGAATACTGACAAGTTTGTGCACATCCTTTCAGAGCCTAATCTGCTGAGTGTAGCGGCGCATCGACAATTGTGCTTAAATTGATAAAGGATCGTCTGATGGCTGACCGGACCCATCAGGACCCATATGGTGCTCGCCCTATCTACTCTGCACAGGTCGCTCCCTGACCACCACGCAG
This sequence comes from Paralichthys olivaceus, assembly GCF_024713975.1. Taxonomy (NCBI): domain Eukaryota; kingdom Metazoa; phylum Chordata; class Actinopteri; order Pleuronectiformes; family Paralichthyidae; genus Paralichthys; species Paralichthys olivaceus. The sequence continues at coordinate 10,143,158 of NC_091116.1, forward strand.
TCCTTTCTCCGCTACGCAACTTCAATGTGCATGATGCACAAAGCAAATGACAAACCTGCTGTATCAGAGGTGCAGCACATTCATGCTACCATAATAGAAGGCTCCTTTTGCAGCCATGTTGATGGATCTCTCTTGTGCTAAGTGGTAGCATAATAGCTCCTTGTTGCCATGAAATATTCATCTTTTTTGATTTTGATGAAATGATTTTAGGCGAAGGTGATTGTAATAATTTAAAAGGGCAATTAGTAGTAATATGTAGTTTTGTGGTTGTTTCCCAGCCGACCCTTGTGTTTCACCCATCACAGCTCAGTCAGATTGATCGTTTCCAGTCAAACACAGGCTCCAGTAATCTGTCTGCCACCATCAGTGATTGTGAATCTTTAAAAGTGTGCTTCAATAACTGCAGTCACAATTAAGTGTATTTCACACACAGCAGACTCGGCTTCTTGTGTTTATATATATATACAGTCTGACCTACAATGTGCCTACAACGCTGCTCAGACAGTAATATTTGTATTTCTTTACAAAATAAAATGTGCTTTTAGTGGCTTTAAAATCATAACAACACTATTTATCGGGGCTCTCTGCCAAGACACTCGCAAAAAGAAAAGCACTGGTCAATATCACATAAACACTTTTTCTCCCATTTATGTCTCGGCATTCATCACTCTCTCCTACTCCGCTCCCTCCGACATCAAAGACGAGAAGCACAGGCGAGCAGGAGAGCTGCAGTCCATTGTTATAAATAGCGAGCAGGAGATGAATGCGGGCGACATACATGGCATTATTACACTAATATTTGCACATAACACAATTTCCAGCACCACACTGTTTATCCCCAGTGATTAAAAGTAGGCTAAATAAACTTAATGCAGCAAATACCTGTAAACAGGCCATATTTCATATGTTGCTCCTGTGTCCTATGTCAGTGATGGATTACAGCTTTTAAAGAAAACAGTCTCTCTCTCTCCGAGGTGGGTTTGTTTTGAATAATAGAACACTGACTAAAATAACACAGGGTGCAGTAAAACGTGCGTGGGGAAAACAATCATATGACTTTTTTTCTTCTCTCTGTTTGTATGCTGAACCATGGTGCTGCATCACCGAAGGAAAGAAAATGCAATCCCATTTATAAGTGAACAAGTATAATTGAATTTATAAGTAAAAACAGCACCTGACACAATATGTAAAGCAGAGGGATTCATTATTTATACATCAGACTCATTACTTTCAATACCTAAAAATTTGCATTTCATAATATGAATACTAGTTGCAACACGGATTGTCACTTCCAAATAATAGATGCCTCCATGTGGCTGTATTCTTAGTTGTGCATATTGTTACCTACGTTTTCATCTGTGTTTGTTTCCTTTTGTTTGTTGGTTTGCAGGATTACTCACAAATTACTGAACTCAATTCCACAAAAGATTCAGGCGGGAATCAAAAGAAGAAGCATTTCATTTCACAGCAGTTCCAGGAGTTGATTACCTCTTTTTTTTTAACATGGCGAGATTATAGTTATATGTGCTATGAACTTTCAGCTTGTGGGGGGAAGGGGAACGTAAAGCCAGGTGTTATCAGTTCAATTAAGTTTTATTTGCAAAAGTAAGGTGCAAGATTACCAAAATAAAGGAGTGAGGCAAACTCTCATGGGAAGAAATGGCCTGAGAGATGCTGCCCAAAGAAATGAATATCATAGAGGTCTAGTGAGACAAAAAACTTGAATCAGAGAGGGAAACAAAAGTCATTACTATATATTTATATATTGAGAAAAAGAATACAAAAGGGATAACACCCATTATTATAGTGTCTCTAACAAACATTAACAAACCTACCATGTTATGTAATAGATGATGAAATAGATGATGAGCTGGCCCAGTCTCTAGGGAAATGTGATGGGTTGGCAAAAGCCCATTTTTGTAGATTTCAGCAAATAACTCATGGATCTTGATGGAAAAATAATAAAATTGTACTTTTAGGGCACCAATATCTATAAGTGTGAGAGATTTGGTGCAGACTCAAATTGAAATCCAGGTCTTGTGAATTTCAATGTGATTTTATAAGGGGACTGTCGGGCCTTGGTGGAGGTATGTGCTCTCTGAGTTCCCTTCTAGTTACAGATGCACTTATAACCATGTCTGGTTTACTGCCTTCACTAGCAGCAGTGGCACCACACTTTCCACCTCTGTCATGGAGAACGTCCATACTTAGCGTTACCTGAGGTCGCATCACAAACTCGCTGTTAGTTCTCATCTGCAAAACTTTTCTTTTGTGACAATATAACATCCGACAACAACTCTATAATGCACTGCAACACAGTTTATTTAGCATAGACACCTAAAACCTATTTAACTAGTCCAACACTAAGGACCCTTGAATCAGTTTGGACATCATGCCGTGTTCAAGAGAGCTTTAATGATTTAGATGATGCTGCAGCACCGGCAGCCCACCAGTCCTTCCACTCTGTTACTTTTCTCTGCCGCAGATAGAACCAGCAACCCTTGGGTTATAGGTCGGGACGTGGCTGTGTCCATGTTGGCGGCGTCTGTTTGTAAATTCAAAGGGAGTGAGGAGAGAAGGAGCAGAGAAGTGAGTGGGCAGAAGCTGTAGAGGGATGAGGGAGAGAAAACAGATAGGAGAGACGAGTGAAGGAGAGCATGAGTGAGGAATGCAAAAAGAGATAAGTGAACCTTGGTTTCTAATCCTTCTCCTTAGCCTGTTTTCACATCTACTGCAAAACAGAAGAGGGCGAACTCATTTACATCCCCGCACATGTTCATCCTCCCGACAGCCTCTGGAGGACCTCTAATCAGCCATGATTGGAGAGATGGATTTTTCAAAACGGATCTTTGATGTGAGGGTTTAACATTTGCTTTTTGTTTCTTTCTTTTTTTTTTTTAAATCTAATAATATAATAGGGAGGCCAGTCATGTCAGGGGCAAAACAGGCACATGACTTTTCAACGAAACAAGCAAATCAGAACAATGCAGCTTTTGTCTATTGGGAAACAAATGTGAGCTGTTGTTAGATAACAGGATGACTTGCTGCTCCCATTTGAAATTTTTAATAGGCCGGAATAATCATTCTTGTGGTTTAAATCCAAAAGTATTAATAAATAGGAGCACAGAGGTTTCTCCCTCACGTCTTTAAGTTTCAATCTTTCTTTCTCTCCGTCTTTAGTCAGGTTGTTTGTATCTTTGTGTCAGTTCTGCGACAAACTGGTAACCTCTCCAGGATATAACCGGCATGTTTGAATAGAGGGTGTTTACGTTTTGAAATATATATAAATGTCATGACGTAGAGAGAATTTGGCAATACATGTGATAATAAAACCAGCATTAATGCATTTAATTAAAGGACAGTCATATATTTTATTCTACAGCCCAAAAACACATTTAGGTCTGCAGTATCTCTTCTCTGCAGGGCACCATAGACAGGAGGGGGTTTTCAGTTTGGTGCAAGTTGTGCTTCCAGGTAAAATGGAGCAGTTTGGGAGAAAATTAATGTTGCTATTATGTGCAGAAGTGGCAGATCTTAAACTTCACTTTCAAAACAAAAAATTTGAGACACGTGGGGTAATTACCTCGAGAAAAAGAGTTTAGAGAGCAAAAGAGACAAAACACTGCAGGTTAATAACATGTTTCAGATGCAAAGTGGAGACTGGTTCTTTTTGAGAGTGAAACTCTTAATAAATATGTTCACAGCACCCCAAACTGTAAATGTAATTGTTGCAGAGTGAGTGTCACAGGACTTCAAACTTCTGATAAAATGAGCAGAGAGGTGGGAACGAAATGAATGGAAACTTATTTTAAAAAAAATGATACAGCAGCCTGTAAGATGACAAATTATATGAAATATAGCTTGAGGTTACAAGTCCCCGCCATCCCACAGAAACTCCAAAGCAGTTCTCTGCCAAAGAAACATCCCTCTCAACAAATCAATTTCAAGCACAAAGAAACTCCACTTCCGCTCAGAACTCCCACAGGAAAACAATTTGAAGTGAGGCAATCTGTTTGGTTAAGTTCATTAGAGACAAAAGCACCAAAGTTTTGTGCCACTTTATCTGGGTTTTTTTTCTTCCCCTTGTTGGAGCCTGGGGTAGATCCCATTGTTATTGTTTATTAGCGCCTTTGTGTTTTATCTCATCTGTGGTCATCTTCCTTTAATCGCGCAGTTTGAGTCGAGGCAATTATCGAAACAACTTAACTAATTACTCGGTTGTTGCTCAGCGGGAGCATAAGCGTTTCACGGATGATTAAAGGTAGATAGAGATCTGAGGAACAGTTGAAAAGATTAACCCCTGTGACGGCGAGTTGGAACATTCAGAGTGGCTGCACTTTTTGAATTTAGCCTCATTCATCCCTGTTTTCCGTCTGCTGATACAGCGGCTACTCGTCGTTAAACTGTTTTCTTTATCGCAACGAGAGAGAATCCTTAACTCTAACTTGTTTTGCTGACCTCTTTATTCATTTTATTTTTCTTTTATTGCTTTGTTTGTGTTATTCTCATTGCGAGGATCCACAGTGACAAGTGCTGTCAGTAAAGCAGCAACAGAACACTCAGCTCTGCAGGAGGGAATGGACATAACACCTCCGTGACAACTGAGAAAAACTATAAAATACTGTCCATCAGTAGTTTTCAAAATGTTTTAAACCATGGTACCAAATAGGCTGGGTTTCTATCTGCAATTTTAAATTTAAATGGAAAGGTGGCGAATCGTTGAAAGCAAAATGCAACAATATTCAGTTCAATTTTGCGATGGAAACATCCACTGAATTATTCATAACACGTGTGGATCAAAAGAAACATTAGTTAGTTTGATAATTTTCAAAGAAATTCATGAAACAGAATCTACGGGAATATATTTGGAGTTGTTCATTGTAAATCCTTCAGTTGTAGCTGTTGGAATCAGTGTCGCAATATTCTGGGTTCAGATAAAATTTCTTTTCATTTTTCATTTTTTGAAATTATATCTCAGCTATTGACTGGTCAAGTAACCAATCCCTCTTGCAGCACAACACACTGTTTTAATATGGTGATCTTCTGTATTCACTTAGTTTTGATCTGTTAAGTTAAGTCAAATTAATTAGTTATTCAAAATTCAAATGGGAAATAAACAAATCCTGGCCTTGGCTCGTCCTGGTGGCACCCCAGAGTGCTGCAGAACCCTTTTTCATTTTACAATTTCATGTTAATTCTTTCCAGTGTCATGAGGTAAACACTGCGTCCGCACAAACAGGAGCTGTACATCCTGCTCACATTAACTCCAGGCATCAACTCAGTCATTGGAAAACATCTCTCTCTGTCTCTCGAAGTGTTGGAGCTTCTCCATAATGCATGAGGAGTGCAAGAGGCTGCTGGGTGATGTGGGCAGGATGAGGAGCCGAGTAACCCAGGTGCTGACAGGCCTGTCCTGCTCCTACTGCACCCACTCCCCTAATTAGCCAGAGATCACCTTCCTCCTGCGACCTGTATTTGTGTGAATGTCTCTACGCGTCTTTTCTGTAAGCCTATTTTGTTCTGTGTATCCAGTGCAGAGGGAGGTTATCCTTTCTTTTAGGTGCGAGGATACAGAACAGCCTCTCGTTTGTCAGCATGACGACCTGTTAGAATGGATATGTGACAATGGTCGAGGTGAGATGCACTTTCTATTTCTCTCGACCTTCTCGAGGTGTTTCAAAGCAGTCCTGGTATCACACTGTCTTGCCCAAGGGCACCAAAACAGGGTTGGTGCCCTCATTGGCGGCTTGTAAACATTTTTATCTGGTCGAGGGATGGTCTCTCCACCCCACACTGCTTGATTCAGCTCCATTGATCTCTCTGTCTGCCAGCTCCCTGCAAGCGTAAATGTATCCGTTAATTGGGCTTAAAGCCGCTCTTTTCGGCCAGGGCGCATTCTGGCAACAACCCAATACAGGCCAGGCGACTGCCGACAATGTTATGAGTTTGGAAACAAAGGCCACACTCCTCCATCGACTCTCGCCTCATGCGCCCAGAGTCTCAAGCGCCCGGAGTCTCAAGCAAACTTTTGATCTTAGACTGCGACCATGAGGAATGCTGAGTTGTGACAGGGAAGCCTGATTCCGTGCAAAGCCTTGTTAAATCCACAGAAACCCTGGATTGGCTTGCTTTGCAACTGAGCATGGTACCAAATTTCAAACGGATCTCCTCTGCCTCTAAAAGTGGATGCTTGAAGAAACGTCAAAGGATTTTTAGTGCATGTGAACCTGTTTAGGATTCACCACCTTCCCCCTGCTCTTTTCCCTGTCACCAACAAGATGCCATCGCAAAAAATAAACCCATCGTCAGTGTTATTATCCTGCTGGTGAAACAGTCACTGTGTCGTGTTGCTCATAACAAGCAGGCGAGTGTATAGAGGCTGAGGCTCAGTCACAGTCGCAAGGCGCCTGCATATAAATGCACTTAACATTTTAACCACGCTGCCACTCTAATCGCCCCAACTTAAACACGGGAGAAGCATGGCTAATTCTAATCTACAATAGGACACAGCTATCATTCCCAATATTGTTTGATGCTGCTCCAAAGCGACCCGAGAGATTTCACATTTTAAACTCCTCACGTTTGTCGCGACCAAAAGCACTGTTACTTTTCGGGGGGTTTTAAAATTATTTACATGAGGGAAGGTTGTCGTATTCCTCTGTTGCAGCGTTGACCCTGACCGCTGCACTGATATTCTGCCAGTGTTCCTCTTCCCTCGGAGATCATCAGCAATTTCATAGCATCTGAGCTTGACAGTTGCCAGGGTAGGGAAGAGTACCTCTGTTGAAAGGGATTCATCTGTGATTGATTTGTGGGTGTGGGTGTCGACCAATGCAAGGGCCCCTCCGCAGCTCAGATTGTGTCTGCGGGTTGGCAGAGTTACTGCTTTGTCGCCATGGAGACAGCCGGGGCTTTCCGAGAGGGGGGTGGGTGGGCATGAGAGATGACATGAGAGATGACAGGAGAAACAAATACAAATGAAATCACTCAGATTCAGCCTCGTTCCAATTGAACCCTTGAGACAACTAGTCAGATGCCGGGAAATGTTTTAAACAGCCAGCGTGTTTGCACTTGAGCTGTCAGTTGTACAGCCTCGACTTGAATCCTGCACATCACCGGGACGGCGTATTAACGGGGAAGGAACGTGAACTCGTAGACAGCGAGCTGTCGACATCACTTTACTGAAGAATTTTGAATTGACGCTTTTTGCCAGCAAGTAAGAGATTGATTGCTTTTCTGCTCTCAATGCTTTACTTTCAACTTAAATCCAGTAGAAGTCAAGAATTGATTCAGCTCCATTTATTTAGTGGTAAATACAAAATATGTTGTTTTTGTTTCCCCATATGCAACTCTTTGTTTGCACATGACCAGAGTTTATTTTTTTAACCGAGTACGTAGAGTAGTCCTGGAGACTACACTTTTATTTCTGGTCCAGACAGATGTTAAGAGTCTGGATTAACAGAGTTGATGCAGAGGAGCACAACTAAGGGAAGCTCAAAAACATCGAATTCACATTTTTTAACAACACAGATAACTGAAAACAAGATCAGCTTGTAATCATCTCTCATGTTATAGTGTCACATTGATGCTAGTTGTTTTTCTTTATTTCTGTGTGGAGGGCTGGATTGTTAGAGGGGGAAATGGGAGAAAGGAAGTGATGTTGCAGGGGCATATCGGTCCAGGAGAGTTAATATATTTTTCACAGATTTTAGAACAACAAACTGACTGAGGCTATCTATACTGACAGGTATTTAAAACTAAAACCATCTCTGATGCATATCTCATGAACAATTGCGTACACTGGGCATGTGCATGAGCATGCACATGTGGAAACAGGACGCAGATTGTCTATTCTGCAGTTGGTTGCTTAATTACAGGAAATACTAGAAGTAAGATGAGGGATTAACTTTGCTGGACTGACAAGAAAGTTTTGCCTTCACTGCAGTTGTGGCTAATCAGAACCAATCAGGAAGTAAATGTGGGTGACTATAGCTGTGTTTGGTCGTGAAGTTGCATCACCAGCTCGTTTTGACCTTACAGAGGTGCCTTAAAAAGATGTTCGGTTGATTAAAAACGTTGAAAATATGTATTTTTTATTTTTTTAATAATTTTTATCTCTTTGAACAACCAATCACCAAAGGCTACTCAAATGTAGCATCTGAAAGATGTGGCCTTCAAATTGAAACACAGTTTCTAAATGTCCTAATTTTTTTACATACTTCACTAACAATGTGGATGTTGTAGTGAGTTGTGCAGTGGGAGGGTGTTTTGTGTGTGTGAGTCTGTGTTTGAATGAGTTCTTCTCTCAAGTAGTACAGAGGATAGGCTGAAGACCAGCTGGATTGTTAAATTCCTCATACTCTTCCATTATTCACCATTTTCATTAAGCATCCTCTTTCTCCTGAATGTTGAAGCCTTCATCCATTGTAAAGTGATTCCTCTGATAAGGACATCTTGTTTCTGTTGAGGAAAAACCAAATTACCATCAAATATCTTAAAGCATGCCGGGCGATTGGTGTCCGACAGCCATTATCGCAGCTCTAGCCTCGGTAAATCACAATGCCCGAAATGGCATGAAAAAAGATAGCAGCCTTTGCTTTATGGCAACATAAAATGTGACAATTCTGTCCGAGACTGAAACAGCCTTGCGGAGGGCTTTTGGTTTTTATACGTTACAAACAAGAGCACATGGGATTGAGATGTTTCAAAGGCTAATATTCAGATGAGTCTCAAGCAACAAGGTCAGTCTTGAGTGTTTGCTTTAGTCCTCAGCAAATATCACGACTATGAAAATACTGACTGAACCCAACAAGATGGAGGAGTGGATGCACATTCCGTCTGTCAAGGATTTATATTTTTACGAATTTTGTACATAATATATTCTATCTCAAAATGTTTTATAATGAGAGTTATTGCAACATTCCAATTATGGCCTATGTATAGATGTTTTACTTCTCGTGAGCATATGCAGTTTTCCTTCTACTCCACACACTTTAATACAGAATTCCCTTTCTAGGTTTTTAACAGCTGTTGTTAACTTCAAAAAGTTGATTCTAGGCAGAAAATATGTGTTTCAAAATAACCCTATAGTCACATATTAGTTGACAGAAGTTAGTTACTGCTATTTCAGTGAACTAAAATGAATAGAGAAGTAATAATAACCTAATAAAACAAATATTAGGATGTTCTGCATTAAGCAATTTTGACACCTTCAATTATGTACTTTTAAAAGTGGTTTTATAAAAACCTTGTTTTAATGAAGTACCTTCAAAATGTGGTATTGGTACTTTAACTTGAGTGAGGTATTTGAATACTCCCTCCATTAGCGCTCACTTCTTCAGATATTAATATAAATTATGTTTTGAGTACTGCACGGGTATAACTAGACAGTATTTCATGATAAAATGAAAAGGGATAATTAGAAAACATAATTTAGCATAGCAGAATCTCACCAAGATAATCAACCCCCTTTGACTAATTAATTTCGGGGTTCAAAATCCTAAGAGAAGCTTTGCTGTCACTCCCCTCTATCAGTGCTTCCCACAAAGAAATTATGTGTTTTTAAATCTGCAACTAAAGACAATTGAAGTAAAATACAGTTGTGACAAATTTCATGCTTGATTACAATTGTATGCGCAACTAAAAATGACACATTTTAAATATGAACTTAGCTGCGTGTATTCAGACCTGGTGTTTCCAGGAGTCACTCACACATAGGAAGCTCAAAGATTCCAGATAGTTTGCTTGTTATTTTGCTTGTTATTATTATCTCTATTCAGGGATGAAACCGGTGAAATATGCCAAAATAATCCATGACCAATGAAAGTGACGGTGCCCCACAGACATGCAAGTTGAACTCTGGTTTTGTTAGTGCTCTTTGTGTAGAGAGGAATCGTGGGACGCCATGAATCACCTGACATTTGCAGTAATCGTTAAATTGCCTCAGCGTCTGTTTCCTGGAATGACTCATATTTCTCCGCTCCGGCTGTGTAAACGTGTCACTCACAGGAATTGAAATCATTTTAATAAGTTGCATATGTGCACCGGCGACGAATGGGAATGGGATCGGACTCTCGCGTCTCTCAGTATATCGCAAGACCCCAGTTGTTCCCCCATTTCCAGGGAAAAACATCCACAGAGAGATTCACTCTGAGCGCTTGTACTCGTTCAACAAAAAAAATAAATAATGTGTGCATTTCTAATTGTGTCATATTCACCAGTAAAATCTCCTGTAAAACCAACGGTTAACATTATAATTAGGCCTCACAGGCAGCGCTGCCATATCACCAGAGAATGTGTTTTGCTGTCTGCCTCGATTATTGCTCGCTTTGAGAAAATACTAACCTGTTAATACCTCAGCCCTACACACACACACAGGCTGCTCCCACACACAAGCTGACACGTTACACTCTGATCCCCGCACAGTCGAGCAGAATTTCCGAACACTTCCACTTTCTTAGGGATTTCTGGCGTGAAGCAGAAACATAAATCAATAATACATCTAGGCTGATCTGGGAGAGAGGGGTGTTGCCAACTGAGACCATTTTTAACCACAGAGCCAAGACAGCATCCGTCTCTTTGGTTTCAACTGACGAGAGTCTGCAGTGTTTATCCTCCTCCTGCACACACACACACACACACACACACACACACACACACACACACACACACACACACACACACACACAAACACACACACACACAGAATGTTTTGATTGGTCAAGCAAAAGAAAGTCTCTGATCAGTGAGATCTGTTCATGGATATGAGTTTTAGTTTGTGCTGCTGCAGTAATTAACCTTCAAGAGCAGTGTTTTTCTGTCTTTGTTGTCTGGAATTCTCATTAGGAAAAAGATTTATTAAAAAAGTCCTTGTTTCTATTCAATAGTTAGATTTTTTGATCACTGACAAATAAACCTCTGATTCTCCCCCAGCGGAGGATTAATATCATACAGTATGTTTGGCACAGTCCCGTATTGAAACGACCATCATAAAGTCATGGTCATCTTTTACAGGCAGAGCCAAATGTTTGCTTTGAGTCCCAGGAGCTGGGATAAAGGTTTTAATCTGCGCTGGATGCACACAAGGACACACGTGGCAGCAGAAAGCCACAAAGCCGCTATAAAGCCACCACAGGTGAAACTTCAGGATAGCACCTGCTTCCATGTCTGTTTGTAGGTGAGACGCTTCAAGGTGTCTGGTTTTCAGTCATTGAGGCCAACGCTAATTATAGTCTCAGTTACAGTGAAAGGCAAGTTCCGTGTGTGGAATTTATTTAATCCAACATGTAAAATACAGAACATTGTTTCCGTTAAGATAAAATAAGTGCTTATGAATATGGGTAAGATGATCCTCACTTGATTTCCACGTACACTGTTGATGCTGAGTTGAAATGAGACAGTCTAGTCAGTGAAGGGTTTTCTATTTCCAAGTTTCCTGCTCTGCACTATGCACGTGATTTAAAGGATCATTAATAAAACAATAGATATATTTGAATTGTTAAAGACAAAATGCAGGCCATTATCAGACAACGGAAACTTGTTTTAGTTATTCTAAGGTCGTTACAAACTAAATTACTATATATACATATGCATAGTAATGGATTTTCATAGAAACTGCCACCTGCTGAGATCTGAGGATGTTCCACAGGTAAACAGCTGGAAACCCTTGTGTCGCCAGTGTGTTCTGGCTCACACGTGACACTGATTACATAAACCACATATATTAATAACTTAAGGTTTTTACAGAAAGGGACTGCTGCCGTCCGTAGGGGGGAGATACGACAAGTCAGGGAGGATTGTGGGGGCATTAGTGAGGTATCAGTAGTCAAACACACACGGGCGAAGTCTCCTCCTCCTCTTCCCATCCTTTCTGTGTTCCACCACTCGCTAGCCGGTGGCAGTGCTTGGCCCCTCTCCTCTAATCTTGCTCTCACTTCTCTTTTCATTCTTTCATTTCTCTGTGTCACTTTGTCTTTCTACCCAGGATTAGCTATAATATCTACCAGGGAGACCGGGCCAGCGGAATCCCAGCCACACCACATGGGGCTTACAGAGGGAAAACAAGCTGGAAAAGAGGGAGGATTAGGGATGAAACCCCCGCTAAAGAGCATTGTGTGCTCAAGAGCATGCATGTTTGTGTACACAAGTTTGTTGGACAGTATGAGACAAAATGCAAAGGAGCTTAATGATTAGGTTGATGGTTACGATGTGGTATGAAGGCCATATTGAAGCTAAAAAAAATGGGAGAATAAATATGGAATTTAAAAAGAGAGGAGTTTTAATATTTCCAGAAATATTATTATTTCTTCTTTTAGTCTTTTTTAACTTGCCCCAAACCAAATTGCCTCTGTAATTAATAAAGTTTGTATGTATTATGTTTATATTTCAATGCACACAACAATTCAATTCAATTCAATTGTATTTGTATAGCGCCAAATCATAATATACATTATCTCAAGGCACTTTACATAGAAGGTATAGAGAAACTCAACAGTTCCCACAATGAGCAGCACTTTGGCGACTGTGGAGGAAAACTCCCTCATTAACAGAGAAACCTCGATCAGAACCAGGTTCAGTGTGTGCGGTCATCTGCCTCGACCGGTTGGGGTGAGCAGAGAAAAATGGGGAGGAGAGGAGAGATGGGTGGAAAAGAAGGGAGAGAAGAGAGAGGGATAGTGGGGAGGGGGTGGAGAGGGCGAGAGAACAACAGGCTGCTCTTCAGATAACCCCCCTCTTGAATGACACTTAGCATATAAGGGTTAGACTTTGTTCTTGTAATATTATGCTTTTATTCTCATATACTCCGTCATAGAAAGTAATGTAGGTCCAAACAGACACAAAACCAAAACAAGGACAAATATTTTCCTCTCTTGAACGCTGACCTTTCTCCTTTGTCGTTGCCTTTTCTTTGCCACAGACTTTTCACCCACACTCTCCCACCACCTTTCCATTTCCTCTCATTCTGTTGGTCCCGGTCCTCCCCTGCTCTCCCTTTCTTTGTCATAATAGCCTGCAGATGCTATTCATTTCACAAGCAGGGAGTAGGTGGAGGCATTCTACCCAGAGCGGTGCGTCTGCAAAATAGCTGCCAATGCTCGGTTTGATTTAAGCCAGCAGTCTTCTGTTTCTCTCTGCACTTTTCTTTTATTACCAGCCCCTTTGTAGCATTCTCACATATGTGTTCCGCCGACGACTTCTGAAGTAACATCGTGGTGGAATCAAAAAAGAGCAAAGCAAATTTCTTTGAGGATAAAAAGACGACGTATTGATTTAGAATTGAGAATTTTAAATTGATCTGTTGAGAGAAGGCGCGGCTCAAAGGCTTGCAGACGACTTTGTGTGTGTGACACCATCATAAATTGCTCAGTAGACAGAACAATATGGCGACCCAAATCATATAAATGAACCAGTCCACTGGAAAGAACCATGATGGAGGCTTTGTCAGTGAGACTGCAGAATTCTCTCAGTCAGTCTGCAGTAATTACATCTTCTAACATGAGTCGTTGCAAATAAATTAGCTCTCTGTGTTTTTTTCTTTTTCTTTTACTGCTTAACCTTAGAGAGAATGAAGGTGAAGGCTGAATGGCTCGTTTGTCTCCCAGTCAAGAAAATATAGAGATGTAGTAACTGTGGTTATCGAACAAGTCACATTGAAAAACCTTGAGGCGGCAAGTGTCTATTATCACCTCAGAGCGGGATCATTGCGTTTCTGTATCAGTGAGTTTTCTTCAGATAAAGAGATTTTTATTTTTATTTTGTGACAGCGAAAGATATTTGCAGCAAGAGACATTTCACTAGGATAAAAATTAATATTAAATCATTAGAATTTAATGATTTTGCATCCAGTAATCTGTATTAATGGTGGCAGGGTCCATCATCCCTGCACAGAATTTGGATATCTGCACTTATGTCAGAGCTGCATTTAATCATTTTATAATTTAAAACATAACATCCTACTGCGGCTGCTTCAAATAAATTAAAAGTCTTGGGAGACACAGAATATGCAAATGCATGGGTCTTGAAAATGAAGTTCATTATATTACAAGCTGGATAAATGAATCTACTGTGTTACCACTGGGGTCACCAAATGAAAAATGAAAAAAAAGAAAGTACTGTTATCGTGTCGCCAAAATTTCAACCTTAAGTCACAGGATAACTGAAGACTCATCTCAAACTGAGACACACAGATTTTTCTTGTAAAGACTCATCTCGAAAAGTCCTTGTGTCCCATGTTTGTGTAACTTGAACTATTGGCTATAGTTTGGAAGGCTCTCTCCATCCTCATGCACCTCGCACATTCGCAAAAACCAAAAGAATAGTGAAGAAAAGAGGAGAGGGACAGATTGAGCATCAGTAAAACAATCGAAGGACAAAAACAGACAAAGTAAGATAGATATGACCTCAAAAAGCCACAGTGAGAGGACGCCCACCTGGAGCCAGACATTGCAGAGGGCAATTTTCTTTTATCCTCTGAGGGTTCATTCCTCTTCCCCAAGCTGCACGTTGGGCCTCATTGAATGAGAGGAAGGACACCTGGAGCAGCAGGCGGTCCGATTGATACCCACCAGGCTTGGGCAATTCAAGGGGTCAGCTTGTTGAGCGGCTGAGCGGTGGGGGAGCCCGAAATAACTTGCGGCTTTTCACGCCGTCTGCGACCGCGCCATTGACGAGGCACTCAGAGGAGATCCGTGCGACCTCAACAAGCACAGATGGCAGAACGGAGCTTTATTGGATTTTCCGCTCCTCAGTCGTATCCATTTTTGTTTTCTGATTTCCTAGCTGACGTACTCACCTCCGGTTGGGACATTGTGCTTGTTTAGATTGCTTTGAAATTGTAATCCATTTGCTCTTGCATAGAGGAAAATACACACCTCTTCCACATCATGTCTCAAACCTGCTGTGGTTGTAAAAGTTGATGCACTTCTCAGGATGGACCTCACTGTGGGATCCTGAGCCAGCGGGACATTAAATTGCCAAATAACCCCTCAAAGATGAGGACATCCCCCCTCGCTTTTTATGAACCCAGTCATGAGACAGCCATCCTTAACACCCTCCATCCATCCTAGCATTCTTAACACCTTAAATAAATCCCCTGTCCATCTCCGATGACAAGATAAATACCATCTACCTCCCCACCTGACAGAGAAACCTGTCCACCCACCTGGGGGCGCAAAGCATTCACTTCCCTAACGTGCCGATAAGGATAAGTGATGGTTTGTGAAGCAACACAGGCTCTTAGAGATAGAGCTTTTGAGAAATACGCTTTGGATTTCATGAGGGATTTTTTTGACCCGCCAGACGTAGGCCAGTTATCCTTATGAGCATTTGATAGCGGCTGATAACCAAGTTTTTTTTTTACAATCATCTCAACGGAATTATTTTTTTAATTCACCAGGACAAACATAGCGCACCTCTCCCAAAGCAGGAGGGGATAAAATAGGAAATCCCTGACTCTTGCAGTTTTGTAGTGCATTTTATTTTTGTACACAGAGATGCTTTGATTTTAAATACCTTTGTTTGATAGCAGAGATATTTTTAGCTATGTTTAAGAAATGCTGAAATGCTGAATTATCAAATGGCCTCAACAGACCAAAATGCGATTCCACTGAAGCATGCAGCAAAACACTAATTCAAGCAGGTTTTATCACAGAAAACTGCTTTTGGGGGAATTGATCATTGCAAATTCGTGATTTACTAGATCATAAGAAAACACAAAAGAAGGGTGGGTTTTTACTTAAGCTTGGAGAGGCTCAAGAGGAACGATCGGGGGTTTATGAGGACATTGATCACTCTCCCTTTCTCCACACCTCAAGCATCTTTTTAAAACCTTTTTTTCTTCACATGCTTCTGCCTCTGTAGTTGTGACTTAAATTTATTTTAATTAAGGAACCATCTTTGTACTTTAGTTGAAAGAATGTCCCTCATGATTTTAAAGAAAAAGCTGCTTTTTCAGTGCTCAAAGTTTCCCTGATTCACCGTCTCCAGATGGATCATGTGTTGCTTCTTTTTATGAATGTTAAGCTCTTCACTCAGGATGGGATAATTCTGCACAACACCTGTTCAAAATCTCCCTGAACTGTAATGAAGCACGATAAAGTGTGCCAGATATGGAGCGGGAGTCGCCCGACACTCTGAAAGCAGATGTGGAGAGGATGTTAGGACGACTCGCGTGGGGGATGCTCTCGTGTTGGCGTCACAGAAGACCGGGTGAAGGGCCGGTCAATGTCTCATTCTCCATAAGCTGCTAAAGCAGACGGCAGCGGTCAACGCTGGAGGTCATCCCCGGCTACAGAGGAAGCGAACGACAGCGGGGTTTGCGATCAGTCGTGAGGCCAACGTGACGGAGGATTTATGTTCCCCCTTTGCAAAAACATTGGCCTCATTAGTTATGTTTCAAAATCGACCACCTTACATGAGCATACGGATGAATTCTTTCGTTGTTTTTACAGAAATAACAAATGCAACATATTTGTTCCCTTGCCATTTGTGGTTTTAGTCGTGCATTTGGCAATTACACAAAAAAGCAAATTAAAGATAGCACTTATTAAAGGTCCAGTGTAAGATTTAGGTGAAAGGGAACTATTGGCAGACATTTAATGTAGAATAATCCTCATGATGTTTTCACTAGTTTGTTTCATCTAAATTCTATGAATTGTAGTTTTCTTTACCCCAGAAAAGGCCTTCTATATTTAAATACTTACATCGAGGGGACCCTCTCTAGGGAGGCTGCCATGTTTATTACATTAGTCCAGACTGGACAAACTGAAGCTACCACAGGTTCTTTTTCATGTTTGGAAGGAGAGGGTGAGTTGAAGGGTGTTCAGCTGCAACATGTTACTTCAACACTTGATATGACTAAATTCTACAAACTTTACCTTTAAATTAATATTATCTCAGGATGGAAAGATGGAGCCAATCACGTAGAAGATGTCAACTTGGATGACAAGCACTTTCATGTCCTGCCTAGTTTTTCAGTTGTGAGCATGTCTGACCCGGACAATTTGCTGCTGCGTTGAGTGCTGAGAAAGTCCAGGCCCCATTATCAGAACGTTTTCTCAAGTTCAGGTCTGAAAACAGCTATAATGACCTTTTCTGTCATTTTATTCTTCATGGTTGCGTCACATAAACTTAATGTTTTCAGTATTCGTAGGTGGAAACGATTCCTGTATCTGTCGGGGTCTAACTTGACCTTGGTGGGGGGGTACGTTGGAGCTGCGAGGCTGCTTACAGGCAGCATTACTCTTCCCGCAGAGGAGGAAGCAGTTTGGACGGCAGGTGTCGGCGCAGTGCCAGCCAGGTCTGAGCTTCGTTTGATATTCACAGCTCACAGGAAGGGGGTGGGGGCTGATGTAGAGAGACTGATGGTGAAAGAAATGATGGGAGAAAAAAGTGAAGAGGACGACGGGCAAGGAAATGAAGGGGCGGTGGGTGCAATGGGAAGACGGAGATGTGCCTTAGTTCGGTTAGACAACGGCTCTGCCTGTGGTGGAGCAGAGGGGGGATGGGGTGAGGAGGGAGAGGAATGATGTTCACTGACCTGTTTCTAATATTATATCTGCCTCTCCTCTTGCCCACAACCTTTCCCCTGCTTCCTCTCTTGTTTGTCTCGCACGTCTTTTGTTTAATTTCCCCCATCAGTTATTGCCGCCTATTTGCTCCTGTTTGCTCTCTGTCATCGCCCGTCTTATATTTTCCTTCTTTTTCTTCTCCTTTGTGTAACGTTCCTCTCTCTGTCTGCCGCTCTCTCCATCTCCCGCTGCAGCCCCACTTTATTACTGCAGAACAATTCCTCCCTCCTCACTCCAGGGGCTAGTTATCCTCTACATACACATGGGCGATGGAGGTGCTTCGCTCCCAGTCTCCTTTACCCTTCAAATACCTGTTAGCATTGCAAAGTTATCACCTCATCCCACTGCTCAAAGACTCATGGCCTAATATGTAAAAATGTTAAGAGAGGATTTCACGTTAAGCTGTTTAAGATTCCAAAACTAAAAGCTGTAGTTGCGTCCAACACTGTGCCTCTCCTGTCCTGCCTGACATGAAGTTTTTTGTTTGCTGAGATAACAGAGCAGTAGCCGGGATATTTCCAAGGAGGAAAGGTGAAAGAGACCTCATTAGCTATGATTCAGTGACATCTCTGACATTTTGAAAATGTTTCTTTCCTCACTCGGCTCTTGACATGATCGAGATGAAAAAAAAGCATTTGATGGAAAATGGCATGTTGGCGTTTTCAATTTATATCCAGTGAATGCTCCTGGATCGTGCAAAGCTACCGGTAGTTTCCCTTCTTGCGTTTGTGCAAGCCTGCAGTGTAGTTGTGGCTTTTACCTAAGGTACAATGTAAAAGCTTCCTCCCCCATAACTTGGCATTGACCTGATGGAAGAAATACAACATAGTAAAACGTAGTAGTAAATGCTGTAAAACGTCCAGGTGTTGCTTTAATTTGGCCCAGGAAGCTGGAAGTGAAAGCGAGCAGCAGTGTGCGATGGGGAGTTTTACACGGGGACCCATTCAAGGGGTCGGTGCCAAATAAACAAAGACAGAAGGCAGCAAGAAGCAAAATGAGGTGAGACAGCAGCACTGATGGAGGATGTTTTGCATGTGTGTGTGTGTGTCTTTGCCTGCAGCTCCCTCATTAAAGGCATCTCACTATCCAAACCCTGACACACACACACACACACTCTCTCAGTTGTGTGTGTCGACTCTGTAACTATACCTGATAAATGCTGGTTGGCACATTAGTTATCAATGCCTCAGATCTCTCCCTATTTCCAATATACAGAGCGGGGAAACTAATTAACAGACTCTCTGCCTCTTCTCTTCAGCGGCCATTAGATTCACAGCTTATTACTATTTGAGCCGGCCCATTCTCTGAAATACAATTCCCATTACAACTTTATGCTTTAACGATATTCAAAATATGCTGTAATTATGAGTCTATGTTTTTTATTTATTTTTGAATATCCATAAGCTTGCACAACACCAGCAGCAGCATCTCAGTATGCACGCCGTGGCACAAGCACAGTGTTGTCTGCATGCTGATGTGCGGGCTTGTGAGCGCACAATGTTGTTGTTTATCAAAACACACAAAATCAGAGCGGTACGTTGCAGGGGAGGGTTTTTCAATTGGGGTTGAGACCTGCGGACGTTTTCATGAAGAGCCACGGCACGAAAATAAATAAAATGGCAAATGTCAATAAATCCATCAATGTAAATGCCAGGCCGGTGTTAGGGAAGTGTCTTTGACTGTTTATAATGGGAGCTGCTTTCCAGAGGAGTGAGGCTGCGGCAGAGGCCGCCCTGCTTAGGAAGGCACTGAGCGTGCTGAGACGTGGGTGAGGTGGAGACAGGTTGAGACATGGCGGTTCAGGAGGGGACAGCAGGTGGTGGTGGTGCATGGAGTGACATATTAAATAAAAAACACTCATGTCACATGCACATACTTCCATAAAGGTGGTACAGTTATTGTCTTGACATCCTGTCATGTATGAAAAAGGGCCAAGCGGAACCTGTATGGACCCGCTGCTAAACCCCAGCTGCTTGAATTGCTGCTATACCATACATTCAGTTTATAATAACGGTTGCTTTTCCATGTAGTTAAGTAAAGAATATGACATTTGATGCAAATATTTGTATCCTAATGGGAATTATTTCTTCCAGGAACCTCCATTCATCCTGTGCTTGTGAACAACATATATCTAGAACTTCTTCAGGGAATTTCTTTAAATTTAGTGCAAACATTCAGTTGAACTGATTTGATTTTGGTGGTTAAAGGTTAATGGTCAAGGTCACAGGGAATTTTTATCCCCTCGAGGGAATTTCTTGACATTTTTTCCAATTATAACTTGGACTCAAGTGTAGGGTTAATAATCGTGGAAAAGTAAGCGTTGAAAATGTACAATAGACGCATTCCACCCCTTCCCATTGGGTCTCTCTCTATTTATTTAATTTTTATTACTGTTGTGACCCATGTGCAGCATTAGAATCAATAAATCGCTGAATTGTTACCGCACGCACTCCTTGGATCGATGTCGTTTATGTATCGACTTGTCAGCTTCACACCTTCCTGTCATCTGTGATTTTATCTGTCACACTGTCCAAGTCCCCACACAGCAAACTTCTATCTCATTAGCTGGAATTAGCCGTCCTATCCATAAAAAATGGATAACACCAGCCACCCACACATTCACAGACTTACTCCCTCTCTCACTAAATCTCTCTCGTCAGTCTGGAGTTGTTTTTGCCCAAGTGACCTCTTTAACAGTGACAGACAGGATATAAGGAGACAAACAGGTTGTGTGCAACGTTAAGTGTATGTTAGTGCACTGAATAAGTGTGTGTCTGCACTTCCTCCTTCCGCCTGCAGCAGTGGCCTTTGCAAGCTGTGCATGCGTGCATATATCACTGTCTTTAATGCCTATGTAGGTTGTCACAGCAGCCACAACATCCGCTATGACCGCGGATGAATGTTTCCAGCAAATGCCAGGCTACATTAACACTGTGTGTGTGTGTGTGTGTGTGTGAGACTTTACAAGAGAGGGACATGGCAGGACTTTGTATGTTATAAAGCATTCATTTGTCAAGCTTCGAGCCAGCAGCAATAGAAGTAAGCAGGGCTTACATCATCCATGACACACAAATAGGCAGTGCAGGAAGACATCAACATCCAAATCAGTCGTCAAAAATGAGATGTGATAATAAATGTATCATGTTACAGGAGCAGAAAGGGGATAGTGAAACAAACACACAGTAAAAGTAATATATTCGTAAAAAAATACAAGATTCAAACTACAATCTGAAAGATATGTTCAATTTTAACATGATATACACAGCGTAACAGTATGAAATTGAGATTGCATGGATCGAACATTTTTATCAAAAATCCCATGACAGCCCAAGGAAGTAAGAAACAGTGCGTACGCCAAGGAGGTAATAGTATGAGGGACATTACCCATTAACGTTTGGTGCAGTCCCAGGAAAATTTTCATCTTGTTTTTTAATGTTGCAAGATTTTGCTTTTTCACCACTTTCCTAAGGAGGAGTTAATGACTCTTGATGAAAAAGAAAACAGGCATATTTAAGGGACTGATTGGAGGTCGGTGCAGCTTGATTAAATCAAGGCGACTGTTGAGCCTTGGGGAGGAATCTGCTCTGCTGAGTGCTATTCTACCTCATTATGCTTCAATATTCATAATTTTGGGGACATTCTCAGACATGTTATCTTGCTGCGTCACCTCTCTCATCAGATGTTATCACCGCAGTGACGTGACAGTTTAATAAGTTACAACAACACTACTGAAAGAACTAAAGCTTCCCGAAGAACTTTGAGAAATGAGAGTGGTTTACTTTACTGCTTTACTTGTATTTATCTAAAGGGGAGAGTGTCAATGTATTGAGTAACCGTTGTTTTAAAGAATCATTTTTCAATCTGTTTTTTGAACTATCAGCTAGCCTGACGGTGCGGTTTATCTGTTTTTGCCACTGATTCTGACCACGAGCATCTTTTCTCTCAGCAAATCAACGAGTTAACGCTGCCAAAGGGCAAAGCCTGTCACGGATCAATTCTTAATGTGAAGAAAGTGGAGGGAGATGAGGTGTCCTCCAGCCAAACGTTCAGCTCGCAGCTTTCAATGGCTGCTCTCTAACACTCAGCCATTATTAGAAAGTGTCAAAGTGTTGTGACAGAGCGAGAGCTGACGCCCTGCTGTGCATCTGCAGCGCCTTTCGTTCTTTTTAAACCTACACATCTCCAGGGCAGTCGGTTTTTGAAAAATCAAAACTCTTTGTTGAATCCTCGGAGTGATTGCATCTCAAAGAGACACTCAAGCTCGTGTCTGACTTTGTTTCAAAACAACAAAAAGCCGACTTAAAGTGTCCCGGGGGTTGAGGAACCCTTTGACACCAGGATCTGTGGACTGTGCCATGCGGAGCAGGAGCCAGACAGATGAGCGGCCTAGTCGGAGGATTAACATTAGAGCTAGTGGCTGAAGCGTTGCCCACAGGTCAGATTAACAGAATGTAAAGCTTGCACCCCCTTACACTGCACTTTGAAGTGGGGGCTTACATCCTTGGCTTTATCCCGTCAAGAAGTGGAGCCAGTGGTGAAAGGAAACATCATTTCAGATTTTTTTTTTTCTTGACATGTGGGTTACCTCGGGGTGATCAGCAGCGAGGGATCACAGGAGTAAGCGGTGACTCAGTCAGGACTGTTGTCGCTGACGGCCGACAAGAGTTACCCGAGTGAAATATTATCTCACCGCTGCTTTTCTGCCACTGAAGGACTCCTGTAGGTGTCTCTGAACCTTCGGCCCCTCATTGTGTTTACGGTTGAGTGCCAAATAAGACAAAAGCAGTTGTCGTTCCTTTGAGACTGCAGCGTTTGACTGAATCACATGGTTTTCCTCAGTAAGTGCACTTACTGTGCAGTTTTAATAAACAATGCACAGAAATGAAGGTTCTGGGCTCAGCTATGTCCGCTTTTGCTTTTTAAATCAACAGGTGAAGTTTGCTAAGAAATAGATTATTCCTACTTGTTAAATAGCAATTATAGCAATTTACCAAATTTAATTATCAAATTTAAGAAACAAACCAAAATAAAAACAGTTTACTTTACTGCAGTCCAATACTGGATTATTGAGGCAGATACTAGTATTAGTTTTAATATTGATATAATATTATCATATTATATTATTTGATTAGTTAACATTTTGGGTTTTAAAACTGTTACTTTGACCAATAAGCTATTTGAAAACATCACCCCAAGCTTTGATAAATCTTTCTTCACTATCCTGGAACATGTTATAAAGCTTGATTTGCTACAGCTCTTTGCAGCGGCACAGACAGTCAGGACTCAGGGGGTAGGTTCAATGAAGGGGCGTTAATTGAAGAACTGATAAAAACCGGGCTTATAAATGGACAGATGAAAACCGAAAACAGGATGCTGCACCCGGGTAGCAGGGGTTTTGGCCAGGAGCTGTTGCAAATGGCAGGTTTAAAAACGGGCTGAGAAAGTGAGGAAACGGGGAACAGGCGAGGAAGAGGATCGGGCTGTCAGGTTATTGGGGTAGGGATTAACGTCTAGATTGAAAAAGGAGTCCAAAGGAGGGAACTAATCCACACTAAATCAATTTTTAGGCTTGGAAGATTGGTTCCGGATATGTTCCGAACTTTACCTTTCACTAATATAGATCGAAGCAGGAGATTGTGCAGGTCACACAAGGTCAAAACAATAGGAACGTGTCCAGAACATTCAGCTGAGGTGTGGGGCGTTGCAGGTAGATCATGCAGGAGGTAGGACATCTGCACTCATCACCAAAACCACTCAAATCTCAGCTCTTTACAAGTTGACATCTTCATAGCTTCTCTTTTTCATCCTGAGATATTTGTATTCCAGCAGCTTCAAATCTGCCGTGTGTTAGAAACGTCCCTCAACATGCCCACTCGCTCGCTTTGAATCCTCTGGACATTTTCCCTGACATTTTACCAGGGAGCGGCTGACTCCGATATTTGCCTTCTCAAACACAGCCCCTTTGGAACATTTCAGGGAAATGCCTGTGCATGTCTGAAAGCAGCTTAAGCGATTAATTAAAGTAACAAATTGTTAAATTAATCAGTTGATTTGGTGGCTTTACAGTTGAAACATCGCCCTGGGTTAAAAGCAATGTTTGGGAACCACTAGCTTAACTGATTTAACTCCACTAAACAAACACATGCTAATGTGCTTGCTCCCCATCCGGTCGTTTAAGAAGTCACTGTCTTTAAATGTGAATCATTTTGACGCGATGCAGGGATTTAAACAGAGACATCGAGGGGATACTGTGCAGCAGCAGCAGCAGCGGCGGCAGAGCTTAGTGAGACGGGAAGAGAAGACAGGAGAGCAGGAGGATCTGCTCTTAATTAGGCTGATTTATTATGTGCATAACTCCAAACCATATTGAGCTCAAATGCACACTGTTTTATAGCACTGAATGTAAATGTGAATGACTGTGTGTGGTCCCTCGTACATTACACGTGGTGTAGTTCTTACGCCTCCGTGCCGGTGACAGCCGTGGCTGGAGGCATGAAGTTTCTGGATTGTCCGTCCTTGTGAACGTGTTATCTCAGGAACCCCTTCAAAATGTGGCACAGAGATTTCCTCTGTAATAAGGACTGAGTGATGAAATGAATGCCTTTGAGTTGTCTCGCATTCTTGTGAATTCCATATCTCTGGAACCCTGGGAGGGTATTTTACTACATCTGGGACACATATGGGATGAATGGATGGGGCAAACATCCACATATGTTTTGTCCATAAACTAATTTTGACAAAACAGACAGGAGACTGACTCCTGATTGGCAGAACATGGGTTTCTGTGGGTGCAAGACGGCCACGTTCTTATCTGTGATCGTTTAACTTAATTTCTATACACTGGGAGGAAGTGGAGCTGTGTCATCTGTTTTTATGTCCAGACTATGGATGTAAACTGCAGCTTGAAAGTTTTTCAGGCCTGCAAATGGACCTAGATAATTTGTTTTATTTTTAATCCGCAAGTAAAATGACACAAATTATTGGAATTGACACAACAGTGAACTTCTCCCCGTCTTGCATGATGATTTCCCCAAGTCACAGGCTAATAAATGGGTCAGTTGACAATTGAAATGCTAAATTAAATACAGCAGCAGATTGTTGCAACAGGCCTGTTAACTTGATTACCTAGATTAACTGTATGTTGAGGAGATAATGAGTCACCATCACCCTGCGCTGACACATGTAAAACAACACTGGCATACAAAATGACTACGATGGCACAGATATATATTCCTCCTGATTCCAGTCCAGTGTTGAAAGTGACCCGTGATTGATGTATTTGGTGAATGCTGGGAGAAATAATGCTGATTAACAGCCATGACATGAGGCCTCGATGAAATAATTCTGAGGAAATGTTATTTTGAAATTCAAGTAGTTTCAACAGTGCAGCTTTTGGGAAATTTACATCCTATCAAATGACTAGGAAATACACTATGCGGCTATTACAGTGGTGAATGACAAAACACTTCTGTGTGTGTGTTTGTTTTGTTGTTGTTTTGTTGGCGGTCTGAAAATGCAGTCGGAGAGAATCACATGAATCACAATTTGGACCTTTCCATCAATATTTAAAGAAAAGGAAAAGTTGCTTTACAGCAGGGAACAAGAGAAACAGCTGTAATTTGTGAGAAGAGACAAAACATTGGACGCACTCCGGTGACAGTGACTTTGAAAAACTCTCTGCTGACCACCAACGTAATGTTTGTCTGAGCTGACTTAACATTGAATTGAGCTTTGTTTTCAGAAACCAGATATTTATGAAACCAGCCATGTTGCTGCTTCCAGTCTTTCCTGTCACTGATATTTAAGCATCTATGTGCCATCACTCAGTTCTATGTTTTCAGCGGAGGTGAATTTGGCAACCGCTGTTTCTTTACTTTTCAGTTTATTTAATTTTTACACAGTTCCTGAAAATAAATAAATAAAAAATCAAATAATCTAAAACTAATTGCAAAAAATAGAATATATAGAGGTATGGAAATGAAGGGTAAATCTGTATATTGTGTATTTACACTTATACCCTCAATAAAGGCAGTTTTAAGTACTTTATCACAGTATCAGAGGGAAGTGTATTATTCCACATACACACAAATAATGTCAATTCTCTTTGGATGAAACTTTTCTTATTACATGATGGACTTTGTTTCAGTCTGTGCAGAATCCATTTAACAATCAGGTTCTTTTCCTTCCTCTCCTCACCCGCCATCCTCTCATTTGTAAAACAAGAACTCATGTCACACAGTGTACTTTTACTACTCGCTAATGAGCTCCTGTTTTTCTCTTGTCTCCTGCGCTCTCGGTGTGACCAATGGGATTTCAACGTACCTTCCCAAATGTTCTCCGTTGGCCAATGGCGTCGCTCCTTTCCTGCTGACACACTAGGTAAGATAAACAAAGCACAGATGCTGCAGATCACTTTACTATGCTGCTGCTGCTGTTGGCTGGATTATGACGATTCTACTCTTTGCTTTATTTTGATATTTCCTGCCTCTACAACATATTTATGCAGACGTGGCGTTTTCTTGGAAGTGTTTTGCGCCGTCATCTCTGGTTAATTCCTCAACAGAGAGATGCTTGATTATTTTTGGGTGTTTCAGTTAAACACGTTGCATTGTCGTTTCTCCGAGGTATTGCTTGAGTCTTGGGGGGGGGGGATTTATGTATAAGAGACATTAAAAAGGTAGAAGGAAAGAAAATAACAACAGATGAGTCCACGTAGATTAAAAAAGGAGATTTGCATGAGCGCAAAATATATCAATCTGACATCAAAAGAAGTCAAGATGTAAAGCCAAAAAACTGAGAATGACTGTGCTGACCTGATTCTAGTCGACTCCTCAGTGAAATAATTTGTAAAGCAAAATTAGGGCTACATGCTGGCTAAAGAGCCTTTTAATAATTCACAGTTTGTTCGGCTCTCGGCTACATTGAAAAGCTGCCCGCTTAACATATTGATATCATGAATAAGTGAAAATACACTCTGCGTGTACGAGCTGCAAACCCAACAAAGCGTTGCAGCACATGGCTCGGAGGTTGCAACATGAGCAGGCGTGATCCAAACATCCCGTGCGAAACTGGGGGAATCTTTGCAATAGCTAAACAGAATCTGGAGTGGTTGGAGCGTCTGCACTGATGTGAGCTCTAGTTCAAGTGGAAGTTTCAGAAGCGCTGCCCCCGGCAATGTCACCAGCCACAGAAACGGATACACTCCTCTCATCAAAGCGACACGGCAGCCCTTCAAAAGTATCATTTCTTGTCGCCTCAGGTGCCAGGAGCTCCATTCTGCACAGTTATCTGCTTCAAGTGTGATCATAAGAACCAGCATAGAGCAGCAGTGGGATTAAGGAATTAATCCCACATACTTTTCACTCGCAGCGTCCTGGACATTGTAAATCTGACAATATGGCAAGAAGATGGAAGATGTGTTGTTTTCATGCATCCTTGTTGATTTTTTAATTTTGTAGTTGTTGCTGCTCTGCCACAGAATTTGATTTAACATCTTGAAACGTCAAATCACTTAAAAGTAAACATGCGTAGCCTGGAGGGAGGAATAGCTGCTTTTGTCATTGTGCAGTTTTGTGATAAAGTTATTTTCTATTGTCGTTTTATGCTTTTACACATGAGTCAGGTGCAAGATGAGAAAAGCCCTTCAAAGTTTATTTTCTTGCTCTGCACTGAAACCAGCTGCTTCGTGCTCAGGTTGAGAATTAAGGTCGATTTTAAGGTCACAGGAGTTTAGTGCTTGTTTGTGTAATGGTATTAAACCTGAGCATAGGGGTTAATGAACAAGTGTAAGTCACAGAGACACTCCCAAATAAAACGTGTTTGTATTTTGTGTACGCTTGTGCACGTGTATGTGCTCAAGCTCTTAATCCTTTAACAGGATTACAAGCTGCATTGTCCTTTGTTCACTTGTTCCTTTCCACCCACGTACGCTGGTAGCGCAGATGTCAGAGCCCACATCCAGGATTACAATATAATGGGCTCTCAATAGGGTGGGTGAGAGGGAAGCCTGCTGGTTAGGTTTTAATTTTATCACGTTCGCTTGATCCGTCATAATTTTATAATACAACCAGAGATGCGGATTTATATTGTTTTTGCTTGTTTGACACAGAGGAATGTGTTTAAAAGCATCTGCGAGGCTGTAATCTCTTGATAGATTTAATTTATCTATGAAACGCGGTTTCCTCCGACCTCTAAGATGACCCCTGCAGTGAGATGAGTCAGGAAATGCACTTTCCCCGATATATCCATTCATCTTACTTACTGGAATGAAGCGAGGTGGTGTGAGCAAGGATGGATTGCTGAACAGGCTGTAGTCCTGGGGACCCAAGGGGGCAGGGGGCCTTTGCCACAGCCTCTGGGCCTCCTTACCTTCCTTCTGAGATGACAAAAGAGAGGTGTAAAGATGGAAAAGAGAGACACAAAATGACAGCTAGAGATGCAAAACAGCCAGAAAGAGACACAGGACTATCAGAAATTGGAGAAAAATCCACTGCAAGCACAAAGTGATTACAAAAAAGGTGCGGAATGACCACGGAACTACCACAAAGAGACAAATGAAAACAGGGGACACAAATTGACTACAGAGATGCAAAACTTCTGCAAAGAGATACAAAATGACCACAAACAGACACACAACTGCTGTTAAGAGACGCAAAATGACCGCAGAGTCAAAACTTCTGCAGACACACAAAACGACAGTAAAGACACTCTTACGTGTGAGATTCAAGTGTGTCAGCTGTGCCCATGTGTGTTTAGCAGCTACATATATAGATCTAAGGATCAATGACTTTGATCCCCTGCCATCTGGCCGCGAACAAAACCCGCACGTGGAGATGCTCAGGATCCATTAAAGTATCCTCAGCTGTCTTCACAGGCCTTCACCGACCCGCTGAGTCGCTCCAGTGGCCTCGCTGCTGTTATTTATAAAAACATCCCCATTGTGGCGCACAGTGCATCCTTAACCAAGCCCCAGTGAGTCGAGTGATGAGTTGAGTTGTGAGAGGACATGTTTAACTTCACCGCGAGTTTTTCCAACAGTGACGTGAGCCAGAATCACCGTCAGCATATGCAAATGAACGTGGTCGCTTCAGTCTCAAGTTATTTAAAAGAACTCACCAGCAGTTTTAAACGTTTTACACCATTAACTACAAATTGCATGCAGCATGTATTACAGTCTCCCATCTCCCAAAACATAGACTAAGCACCTTTTCATCTCTCCAGCCGTTTTACTACTTTCTTTTCAGCGCTTTATGAAAACCTACTTACATTTTGTCTCTTTTTTTGTGAAATTCTTCATCCCTGTGGGGTAACTCCTTCAAAATCCATTCAGTGCATTTAAAGATTCTCTGATATTCTGCCTGGCTGCTGTTAAAATTTCCTCAACACCTGAGAAAATCGCTCCGTGTTTGCTAATCGGTCGTAAATACACTGAGCTTTAAAAGCAAGAGAATATAGAAACTCTAACACTTGCATAGAGTTGACTTGCGCACCGAGATGAGTTAAAATCAGTAACTTTCTGCAGGGTAGAAAACAGGTCAGCATTCATTTAAGGCTAAGTATTATGCTGTCATGCAGCATAATACTTAGGAGAAAGGTTATTTTATGGTATATATAGTTTATATGTGATTTTGTCGCATGTTTCTCCAGTCATTCACCTCGTGGCCCACAGAGTGGATAACTGTGTTTTGCCACTACAGAACAAAATGGATATGCCCATAAACACAACATTGAGGGATAAGTGTCAAGTGGCCACTTAGCAGGGTACCAGATGCGGGTAGATGGAGGGAAAGAGGTAGGTAAGAGCTGCACTGGTTTCGGTAATGACAACTTGCTGCTGCATTCAAAGTCAACAACTGGAATAGGGATGTAGGATGCTAATGATCACCATGGGAATGGTAAAATGATCTTCAATCAGTGTGTTTCTGCATATATGTGTGACGAGTAAAATGGAGGGGGTGGGGTTTTCATCAGCAGTGACTGCAGGGCTGGAAGTGGGTGAAGGCGGTCTGAGCTCATCCAATAATTCACAGTGGCTTATGTAGACATGGATTTTCCAGTAGATCAGAAGGTAGAAAAGGCAAGGTCAAGACCATTATAGACACAATCTGTGATCCACGTCTAAACATTAGACATTATCGAAATCCAGTGGATCTGATGTTGTAAGATTATGGCAAACTGAAGTGTACATGCAAAGTGATCACTCGTCTATACAGTCCTAACACTGACCGCACATATATGCATGCACATGTTTTAGATTCAGCCTGACCTACACTTGTTGAGTCGACAAACATATCTTAATATTTGTATGTCCATGGGTACAGTACAAACAGGAACTGCTCATAGATAATTTGGCTTATCGTGGTTGAAAAAAACAAAATTTTGAATTTCAAAATGTGCCATTATTCTGTTTTCCTTGAAATGCGCCACAAAAGGGAGATGCATACATTACAAGACACCTGCAAGCCCATTGTAAACATGACTTTAATATGCTGCTTTATATTCCGAGGCATGTGTGCACTTAAGCGTAACTTGTGTGTCCCCTACACTCCTGTCAATTAGACCATTGTCAGTTTGTTCATGCAGAGATGCATATTTGTATGTGTGTGATGTGTTTTGAAGATGCACATCAACAGTTTAGGCTTGAGACAATTTTTAATCTGTTTATGTATCACAACAAGCAGAAAATGAGTGTGTCTTTGGACTCTTATACACCTGACTACACCTGAATCCACCAACGAGTAGAGCAACGCCAAGATCTAGTCCTGGCATTATATCACACATCGCCTTTTAGTGGTCATTGTCCTGTCTGTTACTGACACATTAAACTCCTCAGCTAATGTCATTTCATAAAAATGTGGGTTCAGAGTGGAATTGAAATTGTAAAGCAGCAATAATTCATTCTCTGTTCGTTTTTATCTTTTTTTTTTTATATTTCTCTTTATAAAGTTCACCCAAAAATGAACATTCACTCATTATCTACTCACCACTATGCCGATGGAGGGGTGGGTGAACTGTTTGAGTCCACAAAACACTTTTGGAGTTTCAGGGGTAAACAGTGTTGCAGCCAAATCAGATAGGATTGAAGTTACTGGCAAAATGTTCTTCAAACGTAAAAAAGCAACAGAAAAAAAACAGAAAATGCTCCTGTGGTGTCATCCAGCTGTCCCCACATTCAAATTTGACTCAAAACTGGATATTTACACCATGTTTTTACCCTGAATGTCCTCTGTTATCTTCCCCTTCGTTACTTTACTGGTATTGTCGTGATTTGTGTCATCAGCCCTCAGGCTTCATGTTTGTCAGAATAATCTCTCCTCTCAGAGGTCGTGGTCACTCGGAGAGAAGAGTAAATAAGTTTGGTGATGAAATGAAGATGGAGTAAAAAATGAAACGGGAGTCAGGGACTGGGAGAAATCAAACACAGAGACTGAAGAGGATTGTTCAACAAAGCGACAGACAAAGAGGTGCAAAGTGAAGTGTGTGTTCATGTAGTGTAAAAAATGGGGGAGTGAGGGCGGCGGGGTGGGATGGCTGTTGTTCTTAACTGAGACAAACTGGAGCCATTAGAGGGCCTATTGTTGCCCGACTGGCCCCTGAAAGAGCAGCTTGTCCCAGCACTTATTCAGTGAATAGATGTGGCCGGCACTCCCGGCTATCTTGGCTGATCGCAGAGATCAATCTGGCTCAGGAACCTGCTGCAGCTGAAAAGTATAAGGTGTGTGTGCTTTGTGTGGATGTGAGCATGTCTTGACCAATCACTCACCCTTTATTGAGAGGTTTAGCATTAATTACAGTAGGTAGGCGTCTGCATTACTTTGCATCTGAATGTCTAATAACTTCAGACTGTCATACTTCAAGGCCCCCAAGGAAAAAAAAAATCCTCATTCAGTTTCTTATGATGAAAGGTGGAGTTTGACAAAAGTTTCACATGGACGATTTCTGTCTGTCTTTCTTGCTTTCATGTGAAAAAGATAATAACCGCAGATCTACTTCAGTAGACAGGGAGAAGAAATATCTGAATGGAAATGCAATGACATTTTTTAGGCTGTTTGATTATGATGCCCGGCTACTGTCAATCAAATCGTACCCAATATCGTGATGGAGAGTTTTTCACTGCAAGAAAAATATACAAAATTAGGATTCAGTTTATTACAAATAGGGTTTCATTTGTATAGTTTTCTATTATGTCTAAATTATATTTGTGCAGATCTCAGAAGCAATGCTAAAAGAAACTTCGACAGGGTAAATAAGTTGCTTGTATTTCTTGCCCCTTTAAAATGATAGTTTAGCAAAGTTATATTGTTATATTCCCAGGTCTCAAGAGTTACATTTGTGTATGCAGCGCTATCATAAATGATGCTCTGCATATTTCCTGAAAAGTCCTGTTAGAACGCAAATCCGCCAGTCAGTTGCTGTGGGCTTTCTGCAGAACCTTTCCTGTTAACCCCTAGTAAAATGTCAGAGTGAGGTCATGTGAGAATACAAAAGGAAAAAATATGTGGGCGAACACAAAACTGAAAAAAAATAACTGAAAAGATTATAAATATGTCACATTGTAGACTCTGACAAAGATGTCAACTTGGAAGGAGAATGAAATTCAATAGCTTTTTGTGATGAGAGCAGACAGCGGTGTCCATAAAAACAAAAACATGAAAAACCTTCTGGATATTTTCCTTGGGTTGTAAATGCATCTGACCCGGACCATCTCCTGCTGCATTCTTCATCTGTGGAATCATCAGACACACATTTCTGGAGCTGATGTCTGAAAATAGTATGGTAGATATTAATTTACGTTTATTATGACACTGACATGCGATAGAACTGAAAGTCACGGGTTGTTTTATTCGTTGGTTGTTCTCATTTGCTGGCACACATTAGTTTCTCTTTTCCAAACAGTTGTCATGGACTCGTTCGCTCTCCCTCTGAAGTTGCAGCTTAACAGATTTACAAGTGTGAACCAAATCATTCACTTTGTCGTCTGTTCAGTTGTTGCAACAGGCTGCAGGTTTTAATTAGCCAGAATTGTCCTCTTAACAACTGCTCACATTTCCATTCCTCAGCTGCCCCAGTGTGCCGACGCTCTCTCTCTCAGACACACAGAGGGACACGCACACTGTTGCACGTCAACCTGCACTCCCGCTCTCATTGCACAACTTCAAAGGTGACTGATTTAACTCGCGCTATCTCCCAGTCCAATAAACAGCCTCCAATGTGGCTTTGAAGTAGCATCAATCTTCCTTTTGCATCTGACAAACTTCTCTAACATCCACTTTCCGACCAACCAGCCCATCAAGGGGAAATCAAAGTGCCGTCAGGCGTTTGACACTCTGCGAATAGACTGGTGCGGATAAGCTGCACTTTGAATGAGTTCTGAATTGGATGAGTCTATTTCCTGGCTCATAACCGTGCGGCCGCCTACCCCCCACAGGCCATATAACACAGACTTCCTAATGGTCCGCTCATCACTTGAAATTCCACTCACAGGGTTTTCACCCCTGCCTTAATTTGTGTGTGCATAATTGAAAGGAAATTAGATTTATGGGAACACCCACCTACAGCAGAGGAAGCCTGCAGTCGCACTCTATCTCTGTCTGCTCCTCACACACACTCTCACACACTCTGACACTGACCTTGTTGCCTCTTTTATTTACTGCACAATGACCGCAATTTCCTGAGTGTAATTAGAGCTGTTACAACCTGGCCTTTGGTCTTAGTTATTTAGAGGTGAGCACACTATCAGTCCTTCCCCCCCATAGCCCTCTCCCAAAAAAAACATATTTTAAAACTCCATTCTTTCCACTCGTTTTCATTCGCGCTGCTTAATTAATAATTTCCCCACATTTTCAGCCAAGCTCCCACAAATTGCCCCGGTCAGAGACTGAAGACAAAGGGGTTTTGTGTTAATTAAAGCATACAACAATTCATTTGCACACCATTCCCTTCCTGCAACTCTGCAGCTGTCACAGCTTTAATTTGTGTTCGTTCTTCTTTCTCTTTTTTTTTCCCGTCTTCCTTCTCCGCCTCATGCTCTAGCAAGCGGTTGTACCTTGGCTGCAGTCACATTGAAAAGCACAGGGAGAGGGTTTAGTTTAAGTTTTTGACTGGGCATCTGCCTGATGAAAAGGGGTTTTTTTAACACAAAGACGACAGCAGAGCGCTCTGATGTCCTTGTCTGGCAGAGAAGGCGTTTTTTGGGGACAGCGCTGGGTGCAGAGTGATGCTTTATTTCCAGCGTTGACCAAAGACAAACAACAAAAGTGCTACAACGAGAAACAACTTGTCTTACTCACTGCTCCCACATTAATTATAAATATGTTTTACTCCATGCAACTTTTATACTTGAGAAATTAGTGAAAAGCTAATTAAAAATTCAGCGAGGAAGTGCTGTTGGCTCTGGTTTGCTTTCTAAATATTACATTAAAACCTATGGGCCTTTGATACAGGCCTGTATTGATTTCTTTTCTCTCCCCTCTCTGATAAAATAAAACCCATACATAACTCCTGAAACCAGCTAATCCACCAATTCAGGTCAATAGATCTTCTCTCTCTCACTGTCAGCAGGGGGATCTGGCCGAGTCATGTTTTTTAATGCACTGATGTATCGGCCCGGTGTCTCGGGTTGGAGCTGATGGACGATAGTGACCTTTCTTTCGCTGATAGCCAGCGTTGACCCCAAACTCGATCAATCCATCCACGGGCAGGCTTTGATGTAAAAGATGCACTCAGATGGTACATGTGCACGTGAGATGATCAACACTGCTAATCACACATTTTAAGCAGCGTTTACCTGTCATGCACAGTGACCTGCAGCTTTTATATGCGTCCACTTAGAAAGTAAAACGTTTTTACGATAGCAACTTTTGTAAGAAGGAGCTAAATCTATGCATTAGGCTGCTCTGGATCAAATACATGGTGTTAGTGCCTCACTGTCACAGTTGATCATATGGCATGGCACAGACAAGCTGTTTCTTTCCCCATCCAAGCACACAACCACAGACTGACTTCTTTTAACCAAAAGCCGCCCTTTGAGATGGGTTTGCCATCGCCATGGCAACACAAATAACCAATTTCAATAGGCATGAGACTTCATTAGTCGTGGGCAAAGCGCCATGCTGACAGACTGTGTAACTGCACTATGTGTTTTTTTTTGCGTGTGAATGCAGTCATCTGCTAATTGCAAGGGAGGAACAGAAGGAGGGACGGGGGGGGTGGGGGCAAGGGAGGGGGGGGGGGAAGAGATGGTGAAATTGCAGGGGTTTTTTCTTCATGCCTGCACCGCTCCGTCGTGTATCTGTCGGCAAAGAGAGCGGTGTGTTCACCGGTGCAGTGAGCGAGCCTCCCGTAGCCTGACGAGCTTATCTTTATCACTTGTCACTCTGACATTAGGTGTCTCCGCTCAGCCCCAAATCCTCCCCGCTCCCCGCCCCCGTCACCGAAACACCCTCCTTCCCTCCATCTTGTACGCGCACAGTGACTGTTGTGCTTTGTCATACTGCGGCGTGTTGTTCCCACCTGACTCAAACCTCTCAACAAAAAGAGACGCCGATAAAGAAATTGGTGTATTAAACAGAATTACAAGCTGGATTATATTCATGAGGAGTATTCCTCATTTACAACCTCATTATAAATCAATACTAGCTACAAGGAAGCCTTGGAAGGATCCAGCAACTTTTTTTTTTTACGCTAAATTGGTTACAGAAACAATTACAAATGCTCAAACAAGCTTGTTGGGCCAGTAGGTGGAATAAAATGTGCTGTAATGAGCTGCACTGTGAATGCTGGTAACGTGGTGCAGTGATGCTAAATCTAGCTGCAAACTTTAGATCTGGCAGTGCAAAACAAACATGTGGAAACTGGTGTATAGCCGCCACGGTTGTTGTCTCTGGCACATGCTCATCACACAAAGCAACAAGGAAACTGTGACGTCATAGTTTCTCAAATGCTCCAGATTACACGTACACAGAAACTATATCT
The DNA here is from genome assembly GCF_024713975.1 of Paralichthys olivaceus. Lineage (NCBI taxonomy): Eukaryota > Metazoa > Chordata > Actinopteri > Pleuronectiformes > Paralichthyidae > Paralichthys > Paralichthys olivaceus. The sequence continues at coordinate 10,178,698 of NC_091116.1, forward strand.
GCATTAGTCTGGACAGGGCGATAAAAGCGATTACTTTCAGCTCCTTGTTATATGTCAAACTACGAGGACACTTGGTGCGGGCATACCTCCACCAAGATCACCTTGTTGCATATACATGCATTGAGATCAGATCCATCCCTTATCCTTATCCACACCAAATTCACCAGTTCGAAGATATGAGATATCAACACATGCCTGATTTTTTTAAGATAATATCTTTCTTTTTAAGAAAATAAGAACGGTAGTCTGCCCCTTTAATCGAGTCCTCTCTTAAAGTGAATGTGTTCTTCTTGGCCAATTCCCCACCCTTCCACTAAGTTTCAAGAAAATCTGTGAGGTAGCTTTTGCATAATCCTGCAGAGAAACAGTAATGAAAGCACCATTTTGCATATTCATGTTTTACATCAGACACATATTCGGCAATCTGTTTATATTAAACACGGGTAAAATATTCATTCTCTGATGAAATTAAAAGGCTGATAGTTACAGTGCAGTAACTGAAGAGAGGTCAACCCCTCTAAAAATGTGTTCACAGAATCCAGACCATCATCCAGATTGGAAAAAAATATAACCGTTCAATGACATTAGCCCTTTAGAGATATCTGAAATTCTTCTTAGAGATCACTGCTTTATTTTGTGTGCAATTCACAAACATGTTTAAAAGTGGTAGAAAAAGAAATCCTTGATGTGCCTCTTCATAAGGACCTACCCCAAAATTGAATGAGTTCTTTCCTGACCCACATCACATCCTTCAACCACATTTTGTAGAAATCCATCTATTCCTGCAGAAAATTACTGCAGAAAACATAATCTCCTTGGGCAGATGTAATAAAACAGCTGAAGGAGGAGACAGTGTTGAAGCTCTGGATAGATTACTTATGAAACTTAATAGACTCGAACATTCACTGTATGTTTTGCATTGTTTAAAACATTGTTCCCCGTTTTGCACGCACATTGTTAAACTGACTGAATGCAACAAATGAGAAAAGAAGGTGTTGTTTTGCCTGGTAACATACAGGGAGATACATCTATCTGTTAGCCTCTGCAGCTTCATATTCACCCCCTGACTCCTTTATATATTGAAATATTTTCCCCCCCAATGTTTCTCACTTGAAATCCAATAGCCAGCACTAGCTGAGGATGCACACAAACAGCTTGCACACGGTAAGAGTGAGCAAACCCACACTGAACGCAATACAGGCCAAATTGAATATTGATTGCTGGTAATCCATGTGCGCCAGCTCTGTATGACATGGTGGTGATGAGACAAAGAGCGCCGTCCTCACCGGCCTCCTTCAGCTTATTCACAAAGCGCTCTTATGCAGCAGCTGGATCGCACTCACATTACCCGACCACTCGAAGAAAGCCAATCATCACCAGTCGGCTATGATCTTAAAATTGAGGTCATTTGAGAATCTATCGTTTTTTTTATTGCCGCATCAATGAGAAGATCTTCCATAGCTTGTGTTGGTGGTTTGGGAAATATAGCAGGGGGTAGTTAATGAAGCACATTACAGCAGGGAGATGTCATGGATTTTGAGGGCTTAAAATTGGGACCACAGATGCTCATCAAGCAATCAGCACTATTTGGATGTAATTTTATGGTAATCCTTTTATTTTCTGAGCCGGTTTGCTCATTTCATGGACTGTAGATGCGAATCTGAAGAGACTCTGGCAGAACATGGCACATTGCACACAATGAGGGGAAAGCACCACCAAATTTCTGTGTATCTTGAATGAATGGATGCACAACTTTCAATTAGGACAGTTCAAAATGTGAATTACATGGAAAATGAGAGCAGGAGCAGACTTTGGAGCCCAAAAAATGCATTTGTGAAGTGGAGTTGAGTAGAATAATGTGTCATGTTCAGAAACCAGTGGCCATTTCATCCTCCGTTTTTATTTCTATCATCCACGGTGCAGTCCTGCTTCCCTATGATGCATTCAGGGTCACCTTTATGGGAAAGTTTAGTTCTAAAACAGCGTATATCATTTAAAGCAACACCATTTAATGTTAACTGAGCGCCCTCTGCAGCCACATATTTAATTCTGTTGGATTCCATGTCTAAGCGATGAAGTGGAACACAACTGAACGATGGATATTACCCATGATCCTCCAATTCCTGAACTAGGATTGTCACTGTAAAAGATGCACCAAACTGTGTTGAGAGTTCGTCATATTTCAAAACATTTCCTAGATGAATATTTTATTTTAACCCAGAGATATTTGTATTTTTTAACACGCAAGGCTGGCAGGAAAATGTCAGGAGCAGCTGATACAGGCGTTTGTGTTCTCGCATATAGGCCCTCGGGATCATTTCAGGAGAATATCCAGAGTTTAGTGCCTGTCTGAAAGCAGCCGCAGAGCAAGAACAAGCATATAGGGTGAGGAGTGGGAATGAAAATTTCAAGTCAATGAACCACCAAACTATTGAAGCTGCTATTTTAGATAAAAGTTGATTGAAAGAATCATATATGCACAGAAAAATCGACTTATTTCTTTTTAACAACCACAGTATTTTGCTTTTATTTAATTACAGCACATCAACTTGCATAGTGAAACTCTGTGTAAAACGCAGCACCGCCTCAGTTTTTACAGGTGCCCACGCTATCATTAGAAACAGCCATATTAGCTGTTATATTAGAGTGGACAAACAACATCAACCAAACCTATTAAAACCAGAGAAGTTATTATGCAATAACTCTAATCTAACTAATCTGAATGAGGTCATTAAAAAAAAAAAAGAAAGACAACTTTGAAAACAACACTTGTTCAAACCGAGTCTCAAAGTCAAATGAATCGTTAATAGCTGTTGCTGCTGTGAGCCGCTACCTGTGGGTGTAGACTAATTATTTCCACCCCCTGCTGAGGCCAACGTGTAACTTATACTTTAAGTTGCGGCAGGGTGAGGCAGATTTACATAAAAATAATACCTGGGACAAAAATAGCAGTTGTCTCGAAAATGTAAGGTAGCATGTACTCAATATCAAGACCGTGTTGATGATACTTCTATCCATGAGGGATAGTCTTTCATGAATTTTGAAGTTATTCAAAATAAAATAACATGCTCTCTGGAGGCTGATCGGCATGTTTTGGCTCTTTTCTGGCTCTGTTTTGCCTTAACAGGCTACAGCGGGAGATTAAATAGAATATTTAAGTCTCCAAACACCAACATTTAATTGACGCTGCTAATACGAATTGAGTTTGCAGGGAGAAAAACACCAGTGGCACCACCGTGGGTGACAACACAAGCAAAGTAGTTCTTCGTAATCAGCCTCACACAGCGTCCTCCTACTCACTACTTCAAATGTGTATAAATCTGCAGCTGAAACCAATAAATTTGCTGTTTAATGCTCAAAAACTACAATTCCCTTCTGTTGAGACTTAAAAAATACAGCCATATACTCGTGGCACATTTGTAACGATTTACATATTCAATAAACCAAATGGAGGTTGGGGCTGAGTGCCATAGACAGGGTGGAAGGTATTAAAAGATGAATTAACAAGTTGTTGGTTTTTATTGGCTCTGCTGACATTTGGGAAACAGTACTTTAGCACTGTGACAAATAGCATTTTAATGCAGCAGACATTACGTAATAGAGTTCATATTATCTGCACTTTGTATTCTGTAATATAATCTTGCATATTTCATGCAAGGAATACATTTATTTCTTCACCCACAGGCTCATTTGCCTCATCTGCCATGTGATGCGATATCAACATGAATTTCAGGTTGAGACAGTGTGTTACAGTGGAATTTGGATATGCAGCAAGTTTTAATCAGAGTCACTGTGCATTTCTTCCACTTGACAGGGATATTTTTAAACTCTCCGCCGCCTTTACTGTTGGTCTGTGCTACACAACTCTAAAAATACAAGTATACACGTGCAGTACGTGCAAGAGAATGCACTCTCCTGGGCACTGCTCCAGATTTACATCATCCATGGTTTGATTGCAGTTCAAAATGAGTAAATATTTATATGGTGAATCCACTTTTTCATTCGACTTTGCACAAATGTCAAATCCATTGTTATGACGTCCACTCTAAATTGTAGCTGCTTAAGGTGGATCAGTGTTTCTTCACCTTGTATTCAAGAAAGTCCATCAATAACACAGTTCTCCTCTTTAAAATGGAATACATATCACTATATTCTTCATATTCTTAGGTCTTCATTTAAAAAATCAATCTCATAAATAAACATTGGCATTTGAAGACTTTAATTAAGCAAGTAAGTGGCTGGGGCCTGTCATTCCCTGAGGTTAACACGTCCCCAGAGCAGCAGAATTATTTACAGCAATGCGACATATTGGGAGCACTTCACCCTCCAGTTTGTTTTCCCAACAATGGCAACAAACTGCAGCGTCATTCCTAAAATAGTTGCCTTTTTCAAAGCCTGAGTCCGAGGGCAATTTGCAGCTTGGTCTCGGAACAAGCGGCTGATCTTAAAACACAGTTCACATACAAGGACTTTGAAGTACAAAATGCCTCTTATCAATATTTGCCAGCCGCCTGCATGTGTGTGTTGCATTTAAGGTTTCTCAAATTTGCTTTTCATCCATGCAAATCCCCATGATTGAGATTCAGTGTGCATCAAAAGCATGTTTACCCGGGAAACGCGCATTTATCATCCTGAACAAACTCCAGGAGGAAACTAGAGACTCCTGTTTCTCAGCGAGGACTGTTTAACTGGGAGGGAAGTCATTATCAAGTTTAGGACTAATGGTTTCCTTAGTGATGAACGCTCTACTTTTCATCTTAAAATGCTTAAAAGGTAACCAGTTCAAATTATGACATTTTCCTTTGGGTTGCAAAAGCAGTATGCCTGAAGAAGCCATTTCAAGTGGTAAAAGATACGTGTGAGCGAGTGTGCTGAGTAAAGAGTCTCATCCTGGTAATGAATGTAAAATGGATGTTTAAGACGGGACAGAGGAGATATTTTCACATCACTGGATTATTGGCTGCAGTCGGAACAATTCAATTAACACTTCCATGAGCAAGATTAATCAGCGACTCGGCGCGGCCCACCCCTCCTTACACACTACACTCGTGTAATGTAAACTTAGACTGCAGCCAGAAGGATTCATTATGGTCACTCCTAATCCATTTTCAACGTCGTGGAACATGAAAGTGGTCCAAGTCAGAAGCAGGCGAGATTTAATTAAGCGGGTGCGCTAGATCTCTATCGTAGAGCTTTATCAGACAGACGAGCACTGAAATGTGTCCCCGTGGTTGACGTTGTTTGGAAATTTTCACGCCTGACAGGCAAAAGTTATAGATTTGCAATTAGATACAGAGTAATGCACATTATACACAGAGAGTGAGACATTATTTGGAAGACTACTTCACTAGGAATACATTATTTGAACTTTTATTGTTTATATCCTGATCTGTGTTTCAATTTTATTCATAAAAGTTTTATGTCATTTGTAGTTTGTCCTTTCAGATTCATTTCCATGCATGTGCATGTCCCCTGTTGGAATATTTCCTCTCCGTGGAAGAGTGTGACGTGTGAATTGTTCATGACTGAATTAATGAACATGAGCATCGAGAAAGCAGTTCAGAACTGCAGAGGCTGAAGTTGTGCAGCATATAAAATGAGACAAGCGGTGTAATGTTTAAATGGTAATTTCTGTCTATTAGGTCACATTTTGTTATTATGCCAAATAAGCCACATTTCATATTCATCACTTTAAAAATGATCACAAATATAAATCTCTATCATCTGCAGATGTGATGCAGGATTAATTTATTACTTCCCTAGACGTGTTGTCTGAAAGTGTGACACCACTTTGTCATTTCGGATCTCTTTGCATACAATTTATTCAAATTCAATTTTGGTTTATGATTATGAAACAAAATGCTGAAATGCAGAGGAAATCACTCAGCAGAGGAAGACACAGCACAACCTACAGCTGTGCTCGATGCTCTGTGAGGCTGCACTTCAATCTTCACAGGTTGATCAGACTAGCAAATGTCTAAACAGATTGTGAACCAGACAATTTGGTAAGTGAAATAAGATTTGAGGGAGAGTCTTCGAGGTCCAGACTTTGCAGGTGTAGTAAACAACGAGCTAAAGTCATGTTAGTGAGAGAGTTTTTCTCAGTGTTAATCTATTAGATATGATGCTTCTTAGGCTACAGGAGTGTTCTTTCCCCGATCTTTCATCAGACAACAACGCACCAATTTGGCTTCACTTTCATCAGGTGAGCCCCCACAAAAATACATGAACGTTTACTCAAACATTAAAGGACTGATGAAAGAGGAGTCCGTGAGGGAGCATATGTCGGAGCTGCTAACGTTGCCAGGGAGTGTGCGACGACGGGACGACTGACCAGTTGATCCAGATCGCTGGCAAGAGAGGACAGGATAAAGAGAGGAGGAGGAGGAGGAGGAGGGCCGTGACAGCGCACTAACCAGGTCCGATGAGTGCTTGAGGGCTTCAACTCTCATGGTTGGCTGAGTTGTGAGATGGCTATCACACAAATCTGCTGGGCAGTTTCACCAAGCAGCTGAGGCAATTAACAGAAGAAAGCAGGGGACGCTGACAGTTGACGGCTGCTATTAACGTCTTCTATGAGATTTAGCCTCTGTGCCAGAAAGGAGTGGACATTGTACAGTATCTGTCACCACACATACTCCATTACATTAATGTGCGTCACCTGTTATTATGTTCAGACAGCAAGGGCAATCAGTCATTCCAAACCTCTACTTTATTATAGACGCTGCAAATAAGTATTAGAATTTGGTGGCATTCATGAACTTGAGATCCCTGTGCTGGTTTTCGTGTGTTAAGCAGAATAATATTAATGTTACAGAATAAAAGCTGTAAATCCTCCAATGCAAGTCACAGTCTATCACTTTTCTTAACCCCCCAGCATCTGAGCCTCTTATAGCCCTTATTGACATTCTTGACCTCGGAAAAATCAGTTTAGCACAATGCCCGTTCTAAACCCACTTGTTTGTAATGGGGTGTTCTCTTGGCCTGTGGTAATTCTGGTTGTAGTGACTTGCATACCTGAGCGGCAGCAAATACAGATGAACTGGACAGTCAGTTATCCCAGCCGCCGCTGCCACAGAGCACTGTTTATTCAGGGTTTATTAATATTATCGTCACTCATTAGTATCATACTTTCAAATTGCATCAAATTTGAGAGTTCCTTGGGCCCTTACCAATACACATGACCAGTGTGAAGCCGATAAGATTCTTAAGAAATGTGCGACAAAGACAGAAAAATATATGATTTAGTATTACATCGATTATTATATGTAGATAATCTCAAGTCAAGGTCTACTTACTTTCCTGTGACTATATGATGTTGAAAAAGCTGCAGAACAACTGAATAATGGACCATACTTTGAGATTCCTTTGTTAACTGTTGTTTTCAGGAGCTTCAAATGTCAGGTGTTCAATGTAGGGTTCCGTCATTTGTCTCATTCGCTTAAATGCAAAACAACAGAATAGAAAAGTAGCCACTGTATGTGTGGCCGAGGCCCATCCTGTCAGCCCACACATGCTGTTGTCTAAATGTGAAACTTTCAAACACACCCAGCAACAATTGCGCCAGGTTTAGCTGTAACTCAAATCCCTCCGGTTAGAGAAAAACACCCCTCCTACTCTCGTCATTCACAGCAGATGAGGCATCATCACAAAACCTCCACTCTCAGTCAAAAAGGGATCTTCCCTTAATCCCTAATCGTCAAAAATGCAATTGATCGCTTTTTTCTCCCCCTTCCTCGCTTTCCTTTTCCATCCATACTGCAATGGCTGAGGGCTGTCGGGAGCTGGAGGGTGTGGGGGTTGGGGGCCGGCTGCTGACTTGTTGCCAACAAACTTGCACATCAAACCCACATCATCAAAGTGAGCCATCTGTCCTGTGTGGCCCGCTCGCCTCTGCCACCCAGCTGATGATGTACAGTGATAACATTAAACAACAGCGCTGCACTGGTGAAAACTAACACAAGAAAAAGTGACCCGTGGAGGATGGTGTTGTTAAATTGACACGATGCAGTTTGTGCTTAAATGTGTTTGCTTCCACTCTCAATGGCGATTGTCACGGTCTGAAAATCTCTGCTGCCTGCTTGTTTAACCTTATGACTGTTTATTCAGTCATTTCTGTAGACACGCACTTCTCAAATCATTTCGCCAATACCCTGCAAAGCAAAATTTCAGAGCCGCTTGTGAAGGATTGGATTTAACAGTCGCTATCGCCTACTTTGCAAATGCAAGACAAAACAACGATTTTTTCCACTCTGATGAAGAAGAAATGTCAGGCGGCCCGTGGAGAATCGCTAAATAAGGCCTAGCACATGTCTGAATAAATATTCAATTATGCTCCGTATTTGTTTTTTATCACGTTGCCATAAAGATAATGAAAGAAACCTGAAGAGGACGCTGATGGAGGTTGTGCTTGAGTTTCAGTCAATAAATAAAAGTCATGTCCTCTTCTCAGAAATGAGCTTGTTGACACAGCCACATTCGACTGTACTGCACTTGTCAGATAAGAGGTTCAAATACTTGTGGGTATAGTGAAGCGCACGAGCAAATCAGCATTCTACAGTATATAAAGAAAATAAAGTAGTAATACCTCAGTTAGATAAATGTTTCTTTTCCAAAGTGTATGATTGAGTTTGATGGAATCAAGACATTCTTAAATCAATTGGATGATTTAATTTAATAATATACAAACATGCATTATAATGGCTGAACTACAGCCAGGTTCATAACTTTTTTAATTTCCCTGGAAACATTTCTGTTGACGTTTTCACAATCTGCAACGAGTTTCTTTATTTGCATTTTTCTGCAGCGTCAGATTGATGAAGTAGATTTCTTAATTTGTTTGTTGCAGTGCGTTGAGCTCTCTCCTCCACTGTATAAAAGTGATGGGGGGTTGACGCACAGCAAAGGGCTGCAAATTGGAGTTGAACCTAGTTTGTGATGCTACCATGTGCTACTATATGGGTTTCGCCCCGAATTCCCTGTAGTCTGTAAACCTCCCACACTACAGGATATCAACTGCAATCGGCAACGTCCCGTGATTTGCTGGTGGTGTGAATAAGACATAATTCCATAGAAATGTGCATTCACAAAAAAAGGGTTATGCAACTCACACAGGCTCATAAGACTCAAATGCACAGAGATGCAATTAGTGTTAGGTCATGCAGAGCCGTGAGATAAATCATTGCGCCGTTTTAATGAATTCCACAAACAACCAGTGAGCAGTCACTTAATTTGGTTAATACAGTTCTGGACTTTTAAATTTGTTTTTTTGCGACCATGCAACCAATTTTTGACACTCTCATTTTAGTTTTCTTCTCCTCTGAAGCAGCGGAACATTGCTGACACCTGGTGACACTGGAAATATAATGGTGTCTTCACGGTTTATAATGTGGCAGGGTTTTATCTATTACAGTTCACAGGAGGGAAACTGTCTCAGGGTTGCAAGATGGGGAGGAAGCTTTGTTGATGCATGCACCTGTCGTGAGGATATCTTGATATTGAGGGAAAATGCTGCAGCCTTCATGCAGCACATATAAAAGAGATAAAATAAGATTCATAGAGAATTTGAAGAGATGGAGACATGAAGAACGTACAGTGCGCAAAGCAATCAAAATCTGAAGAAGAGCCGGTAATTGTGTTGATGTACTTAGATGACTTCATAGAAATAGTTTGCCCTTGTTTACTGATATCGGATGGTGCAAACATGAACACATGCTTCACCACAAAGGAGGCTTTTATTCATCCGCAGTGAAGGAGTGATGAACAGTAGCTTTTAGCGGTTTCCAAAGCATCTAATGAAGAAGGGAAAAAGAGCATAGGAGCAGCCAATCAGATCAGTTGTGTGGGTAAAAGAATGCCAGAGGACGAGCCCTTTAACCCTTCATCATGCATCATTGATTTTGTCACTCACTCACTCAGGTGTTGTTTGTTCTTCCAGCACACAGGTAGGAAGCTGGAGGGCAGGTTAAAGTTACCACCTGTATGAGACTGTCAAAGAAGTAAAGTAAAGTAAAGTTGAGACTTTAATAAGGAGCTGGGTCAGTGTTCATTCGAAATTGACACAGACGCAACCATAGCTTGTTTCGTTCCTTATGCGGGTAAAGTATTTAGAAGCATCCTAAAGTATACATATCCCATAATGATGAAATATTTTCGCGGGACAGAACATGTAAGTAATGATGTATGTTGCATGTGTGCATACAAGTCAATGCAAAATCTCAATAACACTCGTGTCTACCTGCACAGAAGTTGAGATACAAGCATACATTGCGATGTCACACATATAATAGTAGAAGCTAAAACGCATCCAAGGTCATCACGTCTTCTTCTCTGAGTGCTCTCCAGCAAACTGAGGATTTTGTTCCCTGAGCAGCAGTTTCTCATTTTCACATCAGAAAGAGGAGATGACCAGCAGATTGCAAGTCATTTATCAGTTTTGGATTTCCTTGAGTAATAGCACTCTGATGGAGACGTTCTTTGCAAAATTCTCCCCCTTTATTTTATTATTAGAGAGTTATTGTTTTCTGTTTACACCATCAGAAGTACTTTTCATTATCCGAGCGCACTGCTCATGACCAAGTTTGTGGTTTTGTCTCTGGAGGGAATTGAGACACTCTACACTGTGCCGAGTGCAGAAACAGAAGCTGCTGTTGAAACGTTTCATTAGCCCTTGGTAAGGCTAAGTATCTATAATCTTTACATATCCCTGTTCCAATGGGGGAGTGGTGGAGAGCATTTGGTCTCTCATCAATGTTTCATAGTAACTCCTGGGGGTCAGTGCTGCAGTCCCCTATTCAGTCCATTAGCGAGCAGTGTGGTTGACTTAGCTGAGCACTCCGCTTCTGCCGTTTCCATAGTCACGCAAAGGGTTAAAGCGATGGTGTGATGGTTACAGAGCAGGTCGGGGAGTTTGTTTAAGTCAAGCGGCTTGTGTTACGTTAACGTTATACTGTGCTTGACACCTTGTCCCTGAAAATGAACTACAGCAGAGTAAGCTATAACCCTGGATATGAAAGGCAACACAGACAATGATAACTGATGATTTTTATTTTATTTGATATCAGAGCACTCTACAGAAATATAGTAAATACACTAAAAAGTGAAAACTATGTGGACACCTGAGCCTTCGATATTTAATTTATGTTTCTTAAGACATTGCACATTGATTAACATGTATATTTAAGTCCAGCGGTTAAATGTGCCTGATTTAGCCATGCAGGCAAGCTTTCACCTGCAGGCTGATGGTGGAAAACATACAAATAACATGTAGAGAAGTTAATGAAAAACACAGAAGTACATACATGGACACAGCATGAATAATAAATAATAAAATAATCCATGGCATTACAGAAGTGCCTGTAAAGTGCGAAACACAAAAAAAACGAAAAAAACAGCTAATAACAATACAAGCACGGTCTGTTCCTTAAAGACCCGACCTACAAGAAAGACTTAATGGACTAAGAAACATGGAATGAAATTATGAAGTGGGTGTAATACACTTCACTTCCCTCAATAATGACTCACTAACCCAGAGGCAAATACATTATTCCTCTATGCATAATCACCATTTAAGAGAATGACTTGCATTTCCTCTTTTGCAGTTCTCCTGGCAGCTACTGACGCATCTCAGACTTTCAGACACCTGACACTCAGAAAACGTGTATCTCTATCACTCTGGGTTGTTCTGTTTAGTATAATCCTTTTACGATGTTAAATGATTTTAAATATTCATTAAAAGGAGAAAAAAAAGACTCTCCCGGAGTGAATTAAAAAAAACGTCCAAGGCCGTAGAGCAGTGAACCGTAAAAACGAAACATTTCGTCTTGCTGCTGAACCTTTTCTCCATGCAGAGAACACAACATGCCGCTCCTCCTTTTATTTGGTTTCCACCCTCATTATTTTTTTTTCTTCTGTCTTTTAATTGCTGTTTGACAAGGCTCGCTCTCTTTCTTTCATCTCAGCAGCGTTCCCCTATCTTTTCCAAACCTCCTCATTTCCAGCTCCCCTCTCCGTCTTTATTTCTCCCGGCCCTTGCAGACCCGCGCATCTTTAACAAGCCAATAAGGGACAACTCGACAAATGTTCCATCATATTAGCATGGGGGGGGGGGGGAGCTAGAACTAGCAAGCTCAGTATAAGCCTGCATGTCATTGCTTAAATTGAATTTGCTCAGCACAGGCGCTAATGGCTTGCTCCATGCCACATTTTGTCCCAGGCAAAAGTGGGGAACTGAGCCACGATTTAAGATGCCATAATAGATTGTAAGACTGAGTGACAGTGATCAGATGGGAAATATCAACCATTTAGATAGATGCTATTTAGATAGCATGCAGAATAGTCCAAAGTTATAGTGCAGATGTGAAGTTGTGAATGACCAAATATTTAGAGAGGCTATGATCGTACAAAAATCTGAACATAAAGCTCATTATCTGTGACTGTACTTCTATAGATTGTTTACCTCTTGAAAACAGTGTCGGCAGTGAGTTATATCCAGTGTTGTTTACTAGTGATACCAGTCTCTGGGGTAGTGCGCATGCAGAAATTGTTTGGTTGACGAAAAATGTGTCAAAATGTGAAATGCAATTCCTGCAGCCCTTTTAACATCCTTTATTTCCAGTGTTGCTGCCTCTTTGACTACGGCTGTTTCTGTCTCTTCCTAAATCTGTCTCTGTCTGCGCTCCTCGCTGCAGTTATCCCTGTGGGTGGGCAAATTGCTGCGATATTGTCTCTCTCATCTGCTGCCTTCTCACTAGACAATGAACACATGTAGCTCCCTCACACTATGACTCCATCCAATCCACATCTCATGCAACTCTACCTGTAAGGAAATTATTTTCCGAAGACAAGCTATTCCCAACCGCAGGACTATGTACTGATTTCTGGTCAAAGAATATTTGCCACACAGCCATGAGTAAATTTTTTGTTGAGCGAAATAAAAAAATTGATAATATGATTAATAATTTTTTTCAAGGACATAATACATGATATACAGTAGTATGCAGAATGTGTCAAAAGGTCAAGCTGTCAAATAGTATCTGTTTTATGTATGTCTATCTATAAGCCATAAACATACTGAAATTTGGAGCGTTTAGACTTTACTTGATAGTATAGATTAGGCCTGGACAGTGGAAAGAAAGAAGGTAGTGACTCAGTGAAAGGTTGCAAGAAAGAAACAACCCTGCAGCTGCTGCAGAGGACGGGGTATCACTTTTAAAGTTGTGTATTTCAGCAAGTAGTTGCCTATAAACATCCTGAACATGCGGTGTAATGCTAGTCCTCCTTCGGAATCACATTTGTGGCAATTTGACGATTGTAATTCCGAGAAAGATCTGGCGCTTTAGCTGTTTGATGTCCCACCACTTTCACAAGTTAGTGAAAAAAACCTTGTCAAGTGTTTGTTTGTACAGTTTGTAGAGCTTGTTCTCTGCTGTTGCTGTGAATGATGCTTTGCGGGATGAATGTGACACAAAGCCTCTAAGCTGTCGGCTAACAACTTCACCACTGGATGTCACTCAATTCTACACACTGTACCTTTAATAAATGCCATAAATGCCATTTTGTAGTTCTCTGCATTTGTCTGTGATACATAATTAGAGGTAAAGGATGATTCAGCAAAACAGATAATTTCTTGTTTCCATGCATACCCAGCTACTCAAACCTGAGGCTATGACCTCTATTAATAAAAACATTGGGTTGAGGCGAATGCCACATATTCATGACATTACAGCACATTAGTGCTTTATCCCCTCCCATCCACCGCCTTCCTGTCTCCGCTTTAAATACTTTAAACTCCCCTTTGTATTTGGACAGTGTATTTGTAGGATATGGATTTTTAAAGACAGAGGTGGAATGAATCTGTTTTGTAAAACAGGTGCATCAATCTTTGATGCAAAAGCTTTTTAGTAGTAACTCCAGTTCTGTCTGTGCAATGCTTATTCTTCCGTGAGAGGTCCCAGTGCCGCAGCCACTCAGATCGCATGGAAGACAGCTAGTAGTTTACCAAAGTTGTTTTAACGTCATTGTAGACGAATGTAGATTAATTAAAGGTTCACTCTCTAAACCAGACTCTTCTGTGTGTTTTGTCAGCAATGATTTTTTTAAATGGCAAAAGTATGTGTACTTAGAAGAAAGCGGCGAGGAAGAAGGAGCAAAAAGGAAACTTCCAGTGTGTCCCAGGTTAATTAAAAGACCGCCTTGCCTCAACATGTGGCTGTGAAGTTGTCAAATTCAATGAGGAAAGAGAAGTCAAAGAATTGCCCAAGGGAGAATTCCAGCGGAGCGAGTGAGATGAGATATAACATCTCACTGGTGCTTTGGCTGGTGTGCGTGCAGGAGGAAGATAAGTTGTGTGATAGAGACAGAGAGAGATCTTGTCAAAAAAGAAAAGTTCAGCCGTGCAGTAGTTACACTCACTGAGTGGGAGTTCGGAAGCAAAGACCTGATTGATGAATTCACTCTCGTTGGAACCGTATCGAATATATATTTCTTTTAAACCTCGACTGTATCATTAGTGCTCTGAAATTTCTGAAGGGTTTTTTGAGGTTAGGATGGAGCAAAAAAAAGCATCACCCTATATTTGGAATGATCTCAGTGAATTCTTGTGTTTGCACTGGTAAGCTGAAACCCCAACTTTAACGCACCCAATTATTTAAAGTGAGTTTTTTTTTTTCTATTAACCGCAATAACTGAACTTCTGACAAATCTGAAAAACAGCCCAGCTTATCTGCCGTATAGTTGTCATTGTGTTTATGTTGGTATGTTGGTTAGGACTTGGAAGTACTTGACAGATTAAATTGTAAAGAACACAGTCTTCAGTTTGGTCAGAGTAGTTGTGCATTTTGTTTTACAGCAGAAATAGTGGAGCATGTTATTACACCCCATAATTGCATATAAGGTATAGTTGTCATGACTTTATTTTTTTTATTGTATTATTTTATCTTTTATTATTATTAGTATTATTACTTTATATTGTTTTGGTATCATATATAAAATACTGTCACTTCAGACCACAGCTTGTCCAAGCCAACCAAACATGGACATGTACCATGGACTCATGCAGACATGCGCATGCACAAACGCACACACACACACACACATCCTATTTCATCTCTAACAGACTCTTGGCAGACCTCTCGGTGGAAATCACGTTGTACATCTCGGTGGTCAACTTTATAAATGTTCTGGCATATGTTTTGTTGGACATCTTGTTGGACATCTTGTTGGACATCTTGTTGGACATCTTGTTGGAGGTCTTGGTGAACCTCCGCCAAAAATGCTGCTGCAGGGCTGAGGACTTCAGAGTGCCCTGTCAGGTTCACTCAGATTTGTGACAGAGATCATTGAGTATCTCTTTCTCTCAGACACTTAGGAATTTGCTATACAAATACTGCCATGGAAATTTGTAATTTGTAATGCATATGTTTTTATTTTTCTTCTTTGCAAAACACCTGTGTGAAGCAGTGAGAGCCTTTCTGAAGAAACATGTTGAGCATAGATTTTCATTTTTTAAAACGATATGATAGGAAACAGCACAGTAACAAACAATATGATGTGATACTATGCAAATATCATATGAAAAAAAAGAAACTAAAAAGACAATAACACTTGAAAATGCTATTTATCTCAGTTGTCCCGCTGGTCATCTCGGCAGATGTCTCAGTAGATATCTTGGCGGATCTTTTGGTGGAAATCACGTTTGACATCTCGTTGGTCAACTCGATAGATGTTTTGGCATATGTTTTGTTTGACATCTTGTTGGACATCTTGTTGGAGGTCTTGGTCTTGGTGTACTTGTCCCTCTCTATCTCACCACATCCGGATCTCTAACCACTTGCTTTCCCCTCCTCCTGTTTCTGTTTCTCGTTCACTGTCATTTCTCTTTTTCTCAGCGGCCACTCTCTCAGCTAACAGGTAGGCCCAGAGGTGTTAACAGGTTTGATACAGATGTGATGACATGCCGTGGCCCGAGGCGCAAAGCAGATAATTGATTACCCTCCCACTTTTTCTTCTTCCTCCCGTGTATCCCTCCATCATTTTAGTTATTCCCTCTTTCTTCTCATCTCTCTCTCTGTTCATGTCTCTTTGTTTTTGTCACTCTCCCCTGGGAAGTGCCAGCCACTGCTCATTATACCAGTGTTACACTAATTGAGGGCAGAGGATGTGCAGATTGGGCTTTGATTGCTGCCTTCCCCTTTGCATTTGTATCACCCTCCCCTCCTGTCCCTTGACACTCACTTCCTTTTTCACACGCACATGCACTCACTCCAAACAGCCAGGCTCTGTTTCCCCTTCTGTCAACATCAAACACACCGTCATCTCGGTGGATGTCTCAGCAGACATCTTGGCGGACCTCGGTGGAAATCACATTGGAGGTCTCGTTGGTCTATTCGATAGATGTTTTGGGATATCTTTTGTTGGACATCTTGTTGGAGGTCTTGGTGGACTTCTGCCAAAAAGGCTGCTGCAAGGCTGAGGACTTCCGAGTACCCTGTTTGAATTTGATCCATAATCTACAGGTTTTGCACTGGTGCCACTGCTGCTGCCCTTACCCCAGCTCACCAATTTTGCTTTACCTCCTGGACCAAGCCAAAGCATGTTTAAGTCGATAGCAAAAGTCTTTCTGATTTTGGAAAGGCGAACATTGTCAGTGGATTTGTCTTTGGATATGGGCAAAGTTGTCCAGCCCTCTCCCAGGGTAGGAGGAAAATGATTCTGGGTGTGAGGGTCTCTGGCCTCCACAGGGTCTTGTCCGTCCTTGCTGCCTCCTTGCTGGGGCTCCCAGTTGAAAGAGCTTTCTCGAACAAAGCCAGGCCTGCCAATATTGTCAAAGCAGGGTGGCTCAGGGCCTGCACCACCTTGTGAGGGCACCCACTTCTTCTCTTTGAAATCACAAAAATTGTCCTCAAACTTGTCCTCAAACCTGTCTTCAAACTTGTCCTCAAACTTGTCCTCAAACCTGTCCTCAAGCTCTTCCTCGAACTCATACTCATCCTCAAACCTTTCCTCAATCTCCTCCTCATCCAACCAAGCTTTGCTGTTCTGCCTCTCTCTCGTAGACATCTCTGCCAATTGTGTTGTCTTCAAACAAGGTTTCAACTAATTAATAGTCCTCTTCGAATGTAGCTTGAGTAAAACTTTGCTTTTCACACACCACCTGCAACACGTGTATATGCTGTATGTCGATGCTGTATGTCGATGCTATATGTCAGCAAAATTTCTTTAATTAAAACTTTTTTATTTATTATTATTGTAAGTCACTTTTGATCAAAGCACCAGCTTAGCTATGATCCTTTGAAGGCCTTTTATAGGTCCACACATGTCTGTTTTTTGTTGGCCAGAAATAAGAGCTATGTATCGGTGTTATTAGATATTGGAATATTTAATATTTGCCATGAATAAAATTTTTAATTTTTAACCTTTGCTTAAAGGTTCAGTGTGAATTTAGACATCTAGTGGTGAAGTTGCATGTTGCAGCTGAATACCCCTCACCTCCCCCTTTCCTTCCAAACATGAAAGAGAACCTGTGGTAGCCTTCAGCTGAGTTTAGATGAAACACACTTGTGAAAACATCACTACAATTATTTTATATTCAATTACTGCCAATAGATCCCTCTCACCTAAATCTTACACATTGGACCATTAAAACATATTTTTACGCATTCCACAAATCTGAATATGTCTCTGAGCTCCCCTTTTTAGTAGAAAGGAATTGAAAATTCACTTCTCATCTTCCTACAACTGGCAGTGTCATCCTCATCTCCTGCTTTTTGTCTCCGTGTCACTCTCTCTCTCACCACATCTGGATCACTAACCACTTGTTTTCCCCTTCTCCTGTTTTCTTTTTCTTGTTTACTGTCATTATCAAACAGCCAGGTTCTGTCTCCCCTTCTGTCAACATCAAACACACTGCAAGAGTGGGCACTGACACACTTACGTGGGTTTTGGTGTCAACGCACTCCTGATTACTGCTCTATTAGTTAGCAATTTCATTATCTCACCCCCACAATGGCTGAATCTGCTGCTTTTCCCTCTCACTACCCTGATCCTATTTGTTTTTGGTGGCCATTTTGAGGTCACATGGACTTTGTATCTGATACGTTTATAATGACTCTGAATGAGCCATTATTTATTCCTGGCCACTCAGCTGTGTATCGAGGGTGACAGGCTTGCTGACTAGGTCTCTCTCTAAAACAAAGTCAAATTTTTTATTACTGGGGATAACAAAAAAAAAAGATGGCTGATTCATATAAAGTATTTGTGGAAGTGAAGAATGAGTGTTTGCACCTGGTGAATAAGAAATGGATTGTCTGGGTCTTGAACTGTGCACTGACAGTTTCTGTCTCAGATTTGTGATCAGTGAGTATCTCTTTCTCTCAGACACTAATACTGCAATGGAAATTTGTAATGTATGTATATGTTTTTATATTTCATCTTTGAAAAACAGTTGTGTGTAGCAGTGAGAGCCTTTCTGAAGAAACATGTTGAGCATAGATTTTCAATTTTTAAAATTATATGATACAAAACAGCACAGTTACATACAATATGATGCGATACTATGCAAATATCATTGATTCGGTACTGAGTAGAATCTTATTTTAACTTCTTTAAATCTAAAACCATGCACTAACTTTTTAGCTTTTTAAAGGTTTAGTGTGTAAGGTTTAGATGAAAGGGATCTCTTGGCAGAAATATAAATATAAAATAATCCTATTGATGGTGGTGTAATCATCAAAATTGTAAGAATTTCTGTTTTCTATACACGCAAATGAGCCCTTTATATTTAAATATTAACATGGGGAGCGGGTCTAACTATAAGCTTTATCATAAGGGAAGGTTTTAAGCCAGTAGGCTTAAACGTAGAGAGAGTGTCTGCCTCCAGAACTGAAACTGGGAGATGATTCCACAGGAGAGGAGCCTGATAGCTGAAATCTCTGGCTCCTGCTCTACTTTTCGATACTTTAGGGACAACAAGTAAGTCTGAATTCTGGAAGCGCAGTGCTCTAGTAGGGTGATATGGTACTATGAGATCTTTAAGGTATGATGGTGTCATATTATTAAGGGCCTTGTAGGTTAGGAGGAGAATTTTAAATTCTATTCTCGATTTAACTTGAAGCCAGTGTAGTGAAGGTAACACAGGAGATATGTGGTCTCTTTTCCTAGTTCTTGTCAGGAGATGTGCTGCAGCATTTTGGACAAACTGCAGGGTCTTTCACGACGTATTGCTCGAGCCTGATAATAAGGAATTACAATAATCAAGTCTGGATATGTCAAAGACATGGACTCGTTTTCCTGCGGATTTTTGAGACAGGACATTTTTTAATAAGAGTTTAATAAGAGAAAATTACGGGTCACCCAGGTTTTTATGTCCTTGAGAAATGCTTGAAGTTTAGTTAATTGATTAAACTGTTCTGGTTCTATTGATCAGTATAACTGGGTGTCATCCGCATAGCAGTGGAAATTTACAGAATGTGTCCCGATAATGTTTCCTAGTGGAAGCATATATAATGAGAATAAAATTGGGCCGAGCACAGAACCCTGTGAAACACCGTGGTTAACTTTGGTGCGCATAAATGGCTCATCATTAATTGCACAAATTGGAATCAATCTGAAAAATAGGATTTAAACCAGTTTAGGGTGATTCCTTTAATGCCAATGCTCTAATCTCTGTTATAAAATTTGATGATCAATAGTCAAATGCTGCACTAAGATCTAACAGGACAAGGACAGACACAAACCCTTGATCTGACGCTATGAGAAGGTCATTAGTGACTTTTGCCAAGGCTGTCTCTGTGCTATGATGAGCTCTAAACCCTGACTGAAAGTCTTCATATGCATTACTTTCCTGGAGAAACTCACACAGCTGACTGGCTACAACCTCTCTAGTATTTAAGAAAGGAAGGGGAGGTTGGATATTGGTCTGTAGTTGCCTAAAACATCTGGGTCCATGGTGGGTTTTTTGAGAAGGGGTTTGATTACAGCCAGCTTAAAGAACTGTGGTACATTTCCTGATGATAATGATAGATTGATTATATTCAGTAAAGTAATATTGATTAGGGGCAGAATTTCATCAAGTCATTTTGTAGGAATGGGATCTAAGATACAAGTTGTGGGTTTAGAAGATGAGATTGTTGTGGTCAGCTGATCAAGGCTGATCAGAGAGAAGCCATCTAAGTAGTTAGTAGAATTCTCATCTGTTTCTGAGATTTCTGTGCTTGATGGTGTATTAGTGTTAACTGAGGGCAGGAGATTGTACATTTTATTTCTAATAGTTAGAATTTTATTATTAAATGAGGTCATAAAGATTTTGCTATTCAGGGAAGGAGGGATACTCGGTTGTATGGAGGTTTGACTCTCTGTCAGCCTGGCTACAGTGCTTAAGAGGAACCTGGGGTTATTTTTATTTTCCTCTATTAATGTGGAGCAGCTCTTGCTTTGTTGAGGGCCTTATAAACTCTAATACTGTCTTTCCAGGCTAGATGATTTTCAACACAGTTGTTGGAGTGCCTCTTCCTCTCTAGTTTTCTTGATGCTTGTTTTAATTCATATGTGTTGGAATTATGCTTCTTTTTTTAGATGCGCTATGGAGTCTAATGTCTAATGAGTTCACAGAGCTATCAGCAAGATGGTCGATCTCAGTAGAGCTAGGGTTTTTAAAGAATTTGTTGGTCAGGTCACGGGATAATATGGGGTTAAATGTAAATAGAATAATTTCCTTAAATTAAATTTAGCTACAGCACTATCAGGTTGACTTCTAGAAAAGGAGTTTTTCATTAATGGCATGTAGTTTACATTGAAAAATCAAAGGTTATTAAATTATGGTCTGATAGAATTGGATTATGTGGAGGTATATTAGATGTTCAATTTTGACACATGATATAACAAGGTCAAGTGTGTGGTTACAACAATGAGTAGGTTGGTGTACACACTGACTGAAACCAATTGAGTCTAAAATTGAAATGAATGCAACACTAAGGCGATCATTATTATTGTCTACCTGAATATTAAAGTCACAGATAATAATAACTTTATCTGTTTTTAGGACTAGGCTGGATACATTTCCATTACAAATTCAGAAAAGGCACCTGGAGCATGGTAAACTACAGCAAATCAAAACCAATAGGTTGGCTGTTGGTGTGGAAGACTAAGAACAAGACTTAAAATGAGTTTTAGCTTAGTTTGGCAACTTCACCTCCTCGGCCAGAGTCTCTGGGAATGTGTGTATTTATATGACTGCGAGGAGTAGATTCATTTAGGCTGACATTTTCATTAGGATGCAGCCAGGACTCAGTGAGGGACAATAAATCAATATTGTGATCAGAGACTATTTACTAAAATAGACTTTGATGATGGTGATCTTATGTTTAAGAGTCCACATTTAATTGACTTTCTTTGTTGTGTTGTTGCAGAGGTTGTGTTAATTTATATTAGTTTTTTGTGTGGAATTCTCTCTCTGTTGGTGTTTTAATTTAAACACAGAGACCGCCATGTTTTTTACAGTAGTACAAACTGGAAAAACACCTTTTAGTTTTTATGTCAGCTTAAGGCTACCATAGGTTTTCTTTCATGTTTCGAAGGGGAGAGTTAGGTGAGAACTAGATATCACTCAATTCTACACACTGAACCTTGAACTTTCCAGCACAGTGATATACAGTATATATATATATATATATATATATATTTTTTTTTTTTTTAATTTAGTACCTCTCGGGTAACGTTTCAGGTAGAGGCCCTTCTTCAGAAGAAGGTAATGAAAAAGATCATGGGAGACTTAATCGGTGTGCAGACATTTCCTGTCTTTTCGTATACTTTCTAAAACTGTATACATCCCAGCGTAACTTCTAAGATAATGCTGAAAAAAAGAGTTGCGCTCATGTCGGCTTATTCATTCACACACGTGCGCCTCCCCGCACCCATCTGCAGGACAGTGCTTTGACACGTTGACTGACACGCACAGGTTGCACTGTCATCTGCTTTATTCATTTATTTTCTTGTGACTCCCCTTCCCCTAGAGCTGTTTTCAAAATAACACTGTGGTGACAGAAAATACAGTAGCTCCACAGTTTCAGAGGGAGGCAGAGAAAAAGCACACCCAGAGGTATTGTTCTCTTATGTCATCAGCACATTCTTAATCTGCACGAGCATGCACGAGCACACACACTCATACCTGACTCTTTTAATGGTTTATGGGGAAACTTAACCTATTCCTGCCCAGAGTCCCAACACCTACATCAAGCTGCTGTGGAGGTGAGGAAAATGAGGAATTATGCAGAGTAACTGAACAAAAGCATGCAGGGGGTTGGAAAAATACAACACAATGGAGAACCGCTGAAATCAGTTCTCAAAAGGGCACAGTGATTAACCTTACATTATTAAACCTAAACAATACCATCGGAAACTTCACGGCAAATTGACATTTTCCTTATTTCTGCTAAATAACAAACTGCAGAGACTCAGTAAAACCTTCAGGTGTTGTGAATTATGTAAAGTACTTCAAATACATTCAGTGTTTTGACACAAAGTCAAAGAGCTAATGAATGGAATAAGAAATAGTACTTCAATGGCCACAGCTGAATGGGCGAACGATGAGGACACAGATTTATTTTTGGCCTTTTCGGGCTCAAGTGTCATTTTGGTGGCTTCTCCCATTCAAACACAGCAAAGAGTAAATCAGGCATTAAATATATTTTACATATTTCATTCAAACACAAAGAGATCCTCGGGTGTGTCGACGGTTCATGTCAGTGTTGAGCTTTTGTGTGATTTGTTATGCATTTCTTGAAATGACTTGATTGTATAGAGTACATCTGGTCCACAAGGGAGAGATAAGCCAAGATTCAGCTGCTTTCTTAACCACATGTTTTTGTTCAGTATTTTGGTTTATTACCAAATAGCTGCAAAGTGGCAAACATACTTTTCCATCAGCTTTATCTGCACTTTATATTTCGGGATAATTAGCAAATCCTAAACTAAAAACATTGCAAACATAAACTGCATGGTTGTAGACTCTTCAATAATTCTCTTTTTATCCACTGGTGCTCGCTGAACTGCTTTTCATCAGTTTTTTCATAATTCAGTGAAGCAAGACTCAGTGCGCAGAACCTGGAACTGGAGAATCAGTTGTTGACGCTGTGAACACGCTACTGTCTCTGCTGCGGTTCTCGATCTATGATTTCCACATACAGAGAGACAGAGAGATTCCTGGAATACCAGATGAATGTCATAAAGAAGTGTTCTGCAATCAGTTCATATTCAAACTCCCAGTTATCAAAATTCTGCTCCAGATGTCACAGTGCAGGCCTTGCACCAATAAGATCCTCATTTTCCCCTTCTCAGCCTGTATTGATCTCTGCATCGAGAACCTCTTTTATGAAGAGTGAATTAGAAAAGCGACCATGGCTTCGATCTGCGCCTCCCTTTCCACACACATGGACCTTGCCACATGTCGCTCTTCACATAAAGAGGAACCTTGTGGAGTAGAGATAGTGGCACAGGCAACCATGGAGTGCCAGCGATAATGGCCATCTCCTGGCAGCCCAAAGAGCCGTGACGGGCCGTCATTCCCTGCCACCCGCTCCCTGCCACTGATAAGGAACGTGGCAGGTGGGGGAGACTTTCTTCCACAACATTCTCACTTGTTCCCCGTGCTGGTCAGAAGGTGAACGAGCTGCGAACTCCCTCTCTGTGCACTGTTGATTCCTGGAATATGTGTGCTCCTCCTGAGGGTTGAGATTTGTGGTGGAGGAAACAGGAAGTAAGTGGTTGGATACAGTTTCTTTGTTCATCTGAATTAGCACGGTGATCAGCGAATGTGCACAAACTTTTCTATCAGACAACCTGACATAATACATTTCTGACCCCAAACGTCAGCATCAGCTAAAATTAGTTAAACTGCATTTAATCTGTAATTAATCAGTCATTTATCAGTCGCCTGCTCCATGCCGCACCATATTTTCACTCCTGTCCAAATTACCTACCGAGCTGAATTAGTAAATTAGCCTGGAAAATGAGCATGGATAAATTACCCATTATTATTGTGAATTACAGCGATGACAATTCTGGTCTCCTCTCGCCTGCTGCCTGTGTCAGATCTGCACTGGGTGTTGCAGCTGAAAGACGCAGTGTCTGCACCACGGCTTAAATTCAGCTCTGAAAACAGACCGGGAGCCTATTTAGTATGATTATCAGGGAGAGCCAGACTCGGCTAACAGAAATCTCTCAGAGAGAAGATGTGTGTTTCAGAAGCTGCTCATTGATCCTCGCTGCAGTGGAATCACTAAGGTGCTCGTAACTTGCAGAAGAGTTTTACCGACTCACCACAGTTGTTTTATTAGCTTTGTTTAATGACGATGAAATGTGTAAACAGCGTTATATTATACTTTTCTTATTTCCTATCCTGTTAATTATCTTGCTGCTCTCAGATCTGTCTTGGATATCCTTTCTTGTGATTGTGAACCACTGCATTATGGGAGCATTAGTAAAATATCTTCTATCATTGTGATTCCTTAAGCCATCTTGGGAGGCTAAACCCAGGAGGAAACATTTTACTTCCATTAGTCTTTGTGTTTTTATGGAGTGTACTTAAAGGATAAGGTTTGTCAACAAATCCCAAAATTTCAGCTTTCTCTGTTTTTGGCTTTTAGCCCAAAGCTCAATGGTTTCTACTGAAAACACAAATCTTGTTTCACTTTTAAATAAGACTAAATGATGCCCTTAGAGAGTTGGGTACTGTAAAAGATTATTCAAACAGGAGTGGTGGTAATAGGGAGCTATTTTCAGCCGTGGATTAATACACAACAGCAGGACAGTGTATGTGGGATTAACTCAAAATAAACCACAGTGCACATGTTCATCGTAATGCAGTAGCATCACTCAAACTGCGATCACTGCAGTAATCATATTACTATTTTGTGGAGATCAACAAATACATATATGTACCTAACACAGGAATAAGTAGATAATCAATAATACTGCAATAAATAAATCTAAAATTAGAAGTGTGACACACAGTACAGATATCTTAGTGGCATATTTGAGTATGCATGCGTGCATGGTTATAATGCTTATGGAGGAAATGCCCATATGTGTGGGGTTCAGTGTTTGATGCAGCCTCCAGACAGAGATGGAGAGGATGAATTCTGGGTCCAAAACAGGAGAGGTTTCATGATGGATGGCACTCCAGCTAATAGTTTGTTGGCACTGGGACAGACGGCAACAGCAGGCCGCGGTCGAGAAGTATCGTGTTGTTGAGGAGGGAGTGCGGCCACCACATGAGCCATGGCTCCATCTAGCACTGTTGGACCGCTCCCCCTACTCTAAATGGTAATGCCTCCCTAGGGCAACACAGCATGGTACTACATATGGAGCTACAGCATGGTCACCAGTGTGTGTGTGTGTGTGGTCTTAGGACGGGGTGAAGAGCAAACCTGGAGAGCAGCTGCGTCCTCAGCATTCAGCTGGTGGACACTTCACCCAGTCGAACTGGGTCTCACGCACTGTTGATCCAATCACCTTGCTCGTCACGCGCCATTGAGCCAATCAGCACGGACATCGCACTCAGTTGAGCTCTGGCCCAAGCCAGACCGTGTTCAGGTTTAGACACTGGGATACTTTTTGGCCCTAAACATGTGAGCAGAGGAAGCAGCTCACAATGATTTCTCTCAAGGAAAACACTGTAAATTACCTCACTGCTTTTACAACGTGTTCATTTACAGCTGTTCATCTCCGCACACACACTCTGAGTCCTCATATTGCTCCATGTCTGTTGACATGCACCATGATCTACGATAATGAGGATTTAATGAGGCCCTGTCAGATATGAATGAACCATTAACATGTTCATGTTGGTAGCATCTGTGGTGCCTTGATGACTGGCACACACAGAGAGAAAATAAATGGTGAATGTGTTGATAAATCTCTGATCTAGTTTTAATATGATTGAGCTCAAACTGCAATTTTCTTGAGCCCAGCCAGAACACGATTGCAATTCTGTCTACTGTTTGTGTCCAAACATAACAGATGTTTTCCCTGATTCCAGGCACTTGTCCGGGGAAAAGACAAGTAGATAACCCAGCTAACATGACCGAACCATATATAATAATGATATAATATCTTTTGTCCTAACCCTAAACCTGACTACCACGAGACAAAAGTAACGGGCAGGGACTCAAATCAACTGCAGGGTTTTAAAACCAGTACAAAAGTTCACAAAACTACAGCAGACAATATAGATATACAAATGTTATTTGGAGTAGTTCTGTGTCTCTTTCAGTCTGGGTGTCTGAGGGGTGGATGCCCGTTGTCTCATTATTTCTTCCATGTTTGTGTTCATGTCCTGTCATAAATGGATTAGGAGTTAGTCACTGACCTTAATCATTAAATATATTTTTATGTTGTTCTTGGTAAATTCTATTCAGTCGGGACATGGTGCAGACCTCAAATTAGCTTAAAAGTTAAATTGGTTTATCCCTCTTGCAGAACAGTGATGTTTGCCTCTTTCAAACCATAACATTTTATTTTTTTCAAACCTTAATCATGGTTTACTGATTTTGTGGAACATTGGCAAATGGTTTTGAATGTAATCAGAGGTTAAGTGGAGTTGTTTAATATCAACGTTCGTTTTTCTTGCATCTAAGTTCTGATATCTAATAGCTTTTATGGCTGCATATTGATACCCTTGCTTTTTTCACATGTTTACCCATCAGATATATGATATTTGTCTGCCCACATATTTTTGTCTATTTAGTGTGCATTGTCCTGAAGAAAAATCATCATGAACTAATCAGCGGAAAATAAATTCCTCACTACAGTGCAACTCATGAGAAAAGTTCAGTCCAACAGAACACTTGGATGCATTTAGCACATTATGTAATAAGAAGCAGTCTCACGGGTTATCCTTTCACTTGTGATCTTCAGAGAGTAGATTCATGGATAGATTCCAAAACTGCACCTTCCATTTGTGTTAAGAAGAATTTCCAGGCACATGAAGATACAATAATACGCTGCATTCTCTCCTTTTATGGTATATAGCTGCCTCTCTCTTTTTCCCCCTCTATAGTCAACTCTAGACTCACACATACACTGAATGATAGTATTTCCCTTTGGATATTGAGAAATATATAAGTCTACTGCTTATGTCTATGAGCTCATCAAGCCCATTCCAAATTTAATTACTCAGAATGGCTTCATTTCTGTCTCTGTGCCACCGTCCATATTAGTTACGTACGTTCGCCCAACTGTGAATCTGAGGAGGACTAGAGGGCCCACTGATGTTAATGACTCACCGAAACCAGAGGTACAACTTGGAGTTAATGGCTCGCGGGCTGCGTCAGCGATTCAAAACAAGGTCACCGTCAGCGTCTGAGGCGAAAAATAAACCCCTTGATCGGGAGCATGTGATTTAAGAGTCAGCGTTGCTTGACAGGGGTTCTGGATGTGCTTCTCTCACTGCCCAGGCTGTAATGAATGGAATGTAGTAGGTGTTCATTTGGTGGCACAGAGGACTAATGCCTCAGTTGCTCTTCCCATGGTGACAGCAAAAAACACTAATTTAACTCATCAATTAGTCCTGTGTCGACCTTTAAAAATTTGTGCAAAAAATTCAAAGTTATAGTGAAATAAGGGAGCCAACTAAAGTATAAAATTGAATTTATTGGTTGAAGAGCAAAATGGAAAGTTGTTGAATAAGAAAACGGCTTCAGTGGTTTATCCCTTTTCTTCTGTTGCGATTCAAAAGTGCACTCCAGGGTTTGCAGCTGCAACAAAAATCAAGCCACTTATTCTTCTCGAAAAATATAGCTTTGACTTTCCCTTCCTGTGTGTGTGTGTGTGTCTGTGTGTGTGTGTGTGTGGCCATTACACAGCTTATTATGCCAGCAGGCCATCTGTTGCCTGCTTAGTACCGGCCGACAGGGAAGGACAGCGACCATGAGGTTGTCCGTCTTTACATTTCACAGAGAGCGGACGTCCACAGCTCACTCTCTGTCCCTGACGCCTGAGCATCACGCTAACCTACATTGATAATAAAAATCTGTCTGCGTGCGTATCTGAAATATATTTACATACACGCCGAGACATTAACAAGACACACTCGGAAAATGCCCTGACCGAGCCAGGTTTGGGCCAGGTGGGGATTTTCAAAGCAGACGGGCGCTCTGTTAGGTCACTGCAGGTGGACGGGGTCCT
This sequence comes from Paralichthys olivaceus, assembly GCF_024713975.1. Taxonomy (NCBI): domain Eukaryota; kingdom Metazoa; phylum Chordata; class Actinopteri; order Pleuronectiformes; family Paralichthyidae; genus Paralichthys; species Paralichthys olivaceus. The sequence continues at coordinate 10,206,877 of NC_091116.1, forward strand.
GGCAGCGGCACAGGCAGACAGGCACGTCAGCATTGACCCTGCACCGCTCTGTAGGCAGATGGTCATACATGGCCATGGGAGGTATTAAAAAGTCTGTTTGTTTTTTTTTCCCACCCTGATTTCTTTACCCTCCTTCAGCACCTACATGTCTGTTATCTCCCCTCATCTTAAGTTAACCTTCTCACGAGTGAGCTCTGACGATTCCAGTCTGCTCCCCAGCGTGCCGTCGAGGCACGTGGCAGACTTTCATACTAAAACATCAATCACTGCCTCCGCTTGCAGCGGCCCCACTGCTTCAGAGAGATTGGTTCTTGTCAGTGTTGCTTTTCATCTTCGACAGAAATAAACTCACATTATTTTCTGTTTCAAATTAAGCCTTTCAGGAAGAAAGTCGTCTTACTAACAAGTTCCCTTTAATTCTCTCCCCGTGTGTGTGCCCTCCTCTACAAAGAAAATGAGAAAATGCATCATTTCAATGTGCTTTAAGGGACGGATCATTTACCCTACACTATTTTAAATTCTCAAAGTATTAGCCTAGTTTGTTTGCAGGCATACGTGACATAGTTTTGTGTCTTCATTCTCTGATGTCGCCGTATTTGAAACGTCTGTTATGCTTGTCCCATGAAAAGACACTTGCCATCGGCGCAATGCATTTGTTCTGTTATCCAAAAGATAAGAAACTGATTTCTGTGTCTTGTAGCGCAATGGATAAAAGCAAAGCTCTGTCATAATTGGACTTAAAATGTTTGCAATATTATTAATAGGTTTATTTGTCTTTTAATAAAATATATCAGAAATTAGAAATCAGTTCGGGGGGGGGGGTTCTGGTGATGGTGGTGATCATTTACTTCTTTCTTTGATTGTAAGAGCTGAGATAGAGAGGAACTTATTTTCTTTATTATTATTTTGTCATAAAATTACACACAGATAATGTTAATATGTTGAGCTGTGGATTGCTGGAGGTTTTGGGCTACAACTTCCTTATTTCATACCAGATATTCACTCTGAAATAAAAATTAGGCGGACATGAAATCTTTCATTTACTTAGGCTTCCATCTTTACTTGCTCTGACCCACTGACATATTTATGCTTACACCTCTGCACAAATCATGTGCCTGAGAAAATTGTACTAACTAGCCATTTTGGTTTCCACAATGAATCCAAGACCCATAAGCAAGTCAGAAAATAGAAAATCCTGCAGCGTCTTTTATGCTTTCGGATCTAACCTTCCACAACAGCTGTTGAAACACTTGCCAGTAAACCTGAAAAGGCGCTGCTTAGACAGCCACGACTCACCAATCCATGTGAGACAAACTCCAATTGATGCAGGACATGATAGGAGACAGCTCTCCCTGCTCCTCTGCAGGGTCCATTCTTCTGCTGCTGTTGGCGGGGGGACTGTAGTCTTTAGCCCAGAGGGGGATAAATAAAGCGCTAGACAATAAAGTCACTCTCCATGGACTTCAGCCTCTGGGCGATGTTCCAGCCAAACCGGCCAATTGCTCAAATGGAAATTAGAAGCAAGGAGACAGATTGTGAATAGTACATTTACTCCAGTTGGCCTGGACAAATCGATGAACCAGAGTCTGCAGGGCAAGGAGCGGTAGAAATTGAGGTGAAGGGGGCAGGCCTTGTGTTTTTGGATACGCATATGTGCTTTACTCTGCATAAGGGCCAGGAAGCCACTATCTAGTCTCACACTTTGAGCCGTCTACCTCATTTCCCAGCAACAGCTCTTTCTGTCCCTCCATCGCCTCGTCTTTTCAGTCCTTTCAACCTGAGGTTACAGGGTCAAGGCCAGCCACTGGAGAAGCCACCTCCGCATGCCACGGCGCCATCACAGAGGAAAACAGCCTTAAATAGATGGTATTTCTTTTGTTGGCAGGTGAGCACATGGTTTCAGGCAGTAAACACGTCTGAGAGCACAGGGGACAGTTCAAGGAGCGTCTCAGTGGGAGAGGATGCAATCACATCCTCATAATCACAATCACATCCCCATAATAATGAAGGAGCTCGCCAGTTGAGAGCCTGTGGTCTCTAGAAAGGGGCCACTTGTGTTGTCCAAAAGGTTTGTGCATGTAAAAAAGGAGTGTGTGCACGCAGTTTAGTTTCCACTTGGTATGTTTGAGGAGTTATAGGTTGCAGATAACCAGTCCACCCTCACTTCTGTGTGTGTCTGGAATGAAGCAATAAGAGACAGGCAATTGCTATGAGACACCGACACCCATTCACCTTTCAGTGTTTACCAAGTTCAGCAACACATCAGATCAGTAAAGATGAGAGCCTGAGTGAGACACGCACATCAGCCCATGAGAGAGAGAGAAGGGAGCAGGCATCAAACTACGTCATTCTATTTGCCGTGCATACATCACTCCCATTGCGACGCAGATAACCTTCTGACACTGTTATCTCTGTGTGCAGCAAGTAGAGCCCAGTGTTTACAGCCCCTCTCATACTCACATCACAGGCAAGGGTGGAGAAAAAACTCCCCTCCAATAAATTGTTCCTATCAGACCGATGCATAAGTCGCAGTTGCTGCATCAGATTTAGTAGTGCCACTAGGCTCTAATGAATTCTCCCAGCTCGCCCCCGCATGCCCATTGAGCCTCCACAGCAGGTCTTTCCAATCGGCCGGGCTGCTCAGTGCAGTGCTATCGATAACAAGCCCTGGGGGGCTCGCCAGTGAGAGCGGAATAATGAAGGAGTCTGGGGCACTGCCGGGAAAACAGCTGGCTTAATGAGAGGAGTGCACTGGAAGCAGGGGTAATCAGGGTCAGTGTTAGGGAAGGTTGCTGCAAAGACAAACTCGAGGAGTCACTAAGGTGGGGAGGGTGGCGTTGGAGATGTGTACGATGTGGGCGTCGTTTCCTGTGTGCGGCTCGCTGCATTAGGCCGAGCCATCTCCAGGCGATGATGACTGGCAGACAGGGCTCTCCTCCATCTGTTCAAACATTCCAGACAGACCAAACATTTGTTCTTCTCTCACAGAGGGCAGCAGTGGAACAGACTCAGGCTTGGCTCATTCTCTGTTGAGTCATCCCACTCCCAGCCTCGCGTTACGCCACCCCTGTCTTTTTCAACTCCCAGCCGCCATGTTGTTTAGATTCAGTGATTTTATTGGGGTTGTGAGACTCTTGAATGATTTGCTCCATCTTTTAAGTGGATTTGGAACTGCTGATTCACCCCAGTGGGTCGTAAAATGACTGAATGAGCTATTAAGATAATTGTGAACTATGTCGTGTCAATTGAACACTGCGAGGGACTGGGCTATAGCTAATCATTAATTGGAATTGGACAAGGAGTTGACTTCATTTTAGTTGCAAAGACTTATTTTGATCATCCTTCACAGAGATCTTCCCTTATGCCCTGATCCGGTTGGGACTGAGCTAATTTGCCCTGTGATTAGACAAACCTGCAGGTAAAAGGTAGAAGAACACAAATAAAAATTTGCAGCTGAGACAAAACTGAAGTCGTTGAAAAGTCCAATCGCAATACAATTAAAAACAATAGCATCATGGCGCAGCAGGGCGGGTCATCTATCTCCCCCTAAGCAGATTAAAGCCTCCATTACAACATCATCGACCAGCAGTTTGTTGGTTTTCTTTTATAATTCCCTCCTCAATCTCCACGCGGCACCGCTCCTATCGCCGCTGTCGCACTTAAACGTCTGACAGGTCAGCACGTTAGCGTGGAGCGAGCTCTGCTTCTCTCCTGCCTGTTTTAGAACTGGATTATCTTGGTCAGCTCAAAAGGACACGGCGCCTCCCTGCAGCCCAGGCAGTAAATGGAATTCCCCTGTTACCTGTGCAGTGTTATATGTGTATTCATCTGTTAGTCTCAGTTCATTCAGAATAACAGGTTATAAGCATGCTGGCGGTAATTAATCTCACAGTCGCTATTAATTATGCAGATGTATGTGCCTCCCCATTGCACTCTCTGACTGAAAGTAGCCTCCCTCTTTCGGCGCTGAGAGTGTGAGATGAAATTACACTGAGAGATGATGAAAGGGGATGCACGATGCAGATGGATGTTCTGAAATGAGAACGATTGGGGAAATGGAGTATGCTGGCATGATCCTGTGAATTAGGATAAAATGGAAATCCATCTCGGTTGTTATCCATTTAGCGTGAGCTAAATTGAAATGGGTTAAAGCTTTAATGACCTGGTTAAATCCCCACTGTACGCTGCCATCAGGCATGCATGTTCTGTTTTGACAAGTGCCATGTTAGCAAATAATCCGCAACAATCAGCTTGTAAAATTCATTATAGCAGGTTTGACAAACGGCCCCCCAACACGACAATGCAGGCTTCCACAAACATACTGTGAAGATACCTTTAATGCCGCTGAAGCGCGTCCTCGAGGTGCTAAAACGTGAAGTCGGATTCAGGTAATGATCCTGTTTGCAGTGCATGAACAAACATTATTTTGTCCGTCTAGAGAGACGTGGGTTGCCAATTTAAAGGCCCCTTGTGGCCACGAATCAGCAGGCTGTCAGACAGGCTAGAGCTCCGCTAACAATAGTTCACCAATTGCACTTTAATTGACCTGCTCATAGGGCCATTTCACAGAGGTCAAAATATTCACAAACCACTGAGTGGGCTGCAAATTCATAAACCTGGAGACTAATCAGACCTTTAATCCAGTAATGCGCCCTTCAGCATCAGCAGGGTCAAGAAAACTAAAAACCGGAAAAGTTTGAGCTTGTCTTAGCAGTGAACTTTATATGCTAAACTTGGATTTGTTCGCCATCTGAGATCGGCGCTGCGCTGAGCACTTGCTTGCTTTCGCCTCATTTTGTTCATTGATTATTCCAGTCTCATGCAGAATTATCATCAAAGCACCAATCTGTATCTTGTTTCAAACACACAAACAAGATTCTCGCATCGATTTAAGCGTGAAACCTCATCTTCAGTCGCATCTGTTAACTTTCTTTGGCAGCTTTGCCCTTTTTGGTTAAAGGGCAGTGGGCCATCATTGTAACTCAGAATTTGTTAATTAATCAGAGCCTCCTCATCCATGGACTTAGGGTAAATAAACAATCCTCTTGGAGCTGAGATGCTTTTCAGAAACTGAGGCTGAAATAAGAGCCAAATAAAAGGATTAGTTTCCTTGTATAAATGTGCGCTCGTCTAAAATTACTTTGTTGTAAAACACAACATATTAACTTGTTGCTTTATTAGAAAAAGCTTATCCGTGAGTCCGCATTTCATTGGTTTTCAGCTTGAGCGAGATGTGTATTTCACAGTATTTCTTTTCCTGCTTTCAGCTCAAGTGGCTGTTTAGATTTGCAGCAGTCATCTCACTTTCTGCAGAATCCAGTAAAGCTGAAATATATTGCAGTCGCAGCATGTAACCAGTCACAACACCACCAGCAGGACTGCCTCAACAATCACACAAAAGCTCTTCTTTATTGATTGTGCATAACGTATACAGCACATTGTAAGACGTCTTTGGAAAGCCGCTCTACATAAATAGTACAGTCGTTCACAGCTACATCTTGTTATTGCCCAGATTTGACTGATGGATCTCAGTGGTGAAAAACATTCCCATTAGGTATCATGAGCTGCAGGCGGGGCTGCTGCTGCTTGTTTGGAAGGACTGATACTCTTCCAGAAGCCTATCCAGCGGGGTAGGAAGGTGCCACGAGAGACGAATGCATGGGACAAGACCCAGTTTCTATGGCAACAAAAGAAAATCTAAAAGAGGAGTTTGGGGGTTGGAAAAGGGGAATGAGAGAGAAGAAGAAGAAGAAGGGGAGGATGTAGCGGACTGTTATTGGGGATAGATGATCATGAAAGGAGGGTAGTGTATGTGAAACGCTGCAAATCTGGTCCTCCCCTGGTAGCCAGTTATTTATTCATCAATCATATGCATGGCACAACAGCCCCTCACAGCTCGCAGCTCCTGTCATATCCAAACAACATATCAAAGTATTTGAGTTGATATGGACCTAACCTGCTCCTGCTATTGTGAGAATCCATCACTGAGCTCAACACAAGGAGAGTTTTGCTGCGTTGAGATGCAGGGCCTCGAATTCCTCTTCTGAGCAGAGCCGGACTCTCAAACTGTCGTCCACCAAACCTCCGGGCTGCACGTAAACAGGCTTCTTTAAAGAAACACAGAGAGAAGGATTCTGGTTAACAGCAGCAGAAAGTACAGGCTGAGTATGAATAATTAAACAGATTTGTTAACGATGGCGAAACCGCAGCTCATTAACACTGAGAAGTGAGACGAGGAATGACTGGAAAACTAAAATTGTATTCTCTGTTTATTGTCATTAGGAGAAAGTTGTTTTTCGCCCAGACAGTGTAAACAATAGCTGAAACAATGCAGTGTTGACAGCCAGTCACGATTTTCTCAAATGGCCGTGATCTTAAAAGAATGCACAAGACAGGAACGCAGGCATGTGTGCAAATAAACTCACGGCTCCATAGATATATATGTAAACAACCAAACCTCCATGCGATTACCTCTCTCCAAGAAGCCCTGGCAGTGCAGCTCATTTCCAATGCTAATCAAAAATGAAGAGATTGTGTTCTTGACTCATTTCTGCTCTCTCCTCGAACAATTGTTGCGCTGCATCAGAGCCTCCCAGGATGCCCATTGTCTCCAGGCCACCGCGGCACAGCTGTGGGAGTCTGTGTTGCGCCTCCACTCCCTGCCCCTAGGCACATAGTCCAAGAACAAATGCTATTATCAACAACAGCACAAACAGTGGGTTGGAAAAAAAAAAGGACAGGTCAGCTAAACTCCACGCTCCCCAATCAGTCACCGTGTACAATTTAAAAAAACGGGGATTGTGGAATAAATAACAGCACTAGAGAAATTTGTAAAGAGTGTGCTTGGAAAATTTAGGTGGCGCCATGACACTGGAACAGAGTGGCTCAATACAGTCGTTAAATGTGAATTAATTAATTAATTACCTGTTGAGGATTTTCTGACAGATGATTCACTTCATAGAAATGTTAATGACACTGGTATTTCAGCATGTATGGTTTGTTTGTTTGTTTGTTTGTTTGTGTGTTAGATAGTTTGGTTTGTTTGCATGTAAGATGACGCAAAAACTACTGGATGGATAATTACGATACTTGGTGGAAGGTTGTGGTATGGATCAGGGAGGAAGCATTGAAATGTTTGGTGCGGAATCAGAATTTTAAATCACTTTCTTTAACATTGCAGATTTTTCATGGATCTTGATGAAAAAAAAATTGGCTGATATTAATGAGCATTTGCAATATGGTGCGGATTAAAATAAAATGGATCGGATCTAGTGAATTTGAATAAGGTCTCATAAGGGGACTGCTGGGCTTTGGCAGAGGTTTGTGCTCTACCGACTAGTTTTGTGTATTTGTGGACCAAAGAGCAGCTTCCCATTGAAGCTAATACAAGAAAAACACCACAAACCGTCCACACACATTACATCAGATTCAAATCGAAACATCAGACAATGTTTAGATGTAACTTGGGCACTTGTGTACTCCTAAAAGTGAGTTTGCATGATTATCTTGTTATATTTTCATCATTTACGCAAAAACTATTGAACTGTACACATTATGGAATATTATTTACCAAGAAAAGCAATGCAGTGGAGTGTGTGAGTGTATTCTGCAGGTGGGAAAAATGTGTGCTGGAGAGGGTTGTTAATGTAGTTTATTTTGTTGTATGAACCTGGCATTGAAGATTACAGAATAAGAGTCAAGCTCGGTACAATGGTTAACTTGCTTATTTAGCCAATGCTAATGCTGTTTGCTGCATTTGAGAGCACCGACACGCTCGACAATCGAGAAGTCGTAAAGGTGATTTGAACGCTCCCTGCTTATCGTAACACTTTTACACGCGGTGTGGTAAAGCAAGTGTCGTCGGAGTCATAGATCAGAAAGCATTCTCACTGACAGCAGGTTGTCAGCCACCACAGCAGCAGGTCAACTTTATAAAATGTTCCCCTGCAGCAAGCCAGCAGCAGCTTCATGCTGGCAGGGTTGACATCCTCGGTACATCACCTATAGTGTATGTATCATAGTGGAAAACACTTGTCCAGCTAGTTGATGATGTAGTGATGGCCACCACTAGCATCTGCTGCTGTGACTCAACACCACATCGGCCCTGTACCCCTGCCCTGCGGCCTTGCCCCCCACTCTCCTGGTAATCATTAGACTCTACCCCACCATGTCACCTTTCGTTGCGGATCACAAGTAGCAAAAATTGCCCAAGATAGATATGAACCTTTTTTTTTTTTTAGGTGGGGGGGCTGCTTTGTGCCAACCGCTCTGCCCTGCATTTAAGAGTCATTTCCTGTTGGCTGTCAGATGGGTGCATGCCTCAAATGAACCCTCCGCCGTCCTCTGTGAAAGGCGGACTGGCAATTGGCGAATGCGGGAGCCCATCAGAGTTTAATATCCTTGACCAGGATCAAACAGACCACCTGATATATGGCTTGAGAGTGTGTGTCATTAACTCGAATGATCGCAGACGAGAATCACGGGGGCCTTTTTATGAGCACATCCAGCCCCCTCCTCCTTCTTTTCTGATTTAGAAAGCTGACATGAGTCGGTTGGCTCTGGCAGTCCATTAAAACTGGAGTATCTGCACCAGAGCTGAGCTGTGACATTCTTCTTCTGTCTACGGAGAGTTTACAGTCGACGACGGCGAAAATTGCTGTAATTGTCACCACTTTTTGATGCATTTCTTCTGACTGTGAACCACTTTATTTGCACACAAACATCTGCACGCTGGTGGTGCTTGTGACATAGGCTGTCACTTTGTTCATGTCCCAAAAGTTGTTTTTTTTATCCACATGCTCATTTATATTCTTTTCTTTTTAGGTATTTTCCCCCAGATTCGGTTTATTTCATTTCTGCTTCTCATGTGAACATTATTGAAAACATTTCATTTGCCAATTAGCCAGCTGCTCCCTAGTTAAATAATGAATATGCTAATTCCAAAGCTGGGGGATATGTTGTCTTTTGAGTTACAGCAGCGACAATTATCCAAGTCAGGGATGCTCACATGGGTGTGTACTTGTGTGTGTGTACTGTGTTTATGTAGGGCAGCATGCATGTGAATGTGTGTCACTATGTGATGTGTTTGCACAAATATGTTTTTTGCCTTGGGCCCTTAAATCTAATATACTGCATATACATGTATGTTTACCTCCACCAAGGAGGTTGTTTGCAACCTTGTCCGTTTGTTGGTTGGTTTAGATGTTTGTTTATTTGTTTGCACGAAAGATTACACAATGACTACTGGACAGATGGTCACAAAACTTGGTGGAAGGCTGAGGTATGGGTCAGGGAGGAACTCAATACATTTCGATGCGGTTGATCTAGGATTTCATGTCAGTTTATTAAGAGGTCTATGAGTTAGTGAAATTTGACTGTTGGGCCTTGCCAGAGGAGGTTTAACTTGCATTTTTCATTCGGCATGTGGTGTGTGAACTGTGTGACGTTCATCAAGGACATAATGTGTGAATGTGATATCACCGTGTGATGTTTTGTGAATATTCATGTTTGTATTTGGCGTGTGTTGAAGGCCTGTCAATGTTGTCAGTGTGGCATGCATGTGTGTTTTAATGTAAATTTTGTGTGTTTTGCTGTGGGGCTCATGGTAATTCACATTATGTGACTTTGACAAACACTTTACATTAGGTCTGTGCACGATGTGGTGTTCATCTAGGCCAGTAGTTGTGAATGTGATATTTTCTGAAAGCATGTCGGTGTTTGTATGTTGACGTCTGCCTCGTTGTAGCACACATATGTGTTTCAATTCGAATCTGCCATTCATACGTGTGTTCAGGGGGATGTTAGTTTTAGAGGAATGCTTCCCTCCATGCATGTTGATTTGTTTGCCTTCCTTTATCTCAGTGGGGCGCTGAGTGCATGTTCCTGACAGTTCTAATTGAAAGCCATGCAGAGTTGAGCCTATGTATGCAGACACACACCCTGCTATCATCCATCAGTTAAAGGGGGAGGGGGGTGAGTGCACACCAGAGAGCCGGCGTACTCACCCATGAGCTAAATGACAGATCCTTCTTTAATGTGCTCACCGCTGTACTCAGCGCCACAGCACTTTTCAGAGTGATCACTCAACAGACGCACGTACTGTACCTCCACGTATGGCCTGTCAGCCTATTAATTAGAATTGTCACCTACTTTCACCGTGTGACAGATAAAATGCCGCAGAGTGCGTGTCCGTCTGTGTATCTGTTTACTCATGATTTATGAACACAGAGTTACGGCCTTTCAATAGGTTTCCCCTCACCTGCTATGTTTCCTCTGTGTGGCCATCTGAATAACAACATGACCTTTAGCTGCACTACCCATCTCCCATGGCAATCGATTAACAAATAATGATTTCACAAAAACCCCTCGCTATGAAACTGAGATGATTATCAGTTGGTTTGATAAAATGTATCATAGAAGCTTTTTATGCAGCCTTAGATTCTTGCTGCTTTTTAAAAAATGTACTGCAGCCTCAAATAGTGTCCCTGTGTCCGACGTACCAGTTTACACTGACCTGATTTACTGTGCTCTTGAAAGTCACTGTACTCACATGAGCATTTTTCATGGTGGTCGTAAATTACCCATTAACATAATGGATACCTTCACGGGTCACCGGTAAAAGTCTCCAAACTGAAAGTTTGCTCTTTTGTCAAAGGCCGAGTTAACTTTTTAGCCACGTAAGCAGCTCTCAGTCTGTCCGTGTATCCATCCACACTTGAAGTGCATCGGCTTCTAGAACAACTGTTGGAATTATTGCTGCAGAATTTGAAACAGACAGTCATTAACACACGAATCAGTTTGCCTCATGTAGCCTAACATGGTGCGACATCCTCCGCCCCTAACCCGTGAGTAAAGTGAGGAAAAACTTGCCCAAGAAAAAAAAAAGAAAGCTCAGAGAGTCGGAAGTGAGGGATCCCTCTCCCAGGGATGGACAAAAGTAATTTTACTGAGAGAATGATGTCTTCTTACCCCCATAATCTTTCAATCGCACATTCGTAGTTCAGAGTAAGACATCTTGACAACTATTGGATGTCTTGTTGTGAAGTTACTTGATGATAAATTCTCATGATTTGGGTGGTCCTCATTCATTTCCTTAAGCAGCAACTGCTGTATCCAAATGCAGCCTCACAGAGATGTTAGCAAAGTCTTGTTTAATGTCCTTTTGCATAATTTGATCATGAGCTCATCATTTTGTCTCAAAGTTTAAAACTACATTTCAGGAAAACTAGAATGGCACTGAGTAGAGCGCATACAAAACCACATTACAATTCACTAGATCCAGATTTTTATGTGGATCTGCACCAAATTGTACACACTCAATGCAATGATGTAATGGTGATGTAATGTGAAAAGGCAAAATATATTAAATTTTTGTTTTATTCCTCAAAAAAAAAACAATAACGCTTATTGACTTTACCTGTTGATCCTCATTTACATGTATAGTGCGGGAGCGGTGTAGAGGTCAGGATGACGGAGGGAGAGAACATTTTGAGTAATATTCACTCTGGCGTGATTTGACCAAAAGGTGGCAGGTCCCGGCTTCCTGAAATCTTGGTTGGGCGGACCACGGGGACAGTTGATGGCAGCTTCTGTCAGGGAGCGCCACATGGACGACCATGAAGCTGTCACAGAGAGAAAGAGAGAGATAGAGGGTGAACAACAGATAGACGTGATAACCGCAAGGAATCGGGAAAGGTGAAGAGGCAATGGCACAATGAAGCAAGAAAAGGGAAAATATGAAAGGGGCTTGAGTGAAATGAAGGATGATGGGTTGAAAGGGAAATGGAAATACAAAAGTGTGCGGCAGTGGGAGGAATTGGAAAAGCTGAAAAGTGAATAATGCAGCCTGCAGCTTTGAAGCACTGATCTTGAGATCAGAGAAGAGAATGACATTAGCTCAGACTATGACTTTTTTTCTGGTCTGTCACGCCTAATGAAAATTTTTTTTACAATAATGACCATATTCTATGTTGAAAAATTCCCATTTTACTAATTTCTGTCAGATTTATGAAAGCAGGATATAATTATTTAAGATTAATTCACTGTGCATTTCGTGCCATAAATTTCAGCTGTCCATTCAAGAGCATACAGTTGTATGACTCATTCTGCGAACACGTCAAATCCATTGTTATCGCTGCCTGCTCATGTCCAGTTCAGTATAATTGGGATTTATGCTCAAATCCAATTCACACTCAAATCGAGAACACGGTATTGTCTCATTCAGGAGCAGAACTCGGAAAATGAGTGTATTTCAGTTTACAATGTATATTATTTAGCGGAGAATTCCAGCTTTAATGGTCTGCACCGGTATTGTCATGGGATGTACCCTCCCAATTAGGCAGACTGTTGACCTTAAACCTTTGAATTTCATTTCAGAAAGGCCGCTAGCAAGATCCCCAGAGTCTCGTCTCTGTGGTCTGGCAGGAGTCGGTGACCTCCCCTTTGTGACTGAATTAATCCGTAGGCCTGAGATAATGGCCATGTCACAGCTACCGGCAGGATGTGGCGGGAGAATAATCAGCCCAGTACCGCGCCATTTCAATCCCTGGGCAATGAACGCTTCATAGCAGAAAAAAAAAAACAACCTGTTGCTTCGCCCATTCTCCAAAATGCATGAAATGAGAATTAAGATACCAGCCCTCAGAGGCGTAGCAGATAAGCGCACCTCAGTGTTGATGGTTCACAATGGTATTTTGGCACAAGAGGAGTTTTTCTGAATTCATGTCTTTGTTACATTGTTTACGTTTGATTTGAAGACTTTCGTAAGTGATGCTTACATCATGGCTGTGTCTACTTATACTTGACATTGATTGGTTTGTAAACGTCTCACATCGGTGTGTCATAAATTTGGTTTGTTGTAGTCTTTCCGTTTGAATGTATTACTACCAGCATCACCAGGCACAGTACTCGACTTTAAATTGCACCAAATTGCACCAAAGTTGCTTCCGTTTCTTTTTCTTCTTCTTATGTTTAATGCTGTCTCAACTGCCTGCAATTTGTCCGAAAGTCTAAACTACCCAAAAACAGAAGTGAAGCATCTTTAATGATTGAAATGTTTGGAAATATATATTTGTTTGTATTTTGTCACCTTGAAACTTGTAGCAGATGTAGTAAAAAAGTGCTGCTTTCATACAGTAGGTGGAGTGAAGTATTTTTTGTAGTTGAAGTAAAGGTCAGATGCTATCTTTGAGAATGTCGGCTTTGAGTATAGGCTCCATCTGACTTGCAGAATTGCATATTTTCAAAGTGAGTCTGACTGTCCAGCCGAGACCAAAGAACAGTCTCTGCCCAAAGGACGGGGAGACGCTCCCGGTTGCAGAGAGAGGCACAGTTGTGTACATGGTTTGTGAGGAGACAGCACGATTGTTAAATCTTCACTCTGTTGTTGAGGATTAAGGTCTGAGCTCTTGTTTGAGTTCTGCGAGTGTTTGTCTCTGAACTGCAGGAACAAAAAGTTCTGTGTTTGTACAAGGGGGGGGGGGGGGGCAGTGATAGGAGCTTGTTTGAAAAATCATCCTCTCCTGACCCCTTGTTCCATAACGGCGGATCTCCTCCTCGGCCGGAAACTGTTAGGTCGTGGGCGCAGATGAACTTAAAGTCTCTGGGGAGGAGAATACAGGAGGAGAGGAGGCTGTGCAGCAAATTATCGGCTGAGGCAGCAGAAGACGAGAAAAGGTTACCAGGTATTTTAAGTCACAAACTGTGCATCTGTTGCAGCTGGAAAATTCCACCCTACTTGTAAGTGTGTGAAGACTAACAAGTCCACTCACAACTGGTCTTCCACCCACAGCAAAGGTCTTAGCACACCAAGTCCATATTTGTCATGTGTCTTTCTTAATCCGTCACGCACAAAAACCTCGCACGTTGAGTGGTCCTCTCTCTTTTTGGAATCATCGGGTCTATTCAGTCCCAAGAAGCCGTCAGGAACTAGGAGAAATTCTTCTTCTGAGCAAGGAGCTGCAAAATGAGTTCAGGATGTCAGCGGTCCGGGTTGATACGCTACCAGGGCTGAGCATATTTAAAATAAGAATACATTTACGTCGTCCAATTGATCCGAGCAGCTCTAACAACTCTTCGGAACATATTTCTGTTCCGAAAACTTTAATTGCGGACCAAAGTTTTGGAGACACAATGTAAAATGAATGAAAAACACAGACTTGGTCGAACTGCGTTATTATCTTCTCCCCCTGCACTTCATCTGTGCCTGTCTCCTCTGCCCCACAAACAGTACTTCCTGCAATGACACGCAAATTAACTATAATCATAATAATTTGGATCTGTTTGCTCTAAAAATAAATATAAATGGAATTGTCTCCACGCATACACACTGCTGCTGGAGGAGAATGGCTGCTGTTTTGCTCCTGCCTCTCTCTTAGTCAGGAAGAGATGGTGGGAGAGCATGCAAACCTCTTTCTCGCTTCATGTTTTAGCAAATACATTGAGCAAATGCCCAGTGAAAGGCTCTTTCCACTGACATAATTCTTGGTGTTTGTATGTCTAGTCATGACACGCATCATCTTTTTATTTATTGTTTGTGTGTCATTTATCTTAAAAGATGGCAAAATTATCCAATAACCAATTTTTTATTTTGAGTTTTATAAAACATACTATTCACTGCTTCTGTGTTTCTCTCTGGCAAATTTTCAACCTTCACCCACTCACAACCTACAAGGCTTCTCTCCGCAGTGCCCGGGAATCAGATACTGCCTCAGAGGCGTTTAGGTTTTATTACTCAATCGCTCTTTGCCGAACTCATTCCAGCCGACTCCTCTCACAGTAACGCAGAGAATCCCTTAGCTCGTGGGTTCACCCATCTCTTTGTGCTTATAGAGGGTCTGGGAAATAATCAGCCGAGCTCAGCCCGACCATTCAAGTAATCTGTGTGTAATGTTTGACGGAATGGAAGGATATTTTGAATTTGTGGATCATCAAAAAGCAAACCACTCACCTCCACCTCTATCCACTCTCCTGACCAAGAAAATATACTGCACCTCCATCAGATTGTTATTATTGGTGTGACTGATGCACTTCTGGACTATATTTGCAGAAAAAGGATACAGCTGCAGCAGCCATAAAGATCAGTGGCAACTTTCAATCCAGCTCTGTGCATAGCTGCTAATATCATCAATGATTTCTGTCCAACATACTACAGTAACAGTGACGTCTATTTGCTTTTGTATGCTGATGATCTTAAAAATGTCATTTTCCTGTCGACCTCAGAGACAAGGAGCAACCTCTCATTAATATATATTTGATTAGCTTGTATATATTCAAAAAAAGGATGGCCGGTTATTTTAATTGGCTTTATTAACCCAATCATTTGATGGGAACCTTTTTCTTCTTGATGGATGACCTTATTAATACGTAAAGGAAACTGCCGCAATTCTTGGAAGCAGAGCAGCTCAAGTGACTCATTAAAACTGTTAGTGCTGCTCCACTAACTGTATTCTGTGCTATTTATCGTGAAGCTTCTACCTGATCAATACATCCTGAGCATTCAGAGCTGATAAGTTGATGGACAATTTGGAATTTCCTCAGCTTAGTTGGTTTTAAACGGAATATTCAAGCTCTACATTGGAAAAATAGGTATCAGAAGATAAACTGTGACTGTAAGTTTCATATCGTAATAATCTATAAATACTATGGATTGTAGTTACAAAAAGCAGCTCTGTGGGCAGGATGGTGTGAAGGAAAACAAAGTGCCCTTGGATTTATGGTAGAATTTCCGACGCCCCTTTCCACTGGTAAAAAAAAAACCCATTTACACCCATGAACATCTATCTACCTTTTATCTACAATGGGAATGGATACAATCAGCATTCGCTCTCTGCAGTAGACGTGGGTTTTTATCGGCTTCGATCAACAGTGATAAAAACATGGCACCTGGATAAACGTGGACATTTCTTCTTCTTCCTTTTTCGTTTTCCGCAGTCTGTACTCCAATGTTGCACCTTTGCTGACTGACTTCATGACGTCCATTGAACTTACGTTCATTGGCGCATAAATAGACATGCATGTTTGTATAGATATTTTTTTAACATCTGGAGAACAGCATGAATCTGTGACTTTTGTCTTTGTAACGTGCAAGATGCAGCACCGGCAAGACAGTAAGATGTTCCATGCATTGTTTTCTGCACATTTGTGATGTCAAACAATAGGAAGCAAGTCAATTGCTGGTTGTTAACTGGTTTACCTGCGTTTAAAAAACCTCTGTATACCAGCATATTTTTAATTAAAACAGGTTTTTGCCATTTGCTGATGTTACTGTGTCCAGAAGCTACTTTGTGTCTTATGCAGAAACAGGCTGCAGTCGGAGGACAGAGGGAGAGGGAAGGGATAAACAGAAAATAAAGAAACAGAAAAGGGTGACAGAGATAAGAAAATAAGTCTAAAAATTGGACACAGGACTGAGAAGTGCAGAGGACACAAAAGAACAGAAAATACCATAGAAATTGTCAAAGCTTGTATATAATTTTCATTTGAGCATGCTTCTATTTTTTGAAAATGGAATGGGGATATGGGCATTATCTGGCACCTGTGTTTGCAGCCTCTATTTTTCTTAAGTTTCCATAAATATCAACACAATATCTCAGAAAATCATCTTTGCGAGGGAGGATAAAGAAGCCAAGGCTTATGAGACAATACGCAGGTCATGCAGGAGTTTACGTTTGTGAGCCGTACTCCTGGATGTCTATGAATATTTGTTCTGGTTGCTATTTTACATACTTCGACTCTAAAGGTCAATATGCATGACAACCTGTGCTGTGTTACTCGTGCATACTGAGGAATAATTTTGCAATTCACTTCCTAAACAATTTGCAGCACCTTTGACATATAGAAGCTCTGACTGCACGGAGCAATTGAAAACCTGAATTGAAAACGCGGCCCTTTAACCACCCCTTATTTCCATCATGGCTGATGATTGCATTGCCGCTTGGAGCTCTGCTTTTTCCCATTCTCGCCCTCTGACGCAGCCTCGATTGTCTGACTGGCTGCCAACAGCATTAGCGTTTGGTTTGTGGACAGAACGGCCATTTGGGAATGTTGCTGTCTTTGTGGCATAGATTGACACAATGGCAACTTCATAGCATGAGATTTACATTCCTCTTGTGTTGCCAGTTTTGATCTCCATAAAATAAGCACTTCATCCTGCACTTGGAAGAAAATACCCTAAACAACATTAACATCAAGAATACTACAAACTTACTAATTCTATTCAGCTTTTTTCTTCTGTCTTTGTTTTAATGTCAAAGTCAAAGTCAAAGTAGCTTTATTGTCAACTATTTCACATGTAAACATACAAAGCAGTCGAAAGAACGTTTCCCACTCTCCCCACAGTGAAACATATAAAGTGCACAGGCACAACAGATAAACAACAGATAAACATTACATTACAGCAGTGCAAGTTAAAAGAGGTAAAAGTGATAAGTGATAAAAAGTGATAAAGTGATAAAGTGCAGAGACAGTTTGTTTCAGAGTCCTGAGTGATTTTTGGAGGGGAGGGGGATTTCAGCCTGTTGTCAGACTGTCGGATATGGCTGGGGGGAGTGAGTGGAGAGAATTTAGCTTCCTGACAGCTTGGTGGATGAAGCTATTGCTGATTCTGGTGGTGCGGGAACGGAGGGTCCTATACCTTCTTCCAGAGGGTAGGAGGCTGAAAAGGCTGTGTGCGGGGTGGCTGGTGTCCCTCGCAATCGAGGTGGCTTTCCGGGTGAGGCGGGTGGTGTAT
This sequence comes from Paralichthys olivaceus, assembly GCF_024713975.1. NCBI lineage: Eukaryota > Metazoa > Chordata > Actinopteri > Pleuronectiformes > Paralichthyidae > Paralichthys > Paralichthys olivaceus. The sequence continues at coordinate 10,224,605 of NC_091116.1, forward strand.
ATGCTTTGCAAGGAGGGGAGTGGGGCACCAATGATCCTAGCAGCTGTGTTCACCACGCATTGCAGTGCTTTTCGGCTGTATTCAGTGCAGCTACTGCCCCACACAGTGATGCAGCATGACAGGATGCTTTCAATGGTGCCCCTGTAGAATGTGTTCAGGATGGGAGTGGGGGCTTTTGCTTTCTTGAGCTTGCGGAGGAAGTAGAGGTGCCGCTGGGCTTTCTTCGCCAGTGATGCAGAGTTGGTGGCCCAGGAGAGGTCCTCACTGATGTGCACCCCCAGGAATTTGGTGCTGCTCACTCGCTCCACAGCAGCACCATCGATGGTCAGTGGTGGGTGTTCAGTGTGTCTTCTCCTGAAGTCAACCACAATCTCCTTTGTTTTGCTGACATTCAGCAGGAGGTTGTTGTCTCTGCACCACGTGGTCAAGAGGTTGACCTCCTTCCTGTAGTAGGTCTCATCGTTCTTGGTGATGAGACCCACCAGAGTAGTGTATTAATACTTAATGTTAGTTATTTGCTGGCCCAGTAAACGCAATTAGGACAACATATCCAGGATAAAAAATCATTAGTATAACTTTTATCAGGAAATAAAAAGTAAAGTTATTTGATAGTGATTTGCTGCATAATTGTCCACTCCACCAATATGATGACTCGCAAATGCAAGAATAAAAAAGTCCTGCGAATACAATGAAGGCTGCAAATTGAGTTTGTATTGTCTCATACAGCCACAATTGGTGCAGCCGTGCTTCCTCTGGCACTTTGCATATTTCATATATTGCATTGCTGCAGCCTTGTTAATAAGAAACAGAAGGTAACTCTAGCATCCCAAGTATCTGAAAAGGGAAAGAGGCAATGTAGGAGAAAGTTTTGCCATCTGCTAAATACAATTAAGTTGCATTCTCTTAGTAATTACTGAATACAGCAGAACATCTGTGTCCTTGCATATTGCTGCAGGAGTGTGTGTGTATGCATAACAGGATTTTCATGATTTAGGGATATTCTGTATGTAGAGAGACGTCCATCATGGCCACCGCAGCCTGAGGCATAAGAGGCTTAAGGAAGGAGATGTGAATCACAAAGCAGTCGGTGAGTGGAAAGTAGAGATCCAGAGGAGGTGTTTCGAGAGAGGGAAGGTAATAGGTAGCTGTGGCTTGCAGCTAAGTTTGCACATGCGGTCTCAGACTGTATGTCGGCACGATTGGATGAGGTTGGAAGAGTTGAAAGTCTCCTCTCCAGCATGAAAACAGGCTTGTTATGCAACCAGGCGGATACATAGGGACCGGGGACAAACAGGAATACTTTGACAAGATTCGTCAACAACTTCAGCGGGCACCATAGGAAATGAATGTGAAGAGAATTTTTTGCTGCTATGAAACATAATGCACTCCTCATGTCCCTGAAACAACATTTTCCTGATCTACTGTGCGTTGCCCTTATACGCTTAGGCTCTGTGTATTGGTTCTGTGCTCTTCATTGAAGCCTGGAGGGTTATTCAGCTCCTTTAAAGGGCAGTGATTCAATCTATCCATCCGTTATCTATACCCACCTATCCTTTCAGGCTGACAGGAGGGGTTGGGGCCAGTCAGTGCTCATATAAGTGTACACCCATGGTCACAGAGCAGACACATGATACAAACAACCATGCACTACTACGGGTTATTTCGAGATGCTGTTTAAACTAAGGTGCATGTCCTGGAGGAAATCTGAATCCACTAACAGTTCCATGATTTAATCAGAAAAGTGACCAATGGAGGTAAATTAATGAAATCCTCGTCAAGTTAAATTCCGCTACTGAGAGGAGAAATGATCCAATTTCAGTGAGCGTGCAGTTTCCGACATCTTTCAGCCAAAAATTCAATAATTAAAACCAACATTCCAAACAGACAGCTCACATTTGAAGTGTTTTTCACAGCAGCAGAAGATAGTTAATAGTTTGGCGTCTAGGCTCAGATGTCATCATTGCCCCAGATATGATTACATAGATATAACGGAGAGTGATGAGCAGAAAATCTGTAACCTCCCACTGTCGCAGACTGCAGGTGGATGCTGGGGGTGGTGGAGGGGCTTTAAAGACATGCAGGCACCTACAGTGACACTAGGGCACCAGAGGCATTGACAACCAAATCAGGAGGGTGTGTTTGATAGAGGATTGAGGAGAGTGAGGCGCGTCACGTGAGAAGACCAGTGCAGCTCGCTCACTAACTCAGTAGAGGAGGTAGTGCGGATCGTCCTCTAACCAGAGATTTGATTCCTTTCTATATGTATGATAGAGAAAGTGCTGCACATAGATGCACTGTATGAAAGTGTGTGTGAATGGTGTCGGGCAAAACTTTACTGTAAAGTGCTTTGAATGGTCATCAAGACTTGAAAAGCTAATACATACCATTTACCTTATTACCTCACCAAGAAAGCCCCTTTATGAAATTCCACTGCAATTCATTAGATTCATATTTTTATTTTGTATCTGCACCAAATTACACACATTCATATTTATCAATCTCCAAATATGCCTGATTCTTTACATCAAGATCCAGATCGAGTTCTTTCTCAGGTCATGTCCCACCTCTCCACAAAATGGCACAGCAATCCGTTGAGTGGTTTTTGCATAATCCTGCTAAACCAACAAGCGCAGGCTAATAACATCAACAATCAGTGTGATTAGCAAAAAAAAAACAGGAGCAGTTAAACAATCGGACATGTTGCCATGGAGGAGAAAACAAGGGCGATTGTACAAAGGATTCCATAAATCAATCCATAAATGAATAAATATAACTGTCCTGGTTCAGCTTTGTGCTTTTAACGGAAAACATGGTTAAAACAACAAAGAAATGCTAAATTGTGTTACAAATGTTTCTCCAACAAAGAAATCCCCGTCAACGGTCGATCCCTCGGCACCTGGTGCCTCTGCTCACCTGAGAGACGGCTTCAAACAGCGCTCACTGTTCAAAAGCTAATTTCTTACTGGATATCATTTTTTCCTAACACACGCAGGTCCGGGTGCACACAGAACATAGTAATTAGTATTTTATCTCCTTCCCTCTTTCGCTCACGCTCTGCGCACCCTCCCCACTCTCACTTCTTGTCTTTGTCTCTCTCTCAGTCTCCGTGGTTCGAGGGAAGAATTCAACTCCTTCGCTAAATCACAAATAATTAAAGCAGAGCATTTTTTTTTTTTTTGCCTCAGGGCGTTTATCGGCTGCGTGTGCTCAAAACATTTACACACATGCGCACGGACCCAACACACTCACAGCTGCCCACACACGTAGAAGTGAAGCACATACGCCCCCGCGCACCCTTATGCACAAACACAAACACACAAAAGCATGTTCTCTCTGGTGCCTTTTATTTGGCCACGGCATTAATGGGGCTTTTACGGCAGCACAGGATTAGAGAATCGCATTTTAACGTGGCTGCCAGCTGATTGAACACCTTCCACGCTGTCAATCAAACGCAGGATCCAGCCGCCTCCTGAATGCAATGTTCAGGTTGTTTTAGTCTCCTCAGGACTTAAGTTTCAAACACTGTTGCAGCGAATCCAGATGTTCCTGAGTCATGTCAGGTAGGCCAGCTCCTCCACCGTGACCCCAATTACCTCAATTTGTGGAATATATTGATTTGGCATCGTTTCAAGAACGTCCAAAAGGTTTAGTGACTTGAAGTCAGTAAATTTCACCCTGTATGTTCTTTTTTTTTCTTTTCACTGGACGGTCGGGGTTATCAAAGAGAAGATCTCACACTGATTGCTCGAGCTGTTCCAGAACAGAGTGCTGACTTCTGCTTAATTCTTCATCAATGGAGTTTATTGGCCGTTAAGGAAACAAGCTGTAAACACTGCACTGGCATATAATCACCCTATAAAGTGATTCAATGGATGTGGTAGAAAACCGTCATCCAGCTGACACACAGCAACATGGGTATTCATTTGGATTCATGTTTCTGGCAGCTCTGCTTTGGTCTCCACCAACACCTGAGGGAGATATTTGGCTCCATCGCTGCTAAGTCAGGTAGTTGCGAACTTGTCTGACGGCCATTTGGCGCTGTGCAGGCAGTGTGAACGGTTGACTGCTGTAGGGAAGTGATGCAGACGAGGGCTGTAAGAATGAACCAAAGTTGCGTTCACTCGAGGGGATAGCGGCTTTCACGTTACGACAGGCTGTCGTCAAGCTGCTGAAAGTAAAAGATTAACTAAAGCAGCTTTCATTAGTTTTACTTTTGCTCAAAAGTATTTGCGTCCTCTGGCAACACAAACAGAATTCTAAAAAGTAGAAAAGAAGAGAATAACATAAGATATACAATCGGAGTTCATGCAAAGAAAGAATGCATAATAAAACACCAGAACTGAAATTGAAATAACTATGTATGTAAGCTAAAATAGAAAAAGTGGTACTCACATTGAAAACTAATATTGGCGGTGACATTCAGAAGAAATGAAAAGTTATAATGCACTAGACAATAAATGTAAAAAAAATGGTGCCTGATATTAAACTTAACATTTAAAGTCTGCCAACATTACCTAAGGTTCATCAAATAAAAGTGAGTTTAAATGAGTTATTTGATGATATAATACAATGTACATGATTGACAGCTGAGCCTGACTCAGGATTGGTCGAACATGCAGCAGCTCCATCCCTCCACTGCGTAGACTCTGGCTCCGAATGCGTCATTGCCCAAGAGTGGATACACGTTGTCTCGTCTGTGTTGTTGTTATGTATTAATGTGTTCAGTAGCAGAAAAACCTCAGTGAGTACTGAGTTGAGAAACTCTTTTGTTTCTATTTATTTCTTAAATGTTTGTCAGGTCAACTTTAGGCAACATTAATCCTGGCCAATTGGGTGATATCTGAACCAGCAGCAAAATGATCCATAATCTTTTTATTTTTATTTTTCGTATTCAAAAATAGATTTGTTCAAGTCTCCATGTCGTTAGGCGACCTGACAATTCACGTACAGCATCGACCATGTCTGACATGTAACAAATGGCAATCAATGGTTTTGTTTGTTGTCTTATTTCACTTGTCACCAATGCTCCTTTGGAGGAGCTGATAATTGCAGCTGATAATTGCAGCTGATAATTGCTTTCAGGCTCATAACATATTGACCCGAGCTCTGTAATAACCAGACGAACGAGACAGAAAACATTCAATTTCTGCAAGTTTGTCAAATTAGCATGTCACTTTGTGTCCCTACCAGGTGAGACGGGTTGAATAAACAAATTCTCCCGTGTCATATTTCAAATCCAGTCTGCATTCTCGTTAAAATGTCAACGTGTACTCGCTGCAGGGACTGTTTCAGCTGAAAAAATACAGTTGCATTTACCAGGTTGAACTTAATTATGTGATTCACACCAACGACTCCGGCGGCAGAGAGAAAAAGCCCATTTTTCTTTTTTTCCCCTTCCGGGTTTTGTGAGCAACTTATTACGCGATCAATCACATGCAGCACAAACAGACCCGGATCAATTAATAATTGAAAACCGTTAGAGTACTTGAAGCACTGATCTGATCAGCCTTAAGTCAGAGGCAGGCAGTGTGGAAGGGTGCAAGGTTAAACAGACATGATTAATCAACCCTAGAACAGTATCTGTATTTATTTTTTGGAAACAGTGTGTGTGTGTGTAAACAATAAACTGGGTCTCAGTTGGTTGCATGCTAAATGCTAAATATAAGCAGTTTTAAATAGTCGTATACATTGTGGACCATTGAGACAATTGCTTCATGGTAAGGATTTCTGTGTGTGTGTGTCTTACACGGCATGAATCCAATCAAATACATTGATATTGCTATTCTCCTCGACTCATTATATCGCCCCCTAAGGTTTGCGGCAGCAGTGGTGCCCCTCTACTGCCATCTGTAGGCAGCCTCCACTCAGGACAGATGGCTCCCCATGATAAATGCCAGAGAGCAGCCTCACTGTGGTGCTGCTGCTGTCTGCAGCCACCCCACCCCCCCTCCAGAGAAGCAGCAGATAATTATTTCATCATTTTCTCAATTATTGACAGAAGCCCTGAGCTCCGCTGTTACATTTCCAGTGTTGTGGCGAGAATTAACATCCATTAGAGTGTTTTACAGAGTGTGTGTGTGAATGTGTGTTCAGAGTTTGATGCTAACTAGATGTGGGCCAAGGATGGGGGGGCTCAGATGTGACAGGCTCATCAAATATCTCGCCACACTCAGACTACTGCTGCGTCAATAGGCTCTAACCTAAAAATGACCCCCTCCCCACTGAGTTTCTAATCATTACTCATCACATTAGACATCTAGACACATTCCCTGCTCCACATTCCCTATCTTTACCTCCTAGATTTTTTCTTCTCTGTCTTCCATTTGACAGCCACAGTTTTATTCAGCTACATGTCACTCCAACTTTAAAAAAGCCTCACCTGGAGCCCCCTATTGTGTGGCGTTATGGCGGCGCTTACAAAAGAGGCTTTGTCGCTTGACTCTGCACATTATGTGGCACTGCCACCGCCTGCAGGATGATGGTCCATTTTTTACCTTCGTCTTCCAGCGAATATATCCAGTCAGCTTTTGTCACGGAGGCTCTCGGTTTGTTAGAGCCTTGCACGATGGTTATTTGTCACCAAAGGGAAATACCAGCACAAGTTGAAGTATTCACTGATCCCTGCTATTTCTTACCTTGTTAAATTTCCATCCGTCTGTTGTTCAATTCATAAACCGTTGTTGAGAGTGATAACTGCAAATAGCATTACAGCACCTCAGGCTGAAAGGATCCCATTCATTGCGGAGCTGACTGGCAAGCTTGTCACAAACACCCATGTGCCTGTTAGACGATACAGCCAATGTGTTGCAACGCTTTGTGAGGCAGTTATATAAATTTTCATATTAAGTTTGAATAAAAAAAGTAAAAACTGTTCAATTGCTCATTTAAAAGATGGCGAAAATACACGAGGAAGGGGTAAACTCAATATCACAATACGGAAATGTCGATGAAAAACACAACTCTCTGATAAATAGCTGCAAAATTGGTTATTTCTAAGAAGCCCCTTATTTTCATCGATGGATATTTGCATGTAAACTGCACCCTGCCTTTCAAATAATTGCAGTAAATGGTGGCACACAGAAAATGGTCCTCGGATAATGAAAAATAAAATGTGGCATAAAGAAGGAAATGAGCCACACTGCTTCGCAGGCTGAAACTTTTTCAAAGCAATTTTGTATTATTATGTCTCTGCAGTCAGCAAACAATGACAATCTTTTGTGCTCTGTTCTGTTATAATAACTAATCAATTTTTCCTTTTCTGTCTGTCCCCCTCTCTCTGCTACAGCCGCCCTGCAGGTTTCCATATCCTTGAACAAAGTGGAGTTAAGTGTCGGAGAGTCCAAATTCTTCATCTGCACAGGTAGAAACGCCGCAGACTCTCATTTTGACGTGGGTTTTCTGTCTGTATGCATGTGTGTGTGTTTGGAGGCAGGTCAGAGAGGCAGCAGGGGGGTTGCATTGGCGCTTGTGAAGTCTGTTTGTTGTGTATGATTTGACGATCGCAGCACAATCGATGCTGTCCATATGGTGAGTGACTCTACGACCCAGCGATGACTAGATCCTCACAGGGGACGGCCCCGCTCCCCTCGTCGCTCCTCCTCCGTGTCCTTTCTGAACGCCGTATCAGCACTCAGCCGTAGCAGAGCACCTGACGCCCGTGCCAGTGGCTCGGTGGGGTGGCAACACACTCTGGCAGGCCCAGCCCGCCTCCTGCAGACTGCCTCTTCTCTCCCGCCAACCCACTCAGCATGGAGCTAACAGCCAGGGGAGGCCGACACACTGGGAGGGGGCGTCGGTGTGGCGCCGTAATGCTGAGGAGGACAGAATGGGAGGTAGAAATAAAAAATAGAGGTGAATGGAAAGAAACTGGCAGGAACTAAAAGGCAAAGGTAGAAGCTTTTACTTTAAAAACATTCAGAAGCAAGAAGAATGGAAACAGGCTTTGAGGTAGAAGAGCATTTGCCTCCATCCATCATCAAAGTGAAGTGTTGTTTGTTGTTTTTCTTTTGCCCTTGTCCTCCGCTGGCATTCAGACATGTTCTTTTTGACCATATTCACATGTAACTCGGCCAACTGGGGTCTGCTGTAAAGCATGGCAGAACAGTCAGAGTCCCGGTAAAACAGAAGCAAAGCCTGCAAACATAAAAAAGAGTTATTCTATGAAAGTGACTTTTTGGCTTTACATAGCCGTGTCCCACTGTAAGGATCATGTCCAGGTAAATATAATCCTGATTAGAAGAATGGAGCAGGAAGCACACGAGGGCACTTTTAGGAGGGCACGTTTGTGAGGAAAGGCAGAACGCAGAGGTTCTGTTCTGAAAGTGAGGGTCCTCAGTGAAGTCCATTTTTCTTGTAAATTGTTTCTAAAAGGTTTTGGGGCAAAGTCAAATGCTGGGCAAGGCAGCAGCAGCGAGGTCAGGTCATATTTATTTTAAATATGTTAGTTCTATCTGCTTTCTAAAAGCCCCTTTAAATATCATAGCTTTCAATAGATGGGACTAAATAACATAAAAAGTAAAGTTTAGGTTTGAAAAAAAAGTTTTTGTTTAATCCTGTCAGACGCTGATGGAGCAAAATGTTTTCCAGACGATTCATTTTTCATATTTTATGAGCTTTCTTCCATTTTTATATGCCCACAGCAGAATGAAGCATAGGTTATTATAAACATTCAACATTGTCGTGATTCCTCCCTGGTTTTGAAACCTTTTGGACTTTTGATTTATGTTTTGAAATGCTCTATATTTAGGTTTTTGTGTCTCTGCCTCAAGGTTTCTTATTTTATTGTGATCCTTGTGTTGAGTCATTTCCTGTTTTATTTTGACTTTCCTGTGTCTAATTGTTTGTCACTTCCTCTTGCTTCTGCGCCTCCTTTACCTGCGTTTCCTCCCTAATGTGTCACACCTGTGTCTCCTTGTCTCCTTTCCATCCTGTTAGTTTGTCTCTTCATTTTTCTGCTTGTGTTCTCCTCCTGCTTCACTTTTACATTGACTGTAAGTCTGTTTATATATTTATTTATTTGCTGCATTTCCTGCTAAGTCCGCCATCTGCATTTATCTGCCAATATTTAAAAATTATTCTCAACTAGTTTTAAGTCCTTGTTTGGCCATGATTGTCCGACATGTCCACACAATTATCCATCAAAGGTCTTTCTTCTCTTTCATTTTCACATTTCTCACTCAAAATACTGGGATGGATTTCTATTTGATTTTACTCAATTTCTTATCTTCAGCCTTGAGGGTTTCTTATTTGTTCATGAACACTCAAAGGTCTTGTACCGGGACGCTTGCAAAATAATCTTATCACCAAACTTATTAGAAGTGCAATATTATTGTTTTTCTTTTCCCAATGGTGTGTATTAATTTCAATATCATGTGCAATATCTCATATTACTTTCTTCTTTTTATGATGACTTACTTTTTGGTACTCTGAATACATTTTATTGTTTTAGGGAGGAGCATAGAAGCATTTTTATTCTGCAGTCCTACGCAGATAGCTATTAATAGAAATTAGCCAAAAAGAAGCCAAAACACCCCCAAAAACTCACGGTTTCTCTTTTGTGCGGAAAAACGTTCAACAAGCTACCAACAGGAGTTCATTTGTTATCAGACATTAGACAATGTGTGTGAGAAGTGAAATAATGGTCAAAACCTTAAGGTGCCAGGGAGCATTTTAATTAAGAAAAGTGATATTGTCCTTTCCTTTTCCACTGAGGACATAATATTAATTATGTTATTATTTATATCTCTGTCACATAGCAGCTAAAAGTATTCATTTTCAAAACCGCTCATTGATTCTTGTCTTTACAAGGACGTCCCCTCAGCGCAATTAGCTTTCATCAATCGCGTCTCGCTGCAATAAACAGCTCTTTTTGTCTATTTCATGCCCTCACAGCAAAGTGCCCTGAAAGGATGTTTCACAATGAAGATTTGAATCAAGAAGAGGGAAGATGGTAAAGTGTGCAAGAAGGACCAGGCACTGCATTCAGAAAAATGTTCTGAGCTGCATTACTGCTTGAACAGAGTACGGAAGATGCAACGCAGTATGTGATGATGTGTAAGGATTGGTGTTAGCCGTGCTGCTCTTCTAACAGGGCCACAGTAAAATACAAACCCAGTCATATATAGGTATAATTACTAATGCTCCATTCACAGACTGGTGACAAAATAAAAAAATAACGACCAACCAAGACCTGATTTTTCACAAACCTGGCAACCATCACAAACAGAGGCTGCAATGATTGTCACCCTGATAACTGGATGCTGTGTCTTGCTGATATCTGATGCAAGCACATCATTTTAAAAGTAGTTTTCTTTGAGAATCTATCTGTTTATTTTAAAATGATGAAGTCAACCATTTGTAGGAGCACAAACAGACGTCTAGACATTTCTCTGATGTGAAATTGGTCTTGTGCGAGCATGAAACAAAGCTGTGTGTGCGGCGAGACAAATAAGGAGGTGGATAAACTGGTGCTTAAGTGTGTGTTTAACCTCCCTATTGACTAAAGTGGCAGAGAGCCAGAACACATGTTGGTTGCGAAAAAAACAGATGCAGCTGCAAATGCAGGCTCAGGAGAGAAACCAGATCCAACAGCGATTGTTTCTATTCCTCAGATATGTCTAACAACAGTATTATAGGTCGTGTCACTTGGCCAGTACATCTACTTTTAACAATTAGCCGTATATATGACACCCAATAAAGAGTTTGATAGATACTTAACCAATAATTTTGACATCATGTCAACCTATGCACATACCAGTGCTCCTCCTTCCCTGCTTCTCCCGTGCTAACTCATTCCCAGGAGGCCTAAATCAATTACCACCATAGCTCTGCCAGCCACTACAGGGACAGGAGCGTTTCAGCTTGGGCTCGGCTAATATTGGCACGTCGAATGTCGATAAATGTGCCTTGTGTAGGAGGCTGAGATGGCTTCATTATTTCAGCAGCTTTAATATATTGCTCTCTAACTGCGAAAAAGTTTTCTTAGACCTTCCAGAGCTTACAAAGCTGGGTTCCTTGTCCATTAAAATTTCAAAAATGACGCAGAGCTGAAGGGTTTGTTGACAAAAGTGAGAAAAGGCTGATGATCAGTTGTTGCCTTGCACAGATTTTGCTGGCACTTAGAAAAGTGATACGCACCGTTCTACCACTCTACTTTCAGAAGAGTCAATCACAGAGCATTCTTTCTTTGCCGAGAGTCAGTAATAATAATGCCTGAGCTTATGCAGATTTTTAAGAGCGGGTTGACAGCGATTTCCACCAGCTATTCATCCAGTTGCAAAGACACATGCTCCTGTCTCCTCAGATCATCTGTGAGGCAAACGGGCTGTCACCACGCTATTTGCGTCAATTTTAACATATTCAGCTGCCTCTGTTGTCAGCCGACAGTAAAATGGTGGGAGGTGATAACGTTTTAACGCTAACAGGTATAAAGGGACGCCCGAAGCTACTTTAGACACTGATCTGTTCCCGGCGAGTATGCATGTGAACCTTGAGGCTCCAGTGGTGGGCCACAAGTGAATGAAAGCAGAGGGAGGAGGAGAACCACGACAATATCTTTGCAGCAACACTTGTGTCTGATTGCCTCATCACATTCCTTGGCCTCGAGCAGCAGACACATGCCCAACACATGCTAACACCATTACCATCATATCCTTGATGGTAATGGTGTAAGCATGCTGGGGTGGCTGCGTGTTTTTCAGCAGACATCAAGAGGCAAATCATTTTCACGTTTAAACACCAGTGTTCTAAAGAACTGAGGGATTATTTATGCCATCATGTATTTACATAACTGGACAAACACGGCAATTATCCACACCAGCACCAGCGAGCAAACACAGGTTAAAAGCTCGGCCAATTGTTACTGAGCGGAAAGGAAGCATTCAAACTGCCTCCACTCTCCCGGGGATAAAATGTGTGTCACAAACTGTGGTGCCTCTATTTTCTGTCCTCCTCCTCCTCTTTCGTTTTGTTTCCGTAATTGAATCCTCAGAGACTTGTCTCTAAGGGACTGGACATGCTTCCATGCATTTCCTGTCACGTTCAAGTCTTCAGTTGATTGATGGGATCAGTAATGGCCGTCCACACCGACAGGCAGGGGGCACCTGCTGCTTGCAGATGGCCCCATCATCTCCTGCAGTCGCCAGCTATCAGGTGTTCAAGATTCTGTTTCAGTGTTCAGTGTGTGATGTTGGAAACGAGAGTGGAATTTACAGCCTACATATGTCCCCTGTTCCTTTACAGACTTATTAGCCGTGTAACTCCAAGATTATGACATCATGATGATTTTAGGCCGTCTGATCACAAGTTCAAACAACTGTGTTGGAAGGTGCTCGGCTGTTCAGCGGAACAAAGCCAACCTCCAACTCCTTCAGAATCTGGAGGTGATTCGCTGCCTATAAATGAGTCAGTGCTGGGGAACCTGAATTTCTCCCTGTTCTTCCCTCTGTATTATCTGTGATGTTTGCAATGATGGTGGAAAATATCCTCCAAAAAATTCAATCAGTAGAAATTTGCTCTCTACAGAGTAATGGGTCAAGGACTAAAGTATTTAACCTTTTAAAAAACCTGCCAGTTCATCTACTGGAATTGATCTGCAAGGCGATCATATTTCAGGCAGACATGATCCTGACTTGCTGAGTAAGAAGAAATAAGATTTTAATCAGCATCTCTCCTTCTGTCTCTCTCTCCTTCCTAGCTATCGGCGAGCCAGTGAGGCTGGAGTGGTACAACCCCCAGGGCGAGCGCATCGTGCAATCCAAGCGGATGACGCTTCACACGGAGATGTCGCGGTCCAGGCTTATCATTTACAACGCCATCATTGAGGATGCAGGTATCTACCGCTGCCAGGCCACGGACGCCAGCGGTCATACCGAGGAGTCCTCGGTCGTGCTGGAGATCTACCGTAAGCTAATTTTCCCATCCTCACTATGCTAGCTCTATCTTTGCACATGTGTATTTTAGATCCATGCAGCCCTTGACCTTGTTTGTGAGCTTGTGTGCAAGTGCGCGCCATTCATACTTCTGATTAAAGCATAAAGACAGAGAGATGTGGCACTGAGGCCAACTTGCCTTGCTGACCCGTCACTTTATCCTGGGCAATACTTCTGTTAGTAACCCAGGGAGGCTCAGTGGTCACAGAGTTGGGCTCATCGCAGGTTTTATCCTCAGGGCGAGCAGTAATCTAACTGATGTTTGCCCTATTAAAGTGCCCTTGAGCAAGACATCTAATTTAACTCCAACCTAATCCCTCCTGCGATTGCCTTGGAAAAGATTTAGATAACATAGGGCCAGAATTGCAGTAACGATTATTAACACTGAGGTAATGTCCTCGTAACATTTTTAATAACCTGGAGGGAGTTATATTCTGGGATCGAAAAAAATAGGGAAAACCCAACATTTTTAATCATTTAAATAAAAAAGAGTATAGATTAAAATTCACTTTAATTTATATTCTGGTGAATCGCACGTTAAGCAATATGTAAATGGTTTTGAAGAGTTATTATAACCATTGCTTGATTGGAGTTAGACTATTATACTTTCAGTGAGAGGCTACTACAGGATTTCTGGCATATATATATTTATATATATATATTTTTTTTTTATAAAGCTGCTCAAAAGCACAACTGTCTATTTTTAAAATATTTGCTCAAGCTCTGTATCTTTATAAAAGGCACCTTTCCAAATATGAACTATTTCTGCTCTCAGGTAGCACAGTGACAGGAAATGGATTAACGTTATAATGCATGCAAAAGGCAAACACAGATCACACAAGAAGCAAGTGATCCAGATACACAGGGAGTCTTTCCCCAAGTTTAACTGCAGAGAACGTCTCTGTACAGGGATTTGATTACCGGAGACAGACACACACTGGAAATCATCACCTGCTGCGTGGTTTCCTTTTTCATCGTCTCTCGGCGAATCATTACGGGATTCATCACTGCCTCAATCACACCTTCCATCACTCAGCCCCCGCCTCATTCGCCGCATAGCCAGTGCCTCTAAAACCACTGTTGCCACGGCAACCATGCGTCAGTCACTCGGGCCCCTCGGTAGATTGTCTGAGCAGCATGCGGATGAAGACCCGCCTAAAGCTCCCAGCCAGCCATTCTGCCAGCGCACAGCCGGAGCAGACGGGGACTCCTCAGGTGGTGCACGGGCCTTTACACTAAAACATGTTGTTGTACATGAAATTCACGACCTGTGGGAGGGAGAGTGTTGATGCACGCTCACGAGTACCTGACATCTCTGTGATTATGATCTCTACTGTTATGATCATGCCACAGCTCTGAATCCAAATTAGAGGACAAATTGATACAAACATACTAAAGCTGCTGTCATGGCAGCATGACTGTGGTATCCAGAGGATGAACCCTTTAAGATCCCTATCACCAACACAACCGTTTTGCTTGTGTTTTGGTGAACTGACTGTGTTTCCTCAGAGGATGAACTCTGACTTTTCCTTTAGTGCCACCATGAGGTTCATACTGTGAGTTTGAGCAAAGACAAAAGGAAGGAAACGGAAATTCACTCATTATCTACTCATGCCGATAGAAGGGTGGGTGAGAGGGGCTTGTGGACACTTGGATGACACCACACGAGCAGTATGGAGGCATGTTGTGTTTTTTTAACCCCTGAGACTCCAAAAGTGTTTTGTGGACTCAAACACTTCACCCACCCCTCCATCAGTATAGTGGTGAGTAGATAATGAGTGAGCAATAATGCCACATTAGGCCACTTTTCCAAAACCAGCAAAGTTTTTACAGTATTCAGAAGTGTCCCAGTTAAGAGACGTCCAGGGACATTGTCTTGTAAATGAATCACAGTTATCCTTGCATTGATGTGTAGACAAACGGTAGAAGTGAAACTGTACAGAGCACACTCTCGATTCTGTTGTGTGCAGGAGTTACTCTGGAGAGCTTGTTTCCCTCCCTGATTCTCGTGTAGAGCAGTGTGACAACAACAGAGGCAGGAAACAGATACAAACGGGAGGAACAAGTGACACCTGAAGTGTTCGAACCTGAGATAGAGAGAAAGAGAGGGAGAGAAGAGTTTGGAAGTAAAAAGAACACAAGGGGGGGGGGTTGATAAGAAACCAACAGAGTGAATTACAAAACATGCAAAGGCATCCTTGAAGTTAATGAAGACACTGAGATGCCAGACACGTTCAGAGGCGGAGGGTGCAGTCCGGGAGAGAAAGCTCATTTTAGGAAGCAGCCTGGCATAAATCACACGGTGAAATGCTAATGGCACGGCCTCGCTAACGGAAGGGACCGATAAGGGAGCGGTTGTTGATTTATTCATACCTCCACAATGCAGTGTGCAGACGATGGCAGGTGGTTGCAGCGGCCAGCAGTGCCAGAACCGGCCCGTATCAAAGTCTGCTATCCAAACCAGAGCCGGGTTCGAAGGAGGACGGCGTGCTGCTTGTGTCTAAGAACAGCGTCCCCATAAAAGCAACTTGTCAAAACACCAAAATATTTGTCAAGAAAGAGAGGACTCCGCTTCAAACTGGCACCGAGCAGAATCTGTTAACGAGGCCCCCCCCCATGACACCAAGAGAGAGTGAATCAAAGGCTTTCTTTATTATCGTCTAATTCTGCAAAATAGGTTGAGGAATATCTCGCTGTTTATTTATATTTTGCTGTCATGGGTATGATTGGCAGCAAGTGGAATGCCCGTCCTTCTGTCTCCTGTGTTGTTTCATTAGAATCCCCTTATCTGTGTCCCAGAAAACAGTCAAAGCGGGATTAGCTTTTGTTTTATTTGAATATGTGAGTGAATCCATTTCCAGTATATACATTGTCTCGTGTGCCTGTTTCCAAACACGAGAAATCTGGACTGCAGATGATTACATCACGTGACAGTCATTCTAACCCACTATGAACCGCACTCTGATTTAACTCTCTTAATTGTGCAGTTTTCATTATGTCTGTGCAATACAATGGTTCATGTGCAAGCCATTTACTGTACATGTTTTTCTTGTTAAAAACTGTATATAGTAGTTTTTATTCCATTCATATTTTTATATTCATACACTTAAGTATTGCATGTTTCTTAATACTTACTGATGCCTATTAAGCTGCTGTAGTATTGCACATTTTCCCTAGTGTGGGTCTAATATAGGATTCTCTTAACTTATCTTGATGTTGTTTTTTCCACCAATCCTCTGAAATATCTGGGAAACTATTGGATGGAAAACATTCACATCCTCATTTGGGTAAATTAAAGCAACTTTGGTGATTTCATTCAGCTGCAAAATCAGAGATTTGAATCGCACATTTTGTGTTTCTCACTTGTGGAGCCCTGTTCACGTGAAATGGAGCGAACCCTGCGAGCTAGTTCAAGCAGCCAACTGGAGCTGCGCTGCTCCAATCATGTGACACACATCATGTGACATACATCATTGTCCACAATCATCTATTATACACACCCACTTTATTAGGCAGCCTATTAAAGCAGAGAGAAATTTCCCATCGACCCCATTGCCAGTTGCTTCAGCCCCTCCACCTATGTTCTACTACCGCAATAAACGGTTGAACGTGAGTTGACTGAACTGTAGCTGCAACCTTTTGCAAAACTAAACCTATTCCTGCACGGAAAAATTAAGATTTTCCTTTCTTTTCTTTTGATTTTGGATTCAAACAAAAATTGAATAATTGAGTAATGCATTAGAAAAACAACTTTTCCAAAACTCCAACCCTGTCTCAGGGATCAGTACAGTAATTGAGCACAGCAGAATTTTTTTTTTTTTTTCACGTTTCCCTTTTGATGTTCAGACCTGCAATAAATTGTCTGCTTCCTATACCGAGAAAGGAGGAGGACAAAAAAAAAGTGTTCAATCTTCATCTCGTTTGATCTCGCAGAGAGGCTGACGTTTCAGGATGTTCAGTCACCGCAGGAGTTCCGCCACGGTGAGACGGCGGAGGTGGTGTGTGATGTCATTAGCTCACCGGTGCCCGTGGTGGTGTGGTACTACCAGGATAAGGAAATCACAGAGGAGCACCGCAGTAAGTCTTCATCAAATTCTTTTCCTTCACTTTAAATTCCTGAATTCTTTAGGTGGGTGGGCACGAAATACATTTGAATGATCTTGCAAATACTAGCAGACTTTTCTTTTCTTTCATTTCGAGATTCTATTCTATTTTTATTTCGGTTGTTTATTCAGTAGTGAATATTTAATGTTATTGAGACAAACCTTTGTATAATGGAAGAATCTGATTTTGTTTATTCCAGGAGCAGATTAATTGTAGTAAAAAGTTCTGGAGTAAACAAAAGAATTATATATTGAATTTAAACCTGCACTCCATCATCGTGGGGAAAAGAAAATTCTCTCGAGTCCCAGTGTTCACCATTCTCTCTCACTGAATAGATGTGCTAATGTGCCAAGAATTCTGTTCTCTAGGAAATGCTGTTCCCCCTCTTTTGTGCGGATTCTCAATAAAACAAGGATATCGAATGCTATGAATAGAAACCCCATCAGCCCAGGAGGAGGAGTATAACTGGGATAGGAACCATGTTAACAAGCGACTGAGAGGATGGATTACAGAGCACTTAGAAGGCGACACGGAGGACGTGCGAACCAGCC
Organism: Paralichthys olivaceus; assembly: GCF_024713975.1. Lineage (NCBI taxonomy): Eukaryota > Metazoa > Chordata > Actinopteri > Pleuronectiformes > Paralichthyidae > Paralichthys > Paralichthys olivaceus. The sequence continues at coordinate 10,242,189 of NC_091116.1, forward strand.
GAAACAAAAAGCCTCAAGAACGGGGTGTTTGTTTTAGGCTTGTGTGCTTCTGTTAACTCATTATGTTGTCAATCATCTTCTGTCTGGTTTGATCTAAAGCTGAATCCTGAAGCACTCCACTGAAATCCCATTCTTTTCAGTATCTTAAATAGTTTTTAATATGAGGAGGACCTAAGATAAATTCACTTCTAATGGTATTATTCTCTGAGAGGTGCAATAGTAAGAGCCAGTGGACGAGGACTCCTTTTCTCTCCTCCTCCTCCCTGATTTACACCTCTCTACACCACTTCCCCATCCTCCTTCCAGACAAACTGCCCGCCCGAGCACTGATTGGAAAGAGTGACCCCTTGAATCTGTCCCGTTTTTTAATTGAAATTCAAATCTTCAGTCGAGCGGTAATGATGAAACATCGAGAAGATGTTTTTAAAAAAAAATAAAAAATCATTTCTCTGATTACAATGCAGGCTTATAAATATCTTTGCTGGAGAGAAATGAGATAGTGGCCTCATCACTCCTCGCCAATCTCACTGTGGCCACAATGGGGGGCGAGTGGAGTCGATTTGGAACTGTAATTGCGTGGGTGTTTATCTGTGTGAACTTTATCAGGTAAATGTGCTGAAGTGAAGATTGACAATTGGCAATTTTCGCCTCCTGTTTTCCTAACTTGCTTATCTCACCTCTCTCTTCTGCCGTCCTATTCTTCCTCTTCCTCACTCGCTCTCTTTGTGTGTTTCTTTCGTCTTTCCTCCTCTTCTTCCGACGTGCCGCGAAGACAAGTTCCAGGTGCTGCCGAACAACAACCTGCAGATCTATCAGGTGACCAAGGCCGATGAGGGCGTGTACCGCTGCGAGGCGAGCGTAGAGGCCCGCGGAGAGATCGATTTTGTGGACATCGCTGTCGTGGTCAACGGTGAGTTTGCGTCATCACGTGAAACCTTAGTTAAGCTCTAAATAACCCTGAAAACTGGATGTGTTGGAAATTAATTAAAACTTAGTTTAACATACTCAAATTCAGAGACCAATACAAACTGTACCAAAGCAGTCAACAGCAAAAGTAAGTAAGATTTTAAAAGGAATATAAACAGCAGTTACATTTTAGTTTAACAAAATAGAATAAGACAAATAATGATAAATAAATATACATAATAAATATACACTTAACTATATTATAGTATGAGATACATTTTTAGTGTGGCAGGTAATTCCAGGTTTTTGACAGTGAGAGCATCCAAATTCCCAAACTTCTGAAAGAGCCAGTTGCACCATCGTTGTGTAGTCAGTGGTACTTTTTTCCGTGGAATGTACTTTGAACCAAACCGTCATATGCTTGCAGACGTGCTTGTCGGTTTGTCTGAATGGAGACAGGAGCATCTTTTAGAAAAATGGTTTAATCAAACAGTAATAATCGATTAACCTGTCTTTCTTTCCATCAACTCATTTCTATGACTTATTTATAAAGACGTGGTGTAACAACCTCTTAATGTGTGCTGTCAGTTTGCTGATGATCGCTGTTAGGAGACTACTAAAGCATGAAGCTGACACGTTTCACAGCTTGTTTACACGTGTTGTAATCACCTGAACTGTCAAGTCACTGATTCTGAGACATCACCTGCTGGTGTGCAGGTGAACTGAGCCGGAAATTCACTTTGAATGTTTGGACCTTCGCTTGTAAAAATCAGAAATGAGTTGTCAACTATGACATATTCCGCTCCCCTGACTCACATGAGTTCATCCCTGCCACACTTATAGCAGCTCTGCGCTCTCTGCCATCATTTGTGTGATCTTCTTCTATTTTTTTCTTCTTCCAATTCTCTTTATTCTGTAGTGTGATTGAATTATTCAATTAGCGATGGCTTTGGGCTCCGTGGCCCAAAAATCGAAGGATGTCATTTTAATTTTCTGGTTTGTCCTCATTTAGAACGAGTCACCTGAGACCGCTGAAGTGATCGAAAAGTGATTTCTCCGAGGCCACGAGCGTCTCTTAACGCACGAGCGGCTGCAATATTGTCTTTGCCTATGTAGTTCTCTCCCACCTAATGTAAAAGCAGAGCGGCCCTCTGCCCAAAAACTATGAACTGCATTCAATTTAGCACACCACTTACCTCACTCCTGAGAAGACCCAATAAGTCTGCTCAATGAGGCGCAGCCTATTATTGCAGCGCCGCGACACTTGCTGTGTGTGGCGTCGAGAGGGGACAGTCAGAGCGTCCTGAGGGAGCCACACCCAGACAGAGACACACAGTGAGCTTCCTTTGCCTCAAGGAAACTCATTTTGTTGATCCCTAAAGACTCTCACACTCAGACATGCCCCCCTCGAGCCTGAAGGACACAAATGTGTTGTTATGTACTTTTATATTGTTGATCTTCATGAACTATTTGAAGATCATATATCAAACTACAAATATAAAATAAATGTGGATATGTGATATGGTACCACAAGGCAAGACATTTGTTACTGTAGAGAGAGCACTTTTCTTTTTTTTTCTATTTCACAGAAAGGTATCTCTTGAATCTGCAATCTGTGTAAGCTCAGTGGACTGAGGATCTTTCACTTCATTGTTTTTGTTCCTCTGTCCCACAACTTGAATTATTTTTAGTTTCTACTAATAGCTCTCCTTGGCATCGTCTGCAGACTTTTTATTTCAGAAAAGCGAGTAAACATTAGGAAGTGGTGAAAATCGAAATAAAATAAAAAAAGTCAACATAGGACTAGGTCGCTTGAAACACAGATCCAAATGAATGCTTGTGTCGCTGCTTAAATATGTTGATATCCACCAGCTCTAGTTTACAATTTAAATGTTTGCATAAACACATAACCTAAGAGGAAATGCCAGAAATAAACAAGTAAAAAAAAAACATGTACTCAGCTGGAGTTGGAAAAATTAAGATGCAACACATTGCAATGGAAACAGACGTGAATAAATCATGACATACAAGCTCCAGCTACAAAGGGCAGATGAAATAAGTGTGATCCGTCCGATGCTTGAATTAATATACAACACGCACATCAATGACTTATTTCCACCAGTGTTCGACTGGTTCTCTCTTACTCAGATCCTCTTGTTGCATCCTCTTCTTCCTAAAACTTATCAAAGTGGTAGTTTCTTTGCAGTACTCAAATCTCTCTCAAATTTGGTAGTTTACTGTCCCACTTTATCAAAGAGGCAGTTATTTCTGAGGTCAGCCGCCATCCGGTGGCCCAGAGGAACCTTTAGTTTTGATTCTGTCCTAAAAGAAAGGACAAGGAGCTTGTTTGAAGGTGACCGAGATTGAAATGACACTTCTTTAAATGCCAGCTAATGTCATGGGGCAGGTAAATATAAGCTGCCAGCATCTGTCAGTAGAAGTCGAGTCTATGTTTAGTCATCTACTCCGCACCTTGGATGGCTCACTTGTTTTCTGGTCTTTTTTGTCGATATGTGAAGTGGTGGATGTGCAGGGTGCAAAGTGGCCCCACTGGGTTTTTTTTCATCAGGCTGGATCACAAACTTTTGCTTGCTGTTCCGCAGCAGCCCCTTTGGTCTCAGGGGTCTCCCTGAGGAGGCACCGAGGCCTGTGATGTTCAGGAAAGCCATAAATACCCTCAACCTATAGGTTCAGTCATTTGCATAAGCAACCTGAGAATCTGATAAATCAAATGTTTCTGACCTCGAGCTAGAAGTGTACATGATGAATTTTAATCTTGTTTGCGCTCTACGTTGCCAACTTTATTTTTAAAGGGGTGTGTCCCTTCCAGATTATTCCCCTTCTATGGTTTGCTGTTGCATGGGTAAGGTGGAGCGAGAGAAGAAATTTCAGAGGAGGGGAGAGGAGGCCACAAGTGCGAGCAGTAGAGTATCGACGACAACATGGACGGGTCAAACAACACAAAAGCCCCGAGGACAAGCAGATAGAGATGGTGTAGATTGCTCGGAGGCTCAATGAGTGTTACAGACTGTCCGCTACATGTTTTATCAATCAGCTGCAGACAGGGAACCGTCCTCTGTTGTGATGCCTTGAGGGATACAGTGGTGAGGTAACGCTCTTTGTCTCTCTCCCCTGGATAAAGACAGGAGGAAGAATACACTGATAAACCTCAGGCTCCACATTTTCTCCTGGGGTCGTGAATGGAGCACTTTAGCTCCTTTGTGCCAAAGTCAGACTGGACACTGATGCTCGTCCTTGTAGCAGAGGTGAAAACAACAGGGAGAAAGGATATTACAGTTTTGTTAAAGTTAGGGCTGGACTGTGAAAAGTTTGTCATTGTTGTTTTGGTTGGAATACAGAGGAAAAAAAGAGGTTCCTCCCATGTCACAGTCACATATTTCATTTCATTGTCGTTTGTTTCTTACCTGAACGGGTAATGCTGTTGTTCCTTCTGAGAGAAAAGTTGCCTCAGTAAATATATATACTTCTAAATGTCATATAAATGTACAAAATATGATTATCCTGCAAAAAAACTTTATATAGAGCATGCAAGCAAATCCAGTTACATAAGCATTGCATTTATATAACAGACACCTGAGTCAGAAAAGGGTCCTTAGTCTAACAGATAGATTCCAGGTATTCCACGGGTGAAAAGGGTTTAAAAAGCCCTCAGGTGAACCTCAGAGCACTAAGCCAACTTGACTTTAAAGACGCAATTAGCAGAAGAGTCTTGCTCAGTGACACCATCAGGGAAAAGGGAAAAGAGTCGGGAAAGTTTATCTGTTGTTGTGAAGCTTGATAAGAGAGCAGTTTCTTTCCCTTAAGCATGCGGCGAGTGAAGCGCAGCTGACCAACTGCAGCTGCCCGTCCCCGGTGTACCATCAAAGCGGACCGGGGTTGAGGATGATGGCGTATCAAGGAACACGTCCACCCACTGAATGGTTAATCAACCTCAGGCCAAAACAACTCAGCGTCTAGGAGAATGCAGAACATTTTAGCTGCTGATATATAAACACAGTTGAGAGAAATAAGCTAAAAAAAATAATATAAGGATTTGATTAGAAATCAATTGGTTGGTTTCCAATTAAGTTTCTGGAATTGAAGTGCTATTACACAATATTAAGAGTTCCCATCTTCTGGCACTTAAACATACCTTCACTCATAGTTCAGTTTATCATGGTCATGTTTGAATCCACTTAAATTTGAGTGAAATTACTTCAGTTGGATAAAAAAATACCAACCTGGCTCATAAGCTCATCTAAAAGAATAGTATATTTACCTTTTTAATGAGAAGAGCAATACCACTCGTATACTAGTATGGAGAGTTTGAGGCTTCAGCCAGTTTCTATTCAAAAGGCTAGTGTGCTTCAATTGAGATGCTCAAGCAGGTTTTGATTGGCTTTTGTGTTTACATCCCTGCAACTTTTCCAACGCGATGATGCGATATTGACACAAATGTCAGGTCAGGATTGGCCCCACCAAAAACCGGAGTGTAAAATGCGTCGAGTGCTGGACTGTTTCTTGGCCTCGACTAGTTGCCAACCAACTGGCAAAGACTCCTAAGAAGTTACTGGTCCCAGCCAACAAAACATCCAGCACATAACCTGCTGTAAACATGCTTTTTTTCTGCATTTTTCACAACATATTAATTCAAAGTAAACATTATTTTTTATTTCTGCCATGTGGTAATAGACGGATCAAAGACCCATTTCCAGTCTTTATGCTAAACTGAGCTAACTGCTGGCTGGTTCCAAATGTATGTGATCACTCTTCTCTTCTGACTCCAGCAAAAAAAACATAATGTCAAACTGCTGCTTTAATGCAGTGCAGTTTGGATTGCTTATAAAAGATTTTAGCTTGCACACTTTCCACCTTTAACTCACATATGCCAACCTTTCCATTCAGATCCTTCAGCCAAGCCTAATAAGATCTGTCTCCTCTGTCTTGATGACCCTCCAGCAACAGTAGTCATTGTTTGTTTCTATGGCAACTTGCGGCGATGCAAAACAGTGTTAACATCTTGATTTCGCCTGTAGCCTCCCTCCACACATCCACTTAATTGTCGGTTCACTCACTCACACATTAGACCCGCAATTTTCCCCTTTTCAGCTGTCAGTGGAAACTACCGACTGTGTCCTTCAAGGTTTCTTTAATTATTTTGCAGTGGCATCAATCACAACGGCTGCGTGCTCAGAAAGAGAATAGGAAAAACCTGTGTTCTCTGCCACGTTACATTCCCAATTATAAATCAGCTTTGATTCCAGCTCGTGTGCAAATGCAGAGGGCAAAACAAATCCTTAATGAGCACTCGGGGAAAAGGTCTTCTTCCTAAAACATTGATTGACTGAATGTGTAGTAGGTGTAACACTGTAGTAACATTTACTGTGGGTAAATGTGGGTGATCCGCAGAAAACAAGTTCTGTAGCTCCTTGTGGATGCATTTACATCTGTCCAACCATGTTTGTATCTGGAAATATTGTATATCTACAGTGCACGCTCACGGAGACTTCTGTAAACATCTCCACCGAGCCTCTGAAGTTCCGAGGATATGACTAAAACATGAAGAATTCATAAAGGCTCACCAGATTCTTTTTGAAAGCTTAAACACTGTTGCTGATTTGCTCTTTTGAAGTCTCCCTGCTTGGCAGCGTGTCTCATTAACAGGGCTGTTTCAGCAAAGTTCACCAATGTGGGAGTGTATAGCATAGGAGGAGAAGGAGATCTATTGGCATGGAAATCGATGGTTAGCTCCTCTCATTCGCCGAGTCAGTGCTATTGGAAAGAACTCATAGTGTTTGATTATTGCTCAGGTCATTTTTTATCCCTGAAAAGCTTTACTGTGCCTTGATGTGTGTCTCACTCAGGCCTGTGTTTCCAGTCCCCTGTTGGTTTTTATGACAAAAACAGAAGTATTTGTTCATTTTCACTTAAAGAAAATAAATAAATAAATAGACACTGTGGAATCTACATGTATTCGTTTACACATAATACACACTGGTGTCGTTGGAGTAATTGATCTTTTAAGAAAGAGTACACCCCAGTGTTGTGGTTCATTAGGCATTTGTGATGATTATGTTTTGATGAGAATTGCCTATTCATTATCCCAAGTATGTAAAATGTCTCATTTTCTAGCTTTTTTTCAGCGCTGATGTATTTTAATGAGCTAAGCCACAGATTTTATTTAATTTAATTTAATTTCACCAAGTTGTTTGTAGATCCACATGGAATAAATGTCCTCCAGGCGACACCAATCACAAATTCAATTAATTAACTTGCATGCGACCAATTATGTTAGTTGAAAGTTTTGAAATATAAAGCAACTGAGCTTCGTCTTCCCACAAAGTGACCTTTCATGCTTTTCATCCATCTTTTTCTTTTAATCAGAAGAAAACAAATGGCGCTTGAATATTATCACTGTGCAGCTGCTAGTTACAATCTCACATATTTAAAAAAATAGATTAAAAAATCTGTAAAAATTGATTTAATTCTGATCATATTAAAATCACATGCCATGTCCGGGACGAGCTATGACCATACATTTTTGTTTATTAGCTGTTTAAATTTTCTAATTGGCATAAGATAAATTTTTTGATCTCGTGTCAGGTAAATCCACTTGTATAAGCAGCACATGGTCAAAAAGATGATGGAATAAAAAATAGAGATGTACATATATCCACCTTTCACTAAAGACAGATAATAAAAGATGGAGAAAGTAGTGCAGTGGCACAGGATACATTATATTGCACAGTATAATTAGAATTCCAAAGGTTTAATGGAATACAAATCAAGTAATAGTATAATTGGTCAAATATGCAAAGATAAAATAGACAGGTAATGTGCATAGTGGTGAGTAATGTGTATATATAATAATAATAATCCTAATAATAGTACAGTGTGTGTAATGATGTAACCTGAGATGAAGAAAACAGTGCTGCATAATAGCATTAACCCTAAACACCTATTTTATCCAGTCACATCATCAGTGATTTTCTATGCAGCTAAAATGTTTTCTCACACAATCTTTATTATAATGGGATATTTAAGCAAATTTCCCCCACTCCATTAGAAATGCTGCTCACTGTGAGACTTGGACCAAACGGTTGTTTTTGTGAGTCTGTGTGTTCAGCCTCAGCTTTGTGTGTTCAGGTGGTGGACTTATTTGATCGTCACCTGGTTTATTTTAGGTTTTTCTGGAGTGTCATTGTTCTCACCTACCCAGCGGACTAAATGTTCCAAACACGCTCAATCACGCAGCGCGACCGGACAAGGCCACAGCAGAGCAGTCGTAGCGGGAGCAGGAGCGCAGGATTGAGAAATGGACTGAGACCCCTGATAAACATGCTCGCTCTATGAAGCTGTCATTCCTGCATCACTGCAGAGGCAGACGGAGAAAAGGCCGGGGCCCGCGCTCTGCTCTCCTTTTTACTGAATGACAAGATGACAGCCCTCAGCTGATCGGATGGCAGGGACAGGCTGTGTGTCCCTGACAGCACTCAGCGCATACTGTTGATAACGTCATCAAGACATCTGCTGCTCATAGAAGATCTATAACGCACGCTGCACCGTTGTACTAATTCACCGACACATTTGAGCACAAAAACACATATACACAGTTTATATATATTATCATAAAGTAAGCAGTTGATTCACTGCATGGCTCATAACCATTGACCAAGGGTATTCAGTTAACATTCAAAGAGGTCCAGTTAGAAAACCCTGAAGCTAAATTCTAAAACATCATAATGTCTAGCATGCGTTATGATTATGAGTGCCATATATTTTGAAGTAGCCTGGTAGTTGTATCAATGTCTGTACGAAATGAAAAACTGATGACAATGTTTATTATAAATTCTCACAATGAACTGAAGGGCACTCTCATAATAAATTAAATGTTCTTTTCTCATTTCAAGTAAAATAAGAGGTTTTGAAAAAAGGCATCTTAAAATGAAGTAATTAATCTAATAATAGGTCTGGGTCCGTATAGAACAGTCTGGGTCCAAATCCACACTGCAGTCCGCCTATTGGTGACCTATGCCATAGAGTATACATATATATATATATATATATTTATATAAAGATGGATAATATGACAGCTTCCCACAAGTAAAGCCAAATCATCTTGATCGCCATCTGGTGGCTTGCTGCAGTATAGGTCATACATCCTGCCTCCTCTATGTTGTGTGATGGGACAAAATCATAGAACAGGTTAAATTATATTTTTAAAAGGTTTCTGTCAGATGATGTTTGTTCAAGTGTTCATTTTTCCTGTATGTTTCATTTCAATTAGTTATTTGATGCTATAAAAATAGAGTGAAACGTGATTGATGGCTGAGACTGACTTGCAATTACACAGACTCCAAAATGCTGACGTAAAAAATGTTGCACTATAAATATTAAGCTATAAAACTGCGTATACTACATCTATTTATTTCTAGTCATAATGAAATATGACCATAGAGAGCCTAAGCTTTTTCAGTTTGTATTTGCAGGTCCTCCAAACCACGGACCTTAAAATCACAGCAATGACGTTCCCCCTAATTCTGACATGGCAGAGATTGGCCAAGACATCATGAGAAATGGCTCGAGCGTCTGACGGGGACTGAATAGTCTGCTGACAAAAATAAAAGAGCTGTTCTTTACCGACAGTGCGGCTGTGTTTGATGTGTTGAAACACATTTTCTCTACTGGCATTGTTTGTATGGATTTAGCCGGGCATTTCAGAATCAGACAATAGCATTATGGTTTCACATCGGCTCCTTTTGTGATTTTACCAAAGCTGGGTCACAGTGTTATTTGAAATCCCAGTTGGATTACAGACAGAAGTAACATTTTCAGTGAGTGCTTATGAACCACTTACAAGGGCAATTTATTCCATTTGAAAATGTCTAGCCTTCACCATATTGTTTCATAAAGACTGAACTGTCTTCCCAGATACAATAATATTGTAGCTTTTAGTGTCGATTCAACTTCTCAGAGGTTAATGACAGCCCTCCTGTCTAACTATTAGTTTCTGCTCTGTTTGTGTCTGCAGTCCCTCCGGTGCTGTCTGTGTTCCAGCAGTCCTTCAATGCCACAGCTGACTACCAAGAATCCATCACGTTTACTTGCATCACCTCTGGATCTCCGGACCCCGTGGTCACGTGGCACAGGTACGTTCTCCTGTCCCAAGGTAGACAAATTTGTTCCTCTGTGTGTGCCAAATTAGTTTTTATGTTTCTTAACGTACTGCAAAGTTAAAAAGTCACTGGTAGAGGTAGCTCCCTGACCGAACACTCTCCTGAAGCTCCTGATCTGCCTCCTCAGTCGTCCTGTTCAAAATTCCACGGAATTTTGATATCATAATGTCCCTCGTCTGCATATTGCACACCGAGTGGCACTTACAGCAGCTGAGAAGGTCACTCTTTGTGTTCTTGTGTAAGAGATCTCACAGTTAGACTATACTTCAAATACACTTAATGTTACAATGTTTGCCTTTGCCCATAAAATGTAACACCAACTATTAGCCTATCGTATTAAATGGCTTTATTATAAAGTATATAAGTATTTGTCTTCTCAGGTCTTAAATTGATCCAAACATGGCAGAGTTGCTTGGGCAACACAGATAACACACACACACACTAAATGAGAGAAAACATACTTCCAAGAACATGTCGTTCAGCCTGGAAATGGTTTTAGATTGAAAGTGGAGGCTGAACTTTCCTACTGGAAGCCAGCGAATTGAAAAAGAACAAGCATTTCTGAAAGAGGCTTGAAAGAGGAGCTGCAGCGATGGACTATATGAGGAAAGTGATGAGTTTTCTGAACATGCGCCTAAACCTTTTTAAACAATAACCCAAATTAGCATCTCAAAGATGAAGTAGAGCAATATACACCCAAATATTGCACCCATTCCATCTTTTCTCTGCCGACCTGCACATAGACTGGGCTTCCCACGCTCATTTCAAACTAGTAATAATTCAGGTTGCACTATTAAAAAATATCTTGGCTAATAAAAACTCTAACAAAGTGCGAGTCGGTTTCTGGGAAACATCTGTAGCCCAACAGGCCCATAACTATTGCAAATGTATTTATCGTTATTACCCCTGCGATGTGTGCATGTTTCCTTTAGAGAAAAATAAATGCACACATCCTATACGTACAAATGTGATATATTTCCCCTTCCTCAGCTCTGAGAGATTGATAGTTTGCCCTCGCACGTTGCCCTCGGCAGCCACTCAATATTATCACATGCCACATAGCAACAATGGGGAAATTTGCACCTGGAGAGCATTTGACACGGCACTACCCACCCCACAGCTTGACGTCAAGTAGTTAGCTTGCACTTAACGTGACAGGCTCTTTGCACCTGAGCGTCTATTTATTACTTTATTGATTATTCATGCTGTTCAGTAATATTTTTTTTTCAGTTAATTCATCTTAATGGACCATTTCACACATTACTGCTGACTGCAGCTGGGCTTTCTTGAAGTAATCCATCACAGGAAACAACTTTTCTTGTTTGATTTATTTTTATTCTACTTCAGCACTAAGTTTTGATAATCGAATCAACAGAGGTAGCATTGGCAGTGAGTAACCACGCAACACTGACTTGACATTAACTTTGACAAGACACACGGTTGAAGAGAGACGTTGTTCCTACAGTGATTTATCTCGAACCTCAGGCTTTTCTGTGCTTTCTGTAAGTTCTTTTTCATGCTGCACGGAAGTGAATGCAAATCAATGGCTGCCTGGAAGCAACTATAGGAAAACACATCCACAAAAACAAATCCAAGTACACGAAAAATGGTTATATTCTTACCTTAAAAAAAAAGGTACAAAATACCCCAACTTTGCATAGGCAAGAAACTGGTAAAAAAGCACTTACCTGCTCTGAATTGAACAAAGTGCAATGTGCTTTTAAAAACCCACACTTTCATACATTTTTTTTATGTAGCTGCTTTTCTTTTTCCCAAAGATTGGCAGCAGTTTCTGTGTGGTGACCAGCAGGTGTAAATCAGAGGCACAGGCAAGAAACTGGTAAAAAAGCACTTACCTGCTCTGAATTGAACAAAGTGCAATGTGCTTTTAAAAACCCACACTTTCATACATTTTTTTTATGTAGCTGCTTTTCTTTTTCCCAAAGATTGGCAGCAGTTTCTGTGTGGTGACCAGCAGGTGTAAATCAGAGGCACAGTCAGAGCTGCTCGATTAACACAAAACAAATTACATGCTGACCCGGTCTTTGAAAGAAGTGAGTATCCCTCCAATAAATGGCAGGATCCACGTTAATTAGTAATTTCCACTTTGATTTTTACTTTTAAACGTTCAGGAAGCATTCAAATAATTGCACAAGCCTGACAAAAGTCAGATATCAGCATTTGCACTTATTCCAGGATTTAACCCGATGACAGGAAACTTTGTTGTACACAACAAACTGTGAACTCTGCAGTTAGACTGTTGAGGCATACTCGACGCTCCTGCACTTAATGTGACATTGTCTCCGAGACATAATGAGCGTCGACGCGTCGGAGCTTGAAAGAGAAGTCGAAGGCAACACGCACATCCCTTTGTGAAGTACAAACAACATTTAAAGACGCCGCGCAGCAGGAAACAACCTCAATGTCGTGCAGCCTCATTCATCTTGCTCTCTAGCTTCCAGCCCAAACAGCAGAAATGATATTTACTCCAGGGTGTGCTACCTTGTCATTTTAGTGGCGGAGCAAACCAGGAAAATATGATTTTAATGATTTAACAGCATGCATAAAAAAGCAGGGGAACCTCACAGTGAGGATGGGTGAGAGCTGATGTATTGATCCATTTATTACTTTCATACTGAGACTGTCGTTATTCCCTCTGTTTCTTTTTAATACTCCGGGAAACTGAGTTATGTTTGGCGTGGTAATTACAGACGGTGATTGAATTGAGAATCTTGTCCAACTGTAGAAAATTGCATCTTGCAACACAGCTACTTCAATATAATGTAACATTTAAAATTAATTGAACTGATTGTGACGCCAGAATAGAATCTATTTATCCTTGCAATTGCTTCTTTATGCTGTTTCAAATGCTCCCGTGGTGCACGGTGATTTTTTTTTTTTTACAAAAACGTATGCCTCTTCACTTCACTTTAGTCCCGATCTGATGGTCTTCAGTGTCCATCGACTATCTAAACAATACAGCACGCTCTCCTTAATTTCCCAGGTCACACTGTGTCAGTCCGAGACCACTGCATTAAACAAAAGAATGGGCTTCGGCGTAAACAACAATCACAAGACCATTTATTCTTTCCTTTTGATGCCACCTCTCCCAGTGATCTCCAGCCTCCCAGTCGGGGGTTTTCGCCTCATCCCCTGTGCATCATGGGTAATGGACTACCTGTCAGCAGTCAGTCAGTATAATGAGATCCAGTGCTGCAGCCCATCCTGCACTGTCTGTCCTTAAGATGAAGCCTCTCTTCATTTCCTATTTGGCTCGCTCAAGTTATTATTACTTGGCTTTGGTGTTTCTTCCGTTGACTTTCAATTATCCTCCCTCCTGCTTTGTTTCACGCAGTATAGTGCAGCTGGGGCGTAGATCTCGCCACACGGCACCACTGTGTTTGTGTCATTTGTGTCTGAGCCTTGAAATCTTTATATTTGAGGTCCCTAAATAATCAGATTGTTTTCTTTTTCATTCACACAGTCCACACAGTGTGAGACCATAGAGGGACGTCCAAATGTAGTTAGAAGTATGCATTATTCTAAGAATTTAGTACTCATCACTTTTGAATTTAATTTGCACAACAGTTTATTGGGTTTAAAAAGAAAGGGCCAGTTTCAGGTTCAGTGCCTTATTGTCTCTATTGAACGAACAGGTAGGAATAAAAATGTGTTTTTATATGCATACCTTATATTTCAGGGTTAAAGTATTATCAGGCCAAATTAATAATAAATGGCAACTGAAGGCTGTTTTTCTTCATATCCTTTTATCCAAAGCTATAGCTTTGAAGAATTGTATCCTTCCATTGAAACATTGAGTGAGAAAACATTGACCTTCTGTGGATACAGACTGTAGGTTGTAGCTGTGAAGGGAGCAGAGGTCATTTGTAGAGGAATTTGTATTATATTTAATGCTGTTTTGCTTGTGCAGTTTAACACGTACTACTTAACACTCATTAGCCTTCAAAATGTTCTTTTACTTTCCCCCAACTCCCAAATAGTGTGTTATGAGGGCCAAACAAAAAAAAACAACATTGCGGTTGCAAGGCATAAAACTGAGGGGAACTGAAGAGCTGGGTGATAATTCCCTGAACTATAAGTGACCCCTCTCACATTGTACATAATCATTTTCACACAAACTTCAGAGGAATTTAAAGATGTATTTCTATTTGAGTGAGTCGCTGCTTGATTCCGTTCCACAGATATTCGGTAATTGAGCTAATCCTTTACTTTTAGCAGATGGCATTAAAAAGCACCAATGAGTTTCAATCTGCGGAAGCATGGGAGAGAAAAAAGTCAAATTCCTACAAATATTTAAAAATCCCTTTAACCTTACAGATTAAACGGCTGGTTAAGCAGCTGCAAATAAACAAACGGGGGAGGCAGCAAAACCGGCTTCACACCATTATGCTTCTGCTATGAAGCTTAAATATAGACATGGATCAATTTAGCAGTTGTGTGTTGTTGTATTTTTTTCTGACTAATATCTCTACAGGGTCTAATAAGAAAGACATTAAGTCAACACTGTATTCCACATCAAACAGGAGTCATTTTGTGAGTGCAACAACACAATCGAGCTCCGACGAGACTCAAAACACTGACTGGAAGATCCCATCTTCTCTGACTGGCATAGGTTGTGGCATGTGAGGAATGAAGAGGACACACAGGAAATGATTCACCAGGACATAGTTATTGCAATTATAGTACGACACATCCATCCAAAACAATTATTTTATAAAGCTTGAAAGGGTTTCTAAAAAAATGTCAAAGTCAAACTGTCTGCACTCAGACTCAGTTGACGTCCAAAGTGCGAAAATTACACATCATCATGTGCTGAATTTGGTGGACGTCACTCTCAGGGATAAGTTAGTTTCATGTTTCTTTTTTTTTGTTTGTTTTTGTGCAGGAAAGGGCAGCAGCTGGAGCCATCGGAGCAGTACTTCTTCAACCGGCTGGAAGGAGGCCGTGGCATGTTAACCATCCACAACATCCGGCAAGGTGACGGGGGCACGTACTCCTGCAAGGCCACCAACAAGGCAGGATCACAGGAGAGGGAGCTCTTCCTCAAAGTGTTCGGTAAGTGTCTGTTTGACCAGAAAAGACGTTCCGATGTGGAGATGAGGCAACTTACCATAGTGAGTAGGGATTTATTATATGTACTGTGTCTTGATGCATGATTTTAAACTTGCAGAGCTGTTTTTTATGTCCCCGTGCCGTTTTCTGTTTTCAGAGTTGTCCGCCCTTTTTTAATCACACACTCCAAATGACTGAACGCATGCTTGTAGAAGCCAAATCCATCACAACTGAGGTAAAAGGCGACAGATTCTTCATCCATAAACAAAACAACAGAAAAAAAACATTAAATACCTCCGTACTGCTCCTGAGTTGTCATCCAAGTGTCCGTAAGCCCTGACATTCATAAGGACCCTCAACATTACTAGAAACTCAGAGTTTGAATACTTGAGACTCGGATGTTCTGTTCACATCCCTCCTGATCGGAACCGGAGCCGTTTAAACCTGTGTCTACCGCAGTTAGTTATTTGACCCAGGAGTGAATTTTAATTGCATCCATTCCCATTGCAGAAAAGCCAGATGCTAGTGGGTGCTAATGAGTTTTCTGACCAGTGGAGGGGCTCAAGAAAACATTCCCATATAACTGCTGAAGATATATATACATAGGGGCTATTTCTTCACTATTAAGTGTAACCTTTATACTGTATAAGACTGTATTAGTTGGTTGTTGGTACCTGCTTATATGACCCACTTTTCTGGATTATGTTTGAGGCATAACCAAAGCAAAAAAGATGACTAACCCTTTATGACGGAGCAATGCTGTGGTTCAAATTTGGTTATATTAGGCCACAAAATGGGTTAGATTAGATTAGATCGAACTTTATTGATCCATTTGGGAAGACTCCTTCAGGGAAATTACAATTCCAGCAGCATTACAGGAAATTAAAACAAATAATAAAAAGAATCAAAAGAATCAAATAGTTAAAAACAAGACAGTAAAACAATTGACATGTTATTCAAAAGGTTGTGTTGAGGCTATTGCACAGTGTCCAGTGTTAAAAAACCTATTGCACAGTATGTAAGACCATGGTTTGGGGTTTTTTTTAAAGTTTGTGAACCTTAATTTTCATGGTTAGAAAATCACATTAATAAAGTTATTTAGTGGAGTTTAATAACAATAAGATACAACAGCACTGCCCCTGACGATGAGAAGTGTTTTATATTTATCCATAAAGTTTTATTGTGGGGGCCTCCACAATTACATTTCATTAAAAATAAAAACTTTTCCAAGACATAACAAAAAGCGCATCGATATAGCTCCCCGAAAGGAAATATTTCATTTATTGCTTCATAAATCAATAACTGCACTCCTCATATAAACAAAATTCAATCTATATTTCTTATAAAACCTGCTGGCTATCTCCTCACAGATCACTCTGATAGTGCGGCTCATGAAAATGTATGGAGATTTGTGCTCCAGTCATCAACATCCTTTCAAGACGTGAGAAGCGCTCTTCCTTCAAAAATGCACATTTAAATGAAGACGTTAAAGGATGGAGGGAGGAGTTCTGTTTTTCACTGTGCGGTGTGTGCTGCACATTCACGTTCGGGCATGGCAACACATTGCCTCATCCTTAACGTCACTCATGTTTCCGCAATGCTTTTTTGTTTTCCTTTATTCCTGAAACAGAAAACCAGAGCCCTCCTTCTTTGACAGATACAGTTGAAAACAGCCAACTGACAAACTCACCCGCTCATCTTGAAATAACTCGGCATTTACATTTTGCTCTGTAGGCATTTATTTCATCATCGCATCCCGTGATCTCGACGCTAATGTGCTGTTGAAGCTCAAAATTCCACGATCACAAACGTAACAGGCAACAGGAACATTTCTTTGTTCTCAAATGTGTTTGATGACATGATTATAGGTAATAAAATGAGCCGAGGCTACTGGATCATCACCACAAAGTGGAAGACGAAAGATGTGAGAAAAGCAAATTCTTCCTTGAAGTTTGTCTTTCATGCAGCTCCCTAATAATCACCTCGGCTCTAGAAATGCCCGACCATGTGTGACCACAAGCAGGTTAGAGGGGCAATTAGTAGCTCCACTCTGCTTTCATTCCCCTTTCACATTTGTGCACACAACACCTCCAAATCTGCATGTCCGCTGCTGTCTAGCCGCGCTGTAAAGTTGGCAGCCTTTGAGCTCTAAATGCCAGTGTTGGTCCTCGCAGCTACTATCAGTCTTCAGGGATTATGTTAAGTTTACTCTTGCTTTTTAGGCTCCGGGTCATTCAGTGCCCAGAAGAGGGGAAGAAAAAAATATATCCACCATTTACACTGTCAGGAAAAAAAGCTACATAACATTTCTAGGGTTGGTCTTAGACATGCTAGCAGTGTGTCTCAAGGGAGGCTCCGTGGGTCAGTCTACAATTACTGGATGGATTGCCATGAAATTTTATGTTGACATCCCTGGTCTCGTGAGGATGAAGCGTTCTGTCAGGACCTACAGTCACCACTAACTCTCCCCTCCGCACGGGCCCCCAGGGACTTTTACATTTATCCTCCTCGTAGCATAATTCCTCCATCAGAGGGGTATAATTTACACCATTGCTTGATTTAATGCATCATTTACACTTTTAAAAAATAGCTACATTGCATGCAGGGCCGTGTTGCATTTTTCATAATTTCCTACACTGGATCCAGAAAGTATTTAAAGCCTTTTTTTATTTTTTGCACACTTCATCATGCAGTAGATTAACTTGTAAATGTATATAAGTGTCATTTTATTCATCAATCTATACTCAATAACCTGTAGTGACAAAAGTGAAATTGTAAAGCACTGCAGATCTCGACTATAATGCAATTTGATAGCAGATACTTTATCATCAGTATCTGCAGCCGTTACAGTAAATGTCAGTTTTTGGTGCTCTCCATTCTGCAGCAACATTACAGGAAGAATATACAAAGAGAGCCGTGATACAGGAAGAAACATATCAGAGGAAACAGAGATGCACATCTCAGTCTCTCTGCAACCAGCTGCAGGTTGCACTTTTTACCTCTGTCATAGGTAGTCCCTTAAATACAGCGCCCTCTTTAATGGGTTTGCTGAATACATAATGACATATTTGGCATTCTGGCTCTGCTCCAAGATCTCCCTGCCCTTCCACGTGCATCGACTGAGCCATCAGCTGATGTGGGCTGGCACAGAGATCTGCTGCTGTCAGCTGATGCACTGAATTGTGGCAGAGCTTGACTTTGTTGAAGTGCCTGAGGTAACACCATGCTCAATTTGTCCTAGGTATTTCTAGTCGAAGAAGAAAAAATTAAATGCAAACATGCTGTTCACTTTTCTCCTGGAGTAAACTGAAAATCAGAGACTGAATGGATATCGACAGTATATGTTTCAATGCTTCTATACATATATAATACATGGATATTTATTGGAAGAGTGTCTGAGAGTGTATCTTCCTGTTAATCTCTCTAAACTCAGAGATTTCAGAAGCATCAAGTATGACTCGAGAGAATCTATTCTGACATTTGAGTTGTGGATGTTTTCAGTCGGAGGGATAAGAGCATTATGCAGTGACAAATATTACCATGGAGGGTAATTACCAATGTTAAAAATTATAAACATTACTATCTCTTATTTGGTCTTTTATAAGCAAACAGTGAGTCGATCTGCATCAAAGCTGAATCAATAATGTCATTGTGTCAATTGAGTCTCTTTCACAGACTCTGGCTCTATTTTTTCCAGCACAGATCTGACACTGTCATAAAGCTCCAACATTTACAAGTACAATCATCATGATAGCTATAGTTAATGTAATTAAGTGTGATTATGTTTATCAGCAAATGCTAGAGTGGAAGATACACACGTTCTCAATTCAATTGGTTAAAGAAAAACGCACAAAATTCAATTTAAATGTACAAATCAAACTAAAACAAAACAAACTCTCCCCCGAACCTAGAAGGTTGAATTAATTCTGTATTTTTATCTCTCGGCACACAAATGCATCTCGGCTCTTTCTCATTTAGAGTCCAAATGTTTTAGATAATGAGTTTTAATAATGTTCCCTGCAGAGTGCTTTTTTGCACCATGGTTGATAAATGAGACATTTCCCATTTAATATTTGCATGATGAAGGGCATCTGGGGCAAAATGGCTGCAGATAAGGGAGCAGATGGAGAACTGGTTCAGACCGGTCTCTGCACCAATAACAGTTTTTATACGGGAGCCGGATGATTTCAAGTGTGTATTTGTGTTGTATTATTTATGTCTTTTGTGTATTTCTGATACCAGAAGTCATAACGTGCTTTAATAGATGTGGGTGATCAACTGAAGTGCTCCTCATCTTCCTCTCTGCAGAAATCCTCTGAACAAGTCATTTAGTCTCATTAGGAGGCTGTAAAGTTTTTTTTCCTAGACAAAGAAAAATTTCAATGGTTGGAGATAATTTCACTTGTTCCCGCCGCAGCATGTTTTTGTCTCCACACAAAAACATAATCACGAAGATTCCCGCACCATTATCAAGAAACCGCCACTTGATTCTGGATCATTTTTGAAGGCAGATGATTTATTTTAGAAACAACTTATCGCTGATTGGAATATCTGCTTGACTTATTTGAGTAAAATGGGCTTTTAGGACTCGATTGTTAACTGAAAAACTCATCAGCGCTCATAATTTGAATTTATTGAAATTTGGGGCTTGTTTTTGTGTTTTTAAACGTCATTCCCATTGAGAATAATAACACTGTGCACAACAAAGATTTTTAAAGAAGCTCTAGTCAGACTCAAAACATTCTGTGTGGATTTGTGAACAATGTTTGTCAGCAGGATTAAGCAAAAAAAAACAATTCAATAGATCTTGAAACTTGTGGATAGATGGGACACAGGCGGAGAAAGAACTCATTACATTTTGAGATGGATCCAGGAATTTTTGTGAATTTTATGACGTTCACACTGATTCCTCCGAAAATAATTCATGGATATTTATAAAAAGAATCAGACATATTTACGAGTGTGAGTGTGTAGAATTTAGTTCAGCTTGATTGAATTTAAGGAGACTGTTGGGCCTTGGCAGAGATATTCTAGTTATTTTTACTTTCTTTATTTTCTTACCCAATTCTGCTTGTTTTACTTCCTGTCTCTGTCTGGTCTTACCTGTGCACCAGTTTTTCCTGCCTCCCATGTGTAATTTACTATTATTTTCGGCAATACCTGCAGACAACTTGCAGACATCCAAAGGGGTTAAACAAAACAAAATACCATGAATGGGATAAATATACATACAGATGCATTTATTCTAGTCTGATTGTACAACTCATCCTTTGTCTTGCCTTGTTGGACTTAGATATTACCAAGTTTCTAACCGATTGACAGGACAGCTGAAACTAAAATATGACCCATCCTGCAATTAATTGTTGATTCAACTTAACTAACACTTTTTTTACACAGTGGTTAGGAAAGGATCATCCCAGAATAAGTCTGGTGTTTGTGTGTGTACCTGTGCAAACGTGTGAACCTATGCTTCGACAAATATCCCTCCCCAAATTGTGTTAAACACCTGCAGTACAGTCGTCACTATTTTCCATTCACTTCCCTCTTCATTTTCGGATTTTATGCTATGCTACACCGCAAGCGACCCTGTTGAGGATTTTCGTGCAGTGTGTGTGTCTGTGTGTGGTGGTGGTGGTGGTGTTGTGTGGTGGTGGTGATGGGGGGGGGGGGTGTCAATGATTTGTATGACTACCTCCGTGCCCTTGACATGCATGGTGTTCCAGGGCTTTGCCTAGAGCGCCTTATCAGTAGGAGGCGAGCAGAGGGGGTCGGGTGGAGGGGGCGGCCACCAACCTCACGCTTTTCAGGACATGTTGTGGTGCTTGCTCTGCGTCAATAGTGAATCACAGGGTGCTGGAGACGACATACCCCCACTCCCCAGACAAAAATCTATATTTACTTAAAACTACAAGTTGAGCATACACAGAGGCGGAGGCGGTTTTGCTCTAAAACTTCACCAAAGTCATGTTTTTTTTGTGTTATCATCAAGGCAGAAAAATAGGCCAGAGGGCGCGTGTTGATGCCAGACCTGGAGAGTATGACTGCAGTGGATAAATGATCGTGGCCTAGACTGTCAGTACCAAAGTCATGCTTCAGCTCTGTGTTCAAACCCCATGGTATAGCCTTCATCTCCTCTCCCTTAAGAGTTAGATCTTTGACAGTTTCACTCTTTTTCTCACTCACTCCTCCCGCATACTGCCTTGCTGTCCATTCTTCTTTGCTCACTTTTATTTTTCTCTCCTCTTTATTATTTCTCCCCTCGTCCTCTGCGGCCTTCAGTCCAGCCTCACATCACCCAGCTGAAGAATGTGACAGCCGTGGAGGGCAGCGCCGCCATGATCTCCTGCGTGGCCGAGGGCGAGCCTCTGCCCGACATTTCCTGGAAGAGAGCCAGCGACGGCCATACCTTCGTGGACGGGGACAAGGTAGAAACTGCCAGAGCCTCCATCTGGCTCTGTGTGTGTGTGTCTGTGTGTGCGCACACATCGTGCAGCACGTGTTAGGGTGATGAGCTTGGGACATAATTTATACGGATATTATGCAGCTTACAATGTTCATATATGTTGTGTATATATATATATATATACTAAAAAAGCACATACAAAAGTATTTACTTAAAATAGATTCCACACCCCATTTACAACTAATAACTAACTTTGCACATGAACTGTCATACATTTAGGAAATACAAGGTCATAGTACCAATATTTTTACACACAAGTACTTGTTCAACTTCTGAAGATACCATGACCTGGATGACTGAGAATCTTCACAGTAATGTTTTTAATGGTATCATCTGGTGGACTAGACATCTCTGAAAAGAGCATTCATGAAAATACAAAGCTACAAAAGCCTCCCAACGGAAACACAACCACAATGCAAGTGAGCGGACGGTGACAATGAAACGAGCAGAGGAACCTACTCGCATTCAAATTTGATGCTTGTCTAGGATTAAGTAAAAACATGTATCATAACCAAAACATAATAATGTTTAAACTCTTCCCACCCTCCCAACACACTCTAATGTTTCTGATGTTGGAACAGGGATAGGTTGTGATATTTACCCCCACTTGACTTCAGTTATTTACCAAATCATCTCCGTATTTAAGCTGGCTGTGTATCTCAAAATATACGCACAGTATCAGTATCTGAGTGTGACATTACTGCAATGCAATACTCTCTCGTAAAATGTCACTTTTGAATGGACATTTAAAATCCAACCTTGTCAGATGCCATCATTGAGTTTCATTCATGGGGATTTTAAAGGTTGTGATGAGACAAAGGTGTCCTGACTCAGAGAAAAGACTGAAGTAATACAGCTGGAGCTGTGGCTCAGAAATAGAAATACATGTATAATGTTTTTCTTCTCTTTTAATGGTGTTCATTAAAATGTCATGATTATTTATCCAAAGGAACATTGAGTATTTGTGTGAAGCATGGTTGAGCCCTAAAAATAAATGGCCAGCATGAGCAGGTCATTACTTGTATAGGTCCTCATCAAAATAAAAGCTGACATAATCACTCCCATCTGCCAGAAACGAAATGATGCAATTGGAGCCAATTTATTGCTGACAGTGCTGCTCAGGGCCTGTCCAAAGGCAGATGCTAATAATCACATAACCATCACATTCAAAAGTCGATGCTGGATCCCATTTGCTTTAGCTTGCTATAATTGACAAGTGAATTAGCTTCAAAGACTTTTATAATTTCAAAGCTGCTCTAAAACCATGAAGGCACCTTTACATTGATCCATATTTTATTATGAACAGTGGGAATGACGGGAAATCAGCAAATATTTATTCTGATTAGCACTCGGCAAAAAGACGCTGCAAGAACCTTGATGTTTTCAGGGCAAACACGAACACAAATCCAACGTACACTCCAATTTGTAGCTCTGTGTGACTTTGACTTTTTGTTTTATCTGACAAAAGAACCTGAGAAGATACTAAGGTTCAGTTGTGTCTCTCTTTTTTTTTCTCCCAACATCAATTATTCACTTTGTCCGTAAGACGAGTCGCACAAATCAAAGGTAGAATGAACTGCAGTCGCATTTTCTTGGAAAGTAATTACTCCTGAATTAGCTGCCATTAATGTCGGCACCATACGCACTTCCATCACAGCTTCAAAGCTGAAGCTTTCTCAGAAGGAGTAAAAAAATATGAAGGCAGACATTCTTTTTGCTGCAGAAAAAGGTCAGCGGAGAGAAAAATGAATGTGTGCATTGGCTCGAATCGCTGTGGGTTGATAAATCACAGCCAAAAATGAGAGTAAGTGCTTCTCTTCCCGCTGCAAATGCAATTATGGAAATGCATAGTGCAAACCAACACACCTAAACATACGCAAAGACAAACACGGCCTGTGCAGCACGAGCCATGATGGATGGCTGCAGTCATTTAACTTTAAAGCAGGATGTTCCTCTCTCAATTTGCTCCCCAATCTGCATATCCACACGCTGCTTCTCTTGTTGAGACATTAAGCTACAATGGGCTCACTTTTACTCTCTACACAACGCTGCTTCCATTCTTCTCATTCTTTGTCAACTGACGCTGTGACCCCCTGGCTACGAGACCATAATAGGAGGCAGGTCTTGGAGTGTAATTATGAACTATGAGGTGGGATATGAGTTTCGCCATTGTTTCACTCCTGTGGTATTGTTTTGATCATGAGCAGGTTTGTAAAACTGGCGTTGCCTCTGTTCTATTCATGCAAAACAGGGGGGATCTTGTGACTTTTAAAGAGACTTATTCTGCTCATGCCCGGCTTCATAATTTGAGTTGGTGTCATTGCTTGAAAAGGTTTACATGCTCTAATGTTCCATTGCTGCAGCTCCTCTTTTTAGCCTCTGTCTGTCTGGTTGTAGATCCCGTCCTTCCACTCTATTGTGACGTGTCAACCACTTCCAGCTCGTATAGAAAATGTCAGCCTCTACCTGGCTAGGGGGCACTTGAGGGACTTTTATATACACTGACTGTAGTGGCCCGCGATATTTCTTATTTGCCCGCCACTCTCATGAATTTCTCCAGTGCTGCACTGTTTGGCTATGTTCAGTAATATTTGCTGTGCGTTTGCTCGCCCACAAAGTTTTCACGATCCACGCAGACCGTCAGACCTCATAGTTATCATAACATGTAATGCAGTTCTCTCTTTCACTCTTCAGTATGTCACAGTTATGCATGGGAAAGGAGGATTTTCCTGGACTGCATTTTTAAAGCAAATTTCATGTTAGTCCGTCCTGTAGTTTTAATGTAACCCTGCTAATTAACAGACACATGAATATAATAAAAACAAAATAACCTCCTCAGGCAAAACTGGAAAAGCATCATCCTTTAAAAGCTTTTGCCTGTTGTTAACCTTATGTTAACTTAAGAACTTTTCAACCTTTTCCTCAATTATTCAGGAGTCAAGCTTGTGTTGATTTGATCTCCTTTCAAAAGACATTATTGTTTTGTGTCTTGTTTGATACCTGGTCACAAAAGCAGCTGCAAAACACAGAGGAAAATAGATCACAGGCATGTTGAAAGCCCTCAGATTGTCTACGTTTTCCTTGTACAATGTCATTATGTTGTTGCGATGAGGGTGATGCACTATTCATTAGAGTGGTTCACACCCCATTCCAAACTGTTGGAATTAGCCATGCTCGCCAGAATTGGACTTCCAGCCCACATTTACAGCTGACATTTTTAATATCTGAAAATTGGCCAGTATTGAATTAACACAGCAACACAGGAACTCGAATCCCATTTGAGAGATTGCAGTTGGAATTTCAATGTCAACCCCCACACGTTCTCATTTCTGAGGTCTTATGGATCAGATAGGGACAGGACCCTATTTTTTCTTCTGCCCAGCTTTGCTTTTACTGTCTGCTGCTGCTTTAATCTGCTCTATTCCCTCAGCTTCCGCGTATCTCGTGTGAACGTGGTCGCCGTTCACGTGTGTGTACAGTACGCATGTAACCATGCTGCAGCTGCGGTGTGTGTGTCTAGGGGCGTGCAGGCAAGTCGCTCTGTGTTCACGTCTGCCCGCTTGCCTCGTCGTTCCACCGAGCCGCATATCAAACAGGCTGCGCTTTAGGGGCCAAGTTTGTCTCTAGACACAGACCCTGTCAGTTGGTGGGGGCAGAGGAGGAGGTGGGAGGAAGGGTGGTTGTGGGGTGGCGTGTAATTTCCTGACTCAGAAGTTCCCTCCTGGAAGATTTCCTCTTCTCCTCCGCCTCCTCCTCCTCCTCTCTCATCCCTCCCCATCTCCAGCATTCCTATTCAACTCACGTGCGCACGCTCGCAATCCCATTGACCTTAGCTGGCGACGCAAACAAGCAAAGGATGCAGCGGCGACACAAAGGGACCAGAACCAAGGCTTTTAAAAGCCACTTCACCTCATTGGTCGGTAGTATTGTGGCGATAAGAGTAGAGATAAGCCATTCTTAACGAGGCAATACCTTAGCAGCGTAAGAACGACAGCATAAAGAGCGTGTGATTCAGAAGAGGGGGTTCACGGCCGAGGCTTATGAGGCTTAGACACGTGATGAGTATTAGCAGAGGCAGGTGATGAGGGCTTTTTTTGCTAGCTATCAAAAAAGCATATAAATGTGATTCATTGTGATAAAATACAACAAATATAACATGGTAATTAACCAGCTTCAGAGGTGCTGGTAGGCGGATTTCATTACCTCTGGACAGAACCAGGCCCTGGAGAGTTTATATCGGTTGCCCGGTCGTAATTTTGATTCAGCTGTTGTTTGCATATTCACAAGTCGGAAACCTGTAATTACAGCAACTCCACCATGACATGAACGCAGCTTCACCCCTGAAGCTCTGCTGCTAAAAATACTCATCAGGAAATTATTTTTTAGATTTCCTGCAGCACCGCATTGCCGCATGCACCCCGTAACGAAGATAACGAAGTATGGCGTGAATAAGGTCGTCAGCTTGAATAATAATAGCCACCACGGCTGAACATAACATTGCAGACTCACAGCGGAAGTCGGTGATAATCACCAACAATGACGCAAATTAACACAAACAAGAATTTTGCCGATTACGGCTGCAAGTAGAAAAACCTCCCTATGCACTGTGGGGTATCCCTCTGCTAAATAGGCTTACTGTGAGCCTGATTTGACTCTCATCCACAGCATTTTTTATTTAACTTCTTCTTTTTGTTCTAATTCCTATACAAGGAACAAACTCGTTTGAGTGCAATTCTACATTATACTCTCAGGCCTTGAGCTAAATAATTATATTCTATTTTTACTCCACTAAAGCTGTTTCTCTAAGTTGACTTAATTGGCTCATTACAGGGCAACAATGTGGGAAAAGTAAACTTGTGTTTCAGATGGATGTTTTTTGTGTATACCCTTTGACATACAGTATTTCATGCATGCATGTGCTCAGTGTACACGTATGGTCACATGATATTCAGATGTGTAGGTATGGAGCTGGATATTACTCATTCAGAGCAAGGAGTTTAAAATGGCTTTTAAAGTTTCAACCAACATCTCACCACTGTATCGTTATTTCCTCATGTTTATCATCTGAAATGGGAAGGACACATGGACTTGCAAAGCGAAAAGGTTATATTTTTAGTTGTTATACAGAACGTTGGATTGTTTGATATAATTAAACTAAAATGAATCTGACTTCCAAATCGTCTTCTAGTCCTAAACCAAAAAAACGCCCCGCTGCAGTCATGCGGCTCTCAAATACGTCAACCCCGAGTCCACAGGCAGCTGAAAAGTAGTTTCTCGGGGGTGACGGAGGGTATCTGTTAGGTAACTGTCTGGAGGCTACAGCTGCATGGTGTCTGCAGCAGGCATGCTCCTGGGGTGTTTTTTCTCATTACGAGTGAGTGTCGATCGCTGGAATGATAGCCTTGTCTGCTGTAATTGACCCGTAGCTTCAAATTGATACCATCTGTCTTCATACAGATGTAATGACCTTGTAATAAATGGACAGGAGTTTTCTTTCTTTCTTTTTTTTTGCATGCACCCCGACTCTGTGTGACAAGTGACAGTTGCTCACCACAGGGGGAAGGGGGTCAAAATGGATCAAGGGGCTGTCAGTCAGTCCCGAGTACAAAGTTGGATTAGGAACTTTACTCGGTGGACTCAATCAATCATTTCTCCAACTTTAGACATCACAGATATAAATGTAGAGTCTCCTTTAAATACAATTTCCCAAACTTAATAAGGTCAATAACTGTGTGAGCATATCAGGGATGTGAATAAAAACCATCCTCACATTTTCCTGACCTTTTCTGAACTGAAGATCTGAAACCGCTGATATTGCTAACACACCGACATAAAATTATGTGCTTTGTGTCTTCAGAGACAGGACGGACGCTTTGAGGTCCGTGGGCGCCACGGCAAGTCTGTGCTGACGATCAGCGGCGTGAGGCTCGCCGACTTGGGCCGCTTCGACTGCGAGGCACTGAGCCGGATCGGAGGTCATCAGAAGAGCATGTTCCTGGACATCGAGTGTGAGTAACAGCTACTGAGCATGGCATTGACTTTTACCTCAGTGGACACAGACTACAGACCAATCAACAGTGTTGTAAAATGATTGTACACATAACTTTAAGAGAAATCATTGATAAAATAGCAAAAGATGCATCTGAGTGAGATGTTTTTTCAGCCTCACTGTAATTTAACATTGTATCGATCTTTGTTGTGATCCAAATACTTGTTGTTTCTTTGACTTTTATATTAGTTATATTTTATGTAGTTCCTTTTTTATTTCTTCCAAAGCTCCAGCAATAATGTACAAATTGAATAAGACTGCTGGAGCCCTGGTTACCTGACATCGCCTCCCCTACTCCTCCACTCCCTGCATATATATGGTATCATGTCCCTAATGGGAAAATGAAACACATTTAATGTGCCCACTGCACCACACACACAGCCTCCAGAAGGGTTAATTAGTAATAGGATATCACGCATCGCCTTTCACTCCTGAAGATACAGCTCCCCTACTTCCCAGTGAGCACAACCGTTCCTCAGTGCTGGTTGTTTGGGGTTATTTGGGACAGACTATCCCCTGCCTAATGAGCTCTGTAGCAAAGATCTCCATTTTGTCCTGGGAACTATCTCGCTCATTACGAGAGCAGGCTCTGCTGGCCTGAATGAGACCGGGTTGAAAAAAATGTATTTTCCAGGAGCAGCGATTCGACCTTGAAGCTCCGAGGCAGAAAAAAGAGAGGGCAGACAAACAAACACATCCGGAGACACAGTGACCGGTAAAAAAAAAAACAAATGACTCGGCTGTCATTTAGAAACCAATTTTCTCTTCCTCGGGCTGAGGCGACTTTTGGGTTCACGGATCCCCTTTTAAAACAGTTCTTGCATAACTCCTGAAAAGTTGACATGTTGGAAAAAGTTACATGGCATCCTCGTAAAGAAATTGAAAACAAATCTCACATGCATCCACCAGCTCCCCAACCATAAGGCAAAGTCTCTGTCAGTCGACAACTCGGTCACCGACTCGACTCGCGCTCTGCAGAGAGACTGTGTGTGTGTGAGTGTGGCGGGGCTAAGCCAGCCATCGCCACTGAACTAATGAACTCATTTACTAAGTCACTGCAGGCTGCAGGGGGATAACACGTCCTCGGCTGTGACAGAGAGCTGGGCATCAATCTCTTTAATGGAATCCTGCAAGCGAACATAAAACAACCATAATGCCTCTCCGACTGAGCCGGGCTGACTGGGCCGAGAGAAATCCGACTGCTCGCCACTCCGATCGTCCATTACTGCCCTTCCTATTTGCCGGGGCAAATGAGCTTCTGTTTGCATTTATTTTTATTCTCGGAGATGATCGTAATGGAGATTTCCCCTCCCTTCCCCACAGCGTGAGGTGGCTTCAATTCGATTTTAGTTCCTCTTTTTAAAATTGCAAAGAGAGTTTGGGGACTGTTAATGAAATGCTTTTTTTTGTGGGTTGAGCCTCAGCGATTCATTTTTATGTCTTTTATCATCCAACTCAGCTCCACCTTTGATTAGAGTGTTTAACTGTCTGCCACATATTCCATGCTTTAAAAAATCCAGGTCCCGTTTAGCCTCCATTACCATAAATGAAATATCTCTTTCTTTATTCGGCAGACATACCAAAGTTCCTGACCAATCACACCATCTATTATTCGTGGGAGGGGAACCCGGTGAACATAAGCTGTATTGTGATGTCCAACCCTCCCGCCACCATGCTGTGGAGGCGAGAGCGCCTCACCATCTCCGCAGAGGGAACTGCTAACACGCGGGTGCACAGTGAGGAGGGCAAGTCTGTGCTGGAGGTGGGTACACGACCTGTTTGCTAGCAAGTACAAAACATGAGAGAACACTCACAATACCTGATCGATCCCCTGACGGTACGGAAAAATTGATAGATGGAAACTTTTTGTAATCACGATGATGAAACTTGTTCCAGCTCCTAAATGAGGACAGGACAGGATGAGATTTGTCTTTATTGTCTCTCTCAGGAGTAATTTGTCTTTTGATTAGAGAGAATGAAAGAAACAGGCGTCGCAGCAGGGCACAGCTTCTCCACATTTGTTTGCAGTTTAACTCATTTTCAGTACATTTTTCTCTTTAAATGACAATGTAAAATCAAGAAAGTAAAAGAGGGTATTAATCTTGACTATTTCTCTGTTCAACCACCTCAAAACCAATCAGAATAAATATAAATATAAAATCAGTATCGAACATAGGGTATTAAAACATAGTATATACTGTACATATACAAATATAGTACTAGTTCTATATATTGCAGATAATAACATTGCACATGATAATATTGCATAGTTTGGATATTATTACACTCGGTGAAGGTCTCTAATAGTTGAATTTAAGCTTGTTAAATGTTTGTAAGGATGAGCAGCAGTGCAAAAGCTGGTGACCCAGGTGAAATTTGTCTCTTATGACACCACGTCCTGTAAATGATTAGTTCCTTTCCCCCGTCATGTCGCACATTGTCATTTGATCCATCGTTAATGTAAAGAAAACCTGGATTGATGCAGCTCAGGCAAAGACATGCCGATTGGGGTTAGATTGATTGAAGACATTGGTATAATGGTGGTTTGTTTCTGTATAATGGTCCTGGGATGTGCTCCAGCTCTCTGCAACAGTCAATGCACTGTATAAGCGGGAGGTGGATAGTATCTCTACACTTCCTGGATAAATAAAACAAAACGTAAAGAGGTATGTAAAAGTTATATTTTTGTAATTCATTAAAGTTATTCTCTGGTTCTAGGTGACTCCGATGTCTGACAGGGATTTCGGCCGCTACAACTGCACAGCGAGGAACAACATTGGAGTTCGATACCAGGAGTTCATTCTGGCGCAGGCAGGTGGGTCTGCAGAGCTGACCCGTTTGCGCCGTGTGACCCCCTCTCCTGAACTAATGACATTGTTGACTTTATTCTGAGTGGAGCTTGTGTACAATCATGGACGCCAGAGTTTAAGAATCACAGTAACTCTAACCATCCACCTCTCTACTAATGCTAACAGCCTTATTTGCAATTCTCAGCAAGATAAATGTCTTCACTCGCCACCCCTATTCAGGCTAGCCTAATCTCAAATAGTGCCAGCTGATTTACCATACCCCTCGCTATTTCCTGAAGTACCCCCTAATTTACGGTAGCGCAGGCTAATACACAATTGTACAGCCCAATTATCTTTAGTGCAGATTGAATTGCTCTGGCTAAGGAGAAAAGTGGTGAGCAAAAAGCTGACCTAATATATGGTCTTGCAGAAAATAATAATGTTTAGGAAGTTATTCTGACTAACAAATTCTGCACACACACACAGAGGGAAACACACATATACACACTGATGCTGCTGTTAAAGTTTGAACCAATAACAGAGGTGTGCAGGGTAGATGAGCTCCAGAGGAAGTTGAGGACTCGTCGCTTCTTGTTTTGCAGATATCAGTTTTTAAATAAGGCCACAACAATGCACAGATGTTCTGAAAGGAAAAAGAAAATGTAGTAAACATGTTGGTTTAGCAGCTAAAAAGTCCATGGACACGTGAGAGATGCAGCTGAGTGATGTTCCTCCTCACCTCAAAATGAATTTTCTCACTGTGTTAAATTGCTTTCAGGGCCGAGAGTTATTACAGCAATAATGTCCGTCTTTAGTTTGATAACGGCGATGACAGTGATGCAAGAGGTGGGAGGCACAGGAAGTTCTGTCTGCTGCATTTACACTGCAGTAACTTAGGCTTTGTTTAACAACAAATTGAGTGGTATTACAGTTTTTATTGTGCTGTCTTGCTTTGATTCATCCAAGTTTGTGATTTTCAGATCCGGAAATGGAGCAAGGGGATCAGGCAAACCGCAAAATCCACAAGCTTGAATAATTCAATGTAAAAAAAACGTCCACCGTCTTTTCATTTCAGATGTGCCGTCGAATCCGTACTCCGTGCGTCTCTCGGCAGTCTCCCAGCGCCTGGCGACCGTCACCTTCATGAAGCCCGACTCGCACGGTGGCGTGCCCATCAGCTACTACCTGGTGCAGTACAAGGAGGTGGGCTCACAGGAATGGAGGGACATTAAGTCACACAGCATTCAGAGTGAGTGGTGTTTTTTACTCAATTGCTTATAACTTGACATAGGGACAAAGCCAATTCCCCTATGGTTTGCTATCATAACAGAACCCTGCTGTTATCCTCACATTTACAATCATCTTTTATGTGTGGGGTCAAGGATCCAATGAAGGGCTTCTGATTGGACGGTGTGAAGGGAGATGATTGGGTGTCCAGAGTTGAGGCGGTGCAGGGATGAAGATAGGTCACTCAGTAATTACAGTACTCAGCTGAATAACAGGAGGGAGCGGTTTAAAGTTCGACAGCCTGCAAGTGACCGAGTCAGGCTGTGATTGGATGAGAGAAAGAGAGAGAGAGTGAGCCTGTGGTGTGTAGAGATAGCGGAATTTGAAGAAGACAGTTGGTTTTCTTTCTGACCTAAATATTCCACCTGTATCATGATGTCGATTTCATGTTTATCCACACGTTGCTCTTTAAATTTGGTATTAAATATTATTAAATATGAAGACATAAAAGGATGTCGGCCATTTAATGAGACACCTAAAAAATAAAATGACGTCTAATTGGCCCTGGAGAGAAGAGGTGGTTAAAAGTAGTGGTCAGGAGTGATGGAGAGATAAATTACATCCTTTCTGTCCCATGGAACATAAACTCATATCATAGTATCAAATATAAGGCACTGTCAGAGAACTCGTTAGATTATTACAGTGCACTGGTTTCTAAATGTATGTTCATTTTCTCAAACATTAACATGAAACTGATGGTATCATTAGTGTCGTGTGTCGGAACTTTCCCGCTCACTTCCATTCAGCTTGTGAGGCATAAAAATCAAACAGTATTTCTGATCTTTACCTAAAAATGTACTCTCGGGCTTCCAACTGAAGAAATAATCCACGTGAGATTAATGTTTTTTTTTGACCCCAGTGGAATGGAGTGGCAACTGATTGCTGCTTGAGAAAGGTGAAATTGCTCAGAAAATGTGTCGCAAAATGCGCACGCTCTTCCTCCTCTTCCTCCTCCTCTTCCTTTTATGCTTTTATGACTCCAAATTGTTTTTCTGCTGGTGGAAAACTACACCATTAGGGGCAGGATGGATGGAAGGAAAATGGAAGCCGGAGAATAAATGCTCGGGTGATAAGCAGGTCTGACAAACCTGAGGGGCTTATCACTATATCCCTCATTTCAGAGTCCATGGTGATGGCGGTGAGGTGAATACTAACAAGCAGCTCCAGTAGCAATTAGAGTATAAATTAGAAATATACTTCATATGTCGAAGGAGAACATGTTTTCAACATGTTGGAAAAAAAAGGAAGGAAACATTGGGGAAAGAACTAAATAAACTTTAATTATATGTGTAATTTAGTTCAATGTTTTTTTATTTAACATTTAGACTAAAATATTAAAACCATGAGCAAGACTAATTACTAACCAGTCGAGTGCCATCATATAATCATATGAGCCACTTCAGATACCCTCTGCAGAAAGTAATTCAATATAATGAGATGCCGAGACTCATTTCGTTTGAATGTTTTTGCCCAAATTGAAATGCTTGCTTATAGCCTGGAAAGTAACCTAGCACGCTCGCAAATTGCAGTATTTGTTTTCAGTAGTGGGACGAAAGAACTGCAGAAGCACCTATTACCATCCAAGTATTTAATTTGTGCAGAACTGACAAAAACAACAACTTTCACTCAGGCTCATTAAGATTCTCGCCAACACTCTGATAGTAAACCTTATGTAAATAGACTTTACAATTTAAATAGGAATCTGTAATGTGGTCTTAAAATTAGATTTCCTGTGTTCTTCAATAATCAATGTAGTTTACAATTGAACATATTATACTTGCTCTAATGTTCAGAATAATACACAGTGATCTTATTAGAGTCATACTCCAATCTCATCTTTATATACATTTTGAATTCTAATTTATTCTTTACTATTATTGTAAAGAGACGCGCAATGATCATTTTATTTTGCATTATTCATTTATACTAGAAATTGCTATAAATGCTCTATTTGCAGAGTAAAAATTTAGTTTAAGCTTTTTCACAAAGGAACACATGGCAGATGATGGACAATCTCTATCTTGTAGATTTCAATACAATAATAGATTTGCTTTGATATATTTGTTCAGCATTGATTTGAAATGACACTCATGTGACTGAACGCCTCATTCCATGAAGGTTTCCTTTTAAAACCAATAATTCGACTTAATGCAGCATTGGCAGGGCTGCAAAAGGTGATGGAGCAAGCAGGGTTTGAACAACACGGCGCAAAGCATCAAAGATGGTTTCTGTTCAAGTTCAAGTGTGTTCATGTTTGAATTTTTCGAGTAATTTTGGTTTTAATTCGTTATTTGATGATATAAAATGAGGTGAAATGTCACTACTGTGCAGACTCAGGCTCCAAATGATGTCAAAAGTGCAAGATGGCGGCACCTGTGCCCCAGATAATTAGCTTCATTTTGGCACAGCAGGAGAAAGTGGGGAAAGAGGTGGAAGATGACGATATGATAAATGCACCAATTCTCAAACATGTAAAATTTAGGTTTCTGAAAAATATTTTCAGGACTGCATGGAAAAGGGCTTTGGTTTCTACTCATGACTCTGTTTTTTCATTTCCCGCCTGTAATAATTCATTATGAAAAGAGAGGGTTTTGCACTGGTGTGGAAACACCAGAACAAAACCCTCTCTTTTAATTATTTGCTCTGATGTCTACATGATTGACGGCAGCCACAGATTTCCAGGTGTCATGAACTCTGGTCGTGTCTCTCTCCAGTGACAGTGGTGCTGACGGGGCTGGAGCCCAACACGACGTACGAGGTCCGAGTGGCGGCCGTCAACGGCAAAGGTCAGGGGGAGTTCAGCCACACGGAGACCTTCCAGACTTTACCCATCCGTAAGTCTGACTCCCTCTTCTTCCATGCAGCTCATTTAATGAAACCCCTCAAAGTAAGAGCCTCTCATCTCCTCAGGTTCCAATCAAAGCTGTTCTAAAGGCCACTTCATAATCACTTTAAGTCATTACTACAATGGGTTCGTAGCCATTAGACTGAATTAATTGTGAATTATTGGCACATTTCAGGAGTTAACAAATGATGTGTGGTAGATAGATGATAATAAAGGTAATTTCTTCTAATATTCGACAGTGAACACCATGGAAAGCAATGGGAGCACATTTTAATTAAAAAATCAGAAATATATTTACAAATATCCTGCAGAATCTATTTTAAGTTTGGTAAAATGAGACCTATTTGCCGTTTCGTGAAACTCCAGCGTGTTTATATTTAAATGGTGACAACCTCATATTTCAGCGATATGAATCCAAATTATTGGACCTGTCAAATTTGCGTCTTGATATAAAACTGCAGCTTTAAAAAAAAAAATGTATACACTGCCGAGGTTTTATGATGAGCATTTTATTTTTTCTGGCAATCTGGCATCGCTGAGTTGCAGTAAATCCAGGCATAGCCACAGAAAAGGTGTTTCCACCAGTGAATGTTATACAGCCGTGCAGCTACAGATGATGAGTGTTCCAAAAAAGACCCAATTAGCTAAATACAGGGAATAATAAGAGCCTCCAGTCAACATTAATTATAGTCCAGACAGTGGGAGATGCCTTGTACTATGAATTTAATTCAACTTCATCTCGCTCCTGTTTCTGCTTCCTTATTTCATATTCACATTCCCACCTGCTCACCTCTTTGGGAATGCACGCACACATTCTGTCTCACACAAGAAGTTTTTTAGCATCTCATTCTGAAGCCTGCTTCTTTTGTGTCTCTCAGGGGAGCCGAGTCCGCCGGCAGTCCACGGGCAGAGGGGAATGGGCAAGGCCTACAGGCTGGGGCTGGTCAAGCAGGATGATGGGGGGATGCCCATCGTGGAGTATATAATCAAGTACAAGACGGTAAGTGAATCAGAGATGAACATGGCATCTGCAAATGTGTCAGCAGAATCCAATCACAACAAAGTCTAAACTAGGATAGCACACAGAAGAGCGCTATCAGCCAAGGCCTAAAAACCCTTAAAAGCCGGATCTGCACCATTGATTTCCCACTGAATCCACATTATCTCAGCTACACATTAGTGGTAGTTACAGGTTTGTAGCTCTATTTGTGGATGTACAGCGGCAGAAAAAAATCGGTGAAACCACATTTAAATCCGTTAGATCTCACTTTGTATTAGAATCAGCACGAAATTGCACACATTCTCATCCAGAGTCATGAATTTCTTTCCCGGGAAGTTGGTCTATATGTATCGAAGAAATTTGAATAAAAAGTCCTGGATCCTGAACCAATTTTTAAGGGTTCTATCCAAGTTTTCTGGAAACCAGTTGAATTTTTTTGCATTATCCTGCAGACAAATCAACAAATTAACCAACTGAGAGCTGGAAAAAAAACCTCCTTGGTGGAGATAATGCCTCAAAGGCAAAAGATGAGGAAAGAACAAAGTTTTAATGACTTGCAATATTCTATATTTCCATATATTTCCTCTCAAATGATAAGAATTGACTGAAACCAACATTAAACTATGCATATAAACAAACTACGATATTATAAATATCATCTGAGTAACCAAAGCCTGAGAGCCTGCTTCTTTATTACAATTAAAATTTGTACCCCAATTAATTTTCCCCTTATACTCTGTCCTGCTGTTTGCACATTAAATCTATATTAATGCGCAGCAGAAAATGGACCCCTAAAAAATTACAGACCGTGGCCAATAGTCATAAGACTTACTTCCTATGTCCTTTCCTAAGCACTTTCCCTAAACCTCGACGGAAAAGGAAAGATAAAAAGGAGAACTCATGAAGACGTAGGAAACCAACCCTAGTGCTGAGAGGATCCAACTGCACTTACTCTAAACTACATTATCATTCAGCTGATGAAGGCAGATGCTATGCAAGGAATTGTGGGTCGGCATCTCTTTTCCTTTTGTATGTGATTGTATGCTAAAGGAGATAAGAAAAGGAAGCACTGAAGCACCTTTCATTAGCATTTATACAATGTGGTCTTATCAGGGCTGAAAAACACTAATTGACCACAGTCACAGAGTACTCCTGTTTGTATAGTGTTTGCAGCTCCAAGCTGCTTTAAGAAAATATTTAGTCTTTTTAATTTAATAATTCAAAAATGTATGTGCTACTTATATATGTATTTATATTCTATGACCTTTTTAATTTCATATTTTCTTGCTATTTCATTTTTTTACTTTACATAGGGATCCACTTACTGTATAATTTTTTGGGGGTGTTGTGATCACAGATTCACAATTGATATTTATGGAGGCACATCGATGCATCACGTTGAAAATGAAATCCAAATGACATCAAGGAGAAAAAAAAGGAGACTGAGATTTTGGAGAATGAATAAAGCAAGTACTTCTTTTTTTTGGTTTAACACAACAGAAACTCAACAATGGAAATCCAATTTTCTCCCAGCAGCGTGTGTGTGTGTGACTCACGGGTTTGATAGGTTCCCATTGATTGAGTCGAGTGGGTGCGTTGGCGGCGAAATGTATAATGTTCTGCTTGAGAATCTTTATTTTTCAATCCACACCATTCATATTTTAAATGAGAGTACACATACACTGTCTGAATTCAATCATCCGTTTAAGTAGTTTGGGGGTTTTTTGTGTGTAAAATAGCAAAGTGCAGCTTAAACTCACAAGATAAGGCGTGTGTGAAGAATAGATGGCACTCGCACAAAAACTCTCCACAGGACTAAGTGGATTTCAGCTCGTCCAAATCTCGGTGCTAATGTGTCCAAGCAGGCATTCGTCTGTTTTGTTGAGGAAGTGACAGCGATTTAAAATAATACTGCTGCAGATGAAAACACGCTGCGGAAGAAGGGGGTCAGGGAGTGTCAGCGAGGCTTTTTTGATGCCAGTGCACAGAAAAAGGTGCTTGCTTCACACCCCAGTAATCTTATGGCCTCATTTGGCATCAGGAGCACACCACCGCTTCATCGTGGGGGCGCAGTAGGATGAACCTGAAAACCTCGCACAGACTCATCATAGCTCCCTGACAATCTGTACAAATGTTACATACATCAATGCCCCGGACCTTGACTTTTGTAAAAGCCCCATTTGTGCTTTCCTCTGTCCTCAAATGCACAAGGGGTAGGCAAGAATGTTGAGTGCACCGTGCTTTTAGGCTGCAGCTGTCAGCCTTACTCTTCACTTTCTAATCCTTTCTTTGCGGTTGGACGAGGTGGGAGGAGGGAGGAAATGGAAGGATGACGTTAAAGATGACATAGCAGATAACTCTATGTGAGCTTGATGAAAAAACAGAGAATTTGTGTTTTTACCTCCACAAGTGGATAAGCGCCCACA
The DNA here is from genome assembly GCF_024713975.1 of Paralichthys olivaceus. NCBI lineage: Eukaryota > Metazoa > Chordata > Actinopteri > Pleuronectiformes > Paralichthyidae > Paralichthys > Paralichthys olivaceus. The sequence goes on from NC_091116.1 coordinate 10,280,203, forward strand.
TTTTTCTATTGTAGTAGCTTTCACAATCCCCAGATTTAAAAAAACGTAGACACTGTCTCTACAAAATGTAATCAAAGCTCCTTCTCATTCTCTTTTTTTTTTAAACTCCACGCTCCTCTTTTCTCTCCCGTCAGGATAAAGAGGAGCAGTGGATGACCAAGCTTGTTCCCGGAGCGAATGATTTCGCGATGCTTCAGCCGCTGCAGTGGAACACGAGATATGAAGTGGAAATCACAGCGCGCAATGTCAAGGGCCTGTCGGAGCCGACTTTCTATCAGTTCTTCATGCCACAGAAACCTGATATTACAGGTAAGAAAAAAGCACGATAAAGGCAAACTTTGTGTGTTGCAATTAAATTTTTTAATACACCAACCACTCTTTGTGCTTGCCTACTTCTATGGCATTGAACACCTTTGGACAGCCCTCTGAGAATAATTCTGAACTTGCCATGCCATGCGTTGTGATTAAGCCACTGGAAAATGTGACAGCGCTGGCGATAACAAAGGCAAGAGGGCAACATGTTCCAGTCGAGATAAAGCGGGGCTCAGAACGCAGCAGGCCCCGGTGCTGCTGCACTTTCTGGACAAATGAGGCTGTTAGTAGAGAAATTTGTTTCCTGCAGCTGCAATAAAACTTTACCGGCAGGTATCAAAAAAAAAAAATGAGCAGGGAAACAAAAAAAGCTGAACTTGTTCTTAAATCATTTTCTCTTTACAAGTTGGAACCTTCAACTGTGGCAACTCTTTTTCAACCCTGAGATTTTTGTATTCCATTTGGTCTTTGTGTTTTGCTTTTTTCTGTTTTCCATCCATCACATTTAAAAATTTCAGGACCTCGGACAGCAGTCAGTGAAGGAAAAAGACAACGTGTGACAATTATTTTGATATCAGATTAAACTTTTGAGTCATTTATCAAGCAAACTTTGATTCATGGTATTCAATTTTGAATTTGCTGGTTTTATATCATGTCAATTGGACTTTTTTGTTTGTTTTAGACTTTTGGACAAACACCCCAAGATGATAAAAATATGAGTTTAGGATCTGAGAACCTCTGATGTCCGTGTTCCAGTCTCACCACAAAGACTTGATTTGGAGGTGGACCAAGACTTGTGCTGTTTGGGCGTCCTCGGCGTTGATGCCCACACCGGGGGTTCGTTCACACCTGTTCAAATAAACAGCGCAAATGCTGACATCACACCAGGGTTCGCTTCAAAGAAACCCAACAGACCCCGAGTGAAAATACCCACGGGCTGTAGTTTTCTTCTTTAAAATATAATTCATTCCCTCTTTGCTTCTGTCGATTTATTCCACGGTCCCCCCGCCGCGTTGCTTTGCAATTCTGCAGCAGACTGCAGCTCAGACAGAGTGTGTCTGCATGGTCCGTCGAGCTCTATTCTCATTTGAAAGACCAACACATATAAGCCAGCAAACAAACACAGGGCTTTTTTCCCTCGCTCTTATGTCCCTATGCTGAGATCATGTGGTTCTGCCCCGTGAAAAGTGTTTGTTTGTCAGTGCTGCCGCCGCTCATGGCAGAGTCTTGTACATTTTCCAGCCAATAAAAAAAAAAAAAGCCTAGTTGTGCAGGGGGGTGTCTCATTACTCTGGTCCTCCAGGACATTTGGATGAACATGCATATACCCAAATGAACACACGTGTGAAGAAATGCAGGCAGCAGACTTTGAAGTGTGCAGCACCGCCCCGCTTTGAAGCCAGAACACACGTGACAGTGTTGAAATAAAAATGTACACTCCCCCCCGCAGACCTCACATCCACATAAAAAAAGAAAAACAGAAATATAGGAGTGCTGCTTCAGAGTGCTCTGCTCTCCAAACCTGTTACTAGATCCATTTGTGCTGTTTTGGATCGAGCAAGTGTTTGCCCCTGTCATTACGATACTGGATAAATGGCCTGTGAGAGTGTGGGCTGCTTTTCAAATAGAAAACAAGACCAGCGAACAGCAAGCTTAAGGCGGGTCACTTCGATTGGCTTACCTCTCTTGTTAGCGAAACAGCGGTGCATCGTGGGAAAAGGGCCTGAGAGAGAGAGAGAGAGAGACGAGGGGGGAGCGAGAGGGGAGAAAACACTTTGCACTTTACCGAGGTTATCCAAACTTAAAGGTACAGTGTGTACAACTTTGTGATATCTAGTGTTGAAATTACATGTTGCAGCTAAACACCCCTCACCTCATCTCCACTTCCAAACATGAAAAAGAACCTGTGGTAGCTTCAGTTGTCATAAAAACTCAAAAGGTGTTTAGTTTGTCCAGTCTGGACTAATGTAAAAAACATGGCGGCCTCCGTAGAGAGGGACCCCTCAATGTAAATATAAAGTATTTAAACATAAAGGGTCTTTTCTGGGGTAAAGAAAACTACAAATCATACAATTTAGATGAAACAAACTAGAGAAAACATCATGAGGATTATTCTACATTACATTTCTGCCAATAGATCCCTTTCACCTAAATCTTACACACTGGACCTTTAAGATGGGTTTTCTGCACCTGCACGTTTTAGTCAAATAGTTGATAGATTAGTTAATAAAGTTAAAAATGTCATACCAAGGTGCAAATAAAATTATTTGCTGTTCTGTTAAAATACACTTTTCATTGTCAATCATATAAAATCCATCATTTTGATGGTGGGAAACACAAATGTTCAAATCTGTCAAGTGTCGGACATTTGGCCACATATTCTCATCCACACCACATCTTGTATCGTCTCTCGAGGTGCATCTGTGAAAGAACCACTTGGCATGCAGTGTCCACTTCTGGCAGCCTTTAGCGGAGATGTCCCTGCAGCCGTCATGCTCTGCCTCCAGGAGGGACATTTGGTCTTGTGGTTGATGATCATACACTCTCCACCTCCAGGCAGGAGAAAAAAATTCTAAATGGGTTCGAAAGGGAGAGTAGCAGAGGAAAGAAAATGGAAACCTTTCCCGGATGGGCGGCAAACTGGTTTTGTGATTGCATGTGAATGGTGAACTGGTGCATTGTCCCGTGCAATCACAAATGTTCTCGTGTTTCCTCCCGCCTGATTCCTTTTTTCTGCTTCAGGCAGTTGTTAGTGGAGGTCATCTAAAAACAAAAGAAGACAGTGCAGAAATGCCAAAATGGAAAAATTAAAAAACTAAAATGGAACACATATCTACGTTGTTAATGTTTGGAAAGGACCCAATTCTACGGACTTCCTTTGGAAATCATGTCTGAAAACGACTATTGGATACCTGAACGTAGTGGTGTGCCTTAACCCGCTCACTGTTCCCTTCATTCATTTGTGTCACTCATTCACACTAAACTTTCTGTATTGATAGTACAACTAAAACATGCCACATTGGCTCAAATTATACCAAGTCTATTTTCCTGAATTAATAAATAGCAAGTATTTAGTGTCTGCTACAACTTTGTATTCTATTAAATCATATATTTGTCACAGCTTCTATTGAGTCAACTGTCAGCCATTTTTCTGTCTGTCAGCGGAGGCACAATGGATGATGGTATATTGCTTGGGTAATGACCACAGTTCTCCACTACTTTTCACAGTTGTGAGACGCAAGAGTCTGTTAAAAGGATTCCCAAGCTTTGAGAAAGTGCTACAAAATAGCAAACTAGTTAGTCATAGTGGCCTGTCAGTGTGACCTGAAATACCAATTCGCATCTGAATTTCTCTTGCTCTCTTCCCCCAAATTGCATCTTCTAGAAGAGAAGAGTACGTGTTAGCATTTGGACTCCAGGCCGACAGTTACTGTGGGAAATGGTAATAATGGAAGTAGTCCTGGGGAAACGCATCAACTACCTGTTGGTAACTCCAGAAATTGAAGTCTCTCTGAGCCTGAGATGAGGCTTTTACCAGCCTCTCTCAGTGATGGACCATGGTTTATAACACTGTCTCTTGTTTGGAACATCACCACTCATTCTTACTCCTCTCCCCATATCGCTGCCTACCCTGGTCATCTAGTCCTCTTTCTCATCCAGACATTATTTTCTCTCTCTCTTTCTCTGTGTCGTTCTGTATCCACATCTAATAAAATCAATCCAAGAAAATATTCCTCCTTACTGAATATGTCCATGCAATTGAAGAAAACAAAATTGGGGCTCTATAAATTGCAGTTGGGCTATTTTACATAACTTAAATCAGCTGTTGATGAGCCAGCTACAGATATCATTTACGCATGATGCTTTGTGCGTGAATTATTAAATAAGAAAAGGCGAGCTCGTACGTTTGGCTCATATGTAAAGAAAATGTATTTTTAGAATAATTTCGTAATAAAATAAAATATGTCTCGAGATTAGACGAAAGGATTTTAGTGACTGTGAAAAAAGAAACTTGTAATATGTTAAAAAAAAGAGGTGCTGCCTTTTTTTTTTGATAAGAAGTCAATAAGGGAGCGAACAGAGTGTAGAAATCTGTCGTGCTTCACTGGAGAAACAGGAGGATTTTCACAATCTCTCTTATATGAACCCACATCTCCAGAGAGTCTCAGTCTCTGCTCAAACTTGGTCTCTCAACTTCTCTCTGTCTCACTCAGGGCCCGGTGACCAAACTCAGCCCATACCAGTCCCACACCAATTTACAGCTTAATAACCCCAATTCGTGTTTACTGCATTTTCATTAAGCCGAGCCGTCAATCTCGATGTTTCCCCGCCGACGCCGTGTTCATTTATTTCTATAATCTCGGAAAGTGGTGCAGGTTAAACAGAAAAATGACTCTTGTGTTCACATTTTCTGCTACGCTGAGTCAAATTGGATATTGAAGAAGTCTGGTCAGTGTTAACTCCATCAACAATATTAAATGTGAAATATCTGTCAGTCCCAATTGTGGACTATCTTTCCAATTCACTGCTTCCTTTTTTTCTTGATGAAAAAACATCCCCTTGTTTTTTTTTTACCCTGGCACAGAAAATATGTTCACATACAGTAGATGCCGTCGACAGTATCTCTCCGCAGCCAATTTCTCTTCTCAACCTTAATCTATGCATTATGCATCTGCAGGGTATTGACTTGGCACTTTTCTGTTTTTTCCCCCTCCTTCTTCTCCATCCTACTTTAGTTTGTGCTGCATAACCTTCTCCGTCTCCTGCTCACAGAGAAACCTTAAAGAAAAATGCCATTGATTGCAACGCTGCCTTTACAATTTACTTCCTTCCCCTCCCCTCAAGCCTTTTTTCTTTCCGAATCAAAGTTTTCTCTTCACCTCTTAACTGTCCCGCTGACTCTCCTAATTACAACATTGTGCCTCCAACACCAGCTCTTTTCAACCCTTTTTATACCTTTGCGTCACATGGCTCTATTGAGAAAAATACCTCTTTTGTTGTGTCCATAACGAGACATCATTTCAGCACCGTTGCAGATTAACATGGCCCCTATTAGATGTATTATGTTGTATTCTTATAAAACCTTTACAATTAAAGTACTAATCTAATTTGTATTTGATCTGGAGAAACTCAATACAAAATTCACCGGAAACTGATTTGAAAAGGGAAAGCCAACAAAAGGAAAACTTTCACTTAGAAGCCGCCTCAGTCTTGTCCTGGTGTTAAACAGATAAGTGAATATTCAGTTTATCCATAAATAATATTTACTTATTTACTCAGGTATTATGCTTGATTACTGACCTACCATTACCTATTTGTTACTCGTTGCTTTGCACTTTCAGAATTTGGCAAAAAACCCATGATCAACAAGTGAAAGTTAAAAAATTAGATGCATATTTAACATACTTTAGGTAAATTAAAGTACATTGTGCTTGTAATACCTATGTAGTATTACATTAAGTAAAATTCAGTTGAAAAAGTGTTTCACAGTGCGGTAGTTCTTGTTAGTAGTAGTAGTCTTTGTTATGACTGCTGTATTTTTCTTGGCCCGCTCCTCTTCCCCTGCTTCCAGTCATGCGCCATAAAAAGCCGTGATTGAAACAAGCGAGATGGATTTTGTTTCCAATAATCTCATCAAAGCACTTGAAGGAATAATCTGGAAGGGCCGCTCTCTCTCTACTCTTGTGAGCTTTTCCTGGAAGTGTTGCCAGCAAATCCAAACGGGAAAAGTACTCTATTTTTTACATGTCCATTGCAGTAATTGATCTTTCATCAATTTCCCAATTGAAAGTCGTTATTTTAAAGCGGCGTCAGGAAAAAGATGCATGACAATCAAGTCTGATGTGTGAGGATTTACTATATAAAAGGGTACTCAACATGTTGCGGCTATATGAAGTAAAACATGTTATTATTGTGACTCAGAATAAATGTTATGAATTTTCCAACAGATTGTGTTGAATAAATTCCCTTCAAACCATAACGTTCAGTTAAATACAACCAATAGTGGCATTCACAGCTTAGTATTCAGCTTTACAAACAGAGACTCTGAGGTTGAAAAGAGCAGTAAAGCTTCAGTTAAATTCTGCTTTCTGAGGCTCGTAAACAGGCTTTTATGTCACTGCTCTTTAAGAAACCGTTTTATTCCAGATGCAAAAAGAAAGAGCTTTGTTGAAACCATCCGTAGAAGTACCACTGGTCCTTGGAAACTGGCACAGGCTGAAGTGATGGAAGTGATAGATTGAAGCTGAAAATATGGACTGAGGATGACATTACCACCGCCATTAAATAACATTTCAATCCAAAAACCTACATTTGTTTGAGTTGCGTAGATCCTGTATCGCTCACCAGAGTAAACACTGTAGTCCTTAACAATACAATACAAGATCAGTCCTGATGTTTACACGTTGACTCGCTCATTTATTCATAGAACAGAGATAATCCTGTCAAGCTGAAAGGCTCGTGTTTGCGCAAACGCGTTTCACATCAGACAATATCACTGTCAGCTATGTAAATATTTCAGCATGAGCAAGAAGAGTGCGGAAACGTACTTCCTGCTGAGACGGAAGGAGAGTAGGAACAGTGGCATAAACGTACTTCCTGCTGAGACGGAAGGAGAGTAGGAACAGTGGCATAGAACAAAAACTGCTTGTTTCATTTCTCATCCTATACGTAATACTTAATACTGACTGCACTGGTTATTCTGAGGAAAATATTACATACCTATATACCCTACTGTACATATGTATACTTTACATATTTCATATTTTTGACGTGAGACAACTTTAGTGAAGAGTCTGGGGTGACACCTTGTTGAACATCTGCTTTTTGTCAGAGCATAGTTAAGAATCAACACAGCACTGTAACATTTAAATTACTGCTCGAAGGACAAAGTGAAGAGAGGAGAAACGATGAATAATTAATTAAAATGACACTTAATGAAATAATATAAGCCTTTCAAACTCCGACTCTGCTGCCAGCTTCTCTCTTTACCGCTTTGTGAACTGAATTTCTTCAACTTTGAAGGCCTTTGGTTAATTGTTTTGTGCCTCTATCCATCAATCTTTACTTGTTTTAACAGCTAGCAGTTCTCCAACTTTAACTTTTTAGCTGTCAAGATTGTTTAAACTTAAATTTCCACTAAAAAGATGAAGGGGGCCAGTGGATTTACCCCTGAAATAAGTTGTTACCTCAGACAGCAACAATTACAGGAAAGTCAACCAAATTTCCATGAAGCCTTTCGGGGTTGGTTGTTAAGGACGTCATATTGCTAGTTAAAAATATATTTCTCATGGTTTTTTCATTTCCTCTATGCCGGCTCATAAGTGCACTGAGAGTTGGAACGCTTCCTACTCGGAAACGAGCAGAAAGGAAGGACTCATCTCCCTCCTTCAAACAAAGCGCGATTTAATGATTATCTTTAATTCTCCGAGGGCCTCCTCAGACAAGCCTCCCCCTCTATACTATCCTCAGTGAGCACTTAGGAAGAATCCTCGCTCTCATCCACAAATTATTATGTTTATCCCCCAAAAGATTAGCACCTGCTTCCTTCCCGGTCATCATTAATCGAGCGACTTCCCCTCACATCCAGTTGAGGGAGAGTCCATCACCGCTCAGGCCCTAATGAGTTTGTTCGATGTGTATGAATGGCTTCAGGTGCCACACAAGCAGTTGATGTCTAGCAATTGAGTAATAGTGCTAATGGGCCCATTTATCAACAAATAATCAGAAGACGTCAGTAAAAGGGTTAATAGAGCAGGGAAATAAGAATTAATGATGGCTGTGTTTCAGGGATTCGAGAATTTGCGAAGTCACTGAAGAAATGTTTTTGTTAGTGATGAAAGTTACATTATAGTGACTCAACAGAATGGGAGTAACAATGCATGGAGTAGTACACAATATACCCTTTTCAAAGGATTTAGTTTTATATTGTTTATTAAAGGCTGGTTTTCTTAGAAAAAAGACACGAGGGAGAATAAAGAGAAAAAATAATGAGGCTAAATGTTTTTCTGGAATGAATTCAAATGTTAGAAGATAGAAATGAATGTATATACGTATTTATTTTTTGACAACACACACTTTGTTAATAAGACTTTTAGACGTAGCCAACGTCAGTCTGCCCTGTCAAACCGTGGCCAGACTGCAATTCTCAACAAAAAGTCAATGTTATCATTGTCCTCGGCCCAGAATACAGAGACACAGCCTGTGCCAAGCTCGGTGGCGTTGGGCCTGTCAGTGGATGCTTTCTGCTAGATTGACCTCCAGCAGGAGAGCGTGAAATGGGAAATGATGCTGTAGCGAGGACAGTTTTATAGATGCAGGAGGACAGCAGAGTCAAAATATCGCCACAGAGGACACAGACCCCGTCGCGCTGCTCTCCTGGAACAATGGAGATGCACTCTCTGCCTCTGTGAATGTGCTTCATAATGAGACAAAGGGCAGGCGTTTGGACAGGACAATTAATAAACTAAAGGCGAGCACAAAACATGAACTTTTTGACAAGTTGTTAAAAACAATCCAGACACTGATGCCAGTGTCTGAATTGTGGGAAGTATTCCACCAGTAGTGTCAATCTCTTGCTGAATTACAATTGAAAAGGCCAGACGCTGCCTCTTCGCATATTCCATCTGAAAGTTCAGACCAGAGCGCTGCCGAGCAGGCAGGGCTGTCGGCCTCGGTTTAATCAGAACAAAATCACTTTCTCACTTACCACCCTGACAACTTGGCACACAATGTGAAACAAGTAAAACCGGAGTCACACCATTTTTTTAAAGCATATTTGTAGCATTATTATGTAAGTATTATGGCAGTAATGGCCAAAACTGATTCATGTCTGCCCTTCGGTTGGCCAAAAAAATACGTAGTTATTTTCTGATACGGTTACATTTCAATTCAGTACACTTATATATATTTTTCCAAGGTACTTCATATAGTAGGGTTGGGCAGGAACAGTTGTCTAACCTTAATATTCAAGCTCTTTCAAACAGTGATACTTCAAGATATATGCTTTAATAGTAGCAGCCCCACTTGAAAACAATGAGAGTAATAATGCGGATAAGAAATAATAAGGTCATCATATTGTTGAGTGGTATCAGTACTGGATCTTGCAGCTGTGGATTATTAGATACCTGCAGAATGAAGGGAGAGAAAGAGACTGAAGGACGGAGAGAGAGACAGACAGATGGATGGATAGACTTGGTGTGGTAGACGGGCAGACTGAATATTTGGTCGGAAAAGCACATTTATTATGTTTTAGCTCTTACATCAAGTTATTATGCATATTCTTCCCCTGTATTGTGCTTTTGTTCTGCTCGCATTGTAAAGTATTAGTTGCCGGTAGACATCACAGCTGCTAATTTGAAAGCAGTTGTGACCACTCACTTGTTTGGGCGTGTTTCATCTTTGTTTATTCCATTTAAAACTTAAGCTGCTTTTCTTTGCCTAAATACCTTCTGCAGAGATCTGAGCTATTGCTGCTGAAAGCTGGTGCGGCTTCTTGTTTTCAGCTTCACAGGATAAAAACTCTTTTCATCTTTTTATACATCCTCTGTATATGTGTGTATTCCAGTTGATCTCATTTTCTTTGCGGTAGATTATTTCTCAAAAGGCTACAAGTGTAGCTGCTGAATAATTCAAGTTTAACGCATCAATCTCTGATTTCTATACATTTCAGGTTTTCAGGATATTTGCAGGCTTCCCTTTAAAAAAGGACACTTCTGTAAAATCTATATCTGAGGAAATATGAAACTCAAAACATGGCACAATGACAAAGATGTTTTTGATTTGTGACTTTACGTTGTGGTTCACTCTTTGACTGGTTGATTGTTTGTATAATGCAGCCTACAACATTGTAAGGGCTTCATTATTTGTTAGGTGTCATAAATGTATAAAAGCGACAAGGGCTTTATGTGATATAAAAGTGTAAACAGATATGAAAGCTCAAGGACGCAGCGGCACCCTGACGATGAAAAAGAACCAACGTATGGCCTAAAGAATGGATTAGTATTCTTTCTCTCGTCTGAAGTATGCGAATGCTTCGGGGGCGATGAAGAGGTGGTGTTGTTTACCGTCTCGGTGATGGCATGACTGACTGTGTCTCTGAGTACATTGGGTTCTGCATAGACAACACCATCCCCACTAAAGAGGTCCGCTGTTACCCAAATAACAAACCGTGGGTAACAAGCGACCTGAAGGCCCTTCTCAACGAGAAGAAGAGAGCCTTTAGATCACGGGACAGAGCAGAACTCAAACGGGTACAAAGGGAGCTAAAGCGCAGCATCAGGGAGAGCAAGGACAACTACAGAAGAAAACTGGAGCACAAACTGGAGGACAACAATAGCAGAGACGTCTGGAGTGGGATAAAGGAGATCACCGGCTTCCAGAGGAGAGGTGAGGGAGCAACGGGGAATGAACGACGTGCGAACGAGCTGAACACGTTCTTCAATAGGTTCAACAACAACCCCCCCACCCCCAGCGGACCCTCCACTGCCTCCACTGCCTCTACTGCTTCTCAGAGCAACAACCCCCCACCTCCCCCCACCACCCTCTGCCCCACACCACACCCGTCACCATCTCCCCCCACCCCTCCGCTGGCTTTCACCACAGACTTTTTCACACCTTCCACCCCCGGGACATCCTCACATCACCCACAGTCCCCCACCACCACCACCTCCTGCAACACACACCTCTTTGCATCACCCTCAAACCCACCACTGACATCCCCTACCCTCCAGTCTGGACTGCACATCACAGCCAGCCAGGTGAGGAGAGAGCTGGAGAGGCTCAAACACAGGAAAGCTGCTGGACCGGACCGCATCAGCCCTCGTGTGCTGAAGGCATGTTCCAGCCAGCTCTGTGGAGTCCTCCAGCACCTCTTCAACCTGAGCCTACACCTTCAGAGAGTGCCAGTGCTCTGGAAAACATCCTGCCTGGTCCCAGTGCCCAAAAAAGGACGCCCTGCTGCACTGGAGGACTACAGGCCGGTGGCACTGACCTCTCACATCATGAAGGTCATGGAGAGACTGGTATTGGCACACCTCAGACCACTGGTGTGCCCATCACAAGACCCCCTGCAGTTTGCATATCAGCCCCATGTTGGGGTTGATGATGCAATCATCTACCTGCTGCAGAAGGCCTACTCCTCTCTGGACAGACCCAACACCTCAGTCCGGATCATGTTTTTTGATTTCTCCAGCGCCTTCAACACCATCCAGCCCAGACTGCTGAAGGCCAAACTGGAGGGCACGCGGGTGAGTGCTCCCCTCATCACTTGGGTCGATGACTATCTGACGGGCAGACCACAGTTTGTGAGATTACAGAACTGTGTGTCTGATCGTCTGATCAGTAACATCGGGGCCCCCCAGGGAACTGTACTGTCCCCCTTCCTCTTCACCACATACACTGCTGATTTTAAGCACTGCACTGAGTCGTGTCATCTGCAGAAGTTCTCTGATGACACGGCCATTGTGGGGTGTGTTGAGGGCGGGGGGGAGGCTGAGTACAGGGACCTGGTCGACCGCTTTGTGAAGTGGTGTGGGGAGAACCGCCTGCAGCTCAACGTGGAGAAGACGAAGGAGATGGTGGTGGATTTCAGGAGGAACAAGCCCGTGCCCTCTCCTGTCTGCATCGGTGGGACGGATGTGGAGGTGGTACCTGCATACAAGTACCTGGGTATCACACTGGATAATAAACTGGACTGGTCCACTCACACAGAGGCCGTCTACAAGAAGGGCCTGAGCCGGCTTTACTTCCTGAGGAGGCTCGGGTCCTTCAATGTCTGCAACAAGATGCTGCAGATGTTCTATCAGTCTGTTGTGGCGAGCACCATTTTCTTTGCTGTGGTGTCCTGGGGTGCGGGCATCAAGGCAAAGGACGCCAACAGACTGAACAAAATCATCAGGAAAGCAGAGTCTGTGGTTGGCTCTAAGCTTGTCACCCTGGAGGAGGTGGTGGAGAACAGGATGCTGGCAAAACTGCTGGCAATCATGGACAATCCCTCTCACCCCCTCCACAAAACACTGGACAAGCTAAAGAGCAGCTTCAGCCACAGGCTCATCCAACCCCGCTGCTCTAAGGAGCGATACAGGAAATCGTTCCTCCCAACCGCAATAAGACTCTATAACTCATCTACCTCTGTCAGAGCCACCATCACAGAACTGCACTAATATACCTGTCACCTTTGCACCATGTACCCTGCACTACACTACGTGTGTTAATTTAAACCACTTTAATATTACAGACCTTTTTATACAATAATATTGTCTTTTGCACATCCAGTCCACGTATTCTTACACTGCCAGTATATTGTATAGTCAAGTACTTATAATTATACCCTACTATATATTATATATCATATCATATTATATCATACTCTGCATACTCTGCATATTCTCTGTATATTCTTCGGATTTACAAGTCTATATACACATATTTATACATGTGTACATGCTATTATTATATTATTATTATCACTACTACTACTACTATTATTATTATTATATATACTATTGCTGCCATTATTACTATATACTGCTATTATATTGGTATAATTACTGTCTATATAAATATATATTATGTTATATTGTATACTATATATATATATATAAATATATACTGTACTAATATTCTTATATACTGTCTAACAATAACATTACCATCATATCATTATTACTATTATCATCATATTGCCACTGCACTACTTGTCTGCCTATTCATCTTGTGTTTCTGTTTCTGTTCTTTTTACCTAAATGTTTTGTTTTGTTTTGTTTTGTTCTATTGCATTGTGTTTTGTTGTGTTCCGATACACAAGCTGCTATGACACCTTAATTTCCCTCCGGGGATGAATAAAGTACTCTATCTATCTATCTATCTATCTATCTATCAGTGGCTTCAGCAGCTAAATTAACTCAACCTTCAAAAGGTGAGATTCAAACCAGTAGCCTGTGGCAGTGGGGAAATATTGATCCAGTCTACAAGTTTCAAATCCCATATCCTCGGATTCAGGAAGAAAACGCAAAGTGTTTTTAATTAGAGCTCCTTTTGCCACAAGGTTCTCTCCTCGTCTGACTTTCTGTTCGTCTTCCCGTGGTTTGACTCGCTGCCAGTCTCCATTGTCTGCAGCCTCGGCTTGAAGTCGAGAACAAAGTCGCCAACATGAGAGTCATTTGGTTTGTGACTCGCTGTGACAACTTCCAATGTAGCACAGGAGTGTTTGGAAGCCTCGTTCCTTTTTTTTCCGTGTTGGCTCGGAGCTCCTGCACGCTGGATTTGAAATGAAGCAGCGGCTGGGTGGTTAAAGTGTTGACTCTTGGCTTATGTTTTAAGGGAGTACAGAGACAGTGCAGTATTAGTGCTGCAGCAAAAGTAGTGTAGCAGTAGTGGTTTTTTGGACACTTTAAATCTTAATATTGTTGAACCATCTATGTGCAGTACTTTCTCTTTCAATCACTCACTGCTGGCAGATGAAATTTAGAATTCAGTAAATGCTCAAAGACTGGGATCAAACCGCAGACTTTATGGTTAGTGGATGATCCGCTCTGCCCCCTTAGCCACAGCAGCCCCAGTATGCTTTTTGTTATAATATCTGGGATCTTTATTTTAAAACGTTTGTCAAAGTATAATGAGAATTACATCAATTCTATCATTACCAGATGATTTACATGACAGATCACAAACTGTATAGTGATCATTATTATTATTACTGTATTGATCCGTGTTTATTACATGGAAAACATTATTAAAAACAGATGCATTTTTGAGTAAGTGGTCCCCAATAATGTCCCATTTCTTCAATTAATGTGACATTTTTCTTTTTTCTTTCTTTCTCAGGGCCCATAAATGAAATTCACTGTCCATTCTTACCATTTAGAAATACATTTGGACATTAAGGGGATTCTGAAACACACAGACTGCCCTCAAGAGACGAGAAAAAAGTTCAGTGAGGCTACAACTGCTTACCTTTTGAAATTAACCTCATATAAAATACATTATATCACCCGTGGGACCTATTTTTCCTCTGTAGCTGTACCTCCTTAGGTGTGTTTGGTCTGTTCCGAATTTCTGCCACCTTTGTGCCTCTTTAACTTTGGTTCCGTATCTATAATCATCATTGAACTTATTGTTTGTAGATTTAAAGAGATTTCTTTAAAATAGACTAGGAACCTGTTTTCGAGGTACATTGTTATCAGGCATCTGGTAACAGGTTAAAAAAACTTTTTCTTATTCTAGTCTAGTCTGTAGATGCATGTAAACTTTACCCAAATGTACCTTTATCTCATATATGCCTATTTAGATTAACATTTGGAGCTACTGACTGAACACTGCTGCATTCAACTCATATTTACTGTGTTTTGCTGCATAGGAGAGAGAAAGCCAGCATTCATTCCTTGAGCCTGCGGCTTTTCTCTAAACTCTGAGGTGCCAGACTCCAGCACTCAGCCGTCCTGGGCGCTTACACCTTCATATCATTGTCTGATTCACCCTTTAAACTCACAGGCTACTGGATGCCCATATGAGGGTATTCTTAAGTAGGAAGGTTCATTCATCCTCACTCTCCCATCGCTGATTACTCCTGGCAAGGTCAGACCTCCAGCTGTCAACACTGATCCTACAGTGTGTGTTCAGTTTGCTCAACCTCAGGATCACGTCAGGGCGCCGCTCTATTCAGCCGTGCCCACCGGGAGTCTCTCTTCACTGGGGCGCCTTCATTTTCTCATTACGTCAAATTGAACGCAGGCCCTGCTGCTCTTTTCCTGACCGAGCTGAGGGAGCAGTGTGCCGGACCCTCCGAGAGATTCCAACTTTCAGATGAAGATACTCTGCTTCCCACGTGAATCTGCTTAGCGCTGCAAACCACAGAATACGAGGCACCCGGTGGACACAGAGGCGAAAGCGGGAGCGTGGATATGCTGATGCTTGCTATCCTGAGCTGCAGTTTAGTGCAGTGTTGCCGAACAGTGTGCATGAACTTCTCCACCTGTGGAGCTAGTTGTTGACAGTTGGCTCATGATAGATAAGGTATGTGCAGAGCCTGAGGGCAAAAATGGATGAAAAAATATGTTTGCTAATGTAGTTTCAGGCAATAGGTTCATATATCGGCTCTTAAACAGATAGGAAGCTGCAGATCATCTCATATTAAAGATAATTCACAAGGTTATACTTTTTCGACTTGTTTTCAGGCACCCCAGATCTCCTTTCCCTACTCAATTTAAGTCTTTAAAACTTTTCCCTATATTTACTCTATATAAAAACGAACTTTATGTCTGAAATTGATTTGTTTTGGAGGAAATTTGGTGGATCCAGAGTAATAATTGAGATTGTCCACTGAGGGCTGTGTGGAGTCGGGGCGTTAGTGGATTAGGACTTATCTACGCGTTCGAACCTCTCCAGCTGGCTCCAGAGGAATTCTTTGACCTTCGTGTGGTTCTGAAAGTAACTACGGTGAAAAGTTTTTGGGCCGTGAGTGTGCTCGAGTTTGGTTCAGCTTCGTGGTATCTTGGTCTCACACTCTCAGTACCGCTACGCCCTCCAGATTTGGATGTATGTTGGGAGGCTGACCTTCACTCTGATGTCAGATATATCCTGAGCAGACGAATACGTCCTTGAGCCGGCTAATGAACCCCGACTCCATTGATGCTGCTCCACATCTGACCCTGTGTGTGTCTTAGAGAACAAGTGCATAAATCAAAATTGCTAACAGTGTTTTCTCTGCGTTGGGCGTGTGTTTGTCTGTGTGTGCATTTCACTGCCTTAGCAGAATCCCTGTTCAGCGGCCTGGGGCTGGGTGCGGTGGTGGGCCTCGGCCTGGGAGTGCTCCTTCTGCTTCTCGTGCTGGTCGACGTCAGCTGCTTCTTCCTGCGTCACTGCGGTCTGCTGATGTGCATCACGCGCACACTGTGCAGCAAGAAAACAGCCACCAGCGGCAAGGGCAAAGAAATGGAGGAGGGCAAGGCTGCCTACCTGTGAGTTATTCTTTCTTTATTTAACAGGAACTTTTAACTCCTTCTTTTCCCAGTCATGAGATCATTCATGCTTGCAGAGGGTGCATCTGCTGTGGGTGTATGCTACATTGGCTACTGTTTTTTATCTGTTTTTTTGCTGTGTAAATGTGCAACAATGAATTATAAAACCCTAATGGATAAAGAGAAATTTCAACAGATTTCAAGAATTTAGTTCCAAATGCTATAGCACCAGTTTGGACAGAAAAGTTTATTTTTCTTTGTCTATTTTGTGAAGTCTCACCTTTCAAATATTTATCAATAGCACGGTGAAAGTCTTTATTGACTGTGAATTAGAAAAGGAGTTTTCTTTTTACCATTTACTATAGGTACACCTACAACAGCCGCCCAACCACCTTTTCAACCACAGTATGTCTCTGATTATGTCTTATTCACTAACATCAGTGCTTTTACATCCACTGTGCCGTGAGTTCACCTTCTTTTGCATGCAGAGTGTGTACATGCACATCAATGATGTAAGATTGTAACCATGTTTGTAATTCACATCACGTGCTGTCTTGGTTTAATGTCTCTACCTCTATGATCATATAATGTGTGCATGCAAATAATGGGAGTGATCTCGCT
Source organism: Paralichthys olivaceus (assembly GCF_024713975.1). Classification (NCBI taxonomy): domain Eukaryota; kingdom Metazoa; phylum Chordata; class Actinopteri; order Pleuronectiformes; family Paralichthyidae; genus Paralichthys; species Paralichthys olivaceus. The sequence continues at coordinate 10,297,092 of NC_091116.1, forward strand.
GGAGCCGGTGGATGTTTTCTGTGAGCAAACACGTAATCTTAATCCCTATCATCAGACAAAAAAAATAAATCATGAAAATCCCAATCCAATCAGTTTTCGGGGGGGGGGGGGGGCGAGAGAAGATTCAAGATTCAAAGATTTTTATTGTCAAATACACAGAGAACAGATGTTTCCCTATGAACTGAAATTCTTGTGCTGTCCTTTCTGGAATACCGACCAAGAAGAGGAGGAGAAGGAGGAAGGAGAGCAGAGGGAAGGTGGGGGTTGACTCTTGCTGAGTCACTAAGCTCACAGAGCTGGAGGGCTGAGTGACTGCCTGATCACACAACATGCACGATCCGTCTCCGTCTCATGTTAGAGTTTGCTGCCATGGTAGCAGCAACTCACGCGGGTCTCCACAGTCTCCATGTTGAAGCTACAACCTCGTCATGGCTCTGAGGCCTTGTCATTTATCACGGTGGCATCACAAACACAGAGCACAGACATGTAGTAATATCATGTAGTATTATTCTGGAGATTGTAGATTTGTTATTATCAGGTTTATCATTACAATTTGTATTGGCTGACAAAATATACAAACTTATACAAATCTCTAATGTGTCCAATCCAAAAACACTCCATCCTACATTTCCCATAATGCACTGTAAATCCATTTACCCATTGACAAAAGATTCTGAACACACAAGCAGATCAATACAATTTTAATAGCACAGCCTAAACTCCATGGACAAACTTTAAAAAAAAATCTAATCTAATAAAAAGATTTCACATTGCTTCAATGTCATTTTTTCTAAAATGAATGTTTAGGACTAGTTCATTCTCTTGAACTTTGCATCTCTGTATCTCCACATCTCTGCAGACTAACTGGTTTCAGAGCTGTAGGGAGTAATTACAGTAAAAACAAGATCCCTGTTGTATATTAACTGAATTTTTTTCTTTTGCGCCACTACAGTGACAGTGAAGCGAGTTACAGCACTAAGTAGGCTCTTACAGTGATGGTCTAGTCTTGCAGAGACGGTAATCCTGACCCTTTATTTTCCACAGAATGAAACCCAGTTAACAAGAAGAAAATAAAAACTATGTGACTTCACAGTTCCAGAGAACATTTTGTGCTCACTTCGATGCTCCGGAAACAGGCAGTTTTTTCTCTCTTTTCCCACAGCATCAAATGAGCGTAGCCATCACAAGCATTCAGGTGTTATTTATAGGAATAATTGGAAATTGGTTGCTTCTCCAATCCACAATTAGTTTCTTAGTCAACGACTTCCTCCCGCCGTGCAAAAATATCCTGGATACAAGTGGCACCATCTTGTGTTTTTTACATAATTTGTGTGTTTATTGCATAAAATAACTAATCAAAACCAAACTTAACTGAATAATAAACACTTGTTTATTACCTAAAGTAACAGAAACCATCTTTGAGAAAAATGTGACGGGACTTTAACTTTTCGGATCATTCCATGTCCTGTCTGATCACAAGCCACCAGGGGGTGACTGAGATGATTTGGATTCAATTTTGGGGAGCTATCCCATCATCTATATATCACCTTTAGGGAAATTAGACTAGCAAAGCGTTCAACAATCTATAGCTAGTGAATAAAACAAACTTAAAATGTGATCCCTTTATGTCATATATTGATTTTAACAACTGCAATTTAGTTGAAACCTCTTTAAATTGTGTCTCTAACTAAAAACAGTGCACTACTCTAGATAAATAACTCAGTTACACGTTAAATGTCCTGCCCATTATTGCCGTTTTAACTTAGCCAGAGATGGATACGTGCGCTGACAGATGAAGGATGTGCAACAGTCTCTCTAATACAAAATTGTCCAAGATCAGTCAGGACAGGCTGGGCTCTGCAGCCGCCTCAGGAAAGTCCACGTCCTCAGTCTGTCCTTACTTTTTGTTTTTCAGTGTTAAGTGTAAGCTCTTGATGTCAGCAGGCCCAGAGGACAGATGGGGAAAAAACACAAAAGCTCTTGCCTCTGATGACCATCGCTCCTTTCTGTTTTTTTACTGTTTTATTGCAAAAAGTTCTATAGTCACTTGTTAACTTTTTGCTCATATTCAAGCAACAAACAGTCAGTGAAATGCTATAAATAAATGTTGTGAAGCCTCCAGGAGAGGTTTGGTTCCGTGCACACTTTTTCTCTGCCTTGTCTGGAGGCGTTTGTCTTGATATTCACTGCCGATGACGGTCACAGCAGCGAATCCAGTCCCGTCTTGTCAGTCAGTGATCCAGGAATAAATTCCTGCACCTGTCTGGCCTTTCGCTAACCTCCCAGCAAACACCTGAGGGACGGCGTCACACAGAAGTTCAGCCGTCACTTGAGGACAGAGCTGAGGTTGTCAGTTATCCGGTGACAAATGATCCTCATCCAGATGTGTCCCTGAAACTATTTTTACGAACTTCAGAAAGGCTCGGACCGCACATCGTCACACTGATGATGTGCCGTAGAACAGTTTTCTCAGACGTACGGGCTGAGAGTCGAGGCTCAGTGACAGATTTGACTTGGAGGAGAACAGACTGTTGAGCACCTTAATACTCTGATGACTCACGGCAGGAAGTAAAACACACAATGCTGGATTTATTTTTAAGGCTGTGACATCCTGCAGGGAGAAAAGCTCCAAAACACTGAATTATTTATTGTTTAATCATCTTATATCTTCAGTTTATAGACACAACATTATTCCTTGTAGTATGTTCGGAAACAACTAGCTCCTATGAATGTAAGATGTAACTAACTGAGTCTGATCTTGGTGATAAAACAAGCTGCAGCCTCCAGGATTCCTCTGTTTACTGTCAGAACAGTATTGTGATGTATTGTAGATAATCTTGAAATCTGTTTTGGTTTTACTTGATCAAATTTGCACTTACCGCATTTTATCACATATCAGTGTTTTCAAATGAATGAGAAGTTTCAGTTCCTTATAGGTACTTTGAGAAGAAGAATTTAGCGAGGGGAGGTGATGGCAGGTTTGTTCTAAACACCATTAGTGGCTGCTCGACAGGAGTTATGTGTCAACAATGTGTGATAACTGCTGTGTGCAAAGTTGGAAGTTATCATGGATGCTCAGTAGGCTACAGCACTATCTAGTAATCCATTACATTATAGTTGTAATAGACTAGAGTAACTTAAAGTTGCAGAGATAAACACGTGTATCCTTGCATGTGCAGAAAAATGTTCAGACAAGAACGCCTGAAGCTGAAACATTGTGTCAACAAATATGGGGCAGTTTTTATTAGTTGAGAATTTTCTTTTTTAGCGTTTACTCGCTCGGATGTTGTTATTTTGCAACCTTAACAATCAGATCTGCAAGAAACAAATGATCACACCACCGCCCTCAACTTCACCCAAGTTGCTGCTTTGTCTCTTTTGTATAGTTTACAATGAGTTGAAATGTGTTTGTCACAGAAAGAGGGGGCATTAAAGCCACTGTCAATGAATTACAATGGATGGATTTGAAGTACTTTGGTCAGTCATTCTAGCAGCCACCTTCAGAGTGGAGTGAGAACACCTGAGTTTGTAAATGAGGGATGAAAAACATCAGGGGTGTGTGTTCCGCCTTGGAAAAGACGACCATGCAAACAAGCCGATTCCTATGATGTGAGGCAACAAGGTGTATAATCCTCACGTGGGCAGCCAGTTTCCATCAGCAGCTTTGTCCTTGTGTCCTTCATCAAGACCTGCACTTGCTGTAAGATCTCAGGTGTCGGCTATGATATAATATGCCCAAGGAAAATATAAATGTAAAAGTAAAGATTTAGATAAGAGCGCAAACAAGCGCCCCTGGGCCACCTAATTTATCTCTTTGAGAAGTAGGGATTGTAGTGAGCCTTTATGGCCCGCCGTAGATATCCCCGTGCTTAATTAACGTCAGCGGAGGAAAGAACAAGTCACCCCTGCTGTGCTTTGGTGTCACTTAGAAGCGTACAGATTACAAACACACATCTGCACGCAGACTCTGATATCTCCCAGCCCACCATGAGGTGCGCGCAGCTGCCGGCTCTCACCATATAATCAAAGAGGCTTGTCAAGACCCAGTGGCATTTCCTTTTCGCTTTGTGTGCCAGACCTTGTTTTTTTTTAAATGCAAGTTCTGAGGGAGAGCGTGTGTACAGTATCTACACATGAGGTGGTGTATGTGCTGGGGTGATGAGTCTCGTCGAGGTGGGTACACGTGGAAAGACAATAATGCCGCAGAGAAATAGGAGTCTATTCTTGCAGGGTACGCAATACAGCTTCACGCCTTCATTGAAAAGAGTGAAACAAAGCTGGATATGTGAGTGAAATCGAACCCGTCTCGTCCACCGCAGTCACAGTGTGAGGCGGAGACAAGTCGTCAATCCATCAAGCGAACTCAAGCAGGGTCCGTCATTTTCACTCTACTGACTATTTTTCCTGTTTTGTTATTTCCCCTCTTCTGTTGTCACGGGGAATTCGCATCAGACGCAAGACAGCAGTATTGATATGTAAAGAAACAGCTGCTGAAGCATCTATCTGTTCGAACCTGAGGAATATCAGACATTTATCTGCTGATTCATTTCTGAGGCGGATCTAGTGAATTTAAATGTGTTTTCATAGGGGACTGTTGTGTATCCACTCTACTGAGTTTTATAAGCCACCTTTATACCAGTATTATTAAAATAATTTAACCTACAATTAACCTAAAAAATAGTTTTTCCACTCTATAGTCAATTTATTTTATTTCCCTCACTCTCCATTGCTCTTTAACGCCCCAACGTGAAACTGGAGAGCTCATAGTGAAACAGGAAACCGTCATCAATTATACATTTACTGAAGTTATTAACTTGTAGCTCCCATTTCCTTTGCGAATCCCCAGTGTGCTTTTCAATAAGAAACCGCAGTAAGACATTTTGTCAGAAAGTGCATTTGTGATCATGTTGAGTTGATGTCCCCTGTAAAGAAAGTTAAACAGCGTCAGGACTCCATTTTTCTATATGTTGACAAAACCCTGCTGTCGCAACATAAGTCCAATCTGGGTTTGCATGAGGCTAATGGGACATGAAATTGGCTCCACTGTGCAGGAACTTCAACATCCACCAATCAACCAAAGGGGAACCCCCCTCTTGCCAATTGCAATATTTGGGCTTATTAGGTACAGTTTCAGGCAGAGCTGCTGCTCAGGTCACGATCTCACTCGCAGAGTTTGCAAACATCTTGAATGTGGCTGTTTGGAGGTGATTTTATTCCGATATAGTTTATTTTCTACCATAAAAGCTCAACATTGTGAGACAGCAGTGGCACCGCCAATGGCCAGTGAAATGATGCCTTTACATGAAGACATAATGACGATATAATCAGTGAATTAAATGAGCAAACCTTTATCACATGAATCATAGCCTTTGCTTTTACTGGTTGATTAATATTTGATCTAATATTTGATTAAACTGCGAAAAAATTGAAAGTTAAGGACCCTAAACACTTAATAACTCATCTAAATGACGAAAGTTTGCTCTAATTGCTGATTTGAGACCGTTCAGTTTTGTGTTTAATGGAGAAGAATGTGGATGGAAGGTTTACGTTTTTAGAACAAAATCAGAAGCAGCATTACCCTGTGAACCTCAGGAAGCGAGAGTGCACTGATGAAGTGAAAGCAGGTAAAAGCTCATGCTCTTTATTGATTTCCTCTATTAATCTACATTGATCCCAACAGCTGCACTATAGAAGAAAGGATCTTGCAGCTTTGATGTGCAAATCCGGATGCAGCTCATATTTTGCACTTCGGTGTTTATAGTTCGCTGTGGGTTTTTGTTGGAGGACAAATTGCTGTGAGACGTCCCTTGTGGAAATTTCAGCACAGAGCTTTATTTTCAAAACTGAAACGAAGAAAAGTAGAAGAGGCAGATCATACATATTATTATTTTGAACACAATATCTATAGAAGACCTGGAGGGAATTTCTTCAAATTTGTTGCAAATTTTCAATTGATAAAGTGAACAGATTTTGGGGGTCAAGGTCACTGTGAACTAATTCTCTTGTGAACGTGATGTATAAGGAAACGCCCAAGTATGACCTTATTATATTTTTGGGAGGTCAAAGATCAAGGTGGCCTCGCAAAAGTGTTTTTGGCCACTTAAGTGGGATCACATCTCAATTCTGTCTCCAGATAATTGCTTTTGACCAGTTGTCTCGTAAACTCAAAGCCAAACTGAATAGATCTCAGTGGTCAAAGGTCACAGGGACGTCATATGAGTCCGGACAAAAATGGCAAGGCCTTTGTATTTTAGTGGCGTTGACAAATGAAACAGAACATGTTGATTTATTCTACTAACTGTCAGTCATGCTCATGAACAAATGCTTTAATACGCAATAATATGAAATATCGAGATGTCTCTACCACCTGCAATAGCTCAGAGGATTTAAAGAGACTCGTTTTTCATAGCCATTATCTAATATGGGGGCATTTAAAATGTCCAAAAGCAGCATGACTGCAAGAGAAATTAAAATAAAAAAGCAATACATATTACAAATTGACACGATTTAAATCATACAATGTCACCGTATTATTCTACTCTGACTTTCACCCAGTCGCTGTATTAACTCTATCAGGATAAAGTGTCTTTTGGTGCCAAATGCAGTTTAAAGCTCTCGTACATCACATTAGTTGGAACACCGGCTCGTTAGATTTTCATCATGCGACCACATTAACATAAAGATAAGGCTGCAAAGTCTATCTGCGTAATTTTCCAAAGCAAAACACGTGTAAGATGAGATGAACAGGAGAAAGTCGGACAATCAAATAGCTCCTGCTTAATAACACATGCATGGACTTTCTTTTTTCACTCCCTTGAAATGAATCAAATTTAAAAGCAAGTGGGAGACGCGACAGCTCTGAGGTGATGTTATTCAGGTCGACACGTCCTATTAATCTGACTGATGACGTCAATGAGACATCATCAAAGTTATTTTCTTAGACTTGAGAATTTGAAAGAAGTCAATAAAACAGCTCTTTTTAGAAACTGAGTGGATTTATACACTGATCTCTAAGTAGAATCCCTGTAGCGCCACTTTAAGGTTTTAGATTCTCCAATAAATTTGTGTCACGCTTCATCTACATAGTGTCAGACAAATGATTTTGATAATTTCCTCGGACATTTCCTGGCAATATTGATGGGAAATATGTCCAAATTCTTTTTCAGTATTTACCTAAGACCAAGAGCTCCCCCTCTTTATGTCAAAGACCAAGTGCTTTGACATAAAATGTCATAAAAACATTTGCTCAAGATGCTGAATATAATATTGTCGTAAGTTAAATGAAATATGTTGCCAGTGAAAATCACTGTCGCAAATAACTTTTTCTGTGTCTCAACGCTGTTTTATTTATTGTATGAATGCTATTTTGCAACAACTCTCTCCACCTCCTGAACCACACCCTGTGACTCTTTCAATAGAGCCCACAATGTATTTTATTCCTTTGTGGAGCCCTGCAGAAGCTTTTATATCTAATATCCCTGCTGCCTTTTCACTTCAATTGAACTCCTCATTATTAAACCTGACGGTGGGGCACCTCCTTCAACCACACAAAGGTTTAAAAGGTGGTAGCTGGTGGCCTTGAAAGTACTCCAATATATTTTAAGTATATATATCAAAATATCAAGGCTGCCCTCTGTAGTTATAGCATTTACTGTGTGTCTGCTTCATACAAAAACATCCACTGGGTGATCACTCTCACATCTGTGTCTGTTCCCACAAATTCTATGTCCCTGTAATAACCAAACTGCAGCAAATCTCACATCTGCTTTTGTTCATCCAGTTCGTCGTCTCCTTCCTCTCTCTCTCTCTCTCTCTCTCTCCCTCCCCCTCCCCCCCGGCAGGAAGCTACCGTTGAAGGAAGAAAATGGGAAAGAGTCTCTCAAGCCGGATACGATTGAAATCAAAGTGCACAGTGACAACAGCCTCCACACAAAACTTGACGACAGCAAGGCGTAAGAATAAAAGAGAAGAGAGGAGGAGACGGGTCGGTCCCCTCGCCACCAAAAGAACATTCGGATCACGAGACCAAAACCCAAACAAACTACATCACTGGAAAATAGTGGAGTAAAATACCATATCTGTTTATAACGATGCCCTGAATGAAAGGCATGTGTAAATACAAATAATAAAGAGAAAATAGAAAGGAGGAAAGGGTCAACCTTTTAGACACCCTGAGTGATAAATGTATCATGTTCTTGTAAACATGGCGTCAGTGGAAGGCTCTTGTTGATCAATGATTGTAGATTGGTTTTTTTGCTCGTCTCACTTTTTGCCCATGTGTTTTAATGTTTTTTTAAATTCTGATTCTTCTTTCCATTCTTTTCCCTTTTTTTATGACAGTCATGTCATTAAATGGCGATGCCTCTGTCGTCGTCAGCCCACCCCACCACAACAACTTCTCAGGCCCCTCACGCGATCACGAATGCAAGCGGATGCTATTCTGCCCCCGAAGCTCACGCCCCTAATGCTCTCGCTTTTTGTCTGTTGGAGCAATAGCTGCGGGATATAACGATGATTTAAACCCAATGTCCTGTCCCTGCGCCTGAGCGTCTCACTTCAGCAACCTTTTTTTTTTTCTAATAGCCAAATAGCTAATTCTCTGTTTAATGAGAGGCACATACAAGGGGTAGCGTCGTGTTTCAGGCTAGCTGGCTTCAAAAACAAAAGGAGAAGCGCTGCTAACGAGATTCGAGGCTTAACTTGTAGGGGCCATTTGGAACATTTAAAATGTGTCTTTGTCGTGAATTATTAAGAAGAATCTGGGCTTTATCTGATGATTAATGTCGTCTGAAAAAGGGGCTGTTGTGGATTAAAGTTTGTTTTGTCTAGGCAAATAATTGAAATCTAGGCAAATAGAAAGAGTGCGTTGCAGCCTGTAAAACAGCACATGTGCATTAATGTCAGCCTTTTGTATTGAACACAAAATATTGTTGATGCGCTTCAACTGTTACATTCTCCAACATGTGTTTTACTCGTGTGTGTTCATCTGCTTACAGAGGGTTTAACTGAACTGCCAGCCAACGTGCACTTTGGTACACAACTTGGAAAAAAAAGATGGTTTCATGCCGAGATACGTCACCATTACTCTTTATGATGTCGCGTCATAGTTTCTATATGTAAAGGCAAAGAAAAGCAGAGTATCCTCATGGGAAATAAGTCAACATATTTACGTTGATAATTAAATCATTGTATTTTTTGTTCTTGGTCTGATCGCTGTTCTCTCTGATATTGTCACGTGTTGTACATAGGTGGAAAAAAAAGAATATTTTACAAAGCTTTTATGTAAATATACTCTAAAGGATGTCTTGTTTTTTGTTCAAAATGCAACAGGCTCTTTTTTCTTTAATTTTGTGAACACTGCTCACACGAAAAGCTGTGGATGTCCTGCATATGTTGTGTTTTGGTCAGAAGTGATGGTGTAATATTTGCTTTTTAATATTTACTTTCCCTTAAGAAATTTAACAGCATTGTAATGGAGGCATTAGTGTGCCTTCTTTCTTTTTCTTTCTCCTCCACACTAGTGGGCCCAATGCCGCTGCAGCACTGTCAACCATCAAAGGAACTTTTGATTGTCACGTCGCTGCTTCTTTTCTCTTTCGCTGCCACAGAATGAATTTTAGCGTGATGCTGTGAATTCCTGGAAATATCGTAAGACTGTGGGTCGTAGTCGCCAACACTGGACAGAAACAGACATGCTTAACTACCTAGCGCAACTATATGTCAGGTTGACGCTGTGAATTCAATCTGGTTTTACCGCCATGTAGTGTGCATACATGCGTGAGTAGTTGAATGCACTTGTCTGAATGAATCAGGTCGCATGTATGTCTGTTGAATGTATCTGCACGTACTGTAAGTCAGACTGAGTGTGTGTGTGCCCACTTTTCACAGTAAGAGTCTCAATTAGTAATAGTTAAAATCCCAACATCTCGCTATAATACTTTTGCTATAATTCACCTGTTGATTTTGTTAATTATTTATTTATATTCTACACTTTTCCAGCTACCTGAGGCTTTACGCGGCCCTGCGAGTCATATGTAAACATGCTGAGTGTGAATATCCATGTGCGGCGCTTGCGACGACAGTCTACTCAAATGTCGCGAGCCCTCACGTGGCGTTTTGGAGTGCACTCTGATGGGTAAAACCTGATTAGGTACTTCTCGACAATGATTAATTCCCCAGGGTGCAGCACTCTGCACACGTGTCTGCAAGCCCCACTGCTCCCTGCCTCTCTTGAATCCATTGGTTTTTTTCTCGGCCCCCGTAGCGCTGGCTTTGTTTTCTCACAGTGAGCCCTTGTACCTGCATATCTCAAACCAATGGTCCTGCCATGGAGTGGTTCCGCTGCCTGTTACGATGACTGTAAATATGGGAGCACAGTGCCTGGAGGCTATACGATTTGTACATGTTCTTTTGTATTTGAATATGAGTCTAAATCCCCCCTTTCCCCTTCGCCCTAACCACCCCCCTCCCCTGTCCCCTCCCTCTCTGTCTCCTCCACCATGCCTTTTCTCTGTAAAGGGGTAATACAGGTGTGTTTGAGCTCAGTGTACAGTATGTGTCCTTTTTGTCCCCCCCACCCATGCCCCCTGCATCCCCTCGGACTGTCCCCGCTGAGTTTGCTTTGTGCAGGAGGTGGGATCTAGTGATGTCTCTCTGTAAGTACTTGTGACTCCTGTCATTTGCCGCTGTAAATAAACATGTCCTGGTAGAAGAGAGTGAGACGCTGTGGTTTGTGTGGTTTTCATTTGTGCCTCTCCAGCTCATAAGTGGATATCCTCCAGGATGATATTGGATTTGGAGCTGTAGCTACTACCAGAGGTAATAATTTGGTGCAATATTTATCCGTGAATGTGCCTGTTGAGAATTCATGATGATGCTTCAACCCAAAAGTGCATGAAAGAGCCAAAAAGTACAGTCAGGCGCTGCAGAGAATAATTAAGAGTAATTACAGTATCCAGTGTTATGAAACATCGAGGGATACTGTGGCTTCTAAATATCTTAATTATTTATGTAGGACAACATCGCTTACACTCACAATCAGAAATATTTTAAGGTATGAATTAATCATCTATCATAAAGCTAAGGTCATTAAAATGATACATCTCATTCTTTTCTGTGTAAAAGAACTTTAAAATGTATTTATTTTTGCAAAGCAGCAAACATCAGTTTATAATATCTAGATATTCTTGTGCAGAGGCCACCAATTAGCCCAGGGATCCTTGTACAAACTGTGAAATGAAAAATTGTTCTGAACTTCTCTCATTTTCAGCTTCCTTGGTTTCTCTATGAGGTGACGAATAAGGCTGACCCCTCTCAAGAAACGATAAAGTCACAAGATCCTGATACTGGGTGAACATTTCATTCTAATCCCCTGCATTGTAATTGTAGTCTTTTTAGTCTGGTGCAGCCGTTTGATAAACGCTGACAACTCCGCAAAGGCACAACGTTAATAGCTTTTAATTTTTTTTTCGCTGTTGAAGGCAGTGAAGCTCATTTTTTTCCCCCAAGGACAGGGAGCTATTTTCATCAAGGTCATTTCTAAACCTAGATTACTCTCGCTTTTTTTTATGGTAACTGTGCTGCATCTAAATCTGGCCTTCCTTCCTTGAAACAGTTGAGGAGCTTTAATGATTAAAAAAAAAAACAGAGAGATGGAGGAGCTCTGCTCAACGGAGGAATTAAAACAATTCTGAATGGCACGGAGGAGCCGCGGTGTTTCCTTAACAAAGCTGCCCCCTCTTCAGTGCTCATTTGAAGTCAGCAGATAATGTTTCTCAGACGTCTCCCTCCTCCCACGTGAGGGAGGGAGGGAAACAGCGGGCTGCCTGTTGGAGCCTGGCTGCAAGGGCCTCTGTTAACAAGGGGAACAAACTTCAACTTCATCGCCCACAGGGGCTCAAAGGAAGTCTGCACATCAAACAGTGGGTCTCATTTGGATTGGAGAGATGCAGAAAGGAGTCATCCTCTCCTCCAATTTGCTGCACGGTAGCTTTATAGTCTGCTAACAGGTGATTGATTTTTTTTTACACAGGAAGTTAGACAAACAGCAAATGTGTGCAAACACAGTCACACGCCACAGGAACAGATAGCAGAGTATAAGTCTTAAGGTAATATTCCTCCTCTAATCTTTCCGTTTGCAGAGAATCCCATGATACCGCACACACCTTAATCCCAACTATGACAGAAGTTGTGGGAAGTCTGGGAAAGAAATCTCCCCGCGAAGTTTCTTCTCTCCAGTGTGCATGCAGAAATTCCACGCTCGCAATTATCAATTCTGAAATTTTGCCAACATGCGAGTGGAGTGGAGCTCTCCACAGATGCTTAGCCGCATGGGAAATCCAGCAGAGAGCAGTTTGGCAGGGACAACCTCTCCCATCCACCCCACTGCTTCCTTAATCTGCTTGATTTCAGACTCTCCCATTAGAGGCCCGTCCCTCGTCGCCTGTCAAAGCAGAGGAGGGACGGGAAGCAGCAGGTGTATGTGTGTGTGTTTACCGAATTCTGACGAACTGTCATCTAGAACAATGATATGATTAAAGTAAAGTAGTGTCGCACTGTCGTCTTGTTTGAGTTTGACCTCTGTTGCACTGACCGCAGGCCCAGCTGCGATACTACATCACACACAAAGGAAGCAGCAGAGCCAGATTACTTGGAAGGTGCCTGTTATTACGTTTAATCTTAGTTTACTTAGTTTCCTATACTGTAGCACTATAAGAGCATACTTCAATTAGCTGATCCCTACCGCAAGTTGCACTGGGAGAAGGTGAGTGCAAAATGGCTGCAAATTGGCTCAGAAGGAAAAGAATAACGAAAGTATTGTGAAGTAAAAGCAAAAGTACTGCAAGAGAACGCACAAGTATTGCAAGATCATGTAGAAGTACTGCAGGAGAATGCAAAAGTGTTGCGAGGTAACCCGAAAATAGACAATTGTGAGATAATGCAAAACATGTTGCGAGGGAATGCAAAAGTAATCCTCAAAAAAAATCCATTTGTGACCCTTCAAGGACTCTGTAGAAGTGAAACATCAGGAGAGCGGCTACAAAAGATTTAAGACTGACTTAATAATAATAATATGAAGTTTACTTTAAGCATTTATCCGTCCTGCATTTTACTGCTTTACATTAAATATGGCCTTGTCAAAACAATATCCAGCTCTAAGTACCAACAAACTGTTATGAATCGATGTTATTTTGCGTTTGCTGAGGAATATTCTTTGTACCTGCTCCTCTTTAAAAAAGATGGAGGGAATGAAAGAAGCCACCATCCATTTATTCTTTCAGCGTTGGCTGCTAGTTTGTACAAAACAGCCAAAGCGAGAGCTGCCTATGGCTGCTGCGGACGTCAATAAAAATAACATTCCTGTATTTGTGCATCAAAGCTGCTTCTTGACATTGGAAACAAAAACGTCGGCTCCATTCACCCTGTGGTTTTTGTAAGTGGATGGAATTTCGCTCTGTTGAGTCAACTCTGAAAGGTGTGGAGGAAGAAAAGACAAGGTGAAGGCACTGTATTTGACTTGAAAGCCATCATCAGCATTTCTTTTACATTCAGGCAACAGCATCACTTAATATTTCTATGAAAAAGAATCATTGTAGAACACATTCATGTGGAGTTACAGCTGAATGTGCCAGAACATGACTTATCCTTGAATTCAAAATATGCCACATTAAATATAATCTGATTAATAGGAGCCGTGCATTGAGCGACTTGTGTTTTTGAAGACTTAATTCCTGACTTTTACGTGACATTTTTTTCAGGGTGAGGTCATGTCACACGCTGGGGAATTCGCACAGCTCCCACGGGAAGTGTTGCTCTCTGGAATGGAAACAAAGTCACACAAACTCTATTTTTCTTATTAAAAGCAAAGGAATATCGAGCGATAAAACAGCCCTCGCGCTATCTCTTCCTTTCTGTCCCAAACAAGCGAAACACTGAGAGGGGAACTGAGACACAATCCAGATGACAAATGAGAGCTTTGCGGCTGCTCGCACCGGGGGCTCTGCATTCAAGGACACACCGCAAGGATTTTCCAAGGGAGAAGGCCTAAATTACTTCAGGTTGTAACTCTCTCAAAGTGATGCAGTGCATCAAAAGAGAGGCGGCGTGCAGAGCTCGTGCGAGAGACGCCTTTTGATATTCAGCGCAGACACAGTTAAATACATTAAGACGAAAATCCTGGTGAAGCCCCGCGCGCTGGACACTTTATCTCTCTGTGCTGTGATTCGGGGCTCTTTCATTATCAAGCTCTGAGCTACAGGAGACATTAGTGAGTCTGTGCATATACAGCTGAGCATTGAATTACCTTTTTTTCTACTGCACAATGGAAAACCTTCAGTGCAACGCTTGAATGTATTTAGTCACAATGAATAGAATACATGCCGGCTAGTGACTAATACGCAGTTATTGATCCAAATAGTTCAATGTTGCGCTTTCATTTCTACAATTAAAAGCAGTCATGAGTTCTTTTCAAAGAAGATGTGTGACGTAAATCAAGGTTTCATACCTTTTAGAGCAAAAGAAAGTTGCAACCTGGTGTGCGTTGTTTCAAACTGGGCCTGCCAATCGGTGAGTTTAAATTAAAAACCCTTGGATAATTCCCACACAATTAGACCTCATCAATTAGTAATGCTCTGTGCATTATTTTACAATCAAATGCTTTAATTACTTTGCTTTTGCTAAAACTGCTGTGCAGGAAATAGAGTGATGATGGCTTTTATCTGCATTTGGCCACAGCACTCATACAGTACCAGAAATGCAAGGCCCCCATAGACTATGATAGCTGCAACCACAGACTGTATATAAAGATGGATGACCTGCTCAGTTTCCACCTATTGTCCAGAAAATAAATCATTTGTGATGCACACGCTTGACCAATCACGAAACAGTCTCAGCTGTCAGTCGTGACGTTTCACCACGTTTTTTTAAACAAGTTTGACGTGTCAGTCAATCAATCAATCAAATTTTATTTGTACAGCAAATATTCCAAAATTACAATTTGTCTCATATATAGGGTTTAACAAGGTCTAACATCCTTTGTCCTTAGCCCTCAACAAGAGTAAAGAAAAACTACCCCCCCTAAGAATAGCAGAAACCTTAAAGAGAGCCACACGTGGGGGATCCCTCTCCCAGGACGGAGAGAAGTGCAATGGATGCCACGTTTAACTGAGAACATCAGAAGAATAACTGTATTTTCAAGAGTAGAAGAAACTGTAATAAAATGGAGAAGCGTGTCAGTGTTTATAGTATTTATATATAAGAAAATGTCTGAAAGAGAAGGAGGGAACAGCAATGACAAATGAATTGAGGAGTTACATATTATTATTATTTAAACAAAGTCCACGATCTGTCATCACGATCTCTGATTCGCGATCCACCATCATAATCCACGATGTGGCCTCAGCTGTGGCCCCGTATCTGCAATCTGGATCTGGATCACGTGTGCCTTTAACTTTTTATTTTGGTCCAGGTCCCATCCACCAGCATTGAGGAAGAGAGATTTATCACATGCACTCACATGCCAGCCATTAGATAGCGATCAGGATGCTTCAGGTATTTCCTCCATTGTTATACTCAGTGTAGAAAAATTATACTTTTTTGACAGAATAATTTAAACTACTGAATATTGTTTATATAACTCTAAAAAGAAACATACAGTCTATTTTCTCAGGATCTTTTTTTTTTTTTGCAGGAAAAAGGCCTTTCCTCAACTTCCTGTTCAAAAAGGAAACGCATCATCAACAAGGAAGTGAGTCTCATTCCTCTGTTTTATCAGGACCTTCACAGCCACCTTGAAAAACACAGGTAAACGAAATGAAATCATTGCTTTTCTTACTTGTACTCACTCAGTTTACATTTGTCATTAGCATTTTAGCTTACAAGCCAACAGAGGAGCTAACAGAGGAGCTAGCTAACTGATGGTGCAGCAGCTGCTGACACAAGCCGCATGTCTGCAGCCAGTTCTCTCCAATTCAAAAACACGCTTTAGTTTCCTGAAATCTGAAAGTCACTAAATGTTTGTTCACCTCTAAATAACTCAGCTCCTCTCCGGCTTGTTGATTTGAAAGCGAATTAGCCACACAGCTCCATTAAAGGCGGCTAATGTCGCCTAATCGCTGCCATTCATTACTTGTGGGATTAATGAGCTCGTGCACGGTCAAGATCACGTGCACCTAATTTTTCTATGTGTGTTTCAGGGACTTAAATGGTTGATTTGAGTTTTTGCTGTGTTTACTCATGTGCACAGGTTTGTTGAATGTGCTGAATATATGGAGGATGTCTTTCAGGGAAAATCTCAGAGCCGCCCTGACAGCATCATTGAGACTCTGCCATCATTAACCACAACATGTACAGAGGTACCACACACACACTACTGCATCACTTGTTGATGACTTAAGTCTCTTAATAATCTTGGAAATGCAAAGCAATTGAAACCAATTTGCAGTTTTCCCTTTATTGATGTCATTCAATGTAGTCTGTATTTTCAATTAAGTTTGCTGTAAATCACATTAGTATTATGGTGGCTACAATAATCTGAATAACACACTATCTTGTAAAAAATTTTGATTTTTAATTTTTCTGACTTCAGTAAGGTCAAATTTGGAATAAATAATAATCAAATTGTGGAGTATTCTGATCCTAGCTACATGAAGACATGCACGTATTGATATTTCACAATATTAAGCAACGTCGCCTTGTCCAGCTTAACGTCATTATCCGTTATATGCAAACAGGAAAATGGACGAAACCTTCCTTTCGCAGCTCGTGTACACTTCATAATCCAATTGAGGTCAATAGTGGCAATATTGCTGTCCATGTAAATAGTCAATGTCAGTGAGTCCAATATTTTGCTTTCGAGTAAATTACCTCAACAATGAAATGCCTCACAATGTGCCACAGATATCCATGATGCCCAGAGGATGGATCCAAATGACTTTGGTGATCGTCTCTACTCCATGTGGCCTCGAGTGACAAATGACATTCAGGTACTGCTCACGTCACATTCATGACTCAATAGCTGTGTAACTAAAGACAGTCCCATCAGCCTGTTATGAGCATTTTAGTGTTCTAAGAGCGCTCAAGATCAGACTCATAGATCTGATAACATGCTTTATGCTATACGGTCCAGTGCACGTAAAAAAACTCAATATAAATGTTTTGTCTACAAGATGATGCTCAAAAATTAAACCATTTCCATAGTTTCTGAAGCTTGTGAAGAATAGTTTGGAAACACAATGAGGCTTCGATTGATTTTCTTGCTTGGCCTGTTAATTATCCTCGACAACCTTGAAAGTCTAATTTAGCAACTGTAGTATTTTTTTTTAAGCTTTGAGAAACATGATTGCCACAGTCTCCCAGCCACCATCCAGGTGAGCATGCTGAAGCTGGTAGATAAAGGGACGCTGAAGGTATGAGAGAGTTGGGAGTGCTGGAGGATACTAAATGTAATCACTCAATTACAGGTAGTGTAGCAGTATGTGTGTTTTTCATGTGTAATTATTTTAGCGACATTTGACATCAGTTTGAGAATTTGACACTTCTTGAAAACTTGAGAACTAACTTTCTGCATGTGAAAGAAGCATTGTGCCATATCCAGCCCTGCAGGTTTAATTCAACACTGTCATCGTCACATCTTACTTTTTTGCATGAGACACAGGAAATAAGGTGAATGTCCTAATATTAAATTGAACAGAGTTAATTGAAATCAACTTTTTAATTGATTTGAAGCTGTTTTGGCTTGCAGTTGCAGTCCCTGGCAAGTAGGGGACGCTGCAGCCCCCTCGGCACCCCTACTTAATCCAACGTCCTTGGGTAGACAACGGCATCGTCCACCCCCACAGAATCTATAGCAACCTGTTTCTCCAGTATTTTCATGACACATGACTTCAGTGCTGAAGTTGTTAAAGGGGGATTGAGAAGTCTTTTAAGATACTGGTACCAACAGGATGTCTTCATAGCAGCAGTACTCTTACCTGACTCGTCACTGCAGTCACTCGTGGTAGCGTTTTTATCTCTTCGGAGATTTGAGTTGGGGGGTCGGATCAGTTGAGTTGCGATTTCCGGCGTCTGAGAGGGTGTGAAGACTTTGTGCGAGGGCACAGCTGGGGATGCCCTTAGTGTACCCATTGAAAATCACATTCAGCTCGTCTGCTCTGTCTAGGCCCGCCAACCTGCTGACTGTCTTTGATGTCAAAGCCTGTAATGCACTTCACGCCCGTCCACACATCCCTGATAGTGTTCTCCTTGAGTTCGCTCTCCTTCTTCTGAAGGAGTCACTGCACTTCCGCAGGCTTTCCTTGAGATCACGCTGGAGTAAGATGCCAAAGCAGTGGAGTGCTCTTTTTAAAAAAAAATAAAAAACTACGAGTGAATTACACCGAGAATATTCTACAAGTGGTAATCCATTGTACTGTAACTCCTGAGTCGCTTATTATGGCTGTGAATTGTCAGCAGGATTACGCAAAACACTATCGAACAGATTTTCATTAAACTTGATGGCAGGATTGAACATGAGCTAAGAAAGAATTCATCAAATTTTGGTGGAGAATTCTTGTTCTCTTTCTTTCACATTGCAAGATAGGGCGTTATTTATTTATTTATTCCTTGGACATTTTCACATATTTCCCAGTGAATAATTCATGGATCTTAATGAAGTGGCCTCTGCCAAGGAAGTTATGTTTTCATCTGCATTCGTTTGTTTGATAATTAGCAGGACGACTATCTTTCTAACATTGTGAATAAGAATGTTTCACACAATTTAATCATCTCAGTATAATTAATGGATCTTAATGCAAAAAATCAGGCAGGTTTCAGGGACTGATGTTGATCAGTGTGTATAATTTGGTCCAGATCCAAATGAAAAGGGGATTTTTGACGGAGGTATAGGCTTGTGTGTTGGACATGCAAATGTAACATGTCTTCTTCAGTATTTACTCTAAAGTTTACTGAATGAAGAGTTTGGAAAGAACACAACCTGCCTGCGTCTTGTATCTGGAGCAAAGATTTCCTCCAGCTGGGTGAAATGGAAGAAGCTGTGGGCACTCAAAAAACCACCTACCGCTTGAGTCGTCCCATTTACATTTATGTTTTATACATTTAGCCAATTCAGTGTGTTTTACTGAAGAACACTTTACACCCGACTGATGCTGCGGGGATTTGACGTGTGCTTCCAATTATGATGTTATCTCTCTTCCTGCCATGCCATCCTGCTAAGTACACACTTTGGCTACATATCAGCAGAACATGTGTTACAGTGTCCCCTTAAAGCCCATATAGGTTATAACCGTTTGCAGAAAGCACCACACAACTGAGCAGAGCCTCGGGATAGAATTCTCACCCAATAATTGAGTGCATCGCAGGGTAAATGTCAAACTATTTGCACGCCATTCGTGAGCTGTGGCATTCTTCTCTATTAGCCTAATGTGGCAGAGTTACTCCTCTCGGCTTTGTTCAAATTCATATTGGATTTTTATTAAAACTCAAACCAACAGTAATAGATTTGCCTCTGGGGTAGCTTTAAAAATCAATTTGCTAAACAGCACAAAATCACCCCCATAATTGTCTCCTTGGACTGCATTACCCATCGAAGGTGATTCTCCTTCGAACATGCTCAAACTTCGCTGAGCAGGACTCTCCCTCACTTTTGACTCTGAAGTCATGCCCCTCCCATTACTTTAACGACCCAAACAAGTAAACGGAATCCTGTGCACACCGCTGACAGGAAGCTCAGAAACGCAGATCCTGCCTGTCACGGCCCTCCGGCGATTCCTGCTGCTAATGAAGTGAAATATTCTGTCATCTGAATCTAAAATAGAGCTGTATATTTGGACACATGAATATGAATACAATCGGCTCGACTTGGCTCATTAATGAGGCAGGGAGAGCAACCAGCAGACAGGATTAATTAATTACAGAGTGACATTTATGGATAATAACCTTCTGGTGGATATCACGGCTAATGAATATGCATCAGACTGTCAAAGGGGAAGCATCCAGCCAAGATTAAATATCTATATTCAGATCCACGATAGGGTTACTGCCGCGTCATCTGAATAGGCAGCACATCGTGATTTCAGAGCATGCATTGCTTTCAATGATTTTTCACAACTTGCCATGTGGTGAGACGTCAGAGTTGCCTTAAATTAGAATTGCTGCATGAACACAGTGACAGATTTGAGCCTTTGCTCACAGATCATAACTGAAAGTGTCATATTCTGAAAGAGCAGAAACTAAAGCTTTGAGTTTGTGTGTTTGAATCATGCATGAAATGACGATCAGGGTGAAAAAAAAAACTGAAGTGACATAACCCTATTGTCCATGTCTGCAGCTGGTTTTGAGGGTATTGCATGTTAAAATGTTCAGTTTTTTAAATATTAACATTGTATTTACATAGTGGAGCATTTAGCAGCTGAAGAGCCATGTATTTTTCCCTTAAGAGCGAAAGGAAGAATATATTTCAGGCCGAGTTAACCCTGATTCGGCTGGAGGAGAAAACTGATCAATAAACACAGTCGTTCCCGACACCTGAGTCGAAGGAAAAGGCTTGTTGAGGATTAAAATCTCTTCTCCAGTTCTTGCTGAGGAATAGCCACGCCGCGTTAACCATATTATCACTAGTAGAGCAAGTTGTCGCACTATATGCTTGTTTTGTTTGCCTTCTTCCTCATGAAATCATGTCAGGGAGGTGATGTGTATAATCATAATAATATCCTGTAGTGTGTGATGGCCCATCATTTTCATAGCTTACCGTGTGTGCATTACATTAGAGAGAATATCTGCTCAGATTCTTCTCGAAAGCGTATGATAAAGTACAAACCTGGATCTTGTTATCTAGTTGGAGCTTCAGACTTTGTCATGTCATCTCATGTAAGTCCTTCTTGTTTTCAGTCTTTATTCCTGCTGTCGGGCAACAATGACGTAAACATCTTTTAATGCTGGATGAAGTTAGAGTTGCGTAACGGGGGGGGAAAATAATCCATGCTCATCTTTAGGGCTTATGGTTTAATCAGTTTAACAAAATAAAAGGTTGAGTTTATTTCCCGAACTACAGAGAGGAGCACTTCCATTAATGCATTTCTGCAGCACATAATTAACCATCACAGAGAGGCAACACCTTGTCACTGCAGCAGATGTGTAGATAAGCGCATGGACATCTTCTGGGGATTCTCTTGTATGCATTACTTGTAAGACGCTGGTCTTGGCTGAATTCCCCGGCTGAGCATTAATGTGATACCCCAGTAGGTCAAACTAATCAAAAAGTCATAATTAATAGGATTATAAAATATGAGTGCGCTACACCACATCCATTAAAATTCCCTGTGTAAGGATCATCATTCTGAAGTTCATCGTTGTGGGGTCCAGGTTTTTAAAGTCAACTGGACAGTGCATTTAAAAAGAAGGGAGGAGAAGGGACAGACCTGCTTCACACCAATGACCCTCTGCAAATGATGATTGATGGTGTGCCCCTTATCTCTTTGTCTCCTTCCTCTGCTGTATCAATCACCTTGAAGAAATGATATGAAAAGATGAACATTGTTCTGTGAGTCGGATCGAGGTTAAACGCCAGAATATGAATCAAACTGTCCAAATGCCAAACCATATTTCTTAGGAGCTGTTCATTAAGGGTGCTGAAGAAAAATAAATATCCAGGTGACTTCACTGATTTAACTTCACAATGGCTCAACTGACGATGTGAATTATTTTCACAATAAAAGCCCAGACAGTGGGCTGGAGTTGATCATTGAGTAGATTAACAAAATAACCTATCACTCTTGAAATAATTTCCGACATGGCCTCAAAGTCCTTCTGGCCTGGCTGAATGTGCAGGGGCAGTGGGACACTCGCATTTAGCTATTGGTGAATATACCTATAAAAGAATAGGGTCAGCTTCAGCCTTCAGATCAGCTTCAGTCCTCTGTGTGCGGTGGGAGATTGGATCGTTTCTTCAAAGGGGGGAAAAGCTTCCGGTGCTTTGTGAGATGAAGGAATTGGAAATCTGTCCTACTCCCTGCACTCCTCAACATCCTGTGAAGGTTCGGTGATGTTTTGATGTGAGGATCAGGAGGACAGCGGACAGCTTTTCACTTCATCCCGCCGCTCATTAAGCCTCATTTCTTTCAATTTCTACAGATGTCTGCACGTTGAAAGCAGAATTAGAAATGACTCATGTAGCGGGTTGCGTGTCCTAACATGATGGTCTGAGATGCAAGAGGGTTGATGGTAATCCTTGATGGTGCTCCCGTCAGGTTATGTAAAAATCACATCATTTAAAAGTACAGTGTGTACAACTTTGTGACATCTAGTGTTGAAATTGCATGTTGCAGCTGAACACCCCTCACCTCACCCTCTCCTTCCAAACATGAAAAAGAACCTGTGGTAGCTTCAGTTGTCATAAAAACTCAAAAGGTGTTTAGTTTGTTCAGTCTGGACTAATGTAAAAAACATGGCAGCCTCCGTAGAGAGGGTCCCCTCAATGTAAATATAAAGTATTTGAATATAAAGGGCCTTTTCTGGGGTAAAGAAAACTACAATTCATACAATTTAGATGAAATTAACTTGTGAAAACATCATGAGAATTATTCTACATTACATTTCTGCCAACAGTTCCCTTTCACCTAAATCTTACACACTGGACCTTTAAGGATGTTTTCCTTAAATTTTCTCTAAATTTCTACAGTAAAATTACTTGAAACTTAACGTACAGATCAAGAAGATGAACAAGATGACAACATCATGTCTCTCATTTTCACAATGTGCCAAGCATAGGAGGATTGGCTGGTGGTTGTGTGTGCGTCACTCTGAAAATAAATTATCCGGCGGCTCTACATTTGGACACTGGGGTGCTAATGGATTGTCTCTTCCAATACCTCCTGAATGCAGTCAGAAAAAACACATCTTCATCCACCCCTTAGCAGGGGTCACAAACCTACCTGAAGACAGGGATTGCAGGTTAGTGTCGCCATTAAACTTCCTGTCTTACGTTCAGGATGGTCAGTCCAGTGGAGTCGGCGCATTTGATGGGTTTATACAACATACAAAATGGAGCCTGGACACATGCATGAGAAGAGACTCCCACCTGAAAGAACATGGAGTGGTCACATAATCCCAAGGTTAGAAACCATCACTAACATGGTTCTATGAATTCAAGGCCACTGTCAGAAACCACTGTTAAGCCCCTTTTACATTGGTTAAAAACTCACTGACATCTGGCTTTTTTCTGAATTGGCAATGGATACAGCAGTCATTCACTCCCAGGTCAAATTACTTTACTGTAGGCACAGGTTTTTATCAGCTCCTGCTCTGATAGGCAGTGATAGAAACGATGAACACGTTAATTTGGCAAGACAGCAAGGTGAGAGAGTGCATGTGTGACGCTGAACATGACAGCTGAGGACTGTCCTTATTAATATTTCTTAGGTTGATATTAGCAGGAACGACAACACTTAGAAAAATTGCTGATGACCTGCTCTATTTTTTGGCCTTAAATATTTTGTCATTACCTCCACCAAGAATGTTGTTGTCGTGTTTTCGTCCTTTCCCTGTAATTTTCTTGGAATTTCTGCTGTTAAATGACTTGAAACTTGACGTGCAGATAGTCCTCATCATCCTGAACGTAAGACAGGAAGAGTGAAGTGAAAGTCCATCGTTGGCCTTGCTTGGTAAATGTGATTAGAGGGGCTTTAATTGCAGGTAGAGTGAGAGAGAGGGAGGACGGCGTACGAGGAGAGGACGGGGCAAACACACCACCCGTGTCTTTGCCCCCCGCCCCCACCCCTTTTACCCTTTATTTCCTGCTCTCTCTTCAAAACAAGATGAAGGTGCATTATAGCATATGATGCTGTCACCTTGGGATGTGATGGGAAGTGGAATGGACTATTCAATAGACCGCTAAATTAGCTTAGTTTAATTTTTGAGCACATGCAACCCACAAAGGCAGACAGAGACACACACTCTCACACACAACTTAATATTATTATATAGACCCTGCTTCAAAATGAAGCATCCACCATTTGCAAAGGTGACAGATGCTATTCAGCGAGTGAACGCTGATGCACTACATAAATAGAAATGGTTGTATGCCTCTAAATGCATGTGATCCTTTCATGTGCAGCTCACTCAGCAGAGACGGAGCCTCATCTGTTTTTCAGAGTTATTCATCTTCACCATTCACATTTGCATCCCTCTCTGCCTACATAGCATCCACAAATAATGGTGACACATTTACAAATACAGGAAAGTGTTGTGATTAGTCAGTTCTTACAGTTTCTTAATTAATTAAATTTGTAAGTCTAAGTTTTTAAGTGCCAAACACAAACATAGACTTAATATAAAGATGTTTAATGTGTCTCTCACTACATAGAAATCAAGCTAAAATATCCCGGATGCTGCCACCTTGAACATTCGGAGTCAGAGTCTGCACTGTAGCGATTGTGAGGGTGGAGATGTCCGGCCCATCGTGAGTAATAACTAACTAACTAAATAACTAAGACCAAACTTAGGTGCTGAATGTAAGCAGGTGTGTGTGTGTGTGTGTGTGTGTGTGTGTGTGTGTGTGAGTGTGAGTGTGTGTGTGTGTGTGTGTGTGTAACATCTGTTTCTGCACTTTATTTCTGAGAGCAACAGCGTTATTTCTATTACCTCTTTAGCACCAGTTAGTAGGGAGAGTTGTGCAGAAATAATGGCTGATGAGCCAGCGACTATTAATGCACTTTAAAAACTAAGTAGAGGCATTTAAAACAGCAGTAGCTCTTTTTTAAGATGTAAAATCCACCTTTAACTGTTGCTATGTATTCACCTTAGTGACTTTTATATAAGTTGAACTTTAAGGAGTGATATAAGATGCTATTTTCACACATCTATACTTACATAGCTTCTGACATCTGTTGCCTGGTAAGAAAGCCAGTGAAGATCGGATCATTACATTACCTCCATAGATAAGGTTGTGTTTTAATCTGAGTTTGGTTGTTAGTTATCAGGAAACTACAGGACAGATTACTGTGAAAACTTGATCAAAGGGTGTGGTATGGATCAGGGAAGAACCCATGCAATTTATAGTGTGAATCATTTTCAGGCAGGCAGATTTTAATGAATTTTATTTCACTTCACTTCTCAGAGAATTGCTGAATCTTGATGGAAAAAATTTAGGGGGTTGGTAGTGATGAATATGTGCAATTTGGTGCAAATACAAATCTGGATCTAGTGGATTTAAAGGTTCAGTGTGTAAGATTTAGGTGAAAGGATCTATTGGCAGAAATGTAATGTAGAATAATCCTTGTGATGTTTCGTTTCATCTAAATTGTATGAATTGTAGTTTTCTTTAGCCGAGAAAAGGTCTTTTATATTTAAACACTTTATATTTACATCGAGGGGACCCTCTCTACGGAGGCTGCCATGTTTTTTACATCCGTCCACACTGGACAAACCAAACACCTTTTGAGTTTTTGAGAATTGAAGGCTACCACAGTTTCTTTTTCATGTTTGTAAGGAGAGGGTGAGGTGAGGGGTGTTCAGCTGCAACAAACAATTTCAACACTAGATATCACAAAATTCCACACACTGTACCTTTAAATGTGGTTTCAACAGGGGTGGAGGCGTTTTCATGTGCTGTACGGTAACGAATGGGATGTAACCCTATAATAACCATCAATGTGTGGCTGAGAAATGTAACGTAACCTTAGCCATAAGGCTTGATTTCATTCAAGGGGACAGTTGGGTCTTGGTGGAGGTATTCACGCTAATCCATTCTAGTTGAACACTGTTTTTAATACATCTCTATGAAGGGTTATGTTGTCTTGGTCTTGAAAGAGATGCTCATCCCCAGCACGGTAGGTTTTTCTGCAGAAGTCCTTGCCAACTCCTCAAAGTGAGCAGAGTGAACCTGAGATGTTCTGGAGTCTGGATAGAAAGGGGAGACTTAATCAGAAGCACTAGTGTTCACTTATCTCCTGCATAATGTTGCTGTCACGTGCACTTTAGTTTTACATTACCGTTGCGTTCTAATCTAATGGACAGATCCTCTGTGTTTCTTGGTCCGCTCCTTCATCGCCGCGCTTTGTCACAGCTGTAATGCGAGTCCATTCCCACTTTGAAATGTTAAATTAATGTTAATGCGAAACTCAACCGCCTGCAGATACTTCACAGTAAAAGCCTCAAAGCCGTCACTCCTTGCTTTTAAGTACTCAAGGTTTGTGTGCAGCCCCACAGAAAACGCCCCTGTCGGAATGAGGCACAGTTACAAGACATTCCCCTTTTGAACCCGGTAAAGTAATAGTTCAACCTTTTTGGGGAGACGTTCTAATTTGCTTTCTTGCAACTGCTGATGTCGCTTTTGAGTATTAATGGTAAATGAGCAGCTTGAGCTAGAAACCAGTTAGCTTAGCATAGAGACAGGGAATGGCAGAGGTGGCTGCAGATATTCATGACATAATTTTTGCCTTGAGGAAATTAAAACCTGAAGTTTTCCTCTCATTGTTATTTTGGGGGATTTTTTCTGAGCGAGAAGGACACGAGGAGAGAATTTGAACTTGAAACTAGACACTTCTCTTTCAACTCTTTTTTTCTCACTTCCATCTCCATTTTGTTACTGAGTCCTACCTCTCTGCCCACATCCTGTCCTTTCACACCCTCTGCCTCTCAGCAGGGAGCCGTGCCTGGGGCTTTTACTTAAATTTGATCTACACTTTCATCACAAGTACATTTTTCCAGCTTCGGTTCACCAACCTATGAATATTCTAAGCAGTTGTGGAAAGTAATTAAATGGGCCCTATACAGGAGCTATACTGAAGCAGAATCCTGGTACTTTTAGTATCTTTCTAGTATTATAGTATTTAACTTGTTGCTACTTTTTTCTCCATTTGACTGCAACAAGTACTTTAACTTCAATACTTTAGCTACAGTTTGCTGCTAATATTTTACTTAAGTAGGATTCTTATTCATGATTTTTACATTACTGGATCGGTACTTAAGCTGGATCTTCTGCAAACCAGTTTAGCTGGCACGCTTACTCATCCTCTCGTGTGCAACAAGTCAGTAAAGTATTAAATTTCAATGCGCTTT
The DNA here is from genome assembly GCF_024713975.1 of Paralichthys olivaceus. Taxonomy (NCBI): domain Eukaryota; kingdom Metazoa; phylum Chordata; class Actinopteri; order Pleuronectiformes; family Paralichthyidae; genus Paralichthys; species Paralichthys olivaceus. The sequence continues at coordinate 10,324,143 of NC_091116.1, forward strand.
AGAATAATTACACTCCATTTGTGCTCTCTGGGCCAAATGAAAGAATAAATCATTAAAAGCCAAACTGGATATTACACTGTTTGATTTAAATGGTCTGAAACGGCTTTTATACTTCAGAAAATCTAAATTATATTGGCTTCGAGCTAATTCTTTTTGCGTGGCCTAACCTCTCTTCACAGGTTATATCCTCAGATGACATTTAGACACATCTTTGAATGAATTACTGGCTTGCACTACTCCCATTAGAATGAACTATAATGTCCTGCTTGTTAGCATTGTCCTCTTTTTTTTCATTATATTGGGAAAGCGTAGCCAGATGCAAACGCTTCCACTTCAGTAGGGATTTACTTATTTTACATCTCAAGCTGAACACCACGTAACCTCTATCAAATCCCTCACTGCCACGGGGGAAAGCAAAGGCGTGCATCACAAGCCAACATTTTAACTTTTGTAAACAACTATTTCTTCTACCTGCCTACCACATTGCTAAAAGCACAGTTGACCAAGAGACTGTTTTATAAATAGCCCCCTGGAGCATGCAAGTCACCAAATCAGCATACAACATCTGCTTCTGTTGGCTGTCGGCCAGTTTAAGCTGAGTCGAAGGCAACGCTTGAGCGTCTCTCCTTTTCTTGTAGTCCGCTGGCGTCCTGTCACAGACAGCGCCCTCTCCGGCTCATTTCCCTCCCTGGTCCCCACGCCAAGCTTCCTTTTCGGGGCTGTCGGTAAGCGAGCAGCCTGCCAAGCCGCCCGGGGTTCACGTGCGGTCACGGCTAATGTGACAAAGCCAGCTGCTCATCATTGCCCAAACAGCCTCTCACCAGCTGTGATTGGATGTAAGGGTTCACCAAACCTGGCCCGCAGGGGTCCCCTGGGCAGAACAGCCATGTCCTCTACACAGATAAGGGAGCTGAACTGTGTTCCGAACTTTGAAGCCGCCTCTGGTACTGAAACGGCCGATCAGAAGTTGATGTTACTAGCCGGGTAGAGAAACGTTGATCCGTGTGATTTGTTTTTGCCACATGAAAGTAGATAAGAGGAAACATAAGACATGATAAGGAGTGGAGACCAAAAAGGAAAGGTCGGCTCACTGCACGCAGCACAAACACAGCCTGGATGACGTGAAAGAAAAAAAATCGGTAATGTACAGTGGAACAAATTATCTTTCAAAGCAGGTACGTTTTATAGTATGCACTAACACGTGATCTATTATGTGAGTCCTTTTGAACTTATTTTGAATCATTTATCATTATCAAAGCTCCTTTTATCATGTCGCGTACACAGTCAGCAGAGAGTTGAGTTCAGTAGGCGTCAGGTGTTTGCTGCACATAAATACACAAGCATCTACATACACAAATCCCACATCCTGTATGTATGATAATAGCAGTATTTGTAGTTGATTTGAGCTTTTTGACAGAGGTGCACTTAACTCCTGGATGCATTAATCTATTTATACTCTAATTTAACACTAACACTTACCTTCTGTAATGGTATATTAGCTTTAATTAAACACCAGCTCACAGATTAGGTTGTTGCCAGGTGAAAGCTACCATCTTTGTTGGCAGAAATGTCCATGTTGATTTTGGGGCTAAAATAACACCAATTATTACAGGTAATTATTATCTCCGCCATGAGGGTTATGTTCCCAACCCTGTGTGTTGTTTGTCTGCACTATTACAGAATTGCAGGAATTCAGATATTGTTTTTTCATTTCCTTTAATTTTGTGAGCTTGTTTTTTTTGACATTTTTAAGGGAATATTAATGGTTCTTGTTAAGGCAAGTTTAAGGAACTGGTTTATGAGTATCTGCAAGTTGGTGCAGCTCGATTGAATTTAAAGGGACGGTTGGTATATTAGTTTGAAGTGGACATGTGTGTTGACCTCTTGCAAACATCGTTCTGTGAGTGACTGTAAAATTCAAGTAAATAGTTGAGTTTCATGAACAAAATCTGCGTATTTGCTCGTTGCTTGTAACGTCTGTTTTGTGACACCCCCTCATAGTTTATGTTTGTCTCCTGTAAAAGTTGCAGACCCACAAATTGTCAAGAATCCTATTGGGGCGTTAGCAGTCAGCATTGAAGCCAATACTATTGTCCAACAACCCCAGCTGCCTCAGATGCCGCTCTCAAAACAATCAGCCACAACAAAAGCAGGAGAAAGCCCACTCACCAGCACTAATTGTTAATAAGGGGCTTTGGAATAATTGATTTTTCTTTCATTCAGTTTCCAATTTCCTCCTGTTGCGCTGGTGTTTGTGTCCCTCAGGTCTAATCTCACATTTCTGTTTGAACCTGCAAATGCTTCTGCAACAAACAGCCCTGCGGAGGAGGTGGACATGCGGTGGTGATGGTAGTAGGGGGGGAGTTGTCAAGCTCAAAGTTGGTCTGAGACCCCAGCAAACCAGATGCATTACGCATTAAAATGTCACAGAGCCTCGGAGACTGTTGCTCATAGCGGGAAAAGAAAATGTCGACTGCAGTGTGGTCCCATGATGCCTCCTTGCGGAGTCCGCTGACATTCTGCTGCTGCTTTTCAAATTAAATGCTTCTGCAGGAAGTTAATTTAAATTAGGTTTGTCTTTAGTAGGCGACGGTGTTCGATATCAGGCGCCTGGGGTTGCTACAAATTTTAAAAGCCCATGATATGCATAATATGTGTTTATCAGCTGCTTGCTCCAATATATTATCTTAATGGTGTGCGTTTGCATTAATGAGCTTTTACAAACAGAAACGTTGAATGGTGTAACTGAACACGAAAGCCAGTTTAGACTCGATTTAGAAAATGAAGCTGTCGGCTGTGATGAGGATGATGTCTCTGTGAGCATGCAGGACAAAATGCAGGACGTGTTAGCTTCATCAGCTTTAGATGGAAGAGGTCACCTGATTTGCGCTTCATTCATTTCAAAATTAATAAGCACTCGTAATCAAATGAGAGATACTAGTTTATATTAATTCACCAGCTGACAGCTTCTTGTTTTCCTTTCATCCTTCGACAGTAGTGGTTGAAAGACCAGATGTCGTCTTGTGTTGGGCTTTTTTTGAGTTTTCCAGTCTGAAGGAGGCAGCGGCGGTGGTTCTCCTGAGGGCTTGGGTGGAACAGGGAGCCAGATGTTACTTCAAATCTGCGTTGAATTGTGCTCGAGTTCTTTGATAGCACATTGGGAGATAAGGCTGTGCAACTTATCTTGGAGCTGCTACACATAAACAAGCATGGCTGGACATATGCATCAATAAGCAGGCCAGCTTTCAGCACTATCTCCCCCTCGCTTTGGTGCATCACATCACTGGGTTCCTTAAAAAAATATATGATTCCCATGATTCCAGCGGGTCTGTCTTGTGACAGTTTTTCTCAGATCTGCTAATTGAGATTTCTGCAGATATGGACAATATGGCAGGAGAGAAAGTGAGTTTACTCCAACATGCTGTACTCACCGAGCTGCAGGAGGCTGCTGCCCTTCGGAGTGATTTTCCCTCCGTATAAAGAAACCTTTGTACCTCGCGCTCCATGTTGGAAGTACAGTATGAGGTTTTGAAATATTAACCAGCTAAACAGTTAATCTATAGATGGATTAGACTTGTTAAACCATACGCTGTCGGCTGCAATTGAATAGCCCTGATTCCTCCGGTGAGTAATCCGTCTGAATCACAGCCAGTAATTATAATATCACTGGTGTAGTAATTACAATGCTAATTACTACCCCAGTGATCAGGCAATCAGATAATTTAATTGGGTCATGAGGTAAATAGAAATGTTCATGGTGTCACAAATTAAATGAGCATCTTGTGTCGGTACAACACTTTTGATCCCTTCAGAAATAATAGTCATTAAGGGATATCTTATACTTCACGACAGGCAGTCAGGTGATAGCAGAGTGCAGATGAAATTGGGAAATGCGCTGAACCTCCCGACATTTTTTGTAGGGGTGAGAACGCAAATGTCCAAGGGAGAGCCAGAAGGAGCCCACGGAGAACACAGAAAGACAATCCAGACCCAATCAGCGGACAGCCTCTGGAGTTCATGTTCGAAAATGGCTCGTCGCACACAAACAATAACAACTCAGTTCAAGCAACGACAAGCAATGAGATATCTAATGCTGAGCTTAGCATCAGGCTTCAACTAAACCCTAACGGTACACTTGTAAAAAAAACAAAGGGGCATTAAAACGTTCTCATCGTGTTTAACTGCAGTTCTGTTGCTAGGTGATAGCAGCAAGGGTGGGACAACCTGGTAAAATCCTCCATAGACCACCAGACCCTCTCATTTCAGTTTAGCCCTCACAATCTCCGAGGGAGGTGGCTAACCCATTTCAAACATTAGTTCACACAGTAAAAACAGCCTAAGCAGAGTAATATGTAAAAATATAAATATAATGCATAAAGACAGTATGATATCCACCATAAGAACATCAGGAAGGGAGATAGTTTTTCGAAATTGATTTTAAACAGATGGGTGGTTTGAAGAAGGTTTCAAAACAGTGACAAAGGATTTTAATTTGCTTCTGAAGCATTCACACAAAAGAAACACAAGACCACGTTAAAAACTGAAAATAACCACATTCGAACTTTAAATTGCAGCCTAAGCAGCAGAGCAATAACAAGGACTCCCCATTGGGCTGCTATCAGTAGTAACATAAACCAAAGTTCCATTCCGAACACAGGGGAATACAAATTGTTTGCAAAAACTGATGTGTTTTGGGGAAATCAAAGATGGGTCAAAGTGCAAGCGGTTTTCTCTTTTAAGGTACACACCGTTGCAAATTAATGAATAACCAAAACAAAAGAAGCAGAATCCAGCCCCCTTCATCCCTCTGAAGATAAAAGACTAACATTAACGCGTTCTCAGGTGCCATTCTCCTGGGAGCTTCTTACTTACTCACACCCTGGAAGATGGAGGTCAACAACCAGTTTTGCGAAACGGAGCACCCTGCGGTGAGCTCGTTTTTGCCAAAGCTCCCGCACAGGAATTCCTCTCTCGTCGCTCGCATCTCTTTAACCAGCCTGCTCTGATAAACAAAACAAGTCTCGCTGGGTAAAACAGATCCCCGTCACCAGTCGGTTTGCAGCACTTTGCAGCACATTTGCATTTAGTTGGATGATTAATGAACAGGATTTGACCAGAAAGCACATAATTAAGCAGAAAAGTGACACATCATCTACTCTGTTGGAGTTCTCAGGTAGTATTTGTGAGTACCATGTGGAAATGAGGGAAAGGAATTTTTTTGAGGTGTGTGCCTGCATCAGTTATTCCCCAGTCACTCAGGAAGTAAAGTGAAGGCAGAGGTATATTGAGCTTCTTATTCCATGTGTTTTTTGCAGTTTCTCATTAACAAGTCAGTGAAACATGTGCAACCGAACAAAGCAGGTGGATGCATTGTCGTCTTTCTTCTTGAAACGGTGTAAAATACAATATTTTGTACGCTGCAGACTGAGACATAGGTTGTTCTTCTCCTGCACCTCCAGGCGTTCTTTTTGTTCCCTGATACTTCTCAAACAGAATTATGGGACCTGCTGTTGCCATCATTAACCACAGGTGTCTCTCAACAAGACAAGCACGGGCGTCATAAGATTCCCACTTTGAAAGGCAGCTTACGGAATCTTTTTTTTTTTTTTTTTTTTTCCATTTCCTGTGCCTCATGCGCTGAAGGCTAGTAGCAGAGCAGCGGTGGTGAATGCAATGAATTATCCGTCTGATGTGAGCTCTGCATGTGCAAGAAGCTCTCTATAGTGGAGAGAATACAGTAAAAAGAACATGTTGTCCTGTAGGATGTCATAATATACAGAGGAAATGCATTAATCTTTATATATGGAGCTATATCATTGCTGTAGTAAATTTCATTTTATCAGCAATTTTAATTGAATCATTACTGAGAACCTACTTTAAATTTGAATATCACTCAATTAATTGCACTGAATGTATTTTCTTGAAAAACATTTTTCTGAATTTTAAGTGTCCACATGTTGGCCATTTAAATGTAATTTTTTTATTTGGAAAATCTACTTTCTGTTCAAAAGACGTGTTTTATCTTGCATGGAATGTATGTAAAGATGGACAATGCATCTGGGAATTTAGCTCAAAATGTGTGCTTTCCAGGATATATGTATTACAAATTCAGATAGATGATAATTGTGCCGTACATTCACAGCCACATTCAAGTTGCTTGATTTTAACACACTCTTTTCCGATCCAAGAAATAAAAGGCAACCCCAAAAAAACTACTAAAACTCAGAATTCAACATTCAAAAAGTGCAGTAAATTCAAAATTGGATGATGACGATTACTTTGGCAACAATTAGGTTCTATATTAAGTGTCTTCAACGACGACAGCCAACACTTGCAGTTGTTCCCCTTGAGATTAGAGGACAATTTTCTCGCTGCAAATGTCTTAGAGTGGTTGGTCACCCAGTCAGACTTTGAAGAGTTTTCTGATGCATTATGCAGAAGTGTGTGTGTGTTACTTCCTATTGCATGAAGAAAAATGTTCTGTACTTTATGTGGAGTGCACTAGATGTCACATCTAAATAACTAACCTTTAAGAGGGACAGGAAATTATTTTAACAGCCTCAAGATGTCATCAAAGTTTGGCTGTTGCCAGGTGACAGCGGCCGACTGTGTCACTTATCAAGGCTCTTTAAAAAGATCCAGCCTTTCTCGCTGATGAACACGCATTAGAGTTTGACTTTAAAAGAAATGTTCGCCCTCTTTTAAAGAGCCTGTCTTTCATCACTACCAGTCGGTGTACTTGATAGCATTCCTCTGGCATCCGCTGCGGTCGCCACCTCCTCCCTCTCCAGAAGTTTGGTATCACACAGCTCGAGCTGCTGGCAGCATTTGCAGGATTCGGATGCATCGTTTGTGCCTCCCGTTCTTTAAAATAAAGCGAGTTGAACGGATTAGATGTGGCTAATGTAACTGCCAACTTCATATTTCTCTTCGTGCACCCTCCACAGGTTGCATTAACATCCCCAGACCATATCACCACGGCAGCTGACGGTACTTGCTGTGTCTGAGCATTCATTAAGGCGAATTGCAAATGTTGTTCTCTGAGAAATTGTCAGAACAGATGGTTACTATTCCGGGCCTTGGGATAGGGAGCAGACGACGGTGTTTATCTGCTTTGATAAATGACTTGCTGAATTGAAATAATGTGATGCCTTGTTTTTTTTTGTTTTTTTTTACTCTCCATCCACGTTCACTTTGAGCATTTGCATATCGTTTAAAGAATGTAGTGCAGTTGCTATAGCGACCTAGCCTAACTGAGACAGTCGGCCGAAGCGGGACAATCAGAATCTCATGAACACTGGATTCTGTCTGCTTTCTGAGAGGCCAACCTTTAAAAAGGAGGATTCAGTCAATAAATCTTTTCAGATGGAATTGCCTCTGAAAAACATTCCCCCCGCTGAAACAAATCATCTTTTGACAATATAAATTCTGAGCCTTTGAAGGCTTTCCTGTGAAATACTCATGGGATCGACTCAAGAGACCAATTTACGGGTTTTGCATCTCAGCATCCTTGTAGATTCATGGGAAATAACTCGAGACTACACAAAAGTATTTATTCTCAATATGTCAGACACACTAAGCTGATTGATTTCTGCATCGGGAGCGTGATGTTTAAGTAGTCAATAAGAAGGGAGAAATCATTTGTACCGGTTTCAGCCTCTTTACAAAGTGCTGTTGTGTCGTGCATTTCAATGCAGAATCTCCATTATCTCCGAATGTGTATCATCAGTTTGCAAATGAGCCAATTAAACAACATGAAATCCACAACGCCGTCATACAAACAAATCCAGTCAAAGCCTTCCCCATCGCACTCGTTTCATTTCTCATTACAGCTCAGCATGGATTTTTGCGGCTTGAAAGCATTGCCCCATTTTGGGTGCAAAGCAACCGCTGTGTACACGGCTAAAGGCAGCTAAGCTTTTTCCTCCAAGCATGTGTATGTATATACGGTTAACAATATTTATATTGCTTTTGTTGTTGTTGCCTTGACGGTGATCTGGAGTCTGAGTCCGACCCAAGCCAGGGCTTAGCCTTTCTGTGTTCCATTACAGAAAATGGACGATCCTATTACATCGCTGGTAATCTCACCGGGGCCAGACAAGACGTAGGGGATGTCCAGTCCACCCCTTCGCCTCCTCTGCCCGAGAGAATGAGAATTGCCCACTGACCTTCTAGAGTCCATTTCCCAGTAGTAGATTCACTCCAATAATTATTTCTTTGAGTCAGTGGTGAATGTTGGACACTCACATTCAATGTGAATGTGAATAAGGGATACAAACCGAAAGAAAGAAAACATTTAACAAGCTTTCTTAAGATTCTAACAATTACATAAGTGTTTCCTAACCTTTTTTGTTTGTGATCCCTCATAAAAAGCAGTGTCCACTTTAGGCTTCTTGAGACTTTTCAAATTGTTGTCAACAGTGACAGATTTCACCTCTAAACTTCTCAGATTGTTTCATTTAAAGAACTGTACGAGGTCAAAAGGGGACGAATTGTCCAATATTTCACAGCAGACACAAAGAGTAGAACTGTGGTTCCCAAACTTTTGTGGAGGGGAGATAAAAATAATTGGTAAAATTTCATTTATAGTCAAAAACACACATGCCGTCATGTTTTGTTTTTCAGTTTTTTCACAAGTATTCACTGTTTTCCTAACATTCAGGCATAACCCCATCCAGATGGTTCTTGTTGTGCCCTATAGTCTTATGTACTTCTTGTAAGAAGTAGAAAAAGGAGGAGTATTATTTTAAGAAAATGTACTTCCATGTGAAAAGTATTGAAAGTAAAAGTAGTCATTATCCATAAAACTAGCCCCCAGTCTTTGATACTATTCTTATTGCTTAATATTATCTTACATTTTTAATACAGGGTCATGGCAGAGTAGCATTTTGTAAGTAATCAAAGTGGAGCTAGTCTTTATAAACAGATAGATATAGTTTAATGTAGTGCTTCCCAATCTTGGGGCTGGGCCCGTCTAAAGGGTCATGAGATAAAGCTTCTGTTTTTAGGGTTTTGAGCAGATGATAAATAAATGCAGTAGAGTAAGTGTAGTATTTGTATAAAGAGGCTATGGTCAAGAAAATTGTACTTTAGTACAGGATTTGAGTAAATATACTTTGGTTTCTTTCAGCCATTGAGCTGAGGTGCTTTTTTTCCTCTTGTCCTCTTGTCAGTGACATGTCTTTGCTTCACTGCTCATTATTTCTCACTGCTGTGCGAATGGAAAACTAGATCTTGTGAGTTGCTATGACAACCAGCCAACACGAGCCATCAGCATCGGTATTTGTGAAGCATAATTGCATAACTTAAGTGTTCTCAATATGTTTCTTTTTAATGTTCTAGTTTGAAAACATAATGAGAATAAACTTAGCTGGGAAATGGAAAGTATAACCCCCAACTCGTTGCATCTATCTCTGGCTGCCGAGTCTGTAGACCAATACAAAACTGTATTAAAGGTTCAGTGTGTAAGATTTAGGTGAAAGTGTGTTTCATCAAAGTTGTACAAATTGTTTTCTTTAGGCCCTGTACATTTAATTACTTTATATTTACATCAAGGGGGTCCTCTCAACACTAGTCCAGACTTGACAAACTAAACACCTTTTGAGTTTTTATGAAAACTGAAGTCTACCACAGGTTCTCTTACATGTTTGGAAGGAGAGGGTGAGGTGAGGGGTATTCAGCTGCGACATGCAACTAGATGTCACTAAATTCTACACACTGAACCTTTAAAACTAGCTACAGTCGGAAAATATTCATCAACATTTTTTTACATTGTTGTTTACGTTTTTTAATTGAAGTGTTAAGTGTCGTAAGTCTCTCTTCTATATACAACAGAATTCTATGGGAATTCTTGGATCGGTCTCAATACAGTACCAGATGGCATGCTAGATTACATGTGAAGCAGGAAAATGAAATTTGGAGTTAATGATATCAACTTTGGCAGCTTCGTGAGCCGGGCTATGAGATTTGATATATTCATATTGCTTGGAGTTGTAATTAATATATTGGTCCAAAAAAGGCTGTGATTACACTCTTACACAAAAAATAAATCTAATCAGATACTGTGGTATGCTTGGCACTTTGTTGTGATCCTATTTAAGAGAGCTCAGATTTTTTGAGGAATCATCCTCGTGGGCTGGAAAGAAAAAGCTTAAAAAAATCTTTAACCAAAGATAATGGCTCTGGATGTTTCTCGTGAGGGAGCTGAGTCTTATTTATTCTATTTCAAACTCCTCTGGCACCTATAGATTATGGATAGAAGCGGCTTCGTAGAGGTGGTGTTTACTTCAGCGAGCCTCTCATCCTGCCTTTTATTACTTGTGCTTTAGTAATTCCTTATTGCCTTATCAGGCTGCCAGGCTCTGTTCATTCTGCTGGATTCTCTTCCATAATTATTATCACATCTCATCCAGCAACATCTGTGTGTTGCACGTGGGGACTGGATTGTCGGCCTCGTCCGTCAGCGCCATTGCTTTGTGATTATTCAATGCATTTGCGTCTCGGGTGGCAGTATTGAATGACCTGATATCAAAGTCCAAAATCAACAGGCGAACACGCAGCAAGGAAACTACCTCTCTGTGATATTTAGCCGATTGTTTTCTTTTGGCTGAAAGAAGGAAAGCAGCTCGTCCCTTCCTCGGTATCTCACATGTCATGCCAGCGTGCAGCACAGCTCCACTGGGAATCAATTAGAAAAACTAGGAGAGAAGACTTTGATACCAAACTAGGAGGATGTTTTTCAGGATGTGAGGACTATTTCAGCCTCTGTGGCGTTAACGTAGAATCAAAGGCTGCAGCCTGCAAATTCCTCCAACCAAACGAAGAGGCGGCAAAGAAGTTTTTGGCAAAGATTCCCTGTGTATGAAACTGTTTGAAAATCAAAGAACTTAAGAATCATTCGAATATTTTTTAAATTGAGCTTCGCATCGTGTTTGCTAATTTCAGTTGATTTGCGTTCCGCTGCCCGTCAAACGAAACCAACATGCTGTCTTTTCTGGAAATTAACATCCCCGTCTTCTATTTGCATTAAATCTAGCAACTTTCTCTTTGAGGAAAATAAATAATTTGTGCTGTGATATTCCCTTCTATACCAGGTCTGCATTGAGGAGAAATGACAGCTGCTGACAACACTCACTGTGAAATTGATAGCAACAGAAAGCCTAACTGGCACCCAGTGGTTTGGCCTCCCTCATGTAAGTCATATTATTAGCCAGTTCAATGGACTGATTAATGACATAGTGGTCTATTACACTCATGTCTGTAAACAGAGTTACGTGTTGCTGGTGCAAGAAATCTGCCCATCACAAGTTTGCCTTTATGACAGAAGTCGTACTGAAGGAGCTGTGAGTATTTTTCTAGAAATGACAGAAAAGTCAGATGCAGCTTTGCAGAAAACCGCCCACACAAACGTCAGTGGACATGAATCAAAAACAAATATGTGAGTGCGTTTGTCACATCTGAAAGGCTGTCACCGCTCTTTCTTGTTCACATTTGCATTTAGAGATACAATACTCCTACCCCTACCATCATTATTTTGTTCTCACATTGTATGAGACGCCTGATTAATTTTTTTATCCAGTAAATTGATTAAATGTTAATTGTGCAGCACTGTTTGTATGATTATTGTAGGTCAAAGTACTGTCACAACAAGTAAAAGCTAATGCATACAGAATATAAAAATAGTAAAGAAAGATGTAACAGTACAACCGGTGAAAACAGATTTGGTAAGATATGGGAAACAATTACTTCGATCTGATGATGATAATGCATGAACATAATAAACTAATTCATTTAAATAAATAATTATCATCTTTCTGGTGGCTATGCATTAATGTTAGGCCCTCAAAGTACTCAAATAAAGGCTATGAATATCAGAATATAGTAATACAGAATAAAAAAATGGCATACCAGGGGCTACTGTTTATTTTCTAGCCAATGAAAGGACCAAAGTACTTCCAATAAATAAACCAATATATATATATTACTATAATATATCAAACAATCATTAGACTCCTTAATTAACAAGATTAACTGGTAAAATAAACTACTGATAGGTTTGTATTGGATATTTGAAGTTGTTCATTTTATAATGTATTTTCACTTTTTTTTGTCTACTTTACTATAACTGAACGATTTGAAAAAGCATGCTTCATTTATACCCTTGAATAAAAGGTCATGTTCAAAAAAAATTACTCCTTAAAGCAGAGTTCTGACAAGCTCCCCCAAAGGATCATGATGCCCTGGAGCATTTCAGTGTAAATGGCTTTGTTAACACTTTTCATGGCACTTTTGCTTCATTAGACAGTTTTCTGTAAGAAAAAAAATGGGAAAGCAGTAAAGGTCCAGACTGGTTGAAAAGTCCTGAAACTGCTTTTCATTGCAGCTGCATTCACCATCTGACTGACAGCACTGCCCATAAATTAACCATGTATAGATTTGTGTTATTTTTTACTCTGTGTATGTTCCATACCGAGCGTTAGCCTCATGCAACATCCCATAAGTCAAATTAATAAGTTCTTAAACAGTGGAGCTCTTTCAAAACGCTGACTTTGCATTCTGTCTCCCTAGCTGCTCTCAATCTAAAGTGTATTTTATTGTGGTTTGCTTGCCGTTTACAGTATGTAAGGCCATTTTAAAAACGGTATCCTTCAATATGGAGGTGATCTATCACCTCTGCCTCCATTTTTTAATCCCAGGTGACTGAAACATCTGTCAGGATGACTGAATGTCGATTGAGCGGTGCAGCAGGGAGAGGGGTGGTGGAGGGAAAGGAGGAGGAGGGGGATGAAGAAGCAAGCGGGAGCGATGACTTTGAGACAACCACAATCTTATCTAGATATGATGAGTATCACTCAACAGCAAGCTTATGTGCGATAGCAGAAACTCCATTTAACACGTAAATAGATGTTCATTTTTCCACTTGATGTACCCTTTTTTTCCCAGGATAATATCATGGCTGCCTGTATTAAGGTCGTACCAACAAACATCAGAGAGATGGTGGCATTCTTTATCCGCTGATGTGGTTATGGTGTATATGGGATCGACAGAGTAGTCTACTGGGAAATTTGTAACGCCTGATAACAGCCCCCTATGGTGCTTTTGAGATCAGCTGTACAAGAGACGCTCAAGAAAGTCTGCATCTCTAATAGATTAGATTAGACTCTAAGATTATCAGGAATTCACAGAGCCTCATTAAAGAAGTAGAGACTGCGTTCAGTCCCACAGCAGAGTTTGTAATGATGACGTATAGACCTAATTCATTTTCACTTTATTGAAATTTGATATCAGCTCTGTGGCTGTCGAGTTAATCAGCTGTCCGCCCCTCTGCCTTGGAGAACAGGGCGATAGGTGGCAGTTGTGCAACTTTTTCCTCTTCCATTTCTACACAACTTGATTTTTCAAATGCAAATAAACTTGAGCTGCGTGGGTGTGATATCACTGCTTCTTTTCCAAAGTCCGGCCTTTTATTATCATGTCTCTGTGCTGGCGACACCTAGTGGCCTGGGGTGCTATGTTTTCAGGTCAAGGTCACTGTGGCGTAAAAAAACATGTTGTGGCTTCTTGAACATGAAATATCGAGTCTGCCTTTTAGGACTTTTTTACTATTTTGACCAGTTGTCACTTGGACTCGGAGTAACTGTTTTGTGTAGTCAAAGGTCAAAGTTCACTGTGACCTCATATGTGTCCAGAAAAAATTTGATGTGAACTGAAAACGCACTGGTTGGCGCAGGCATAGAACCACAGGGCAGCGATTGTAGTTAAAAATTATATTTACAATGGTTCATGTAGTATTTTATGAGGTGCGTTTCACTGAAATATAACTTATTAATATAATATGAAAAACTAAAAAGCTTGTAAACCAAATAACAAACGACCATGAATCCATTAACATCATTGCAATGATATATTGCAGTTGTAAACCCCCCCCCCGGTCGGCTCCGACACAAACTGCGCTGCAGGCTTTAATATTTGTCACCACTGACGTCTCACACACCTATGCCGTGTCGGACTCATGCGTCTTTACACCGTAAATTCCTCTGGTCCAACCGCTCAGTGTAAATGTCAAGAAACTAATTTGTCTGTTTGAAGAAACACTGTTAAATTCCAATTACACTCCCCAAGTTCACCACAGCCCGCTCTATCTCCAGCTGCTCGCCTAATTGATTAATAGCAGTAATTGCTAATACATAATGGATAATAATGGTAAAATCATAATTTGTAATGAGAAGGTCTTCAGCAGTTTTCCCATTAAACTGTCAGAGCAAAGGATTTAACAGAATATGGATGCAAAGAACCTGTTGTGTCATTTAATGAGCAAAAATGACACTTTTAAAAGTGATTCTTTTTAATCTTGCAAATAATCAATAATATAAACCTCAGTTAAACAGAGGATAATGACACAATCATTTACAAAAGAATGCAGCACTGGTCCTTGTTCACATGTTCATTCAACTTTCTCCAAAGACAAAAGGATAGAAAATCAATGTCATAAACATTTTACATGAACCCAGGCTCGCTGCACAAACAAGCCTCTGTGTCAATAATTTGGCTGAAAAACAGAATCATTTATATGGAGCGCGTAGAAGCCTCGGGGTCGAACCGAGATGCCAGGTGAGGGGGTCAGGGTTTTAAAAGACTGTGGCGCATTGAGGGTTAAAGTGTCGAGCAGACATTCTGCACTTTTCTGTCACCCTCTCATAGAAGCCCTGGGGAACTGGAGCAGCAGTCTCATCCAAGCCTTATTAGGAATCCAAACAGACTGCTGCTCACTGCCCCGTGTACCTTATAAAAGATGTTGAAATCCCAATAAAGGTGAGAGGAAATGCCGCCTGGATGCTTAAGTGGCCGTCCTGGACAGCCACCTGCATCTATTCCTGTCTTCTGTGTCTTAATTAAGATACAGATGTCGGTTAATGAGAGTGGATGCCACTAATGAGTGATGCTAAATCCAATGGGTCACAGTTGGCAGTGCCACATGTGCTATTTTTGATCATGCTGGCTAGTGTCTCCCTGCCTCTGAAAGTACAGACATTATTCCGAGCCCAGTCTTTTTACTTAATAATTTATTTATTCATCGTTTGTTTTGTTTCATTTTCCTCCCTGTGCTGGGTTTTTCATATTTAGTCACATTTCTGGCTGTTAGTTGCTTTACATTACAGCTATTTTGCTATATTTCAGAGTTTAAGACCATTTAAAGTCATTATTTTTTCACCAACCTCCTTATCCAACAAGAGCAGCGGAGCAGCTTCATATGACAGGATAGAAAAACTCATTTCACCTCTCACACACAACATTGCAATTGAATGACTTTTCCCTTTTAAAGCTCAGCACAGCACTTCTTCTTTCCACTCTTTCCACTGCGTATTGCTTTTTTTTTTTATGGACAGCGGTAAAGTTGATGTCAGTATGACATTAAATTGCCTGTAAATATGTGTGAATGCACGCAACCGATAACCCTGCAGAGTCTGAGGTGGATAAATGAGGAATTCATTTATGGGGGGGTGGAGAACAGGCTGTTAAGCCGCTCTTCTTTGCACACTTCTCTGGATTCAGCTTCACTGAACGAAACTGTGAGATGGCATCGTGATTCACATGGCATCCTCTGAATTGCACACAAAACTCCCACTATGCTGGGGAGTTCTTGCTAATCCAAGACCTTCATAAAGCATGTGTTAGGCCTTAGCAACACATCTGTCATTCTGACGTCTGCTAGCATGGTCTGGACTGTCGGTTTCTAATCCATCTGTGCTCTGCAGAGACAGTCTGCTGCCAACTGGATCTTTGCTAAGCCTTTGGAGGAGCTGACTGAACAGCAGCTCCTGCCAACTTTCTGAAAGTTTTTATTTATATCTTATCGTTCATTTGACCATTTCCAGATTTTTTTTCTCTCTCCCTGTTTCCTGTTTTTTTAACAGTTGCCTGGTTAAGTGAGTGTGTTGACAAATGTTTTCTCTGATGAATCAGACGCTTGTGCTATTTGCTTTGATGTTGCTCGGAAATCAGGAGTCCATGGAACGAGGGTAACTTTAATCCCAAGCACCACAGGCAAAATAAGGCCAATGGCTTTGATCTCCCTCATGCAAAAAACCCCAGCAATTTTCCACTGCAATGTCACTGTGCTGGTAATATTGGATTAAAAACTCCCTCTTTTCTTCTGCTGTCCACTCATGTGTGGCCGAAGGGTTGGATGAAGTCTGTCAGAGACGCTTCAGCAAACTGCACAATAGAGATAGAGGGTGAGAGAGACAGAGGCAAGCGATTTTGACATATCTTCTTCTGTGCCACCGTGAGGCAATTCAGCACTGCAGAACAACATTTTCACATCAGTGTAAAAAACTTGACGGGCACCATTTGTTGATGGAAAACCTTTTTGTGATATTTCACCCCTTAGTTGCACCAAGCTAAGTGCTGCAGTTAAGGTTGTATAATGGTAATGGCTAGATGTAAAGATGAGCGCGTACCTGTGCCTCAGGGGTAAGCACGCTACGAATTGGAGAGTGCTTCTAAAGGGCAGTGCCCGGCACTTTTCCCAAGGTATCAGAGGTCAGGGAGCTCATTCGCAGCGCATTCCAATGAAAGAGCAGCGTCAATTATACAGCAGGGAAGTCACACAGCCACAGCAGTGTGACGTTTAGATAATGAGTCATTACCAGAAATTAACAGCCGTGGTGATGGGCCTTCTAATAGCACATGATGGATCCGGTAATAGGTTTTCAACAAGTGTTCATATTGTCATAACCAGTTTCATTACCAAAAGTATCTCAGGCACTTCTCAACCTCAAAATGGCTCTTGCACTAATTTCAAAAGACAAACGAGTCCATTTTTGCAATTTCTTTTCCTGTTGTGAAGATAATGAAGACTGGAGTTTGAGGCTGAGCTGCCGATGGAGCGCAGAGTCCTCGTCCATCTCAGACCATACAAGTGATGAACAGACTTTGGGTAATATAAAAGGTGTTGCTTATGCATTATCACCCGACTCTGCTGTGACCGTAAGTTTTACTTTTCAGCTTATGTTCGTCAGCAGAATTCTGCAAAAAATAATGAGCAAATTTCCAAGAATCTTAGTGGAAGGATGGGACATTGGCCAAGAAAGAATGCTTTAAATTTTGGTGCGGATCCAGATTTTTTTTTTATCACTTCCTTATTCATTGTGAGATGAGGTATTTTTTTCACCTACTTTCTAGGAAATATTTAATGGATCCAAAATCAGGCATATTTAGTAGAGCTGATATCTGACTGCAATATGGTGGTGCTTGCTTGAAATTATGCGGTCTGTTTGGCCATGGCGGAGGTATTCGATCTCTTTTATTCACAGTTTATTTTTAAGGACAAGTGTATTAAAGGTACAGTGTGTAGAATTTTGTGATGTCTAGTGTTGAAATTGCTTGTTGCAGCTGAGCACCCCTCACCTCACCGTCCCCTTGCAAACGTGAAAAAGAACCTGTGGTAGCTTCAGTTGTCATAAAAACTCAAAAGATGTTTAGTTTGTTCAGTCTGGACTAATGTAAAAAACATGGCGGCCTCCATAGAGAGGACCCCCTCGAAGTAAATATACAGTATTTAAATATAAAGGGCCTTTTCTGGGCTAAAGAAAACAACAATCCATATAATTTAGATTCATACATATTAGTAAAAACATCATGAGGATTATTCTACATTAAATATCTGACAATAGCTCCTTTTCACCAAAATCTTACACACTGGACCTTTAACTTCTTTGGTGACATGAGTGAGTGTAAAATATTTGGATACATAAAATGAATAAAATGAAAAAAAGATTCCTAATTTCATTTTTCCCTGCGTATATTTTGCCTCTGAATGCTTTTGAACATTTTCCCCCTGCCAACATATTTGCTTACACATTTCCTCAAAGACTTGCACCCTTAGCGGAGGTTGTACTTATCATTTAGATGTGGCTTTCATCATCATCTAATGTAAGAAAAAGTGACAAGTCTGGATGCCAAAATCAGATGGTATCAAACCATCAGAAAAGATTTACAGTGTGTGAGGGTCGCTCAGTGATTATAGATCTACACAAGTCTGAGCTGCAAAGCAAAGCAGCAGATGGGGACCCAGCAGGAGACGGTGACAGTAGATGCACATATTTTTAGGCTTTATGTGGACATATTGTGTGGTTTGGTGAAATAATGAAATTTTAACATCATGTTGGAATGCCAAGCATATGGCTATAAAAGTCTGTTATGGACCGTGATGCTGCATCAGATGGGCTTCGGAGATCGGCACAGAAAATGATAAAGATTGCATTTCAGAGAATAGGGGAGCAAGAGGCTTAACCCCTGACACGGTGTGGGTACAGAGAATGAGCTGTCTCTCTTCAGGAGCGAGCTGCTTTCCTATTTTGGGGCTGAGTAAGAGATTCTGGGCGAGACGTGGCAGAGGCAAGAGATGTAGAGGAAATTGGAGTGGCGCAGTTTGAGACGGCAAGGTGAGGGGTGTGACGGAGAGTGCAACAGAGACGGATATCAGGTCATATTTAATCACCGAGTGGACAGCAAAGAGGGGAGGAAGCGATGAAAGGCCGTCAGAGAGAGCATGAAGTAGCATCATTCCAAAGCTCTTAAAAGAGACTGTCAACACCGGGACACTGCGTTGACCCGTTCTCAAAAAAGGACCTGAGGGAGGACGAACACAAACAGATGAATTATGTCATACCTGTGTGTAATACCAGAGTTTGAGGAAAAATCCCCACATACCCTCAGACAACGATGTGTATGTCTCTGCTGCTTTGAAATCTTAAATGCAAGATTTGGATTAACTCAACTAACAAAATGTAATAAATGTGGAAATGCTTTGGAAAGCATTTTCCCCCAGTTGTGATTGGATTACCACCAGATTTATAAATCCTTACACTTTTGCAAAATATAGTGGATATTTCGTTTTTTAAATTCATCCATTAATCAGAATCCATATTCTCATTCAGCAAAGTTTATTTTCAACTAACGATAGATAATATACTATAGAAAGTGTATTTTACAGAATAAACAATGCAGAAAATATGTTCATTACCTTTACATTTTATGTTGGGATTTCATTACTACAGGTTCAGTTGTAATTGTTGTTATTCATGTGAAGTTTATGGTTCAATTGTAAAATCAAGCTTCAGTTACATTTCTTTGTCATAAAGTTTTGATAAGAACATCGGTATCTGCCTCAGCTCCCAAAAATGATTGAACTATTCCACCACTGATATATCAGAAGTAAACAAAATTCAATGTCCTTTCAATTAATTTGCTATAAACTCAATAGCTAACGCTACAAGTTGTGTTATTGTTTGCGTGTGGACGTATAATTCAAAGACCGAAAAGAGAGCACAGGCTCCAAATTTATCGCTGTCTGATTCTATAGCAACCAATCTCTCACAGTTGTCCGGCAATCTTGAATGTTTCTGATCCCCTGCAACACCATATCTGCCCCCATCGATCACAGCGGATGGTTTGGTCCAGATCCCGCCTTTTAAGATGGATGAATTCACTGAGATACGGTTTCTTACCACGCGTAATGAAACGATCGATGAGGCACAGATACACAATATATTCCTCACGCCTCATGTGAACCACTGCAATCATGTGCATTGTGTTTTGTTTTTTTTTTGAGCAGTGACTTTATGTTTTGACTCGGTTGCCTTTCTTCTTCAGCGCAGACGGATTTGCAAAGACGAGATGAAATTTGTTGGCGAGCAGCAGGTGGTTGGGTTAATTGCCCACAGTGCTGGTTGGAGAGAAAGTGTCTTGCTGAGCGTGGAGTGCCTTTCGTACTGGCAAAGCTTGAGTCCGGATAAAAAACAGCCATAAGCATATTGTCATCTCCCACCTCGCCACCCTAATCAGTGCTGCTATGCACTCCCATTGTTCATCTCAACTGGCTCGCTTCCCAGAGGAATTCTTCCTTCCTCTCTATCCTTTTTTCTCTTTTCCATTGCCACCCACCACCCACATTCTCATTCTGTTCCTTTCAATCCCTTTTATCTCCAAATTCAAATTCCTTTCTCTTTCTCTCTGTTCCAAATTCCGCTGAATCTCCCTCCCTCGTCCTCAACATTGAATTCCCATTTCTCCGGATCAATCCTACCATCTCCTTCTTTTCTTTTTTTCTCCTTCATCCGATCCTGTTATGTCTCCCCCACTTTGCCCCAGCACTTTCTCGCTCTTTCTCTTCCCCCTTCTCCCTATCCTCTTTTTCCATTTCTTTCTGGAGGAGCGGGATATTGACGTACACACACACAGAGCTCTGAGTGGTTCTTAAGCTGCTCTGAACGATCTGCAGGCCTCCCTCCATTGTCCCAGAAACTGTCGAAGGAGACTTGATTTTCTAAGGCTTATCCCACCAGCCCTACCAGTGCCATGTCCATAAAAAGATGGCGAGAGGTTTGATTATATTGCAGCAGAGATGTTTCACTTAGAAAAGTCTGGATATACAGTAATCAAAAGGTAGTTAATTTTGATATTTTGAAAATTAGATACAAAGGTAGTCAAAGTAAAATAAACTGGCAAAATGTGAGTACATTTTATACCTAAGGGTGAAAATTGCCAGTAAAATCTACAAAAGTATTCTTTATCTGCCAATTCTTACTAGTAAGTAAAAATTACATATAATATCTGTGTGGAAATTGTTACCAAGCTTTTCTTAAGTAAATCTCACTCGAAATATTTTTCCTTGTGTGCTCTTCCGACATAAACATTATGATGTGACAGAAGCATGAAAAGCAGACAATGTCCTCTTCATAAAAACGGCAACTTGATTTCTTCAACCCTTTAAACAACTCAAGTTTACGTCTTCCTCGTGTGGGTCTAGTACAAACAGCCAATGCAGTGTTTTCTAGCCTTAGCCGTGATTACATTGACTGTTAGATCAATAGGATGGCATCAATTTTGAGTCGATATACACTTTGTCCTTTCCAACATTGGCCTGATGTTGTCTTTTTCCAATCAAGTCAAAGGGACTTTATTGCAGTGTGCAGATACTGTTTTTGTTCCAAATACAGAGAGTGGATCCACTGTAGAATGCCTGATTTCAACTATGATTAGTTTTTTATATGTTATGTCGGTTTGTTTGCCCCAGTTTTGTTGGTAACTTTGCATGCAACTACTGAAACACACAAGTCAGGGAAATGTACTTTAACTTTGTGATAGTTCCCTGAACATAACATTTTCAACAACTTTACCTTTGGACAAAGTGCACTTTCTGTAATAACATGTATTATCCGGCAAGTTTTTCTAATATGAGTTAGGACCGTTTATACCACTATAGCAGTGTATAAATTACAGCTTTGGCTGCTCTGTAAATTAAGTATATTTATACAGACTCCGGCTGCAGGTGCCAGCCCGTTAGCTGGCAAGCATTGGATATATTGCATAAAAATAGCCCATTTTCTTAAATCTCTGAATGCCGCGGTTTGTTATGGTGGTATTAGAGACAGGAGGCATCATCATTAAAGAAACATCTTTGAAGTGGTTTTCAAAGGTGCATGAATGTGGAGGCAGGTGGACATAGGTGACGGTTGGTTCAGTATCATCTGAATTATATTTGCTTGCAAACAAGCAGATTCCTTCCACTGATATATTTTTTTTTATGTCTTATTCCCATTAAACTTCCTATCTATCTATCTATTTCTTTAACCAGTAAAACCACTTAAACTGTGGCTCGCTCACTCTATCCCTCACCATCAGCTCTACTGGGAGATTTTAAGTTTTAAGCATTGTAATACACAGCCAGACAATGTCATGTGCAGGTACCTGCAGGGCATGCAGTACTCAACAAGGCAGGGAGACTGCAGTCTGACCTGCCGCTCGGTCACTGCTGAGCATAGGAGAAATGCATGCGTGCACTTTCAAAGTTTCTGCGAATTTGGTTTCTATGGCTCGCTTATTGGGCATATTAATCAGGGTATTAATTTTGCACTTGTTGGTAAGCCGATTATTTATTTTCATGTAAACAAAGCTTTTGTTGTTCACGTTACATTCCCCCTAGTTTTTTTTGTGGGAACTCTACAGCTTCAAACTGCACCTATGGTGGCATCTGGTGGTGAGGTTGCAAATTGCAGCGGACAGATAACCCCAACCCTTTTGGCCTTCAGGTCATGTCAAAATGTGAAAGGCCCTCTGTAGAGTCTAGTTTCTGATTTCTTTTATGGGCGCCTGTAGAAAATGGTGGTGAAACATAGATCCCAACTTAATCCACAATTTAGATCCCCAAACAATGGTTCAAATTCAATGCTGCATGAATAATCACATCGATTCATCCTCTGTAATTCAGACAGACATGCTTAGTATCCGTGGACACTTTGTGATCTTGACTGAATTTAAAATAGAGTTCTGTTGAGTATCAAAGAAATGTGAGCATGCACCGTGCATCTGTAATGTTGCTCAGACCAGGCAAGGTAGAGGAGGTGAAAGCCGGGGTATGGAGAGGTATGGCGAGCAGGTCCACTCTTTACATAAATGTCAGATTGTATAAACTGAAAATGTATCTCATGACCCGCATGCACAGTGACATTTCTTTTCTCAGCAGACTCGTCTGTGTTTTTTTTTTTTTTAATTAACACTTTGTCATTCTATTTCTCTGCTCAACCTTTCTCTTCAAAGTGTCATAAAAGGCACCCATCATGGCTGGCGATCAAAGAGCAACAACTTAAGAGCTCACTCTCTGTTGTGCCAGTGTCATTTTCAGTTTCAACAATGCAACAACAGAGACCTTCAAAACTTTCGGCCACCCTTGATGAACACGCACTAACTTCACATACTCGACTCTGGAGAACGCAGCCTTGTGTCAGGTTTTGGCTTATTGTCTGGTGTTTTGATGCGTACATGTCACAACATTGGATTAGAAGTGACTGAAAATGACTGTGGAACACAATATGAGTAAAAGTAATAACCCAAATAGAAATTATGAACCTTAATAGCATGCATAATGAATGTGTGAAAGACTATATGATTAATATTCCCTTCTTTGGCTGTCATCCTGGTGCCCATCGTGAGCCCAACCAAGTGTGTTTTGTATTTTTCAGGTGGTAGCCGTTACAGTTATCACTTTTGTTTTCTTTTACAAGTTTACAATAACCACATTTTGAACTCAATTTGCAGAACTGAGAAAAAAAAATCCCACTGGTTTCTAAAGGGCAAATTTAGAAGCTGGTTTCAGGCAAACATAATGAGCTTGTACTGAAATACTAATCAGAAACGTGTCAAATTTTCCTCTTGTGTCACCGGCATTAGTCTTATTTGTAATTAATCGTCAAGAATAAGTATGGAGGCAGAAAAACTCTTCCGGTGTGTTTACGGTGTATCTGCTGTGGGAACGCAACACATTACTTATAGATCTAATGGTGTCAGGGCTGGCTGTCAGTGTCAGGGAGGATGTGGATTTTTGCAGCGGTGAACATGAATTGTCCATACAGCGAGGAGCCGGTCTGTCAGAGATGCATCAGAGAGGGGATTGTGTCTCTCTGACGGGGACACAGAGGATAGAGCCATGCTTGAAAGGTTGAGGTATTGAATTTTACTTCCTGACAGCTGAGTGACCTTTCAGCTCTCGAGGGGGGACGAGACATAGATGGATTTTGCAGTGGTCCGCCTTGCTCTCCGCTGCTCCTCCCACAGGGTTAAGAATTAATGCTCCTTTCTACCTCTCTGCTGAGCAAGGAGACTCGAGCTGAACTGCATCGCCCGGCACCCGAGTGCAATGCGGCGATACACGAGGAATGAAGCACCCTTGCGAGTACAAGTGGTTGTTCTCATGTGAACTTGAGCAGTTAAAGGAGAACGATGTGAATTACAATGAGACGTGAGCCAGTTGTCTTGCTCATTTCTATTGCAACAGCTGAAGAGAAGAACCTGGCACTGCGTTGAACCTGGAAGCGTCTGGACAGTTCAAGAAGAGGGACAACGCACCCACACAGTAGACTGCACCCTGTTCTCATCGACGCCCTTTTTCCCTGTTCACACCTCAGAAGAACTGCTATTCATAAATATAGTCAGCGTGACTGGGCCAGATCCCATGATAATGGCCAGAATACCAATGAGACTCGTCCTGACTCTCAGACTGCAAGGCTGCTCTCCTCTTCTCTGGCGCCTCTGGGCAGAATTTACAATCTCACATCTCTTTTCAGTGGCTGTAAGGTGAAAGTTACAAATCACGGTTTCATCTGACACCCCGGCTAACTCTCCGCAGGATCACCTGGTGTCATTAGGAGATACGAGATAAGAATACGTCTCAATGAGCAGACTTGCTTTATCTCTAGCTGTAACGCAGTTCATCCTTAAACCGACAAAATGAGCTCCGAGCAGTATTTTCTTTTCCCTTCAAAGTTCACAGACTCTTGGCTTTTCTAGTGCTGTCGTGCTTTTCTGCTGTGGAGTGGGCGAGGACGACTTAGAGCTGCTTAGGCAGTGCAGTCACGTCCCGTTGGTCTTGCTGGCAAAGTGACCAAGTGCTGAGAATGATAGAGTTGAAATGACAGCAAGTGATTTCATTCTCCATCTATCTTTCAAGGCATCACACACAGCGGCCAGTGGCGTTGCGCCTGTCTATGCTCCATTACTCCATCCGGCCAATGAGCCATCTACATGAAGGGCCTCATTGATTCCGCTTTACGCATTCTTTGTGAAAATATACAGAGTCAGGGGGAAGTTAAATACTGATACATCAAGAGGTGGTTCAATGGACGAAGACAATAACCAGCTGGTGGAACGACAAGGCAGAAAACCGCAGCTCACGATGCGTTTGTACTTTTTCACGGGGGATTTAATTGGCAGATCATTGGTAAAGATCCAGAGTCTTGCTCAGGGAGACTCAAGCAGGAGGGATCCTCGCCTACGCGAGGGTCTGAGCCCAGATCATCCAGCTAAAGGCAAAGTCTCAGCTCTCGCTGAGCCGCCACACTGCTGCAGTATTTACCATTCACAGTATTTAGAGCATTCCCATAAATTCTTCATGAGCGTGTCAAAATATTGTTCTGAAAAATCACTTGTATATTTCATACCTTGGATGTGTTTGAAGATCTTGTCTACTGCAGTGTCTGAAATGTATGAAATAGATTTTCCCACTCAATTTAGGAAAGAACATAAGAGAAGCCGCATAAATTCTTCTTACTCTGGAGTCACAATAATATCATATTACGAGCAGCAGGGCTTCTTGTTGTCACAGCGTGGAAGCAAAGTAAGGCCACTGAAACGCTAAAAGACCTGCTTTAAAACCAACTGAAGATGAAGAGCAACAGATGCTGGTATGCAAGTGGTGATCTTGTCTCAAAGTAACCTGCCAACTCCTCTGCTACCCGTTCCTCCCAGCATCTCTGACGGCCACTTTACTGGCACCGTGAAACATGTCCGATGAAAGGTTAAAAAGAGAGAGCTGCGAGATTGACGGCATCGGCGAGGGGAGGAGGGGAAAAAGGAGGGGAAAGTGAAAAAATGGTCGTATGTGCACTTTGCAGTGGTCATCGGTCCAAAGGGAGCTTGCTGAGAGCCCTTGATTCCCACAGGTTCAGAGGGTCGGTGTCACGACCCCGTCTGTCTTCTGTCCTCCAGCGCACAGTGACGGCCTCTGCCCTGTCCGTCAGCGGTCCATTCTCGCGCTCGTTCATGTCACATCATTCGCTGCTTTTCTACCACCTGCGTTTCTGAGTCTGATCTTGATTTATCACGCAGCGGTCAGCTTCATCATCAGCACGTTGTGTTGTTGAACTACAGGTAACAGTGCCTAAAGATGACGTCATGTTCTATACATCATTTAATCTTGGATGTGGTGCAAGAAATTACATGTGTAGTAACAGCTCTTAAAAATTGAAGTCACAGTATGGAGGCAGCCTGTATATTTTATCATTGGTGCATTAGCTTTGTGTTGTTTGCTGATATTGTATTCGGTTCTACAAAATTAACGAATCTAGATTCATCAAAAGGCATAAGTCAATCTTAGTGTCAAATATTTAAGTAGGTCACATAGAATAGGAGAGTATTACTATTGAAGAAACCAAAGTTACATGCTCTATTTTTATACATTCAACATGATTTTTTTCCAATAAACATTAAAAATTTTCAGGCAAAATATAAAAAAATAAAAGAAAGATGGAGGCAAAGCTTGTGAAAAATCTATATAGATAAGGTGAATAAATTAAAGAAACTTTTAATAAATCTTCTCTGGCCCCAAGTGGGACTGACAAGATAATAGTAAACGATGGTGTGAAAGTTCTGACCATTGACCCTCAATATAAACTCTATGAACTTGTTATCAATTGATTCTTACTCTATTTTAATACAGAAACTATCATATTTTTTTAATCTGTTCCCTGAAATCCGTATTTTGATGTTTACCTTTCAGAACCAAGTCGGTTGAGTTCTTAAGAATCTTCACTTTATATTTGGAAGCAGCACTTTCTGCAATTTAATACTATCCAGTATACAGTATCAGCATTATAATCATCTTATCTTTTATGTTTAATGGTTGTACCATCATTTTCTCTGGTATTCAAGAATGGAAAAGCAAACCGAGACGTCTACAAATCTTATGTAACTCCTTTCAAAATAATGACAAACAATGTTTGCTTGTGCTGGAGGAGAAACGGAATTTTAAGAGAAAGCAGTTTATGTAAAAATCCCATGATTAAATTTTTCTGACTGTTGTCTCAGATGACAAATGGCGCTGTCTTTGTTTCTTTAACTCGCCTTTGTGACATTTTTTTCCTGCCCAAAGCCCTGAAATACCCGTAATTACATTTCCCCATCTGTCTCTGCACACAATCCCCAATACATCACCATCACAAGATTCCATTAGCTCCCACTGTGTTAAATAAAGAGAGGGGGGAAGAGAAGTGGGGTGCATTCATAAACAAACAGGAGATGATGCCATGCAGTTGTTTGCAGGAAATGTTTGATGAGGTTAATCCTTTAAAGCCATTTGTCAGGAGATGTTTTGAAAGAGATGCTATCGTTGGAAGTAAAGAATCAGCCTCTGCTCCCCCAGCACTCCTCCTCCTCCTCCTCCTCTGTCTTTGTCTCAATGCCCTTGGTTCCAGCGAAAATCCCCCACAAGATGGTGAAGTGTAAGGCGAGGACCGCATGGGAAGTAATTATGGTGGGCTTAAAGCGCGGAAGTGCTCAAATGAGGAGGAAAAAATGAGTTGATTGAACGACAGAATCAGTAATGACCAAATAGTTTCAGACACTAATGGGAATCTTTTGAGAAATTACTGTCAGGGTTTGTGAGCAGACACATTTACTCAAATACAAGAATACCATGCACACAGTAACAGTTCCCAGGTGTGTCACACCTGAGTAGGTGCCTTCACGTTTATTTGCTCTCTGTGCAGAAATCCATATAAAAGCTGTCTTGTTAAACAAGCTGAAATCCCAAAGCTTCAGTAGAGAATAGTGACCTTCCTTGTAGATTCACATTATATTTAAAGATCACAAAATATTATTCAAATGTGTAAATTAATTGTAAATCAAATGAATATGTAAATCATAATAATAAATCTTACTAAAACAGATATACAGACTATTAGGGCCATTTTGATGAATTTATTTTTTCAGAATAGGGTCCCAAATCTTGGCTTGTTTCTTAAGGAGCTAAGAATCCTCTTCATGTAGATGTATCAACAGTTGCCTTACTGTCAACCACTGCCAAACTTTTCCTCCTCCACAAAAGAGGCAATTTCCTGCACAGTCCTGATACTTACGATAAGGTGCTGCGGATGTGACAAAAGATTTTTTATTTTCTCATTTGTGAAAATATTTACTTACCCTCCAGTTTCCTGATTCTAACGCAGGCGACAGGCTGATCTGGCTGGGTGCTATACTCATAACTTTTTTTCATGAATTACAATTTAACTTAACAATTACCCCACCTAGGAGATTGCGAGATTTAACTTGATTTTGTTTAAACATGGAAGATTTGACGGCTTTGAAACTGAAGCCAATGTGTCTTGATCACCCCCTGGTGACTGGCTGTAGTATAGGTCATAAACCTTACCTTCTCCATTTTCGTGGATGAGCCAAATTAAAAAGTCGAAGCACATGTCATCTTAGGATATACTTATCGCCCTTATTTTTGTTCAAGTGTTCATTTTTCCATTTAGTTTGGTTTGGATTATTTGATGCCATGAAAATTGGGGTGTAACGTCATGAGTGACCACTGAGATTCACACGCGATTTTTTTTTTCATTTCTGGATCGTGAGAGGAAGTGGAGACTTGTCGTCCATCTTTATAAAGTCAATGGTCTGTAGTCCACAGTGATATGAAAATAGAGGCAAACTCTCCATTACTCCTAATTACATAATAACATTCATGATGCATTTAAACAACTTGCATTCACTCCTATACACACCATTTAGCTCATGGCTGGATTTAGACTTCCATGAGTCCTTGTGAGTTTAGTATGAAAGATCCCCCGACATCACACTGTGCAGTTTGTTCCATCAGTTGAAATTTCCCTCATGTTTAACACAGACAGAGCAAAGAGTTTCTCTCTTGTTTGAGGGGCTTACTTCAATCAATAAATAAATCCTGTCTTGTTTTTTTTATGAGGGTAAAAGTGTACACACAGTTTTGGTAAGCCTGGGTGTCTCAGGGTTTACACTGTACACGGTGGACAGGAAGAACTGGTATGAAACTGACTTTAGATCATTTTAACAATATATAGTGTGAGGAGAGAGAACGTGTCAAGAGCCCCCAGTGCCTGAACTGTCTGATGCTTTATCCTCACTACAGAATATTCTATTTTAATATTAACATATATGTCTGAAGCTAAAATAAGGAAGTTGGAGTTGAAACATCTATAGCTTTCTGATCGTGAGTAGTGATGCTACTAAAGGAATAAAGCGTCATCTGTCCAGGTTCTAGACCGAGGTTTTCCCAGGTTGTCCGTGGATAACAGCCATCAAAGAGTTTTAGAGAGAAGAGTTAACATGGTAACAGATTTGAGGGTGTGTTTTCTTGCATTAAACCAAAATAACCTAATATCATGAACCATTTCTAAATTATATGTTAAGGTTAAAATAAAACCAATCACACCTTCTCAACCACCCACAGACACATCTTCTAAGTTCCCTCTCAAGCACAGACAGTGAGTATGGCCTTGAGATTGATAGTTGTCTTAATATAGTGTGCTTCAGACATGGAGGGATGGGGTACAAATTGGAGACAGATGTATAGTCGGAGCCAAAATCAATAATAGAGACTTTCATTTCCAAACAAGATGAGGCGCCGGGAGTTGATGTATAGACTCAGAGCTGATGTACGGATCTGGCTCCCTGCACGTCTATCAGGGAGACAGGAAATCTGACCTGCCACCGCCGCATGACAAATGACTGACATGGCCAATGCTACATTAGCTCCATATTGGTAATCAGATCAGAGCCGAGGGAGTAAACAAAAGCTCTGGAGGAGACTAGCTCCTCTTGTCAGGCCAAAACACACAGATTTACCTTCTCCTGTACAGGATTTTTTTTCTATTTAGGAATAATTGAAACAACTCTGTTTGTCCACAATCAAAGTACCTTAGACGTTATCTCTGCCACCTCCATTCACTGCCTTTAATTATGTGCGTTTGTTGACTGTTGTGACTGAGTAGGTGAGTTGTCGTTCCAGCCTTTTATAGCTTTCTCTTTCATAATTTACCTTAATGACTGCCGCAATACTGTATGCTTCTCGAAACAGTTTTGGACTGAGGTTGCATCTATTACCAGAGTTAATGAAAAGCTTTTAGGTCATTCCATTGTTTCAGTTTGGTTTTTTAAGAGTGGGTTAAAGCAAATAATACACGGTATCTACTGTAGCGTTATTAACTCAGTGCTACATTCAAAACAAATTAGGTTTAACAATTGATTGCTTCATACACACTCCAGGTTTTGTATGCACTTATTGTAAGTCACATCAGACAAAAGCTAAATGAATGTAATAGGATGAGTAACCACAAATGCATGTCTTTATCCCTGCAGCAACCAATTAGGTTCAAATCATTTTCAGCTATAACCTCGACTATAGAGTTGCTTTCCAGTTTCCTTGAAGCCCCCTTGTAAAATGTTTGGTTTAGTCCATGTAAGAATACAGGAGAAAAACATCCAAAAGAATATAAATATCTGAAGATGAACAAGATGCATAAGAGGAAAAAGTCAACTTGGAAAGACAAGGAAATTCGAGAGTAAGCAAAAGACACCCTCTGCTTTCTTCTCGAATTTAAACATCAGGTCCTCTCTCTCCAATGTTACTGTTACGCCTGGCTCTGAGGCCGCAACAACACAGACAAGGCAGCGTGATGTAGCGAATTACAATGTGCTTTATTGATTTAACATAAACGGAAATGAGCGATGGAGTGTGAAAGTGAGCGTCAGTAGTGTGTGAGGGTGTTTGAGTGCTATGTAGTATGTGTGGTGCATGTTGTCAGGTGCAGAACATAACAAAAGTAGATGCAGCAGGATGGAGATCTCAGGGATGAGTGAGAGAGCGAGACAGCCCACGGCAGGGGGTTTATAACAGCAAGCCAATCAGGGAGCCCTGCACAGGAACCTCCAGCCGGCTAACAATCAGCAACCTGCAAGACACACCCACACAGCATACACACCATACACAGACAGGACACAGACAT
Organism: Paralichthys olivaceus; assembly: GCF_024713975.1. Taxonomy (NCBI): domain Eukaryota; kingdom Metazoa; phylum Chordata; class Actinopteri; order Pleuronectiformes; family Paralichthyidae; genus Paralichthys; species Paralichthys olivaceus. The sequence continues at coordinate 10,354,742 of NC_091116.1, forward strand.
GGGCTGGGGCCGTAACAGTTACTAGCACCCTGCAGCAAAGCAAAAGAAAAAACAAACACTTAAAGAGTTTTTCTGTAATTATAGTTACTCTGCAGCGATAGCCAAGTCTGCAGCACTTAAGTACATACAATCATAGTAAAGAAGTCGAAGGTTGTTGCTATCTTTTACAATTTGAATGGGTGAAGATAGAAAAGTTAGATCTGAAAAAAGTGAGTAACTGCTGCAATACTGCAAAAAAGATGAATATCAGTAGGTCAAAACCCATCTTGATACTTATCTGTATTATTTCCTACAAACCTGCTGGGAACTCAATCGTTTACTGATACTGAGTCATAATCTTTTCCCCAATTATATTGTTTCTATTTTAGAAATTAACTTATTATATGTTTATACTGGTTTCAGGTGGATTCATCTTTATGAGGGGGGGGGGGGGGGGGGGGGGGGAAGTAATTTCTTTGACAAGGATCATGTGATAAAAATCCAAAGATAGAAATTAAAGGTACTTTGGGCAAAGTGACAGCAAAGTAATTAAAGTATGGCAATTAAGCAGTTAGGAGTAAGATGTTGGGGCTGAATGACTAAATTATGTAAATTGACCAAGCTACTTGCAGTCTGAGTGTTTATGCAGGATCTTTTTGTCAGGCAAAGATAACCTGGGGGGGGGTTATCATTCATATTTCTATCTGTATGATTTTAGACGTCTGATTCCAGCCTACGTCTCCCATTGTCTGTTGTTGTGCTCATTGACAACCTTTTCCGGGCAGTTGGAGAAACTGTCGACCAATCACACTTGATTGGCCAGTGTTCACTAACGTGGTAAATGAGATTGACGCAGCTGTTACAAGTTTACTTACGAAACTAAAAACGACCAATGTGTCCATGTCGACAGAAAAATCCTTTCAATCTTCCAACATTTCTTTTAGTATCAAAATTATAAACTAATTGCATACTGCACATACACATTGACAAAAGCAAGGTAGTTAAATTTCAGTGCAAACTCCCACAATATTCACACATTTAGACGTTCTAGTCGTGAATCGAACCTCAAAATTGTGAGACTTTCTGCAGAAAGTTGGTGCATGGGGCCTCATCAGGGGATATCAGATCATAATCTCAATGCAGTCTCCTGTGCATAGCCGATCATATATATTAAAGGGGCGGTCACAAGATTGTTGTTACCATGGTATCATGTAGTCAGCAGTTTTCAGGGGCGGCCTATACAGGCATTTTTGTATTCTTTGCCCTTTTGCAACACCTCTGTGTGTTTGTGTGCATGTGCCAGCCCCTCCTCCCCCACCCGCAGCCACTTCATACAATCAAATAGACACCGTGTCACTTCCATACAGCCACCCCAGCCTCTCATCTCCGTTCAGACTGCAGCGCCTCCTTGCTTCTCTCCCTTTTCAATCTGCACCCACCGTAATAGAGTTCGCTATCGTCCTCTCCCAATGGGGCAACTTTTTGCCTCCCAGCCAATCTCTTAAGCAGCATGTTTTCATACTGTCCCTGGATGCGAGTCACAGGTCATCAATGAAACTGGGAGTACCCCACCACCACCACCTCCTTCTCCTCGCCCCACCCGCTCTTCGAGGGTCGCTCCGAGACACCGTCGCCTCGCAGAGAGCGTGGGCTGCCGCCGTGTTGGATCGTTGGAGCGCTGCAGTGTCAACAACCTCTTCATGCCGGGGGTGAATGACTTAGGGCATCCTAACTGAGATGTGTTTTACCGTGGTGCTTGGCCACCAGTGTAATATGCAGTGATGGAGTTCTTGTGCTATAAAAAAAGGACCCCCGATGCAGATACTTTTTCACTAAGATGCACATAACATTGCTGTAATACAGAGAAACAATCAGGATATAAAAGTAAAAGATACCTCGGCAGACTTTTCTGTAATATTTGAAGGTTTTTTGGATGGGTAAAAATAAAAAGATAATACCTGTGCTGTAAGGACAGATATAATCCAGTTGGCTCTTGAAAAAGGATTTGTAAATGTGAACCTCATTTTACCAAAAATACACAATTCATCCCTCTAAAAGAACGGCAAAGATTAGCGGATGAATCGAATAATCATTTAAGATAAAATTGATCAAATTTAAAACAATGAATCTGGAAAATAACCGGCAATTTAATCTATAATACTCATTCATTTCCAACCTTAATCTAAATTTCTCCCTCTCTCAGGCAAACATACTTTCTCATTTCACTTGAGGAATGGTTCATTTGCCTCCACCATAGATTTTCATTGAAGCTCCCACTGCTCAGCACGTCGCTGTGTCGCTCTCAGAAGTCGTAGAGGTCGTTAGAAGTCTGTGACAAAATCTAACAGATATTTGTTGGTAGTTTGAAATTGTCACATGTAGTTTTTGAAACTGCTTCTTGTCTCTGTCAAGGTGACAGTGATGTGCCTGGTGTTCCGTCAGCGTACAAAGCGTCTCTTGAGGAAGTTAAATTAATATCTGATTCACGCGTGAATCTGTAACTGTCAACAATCCCCAATTTCAAAATCATGCAGATCTGATTGGAGTCTTTCCAGAGGGGTGTGTCGGGTGTGAAAGCGGCAGAGCAGACTGATTGAAAAGATTTATTGTCCCTTTGCAAGGCGTGTTGATCAAAACCATTGGCCCTGTGTGATGCGTTAATCAAACCCTGTTTGGTGACAGGCCTGTCGCTGATGAAACGGAGACTGATAGGTGTTCTTGGATTGTAAGAACCCAGAAGAAAAAACTCTTTGGGGATAAATGTAGCTCATATTTGACAGTATCTTCATCTAACACGTTGATTCAAATCTCCATCGTCATAGCAACAACTGTGGCACTTGTTAATAGCCACTTTAAAGAGTGATATTCCACTATGAAATGCAAATCAAATCCCATTAGACAGCATGTAAGGAACAAACCGTGTGCCATCAAGCAGCCATACAGCAGACATATACTGTGTAGCCTATTCTGCTCCATTCAGGCTCTCTTACCCTGAATGTAGATATTAACATTTCACAAGTCTAAATATAAATGGAAAAATCTTTGTGTTTCTGCATGTAACTTTTGACACACCATTACTTCACACTGTAAAATCTGTTTAAAAAAATTACATCGAACAAATATGTTTTGAAATAATAAATCATTTCACATATAAGCATTTTATAATGTGTAAAAAAGTTGTTATGCCTCTGTGCCGGTGACAGCCAATGCAGCAGGTTTTCCATTCCATTCTTGAGAACAGGATCTCTTAACTCCTCTAGGGAAATTCTTCAAATTTGAAGTTTCCTTGGACTCGAGGATGAACTGATTAGAATTTGGTCAAAGGTCCCACTGACCACATGTTCCTGGGGAAAAAAATGTATGCGCTGGTTAGCGGAGGCATACAACTGCAGTTTAAACATTTTTTTTAAAGCACAGCTCAAATCTCATGAAAAATCATGAAGACTAAAGAACTTCACACAGAAATGTTTTAATTTCCTGTCGTCATTCTAAGAACGTCTTTACTATTATTAAGGGAAACGGCGTATAATCATTTCACAGAGATATAGTGAATCAATCGTGATTGGACAGGAGTTCTTGTTGAAGATAAAATGCATGTAGGGAAATGAAGTTGACAGTAATGTGGGAATTGCCATTAATGGAATTGCTTTGAATGAGGAAAGGGTCCTAGACTTCAATTAATGATTATATTTCCAAGTACTGGAAATTAACAGGAATCAGACAATGTAGCTACGAGAAATATTACTTTGGTTTCTCGAGAAAAAGAGCTGCTGCACTCTAAAAACGAATTTACTGGTTCAACTTCAACTGAGGTAATAATTTGCATGGATCTTGCTACAAGACTTAAGTACATCCAACATGATTTGTTATGAGCTCTAAAAGCTCAATTAAGTTGAACCAACTTAATATTAACTCATTTGAGTGCCTCAACTGAAAACAGAGTCCAATATTTGCATACTGTCACCATGAAGTTGCCCTCAAACAAAACAAAACAAAAATTACCACATTCTTCAAAAACATTATGGATTACATCCTCGATCATTATCCTTGCACTACCTGTGTCAGACATTATGGCACCTCTGGTGATGACAGTCTTCATCACGTCATCAGTAGCCTGCACTTCACCATCCTGTAACAAGTAGGACAGAAAATATTCTAGTGTTTAAAGTCATCATAACAAGAGCAACACAAAGAACATTGGTGTTTCTTACCTAAGTGCTCTTTAAAGAGGTCCTCCTCCTTTTCTCTGAGAAACACCACCTTCTTTCTACTGAATTATCCTGTGAACAAGAAAAAATAATTTACAGCTGCACACCCACAGAGTGGATAACATATTTTTGTAGCGAATGTTAGCATCGCCCTGGTCCTATCTCAAAAAGTCAATGGGATTTTTCCATTGGCTTTTGGGTTATGCTCCACGTTAACATGGCTTAACATCACTACCAGTGCCAGCTTTAACTTAAAATGCAGTAAAACACTTATTCTCTTACCTTCGCAGTGGCAAAACTAACGCTATATAAGTTCAGTGCCACGTAACGTAATTTTACTGCCTCCATAAAACAAAACCAAGCGACAAAAAGAGACAGCATTAATGTTAGCTAGCTAAGAATGCCTGTAGGAGTTTTCTAAACGAGCTTCGTAATTTAACTTAAGTGCTGCGTAAAAAACAATAATGTCCCGCACTGTGTGCTGATGCAGTTAGCAGTTGTGAATAAGACAAAACAAAGATAGTTACTTACCCTTGTGACACTCAAATATAAAAAATCCTGTTTCTCTTTCTCCTTTCTTTTCTTGCGATAGAGACATCTGCAGTAGAATGTGCCGGGGCAAATAACATAGTTGAAACTCACTAATTAGACAAGGCTCACTTAATATTTCACTTAATATTATGCAGTTAAGTGATCACAATAATATTTGTTCAAAAGTGGTAAAAAAAAAATTGTTAACACCTTGCTCTTAACATGAATTTTGTCCAACTTCTTACAATGAGTTGCCAACATGTTCATGTAACAAATTTAACTTTTTATGTAGAAAAACATATTTATTTTAAGGGCAATTTACGAACCCCATGAACAATTTTTTTAAGTATGTGCTTTGAACAATACCCCCTTAAATATCCCCCTGTGTCTCCTCACTTCAGTGCTCATGGCGAATAAGCCCTATTCTTCTCTGAAGCCCCTACTAATATACAGTAAGTCTCTTGGCAACTGGCACTTTATTCTATTAGAGGCTTCGGGATTAATAATTATGGTATTTAATCTGAAGCGTGGCCAGCGTCAAGGGCCGGCTCCCACTGCGCTTTAACGCCGCAGTGCATTTAGGCCTGGAGCAGGTGAAGGATTCATCCAGGTCTCCAATGCAGCCTCATTTCACAGCACGTCAGAAGAAAAAAACAATGAGGGAAGAGAAGTTTCTCACTCAGTCTCCAAATAAAACAATTTACACACAACTGGAGACCTTGACTCAAATCCTCCCGAGCTGACAGTTAATTAAAAATGTGACCTCACACAAAGGGGATCATAAACAGTTTTTATTCCCTTTGCTCTGCTCTGGTGCCATTTCTTTCTCTATCTGCCTCTTTCCCTCAGCTCCCCCCACACACACACTCACACACTCTCACACACACACTCACACTCTCACACAGCCACACACTCCCTTCGCTGTCGAGTCTCAGGGGAGTCCTGCTGAGAAAAATGTATTACTGATTGCGCTCTGACAACTTGGTTAAGTAGCTTACACAACGACTGTACTCTTTAGGCTCTGGCTGCAGGGTTTTAAATTGTTCACCTGTCACAATCAAGGTACAGCTTGTAAGTTTGACTTTTGTTACAGGAACATGCTTTCAAGTTTGTTGGTTTCTTTGTGCGTCGCTGTTTTCATCACACACACTCTTCAGATCAGTTAGATAGGACATTGACCTGTAGGAGAAATATTGGACTTTGTCTTCCTTCATCATTAACACAGAGACTGATTATACTTTGTAAAAAGAGGCTGACATTTGATGAATACCTCGAACAAACAAGTCGATTGAACTGGATTCTTGTGCACGCAATAGCGCTTTGGTGCATCCTGCAGAGACCACAGGCTTTCTTTTTCTTTTTGTAGCATACACGAGTGTTGCGGTGAGGATTTGCTGACGCTATTAAGTCCCAGTGAATAAATAAATTGAAGAATACACGGACGTCAACTCTGAGGAATGTCATTTAGATAGGTCACAGTATCCTGCTGGTTCACATTTCTGCATTTTAAATGTTTTTGCTTTTAAGATGTGTAGCTGTCAGTTGGAGTGGCAGTGGGTGAGCAGGAACCAGTTCAGTGTCTTGTTGAAGGACACGTGGAGAGGATAAATGGCTTTTCATGGATCCACACTGGCTGTCGGCTGGTATAGAACCTGTGACCTTTCCTATAAGGGAAGGTCTCTGTACCCATCAGGCCACAGGCCACTTCATTTCTTTTTATAGACAAGAACCAAGGTTGAGACTAAATGTGTGTGTTGCATTTGCAGGCTGTAAGTATGTCAATGTATGGAGGTAGTGCTGCGCTTCCTGTTTCTGCAGGGTCCTTGCACTAATAGCAGGGAAGATGAAAATTAAAATAACGGATTCCATTGATTCACTGGAGTTGAGTGCTTGTGTAATGCACTTGTATTTGTTACGTGTATCTCTGACTCTGTATTCTTAGCAGTACAAACTGTTGTGCAGCCGTCCGATCTTTTAAAGGAGACATCTTCTGCTCATATTCAAGTTCCTATTGATTCGTGTTTTTCCTTGAAAATTGCACTCATGTTTTATAAACACATCAATTTCTTCAAACCTTCCTCACCTGGTTATGTTAGCCGGCCTGTCAGACAAGCCATCATGCGTGTATAATGCAAATATGGGGGATTGCGATGTCATGTGACAGTAAATATTGGCCGGACAAGGGGTTTCAGAAGTTAGGGCTTTACAACTTTGCCGAACTTTTACATACACCTAAAACCAATATAATACAATAAGAAGGAGAAGCTGAAAAGGCATCTTAAACAACAAAGCCCCACAGAAACCTTTACCCATGAAGCAATACATATTATTTAGATAGAGGCCAATTATAGACATAGATTATTAAAAAAGTGTTAATAACAGACCAACAAAAATATTCAAGTTTGTTGTATTTGTGAGTTTTATTTTGTTTTATGTAGTTTTATATTGAGTTTAGAATTACACTGTCTCAATTACATTTCTTTGCCAAAACTAATGACCTCTTTTTTTTTTATTCATTCATTCATTGTTTTTAACCACCTAATCGTTATCAGCCCCCAACAATCCATGTGGGTCGAGCTCTAGTTTCAATTGAAATGACTTGCACGTCCGGTCTGATGACAGAACTAAAGTAGAGAGTTGCGAAATGTCTGTAGGTGGGTTCTCCAGCAGACTCATCCCCCCACCTGGTCCTGCTCCTCCATAATGAGACACCCAGAGAGTAGAAAGGGACACAGCTGGGAAAGAGAAAGCCCCCAGCAAGCTTCCACTGAGCCAAAGATCTCAGCAGCACGCTGAGAGGCTTCAGTCTTGTGATGCTCATTAATCCTGAGAATGAAATGAGGTTAACAGCGCTGAGTGGTTCAGAAACAGCCATGGCTACGGTGTGGTTTTTTTCTTTCTTTTTACTTTGAGCCATGGGTAGAGGAGACTCTGACGGGCAAAATGAGTGAAAAGTTGTGAAGTGAGATCTCCAAAAAAAAAAAGGGAAATGATTGACAGCAGCAGATTAAAGAAACAGATGGAGATGGTGGAGGATCAAGAATTGATTTTCTTTTTCCAAAGTTGTTAATTCTTTAATTGAAGAGTTTATGAAGAAGTTGCTTTTGTGAGTGATACGGGTGCCACACAATGAACTGTATTCAATCCTCAACCTTAACCTCGAGGTCAATTTAGTAGCTGCTCTGGAGCTTTTCTATCGAATTATCATGAGTTAGCTTAATTGTCCATGTTCTTATCGACATTGGTAAAAATGGAAAACATCATTTGACAAACTGCTCAAGGGCAAAGGTTTGTTTAGTCATTAAAACGTATTCATTGGGAGAATTTTACATCCTCTTCTCTTGTGCCACATTGTGAGTAGCAAACGTTGTTAGTAAGTTGTTTCTGTGCCACACTTTGAGGAAAAATATTGAGAAAAAACTAAGGAGCAGTCGTAGTAAAACTGAGAAATAAAGACAGGTTTTGCCTGTCAGATTCGATTTCCAAATGAAGATGTATGGACTAGCTGTTTCAACCTCCACCATGTGTGTCCATGATATTTGTGCACTGGTGGGCCAAAACGCCCCGAAAAGAACCCACTACATTTTAAGAGCAGAAACGGGCGGGTCTCTTCTTGAACTTGGCGACACAGGACATTTGTCTATTTTGTACTTCTGTCATTAATGTGAAAGAACAAGTGGATTTTTAAGTCTTCAACCGTTCCCACATTAATGTAAAGTCAATGAGGGAGATTTAAGAAAATGAAGGCCATGAATGGAGAAGCTTTATTTCAAACTCAGTATTAAACCATTGTAATTAACCATTTTAACAAGCCAAACTTTAAAGTGAATGTCAACTTGGCATTTGGAGCCTCTTTTATAAAATAATATATAAAAATATTATAGCAATTTAGATATTTATTGCATGTTATACATTGCTTGTCGAATGCGTCATCTTGTATTTTACTTTTTAATGTGCTTCTCATCCTCCTCTCTATAATTGTCTCCGTTAATCCAATCTACTTTCCACGGACAAGTCAGTGTTTTTTGTATAAAATCTATATTCAAAGTGTCAGAGTACGTTTCACGCTTTATTTTTATGCTCTAATGCTTCTCAGTTATTTGTTTTAGGTTTCTTAAAGCATGACATTAAATGGGATTCCGCTCATCTGGGCGTGCCGCTGCACAAATTATTGCTTCAACCTTCGCATGGAAATGAAGGATGATATATTCAGGAGGGAATCTGAAATACGATTTATGTTGTTGTTGGTTGGTTTGTTGGATTCTGCAAGAATTTACTTGGATTTTATCTGTAAAGCGAATGGTTAATATGGCATTCACAATTTATCGGCACACATTGGTGTCTGTGTTTATAGTTACAGTTATGTGCCGATATGAAAATTATTGGTATCAGTATTGAGAGTTGCTTTGATGACTTTTATTTTACAGAATACATTTTATACTTTTTTTTTTTTTTTAATTTAAGTTCTATTATTAAGTTTTCTTTTCATAACGGTTTGATAATGATCTGATAATTCATATTTGGAGGATATTGCTTGCGGTGATGTGTCTTTCAGCTCATTGTTTTGGTTTTGATGGCCTGCGACTGTTTTGATGTCTTTCCAGCAGCATCGGGCAGAAACAAAACTTCTGAAAATGAATATTGATAAATGGGAAACTGTGACAGCAGTGTGACAGCACATAGCGTAAGCCTCATTATGTCAAAGATTGAAAGAAAGCAGAGTGTTAAAATAAGTCAGGGGATTATGACTTGAAACCTGACGCTCTTTAGGGAGGGGGTGTTTCATAACGGCAATAAAAACACCGGAAGTGTGGATGGAGTTATTAAACATTAATTATGGATCCTGTCATCTTGATGAATGTAGAGGTGGTTCAACGGTTCAGGACAGAGTATGTTTCATCCTGGAAAATGTTCAAGGGGCCTCTCAGAAATCTTTCACAGACTGGAAGTAGCCCCTAAGCGGGACTGTGAGTACCACTGATCTACAGTACCATGTGTCAGTGAGACCATCTGAGCATGTAATTAACTGGAGGAGTTGGCGCCTCTCACTTGCAATGATGGCGGGAGTACAGAACTTTTCTTCAGTGCATGTTTGCATAGTGATAAGGAATATTTGATTGAAGGTGCGATGTGGCCTTTTTCCCCCACAGAGGACCGAGGGATTCTTTAGCTCAAATCGGAATCACACATAATGAATGCAGGGCAGCGCGTTGCCAGCGCTGCAGGCGAGATTGGTTAGGTTCCCTTCAGTGTCTGAACTCATCCAGGAACACATAAGTGAAATAGGGGTCATCACACTTCTCTCTAGTCATGCAAAGTTCCCACTGTGTGTGTGTGTGTTTGTCAAGTGGGCATGTGAGTGCGAGTGAATGAAAATGCGAGGCTGCAAATCTCTGAGCAAATCCTTTGCCTTCTATTTATATATTCTTTTGAAAATCCTGGAGCTCCACTCTCTTCCACTTTCATGGTTGATATGGCCTAGAAATGTAGCACCGATGCAATTTTGCTCTCTCAACTGCTCTAACACTATTTTTCAGGCAACAACAATAGGTAGCCATCGACAGCAACGCCACACGTGGTTCGGCTCTGTGTCGCCCGTAGCGCCTGATTAAAGATGCTGCTTTTGAGAGAAACTACAAGGAACGTACAGTGGTATTTGTTACCTGAATAATGCTGCAGGGTTTCCTTGTAGTGAGCAAGAAAAATGAGCGCCCAGCTCGCAGCCCTGTTGGCTCTGAGCAACATTTCCCCGCAGTCTCACGATCAATTACCCAGCTTCCAGCCCTGCGACTGTTTGTCACAGTCGTGTAAAGTGTCGCCCTGCAGTTGCATGCAGCCGTGCTAAAATGCACGTCGCGGCGAGTTTGTCAGCTCAGGTAGCGAGAGCGCGTGCTGTGCTTTCGATGCGTCGACCCGCTCAGCCTTTGGGGTGTTTCGACAACCTTAAGCCAACCCCGCCTGCCCATGCCAAACAAAACCATAGCTTCTTCCATATCACGTCATAGCATTTGCATAGAAATTGGCTCTAGATCTGGAGATGGGCCCTCAAAAATTCTCTTGCTCTCCTTCTTCCTCTCTCTCTCTCCCTCACACGCACACAAATAAACAGAGTCGAATAGAGAGTGGGCTCCTTTTAAGGTCCAATCACTTTGGAACAATGAGCACTCCTCGAGGAGAACAGACAACATGGGGAGAAACAGCTTTAAAACGAAGCTTCATATTTTCCAAAAGGGTGGATGGCAGTGAGAGGAATTCAAATGCAGAAATGTTCCAAAGACTCAATATATACAAACATCTGTAATTTACATGTCTTTGATCGCCCATACGCCTCTTAACATTGATTAAAGGAGCAGATCCTTACTGTCGAGCAGCAAATGTGCTTTCTGCTCCGTTGGCGAGTAACTAGAGGAGACTGACTGGGCAGAGTGGGAAGCATAAGGAGACATATGGTCTGAGTAACAGCTTCTTCAAAAACATGTCGACTTTAAATCGATCCACATGAGAGATTCTCCATATGACATCCCACATCTGGATTGTGCTGAAGTTGTTGGTTTACTGCATCTTTCGGTGGGTTTCACTCAAACCTCCAGGACTATTTTCTCCAAGTCCACCCTCTGCCGCTGACCTCATTGGCAAGCTCTCGCAGCCAAAGGCAGATAAAACAGGAGACTGATCCACCATCCCCCATAAACCTTCTTTACACCGCCCTGAACTTTTACCACCTCTTCCTGGACAGCGAAAAAAGGCATCTCGGATGAGCCGGGGGTTGCAGGGAAGCTGATAAATGTCAGAGGTTGATAGCTAAACTCCAGCCCGAGCTACAGGGGTCTGGAGAAACGAAGCAGAGAAAATGGCATTCTGTTGTGGAGACGCTCAGCAATAGTGACAGCTACCACAGCGGACATCATGAGCTAATGCCAGGCTGCCTGATGCAGGTGTCTGAGTCTAAAGAGCACCTTTCAGTTACATCTGACATATCGGTGTGTGAGGGCTGTGTCAGACCTGTAGCAGGGGCTGCGAATGAACAGATGGAAAGTTTTGTGCTCGCTTTGCGAATGTCATGTGTGTGATTCGGAGTGTCAGCACAACTTTTTTTAGGCTGACGTCTTTAGAAACCAACGCACCGTCTTTTATGTTGTGATATATGAGCAAGGAGCAGAAATTGTCCCGGTGTCAGAGAAACCTGACAAATGTCTAGCGGAGAGGAAAATCAGCGGGCTCGAGCAACTCTATGGAACATTATCTGCAGAGGACAGTTTGTTTTTGCGGTTAGGCGATGATGTATAGCATTTCTCAGCTAGCGTAGACGTGCGTTTCTTGAGTCGTGAGCAGAGGCAGCAGCCGAATCTGACTAGTTTGACGTGATAATGAGCAATAAAGCATTTCTTTTTCATCCTCACCCACTCAGCACTCAAACAAGAGCTTCATATCAGACGTTCTTAAATAACGACTTTACTCTGCTTTCACTCATGCACTGTTTGTTAGACATGATATAGTATTTCACAGTAATAAAACATGTCACAGCCTCCAAAGTGAAAGGAGCATTTCTGGAAGTTGTAGCTAAAAGTGATTGATTTATGATTAATATAATTTATCCTGTATGAGGCATGGTTACAGGAGCTTGTAGATACTGCGTTTAATTTCTGAATTTATCGCTTCGTCTGGATCTTTTTAGTCCAAACCAAAAACACTGAAATGAATCGTGCTTTTGTTTGTTTGCAATTTTCGTTAACTGCACTGAAAAGATACCGACTCCAGATCCTCCATCTTATGAACCCAGAATAAAAAGAACAGAAGAGTAAAACTTTTTATTTGATGGGTTTTTGAATAAAAAAGTAAAGTTTTACATCTGAGCCCTGTAGGTGTTAGATTGCATCATCAGCTCTGTTTCACTCTGTAATTATAATTAGTGGCAGCATTCACTATATAACTCTATAGGTGACTCAGACACGTCCCGGAGTCCATTACATGTTTGACAAAAGACATATTCGCTGTACCTTCTATGTAAAGTGCCTTGAGATAATTGAATAATTGAATTGAATTGTTCTCGCTGAAACATGAATGTTCTCTCTAATGATTAATGCACTTTGCAAGTTTCAAGTTTCAAGCAGGAAAGGGCTGACACAAGCTGAACAGGTTGGTGCTCCCTCCTGTAATGTTCCTTTTAAAGGTGAGTGAACAGCAAGAAATGTTTTATAACCAGATGAAGTGAAGAAATATCTCGCAGACCTCACGTCTTTGTGAGGACCCTTAGAATTTACAGCATTTGCAACAAAAAAAAAGGGCCATGCATGTTGTGCACTAAGTGAAGTAGCGCTCAGGTGAATTCTGCTCCAAGCGCCTGAATAGAAATTCAACGGCGGCTCTTCTGGAAACGAGCCAGGATGTCCGCACTATTGACATTAGCAGTGTGGGCGTAGCGGGCAGTGGAGGGGACAGCCGAGTGTGTGCGGAGGTCCCGCTGGCAGCATTCAGCGTTTGTCTCCGTGACCCAGCACTTCAACAGACATAAAGATATTGGAAAACAGAATGGCAAAGGGTCAACAATATTTGATGCATCGTCTTATGTTGCCATCTAGTGGATACTCTGTGATCTGCACTGCTAACTGTAGTAAGTAGAAGGCTATGCCAACATTCATTTCTTTGTTGAATAACAAGGCAGCTAGCTACAAAAATAAATGTTTTCAATTTGGTGCACCTTAAACAAAATGTTATCTGATGAACTGAATCTGATTATTATCTGATAATAATATTCTATTTAAAATTTGTCTCACTGATATTAGTGTCCACGTAAACATGTCTACTGGTTCCAAATATTATTATTAATTTGATCTTCTCTCTCATATTTATGTCACATAGTGGCTGAGCTGTTTTATAGAAAATAGAAAACTGTAACATTCTTTCTCGTAAGTCACAGATTTCCCGCGCGCTCGTAAAGTCAATAACCGCTGAAATGCCCCGTTAGATATTAATGCCGTGTCAATAGGTACAAGGTTCCGAACATTCACAAATGAATTTCATGCTTCAGAGACGTGGAAAAATTGACCTGGTGAAAGAAGTAGTGGAGCAGAGAGCACACCCTCCACACCACCATCACCACCATATCATGCTGTCTTTCTGTTTTCCTCTATTTCTATTGTTTTATTTTCGTGTCCTACCATCACATGCTTGATCTCATCCAGCCCTAAATGTTCATTTCCCTTATTTGTCTTATTGACAGTTTCCATGAGTGCCTGTATGTTGTCATCACCTCTGTTTATTTCACGTCAGTCGTGTCAAAAAGATGTTACGCAGCAGCTGGGACGCGACGCAGCCACGCTGTGAGGTCGGAGCATGTCTCTGTGCAGGACAGTCTAGAAGTGTAAGTTTAACAGCCATTGACTCTGCAGTGTCTAATACACAGATCAACATGTCTCCATCAACCTGTGCATTTTTGCGTAGAAAGACCGGAGCTGAGTTTTGCCAAAAAATTGTTGAAATATTGTAAATACGATTTTACGCTTAGCTGAAGTGAAGTTTGTGTATCAATATAGGAAACATGCGAAAAAAGTGCAGAGTAGGTGATTTATACATGACCTGCAGTTTATGAGGTATATGTCTGAAACTGTTGGAATAAATTATTTTGCAAATTATATGATTTTTGATGGTGAACTGAGCTTCTGCCTAAGATTTTCCTCAATTCAGGTGCTAATGCTTCATTGTACGGAGCTACAGATCTCAGTTAATCATCGTACAGTGTCCACAGAGAACACAGTAATACACATCCAGTTAACTACCAATTCTAAGCTGCAGCAGCAGCCTTCAGACTTTTACTTGCATACAAGCGGGTTCTTTTCACTGTTCAGCTTCTTCAATTTATTGTCACATCTTTATTTTCCTCAACCTTCATGTCCACAGCATTCACATCAAACAAGATATTTGTTGACGGGTCTGATGACTAATAGTTGAGCCTTTACAAAAAGAAAACCCCACTCCATCGCTTTCTCTTCAGCGTCTCCACAGATGCAAATAAGAAAAGGTGATGTTGAAGTGAAGGCTGCCTGTGGGTCACTGACGCAGCTTCTCTGCTTGTCCCTGACATGTGAAGACTCTCCCCTCCTCCCTCATCTCTTTGTTGGCATGCTTTGTACAGGCCGCTGGATTGCGCCCGGAGAGCCCAGTCACTTTTAATCACTCTCCGCTTGCAGTACTTCCAGCAGCCATCACTAGACACTGCGGAGGTAGGGGAGTTGAGATGAATACCAACCAGGATTGATGTCCGTGATCACGGATCAGTACGGATAAAGTTACTGTAGGAAGATCAAGGCAAAGCTTAGACTTTCTAAATAAACCAAAAGTCTTTGGATCTCTCATTCATATCACTTTTCCACCTGACTTGCTTCAGTTCTTTGTCTTGGTGGTTAAACAAGACAATCTCTTGAACATTTCCTGCCAGTCTCTGAGGAAAACGTCTGAGTGAGCCCATGTGAGAATACAGCAGGATAATGTCTCGAGGATTCACTAAACATGACATTTCCACTGCGTAATTCATACATCATGTCCCGCCCACTGCACGCTCTACCCAGATGCCACCCGCTGCCTTAATGTTCCGGAGAGTGTCCTGTTTTGGGGAACGTGTCCAACCCAGACATTCTCCTGCTGCGTTCTTTCTATGCAAAAGGAAAACTCTAGATAATGTCTGGGCACAATAATCCGGATATTTTCTGGAGTTCATATCTGAAAATGGCTAATGTCAACATGAGGCAATCTCTGGTATTATGAAACCAAACCTGCAGCTGAGATTCACCTGAGCAGATTGTGTTGTCCTGTCTTTCACCGTCCAGTGTTTATGAGCTTGTGTTCACTGCAGCTTCAGATTTCTGTTCTTGGCTGACAGCAGCGCAACCTGACTTCTTGTTGTAGTCCACCCGCCTTGAGCTGGGACGCGTTGTGCATCCTGAGATGCTTTTCTGCACACCACAGCTTGTAAAGACAAGTCTTTTTGTCAGCTCTAACCAGCCCTGGCCGCTCTCCTCTGACCTCTTCTATCAACAAGGCATTTCCATCCACAGAGCTGCCGCTCACTGGATGTTTTCTGTCTTGTTTTTTACGCCGTTCTGAGTAAAAGCTAGAGCCTGTTTTGTGTGAAAATCCCTGGAGATCAGCTGTTTCGGAAAACACTCAAACCAGCTCGTCCGGCACCAGCAATCATATCATGATCAAAGTCTCTGATTTCACAACCCCCTGCCGTTGGATGTCATTTGCGCTTCACGAAATGAAGTGTAGTTCACAAGTGCCTGCTCTAAACCTCTGACCTTGTAAATGGAAAGTAAAATCTGTATGAAAAAGGAGAACGAGGACAAAAGCAGCATCCTGATTATAACAACCCTGCTCTGACTTTTCCGGAAGAGCTTGTCTGCTGTCTCTCGATTTCCACGTCCACGTGTGATAACTGTGCAGGACACAAAAAGGGAGGCGGCCGTCGGCGACACGCTGCTCCCTTCAGGCTGCCCCCCCCCCTCCTAGCAACAACCTAGGCGACACCACACTGCATCTGCTGCGTTGCCACATAGGCTGCTGTTGTCACTGTGCAGCTCTCAGATGCAGCCACACTGACATCTCTTGGCTTGATGGAAAACTGGCAGTGTCAGCATGGCTGCATCTGAGTGCAGCAGGGAGAAGAGCAGCATATGTGGCAGTCTTTGGAGTCCAGAGCACTTTTAAACAAGGGTCTAAAATAACTGAAATTCAAAATAAGACCTTTTGAGCATGCTGACCCTCCACTCTCAGTTTTTGGGATTGATTTGTGGTCGTAATAGTCAGCGGGAGACCACTCGGTTTCAGTTTTGTCATGAATTGGATGATGTTACTCGTTAAACTCATCAGCTCTTTTCACGCGTTCTTGAGAATTCCAATTATGAAATCCCTTCATCTGAAAAACTTTCTAGGTATTTCTTTAGAGACATTTATTTGCCAGTTTGTGGGAGTTATTTATGAAATGTCATTAAAAAAAAGACATTTTGTAACTATTACTCCAGTCACGTGGTGCTGGTCTGGTTTTTTTTAATAAGGAGGGGAGAGTTTGCTTCATATTAAAAGCACAAAGTTGTCACAATATCTAAAAGCCTATAAATATACATTATAATTAACTTATTTTAAGGTACAATGCATCTGTTGCTATTGATAAAATGTCTTTTAAAGGTACTTTTTGTCTATGCTTGTCTGTTTCTAAGGTCAAATGGCACTTGTACTTGTTTGTGCTCTAATATACACAGTCGTTTATTTTGTATTGAGTTTCTTCCCTGAGCTTTGTGCTTCTGATGTATCTGCAATACCCCCGCCACCCTCCCTCCGCTGAGACACTTTAGGTGCATTTTGTTTTGTGCCGTTCACACAAGCTCGACGGATCACACGTTGCTTGAAAGCGCTAAGTCTCCTGATTCTATCTGTGCAGAGCGTTTAAGGATCCGTATCGCTGCGGCAGCTGTTGATACAGAATTGGCTGAGGCTCTTGGATATGGCTCAAAAGAGTTTTTCCTTGACATTTTATATTTGAACACAAACATTTTTATACACATTTACTTATTCTGTCTGTTGGCTAGAAAATAAGGTTGAGCAAAATAACTGAATGCAGCCATTCAGTTATTTTGTATTTGTTGCACGTGTGTTTGCCTTAATAACGTGGATGAATCTGTGTACATGACCTGTAGAATACATACGCTGAATAGCACACATCACAAATATACATTATACTGCGACTTACCTGGAGAATTTAACTATGCATGTTGTGGTTTTGTCATCTCCAGTTGTGTGGTGCGTTTCTCTCTTGTCGTGGCTGGAGGCGGTCAGCAGGGGGCGCTGATTGTCCCTGCGCCTCCTTGTCCTACCCGGCGCAAACAAAGCCCTGAAGAAAGGACCACGTGTGGTGTGCGCATGCGCAGTTTGTCATTGTTGCAGCCGGGTTCTTCTGTCATGGTGAGAAAACACAGACACACAGTTTATTATTGTTGTTATGACACATGGAGGTGAAGGAGGATGTGTATTCAGTTTGGTACAATCAAGAGATGAAGTTGCATAGTGAGAAATATTATCAATGACTTTTACAATAATCTAAAGTGGGTTAAGACACATTTATACATTTTATAGTAAATCTATACTTTATCTCACTTTGGCTTAATTTTGCACGTAGATTAATGCAACACATGTTCACAGATGCTCAGGAAACGGAGTTGTAATCGCATCTACAACCCTGATTTTGCAGGTGAGCCTCTCAGATGGAGTCAGAGTGTGAGCAGCTTTGTGGAGCTCCTGATGAGGAAGAGGAGGGTGGCAGAGCCATGCTGTGGTCCCTCCAGGAGGCTCTGGAGAGGCAGACCCTGCAGATAGGAGCGTCAGCCTGCGGGGCCACGGCCGTGGTGGACGTCCTGAAGGCCCTCGGCGTGGACGTGGCCCCCGAGGAGGCCGATCGCTGTGTGCAAACTCGCCTGAGGAGGAACGAGTCACCGCTGCCTGACTATCTGCTGTCCCGGAGCGAAGCCGGTAAATTTCTCAGATGATACACTGGTGCCAAAACTGCAGCTGAGGGCGTTACTTACCACCGATCATGTCCTCACCTGTGTGAGGTTAAACCTGCATAAACACGTTTCAGCAGAGTGAGTGCTGCAGTTAATCATGAAAGAGCATATCCTATGTTCTGGCTCAATTTTTTTAAATTTACTATAAAACTGCTGTTTTCTCAGAACCTCAAACTTAATGTGACTTATTTTGTTGCGTGTGAGTAGATGATTTCTCAATAACCCACATGTCCTCATCTGAAATTACAATTATATGAATATTCTTTGATATAAATCTGAAATTCGAGCAAAGCTTTTTATTTAGATAATAGTAAATGTGCATAAATCACCCTTAAGCAGTTTGGTCCTGATGCAGTCAACTATCAAACAGCTTAATTCTGCAGGTAAAGTATTTATAATGTTGCTTTTATTCCAGTTTTTTAAATATGTCACACTACACTGGAAGATATTAAGCGAGAAACACTTTTAACTCCCAACAGATTCTCCCATGACACATCAGGTAATAAATTATGAATATATGAAGGATGACTCTGTACCGGTGCATATTTTAACTGTAATATTTAAAGGTTCACAGATACCGGTTGTGACCTTAATTCGCAGCACAGAATGAGGCTGCGTCACAACTTGAACCCACGATCGCTGCTTCCTTCCTGCCGGTGTGACAGCCGGTGGCACTGCCAAGCAGCTGTTTCCAAAACGACCCTCTTCAATTTGACAATGAGTTTCTTTCCCCTCGGAGGAGAAGCCGTAATTATAATTTTCAGCTCTGCTCCCCACTTTTTACGCTTGACATTTTGGGTTTTTGACTCTAGCCCTCGTCCTACACATGAGGGTCTGAGTTGAAAACAAACATGTATATTCATCTATCATAAAAAGTGTGATCCTGTGTTTCTCTAATGACCATACAGGTCAAATAAGGACTATATTTCCTTTCAGGTGCGACTCACGCTCAGCTTATCGCAGGAGCAGAGGAGGCCAGTAAAGGCGCAGTGATGGGTCGCTTCTTCCACCTTCACCCTCGCCGGCGGGTGAAGCTAATCCCTTGGCTCGCCCGCTGGATTCGAAAGAGCGCTGTTCCCGTGGCGACCATGAACATGCAGCTGGCTGTGCCCGAGGGAGAGGAGGTGCCCGACGCCTGGCACCACCAGCTCATATTTGGGGTCGCACCTAATGCTGTTTTCATGACAAATCCTTTAGATGTAGGTGAGTAACGGGAAGGGATGGACTCCTGTGTTGTCATCCATCCCAGTGTTATCATTTTGTCAAATTTCTTCTAGTAAGCGAGGCTGAGGTGCACCAACGACTCTGCAGCGAATCAGTGCTGCTGATTCGCCGAGAAGACGTCCTGCAGCGATTAGTGCCTGATTCCTGTATGCAGGGTTTCTCAGAGAGCCAGTCTGACCCGCGATGGAAAGTCCTGGATGTTGAGGGTGAATCCCTTTTTTGACGATTTCAGTTTGACTAATGTTTTTTATCTCGTAAAAACATTCCCCTCATTTGTCTCCCTCTTTTCTTCCGATTAGGTCAGGTGGGTCAGATGGTCCAAGAAGAGGAACAGGAGCGACCCCTGTTAACGCACATCACGATCCCTGCAGCGTACGGTTCAGGCGTCACGCTCTTCGCCCTGCGACAGTCAGAAGTCGGACAAGAACTCCTCAACGCGCCTGAACTCCCTCTGTTTTGACTGCAGCGGCACACGTGGACTCAAGACTTAAAACGTAACAAGTTTTTTATTGCGATATGAGAAATAAAACTGATACTGTGACATTTTGTTTCGCAGAAACCCACGAGTAAGTAATTTCACTGTCATCCATGTACATTTTCATCACTGATGCCTGTTGTCTTTTCATAGTTTTCACTGTAGATTCCTCTCGAGATGGATAAAATCTTTTCTCTGATCTGTTTAGAAATCGCATCCGTCATTTTTTCTGTGTAATTCAGAGTTATTGCATTAATATCTAGTATCTGATTCACGTTGTTTATCTGCAGCTCGCTTTTGTCGCTTCTTATCTCGGCCAAGACACACTTCATAAAGATATTTATAATCTCAGTGGATTAAAAAACAGATGGTGAAAATAAAAGGATCATAACTTTGGGGTTTTTTCTAGACACATTTTAGAATCAGCTGCTTTTAGACAAAGGTTACAGGAATAAATAATCGGATTAGGATTATACACAGGGCGGAATGTTGTCAGTACAAGGGATAAATAAGCAGTAGTGGGAAATAAGATTTGCTTTGTATGTAAGTGCAGGTTTGAGTTAACTGCACTTGACTTGAGTGTTAACACTTTAGGCTCCAATTAAATAGTTTTTAGGGAAATATTGTATTATTTTACTCCACTGCAATAGATTTATCGCTATAGTTACATTTTTAGAATAAGATTAAAAACATTAGGAGCTTTTAAAATACAACTGACCAGCAAACATAACTTCCTACATATGAAGGAAAATAAAAACAATAAAATGTAGAAGTAAACCAAAAGATTACAAATCATAATAAATGATGCGTCACGATTTAAGTCAAGAAGTATTTTTACTAGAACCCAATCAATATGATGTCAGTACTTCTATTAGGGAGTCAAAATGTCTGATGCTGATATATATATTTGTTATATAAAACAAAATAGCAATGACCCTAACATGTGGTTATCAAACTATTTTAAAAAAATAAACGTAAGGGAGACTTGACAGTTTACTATTTTCGACATTTTACAGTTTAACAATAAACTTTACTATAAATGAAAAGAAAATACAAATATTACCACATATATAAAGTATGGCATTTTTATTCTGTAAAATAAGTTTTCATATCAACATCACATTGAGGGCTCACATTACATTACATTGTTGTTTATGTAAAATATCCGAATTTATATTTATGTATTTATAAATTATTTAGCAAACTTATATGGTGCTTTAAAAGTCTGTTTACCTTATGTAGTTTATTTACACGAGAAAACTAAGTGGGCTCAGTTATTGCCTGAAAATCTCGATTTCTATCAATAATTTGAAAGAGATGTGTAACATACATGTAAAAATAGGCAGAACAAGTTATTTACACGGACGTTAATTAGAGGAAAGTTAATTGATCACGTGTCCTTTGTTCAGGAAAACGAGGAAAGCTGCTTCGAAGGCCTCACCCGATTGACTCCAAATCCCATGATCCTCTCTTTCGGTGCATCCTGAGGAGGAGGAGGAAGAAGAATCTCACCCCCCCAAAAAAAACTTCGGTGAGTTTCCCTCCGCAGCAAAATAAAGGTGAGAAACAGGAAATCAACTTTGATCGACCACTTATCTTACACATTTAACGACACTTTGCGCTCGTTGCGTAACTTTGCGTTGCGATTCTAGAAGCGTTTGCGTTGCGCATCAGTGAGATACTGAATCCACGTGGTGTGTGTGTGGTGTGTGTGTTCGATGTGTGTGTTTCAGTCCTCAGGCTTCAAGCAGAGCTCACGCACTCCTGTCACCGTCGTCCTGAACCGGGCTCCGGCTATTCCCTGCTTCCACGTAGAGTTAACGCACAGGTGAGTGTTTCTTCCATCCCAGCTTCGTGCGCGAATGTATCTGCATGTTTCAGTCGTACACGTGTTTATTTCACTTGACTTTCTCGCAGTGAAGAAACATTGACTTGATTGAGAAATGATCTGGGATAATGACAGAGGCCGCATCAGACATTAGCCACAGCCGATCATGTTAAATTGCAAATATGTGTAAGCATGTGCAGCCATATTATCAAATATCAACCAAACTTTATTTATGTGGCACCTCAAACAAATTGACAAAACAAAAGTGCGTTGAATGCTTGTCTTGACATTTCTGCACAAGTCATTTTATCCATTCATTCATCCACATTTCAGTTTTATCCTCAGTGGAGGACATAGATTTACAGCATGGTGAGAGGTCATAAGCTTTATTAAGTCATTTAAAAGTCATTCATTATGATAAATGCTGCAAAACTTCATATAAACTTGCAGTTTTCTTTCAGGCATCATTCAGACTCATGTGCTCTCTGACACTTGAGTCACATGAGAGGAGTGATTTCAATCAAAAGCGGTGATTGGCCTAATTGTGGATCATGTGCGACCACTCTGCAACACTCAGCCTTTTGTGCTCTATCTTATCCCGGCTCGTCTTCCAGGGAGCTTTCAGAACGTGTGGCATTCAGAGCCTTTTAAAGTAAACGTCGCAATTGCACAACCGTCAGAGCTGAAGTCACTGGTTTCAGGTCAACGCGGATTGGGATGGTTTGAACTCTGACCCCGTTTGATTTACGGGGGTTTAAAACGTGCACAGGAGTCATTGCAGTTTCTTTATCACTGTCTGTATTTCAGAACAGCACACGAGCCTCAAATCCAGTGACGTTATTCAAGTTTTTCTCCAAGTGATGAGATTACATCGATTCCAAAAGCGTGTCGTGAGCAAGACTGTGAATTCAAATTGTGCGACGGTGCATATCATGTCGAACCATTTAATTTGTTACGTGAAATCCTCTCAAATATAATCAATTATTACACAACAAATATTTTAGCTGGTTGCAGAGAAAAGGCGTCTGCAAGTAATGAGTGAAATATGGTCTGCACGGAAAATGGGTTTTGGACGCTCAGAGGAAGAGACAGCAGAAGCAGCAAACTGCCGAGGCTCCGGCGAATGGTTTACTGTATCTCCTGATAATGGTTTTGTTTTTCTATGCAAATGAGCCTCTGTGTTCAGCCTTCAGTGCTCGGGCCCTGTCTGGTGACCACGCCATTTAATTGTTGACTTGTGTTTTTGTTCTAGTTGATTGCATCCTTGTTAGTGTGGCCTTTACAAGATAACATAAGACCCAAGGCCTCGGTAAAGGTCAGCGCTTCCTCGCAGCTCAGCAAACACCTTTTGTTATATGTCAGGCCTTTCATGCAATTAATTGGTGGCTTTGCGAACGCTTGGAGGCGGATAAGAAGCGCTGGCCGTCCTGGAGAAAATAACCACGAAGGCGTGCGCGGTTCCGCCTTAATACATCACGCTGGGATCTCTTCATTTTTCACCCAGGTGCCATGGCAGAGCGGGTGCTGGTGGTTGGCAGCGGAGGGCGGGAGCACACACTGGCCTGGAAGTTGGCCCAGTCGCCACAGATCCAGCAGGTCCTGGTGGCTCCGGGTAACGCAGGCACCGCCAACTGTGGGAAGATCAGCAACTCTGGTAAATCCAACCACTAATTAAGGCCTTTCAGTTCATATTCTTCCTTTGTACCTCCACGAAGGAGGTTGTGTTTTGGCTTTGGTCTGTTGCGTGGTTGTTGTTGTTTTGTTTGTCAGCAGGATTCCGCAAAACTCAACAGATTTCCAGGAAACTTTGTGCACGAAGAAAGAGCCCTTCAAATGTTTTTCCCATGGACTCTGGGAAATGTCTTTATCATTGTGATTAGCCTCGTGTTTTCTGTGTTTCTGGCCTCCCAGAAATCCTCGGAATCCCTTCGAATCCAAATAATAATCCAGATTTAAATGCATATTCGTAAGGGAACTGTTGTTTTAATTTAAAATTGTAAATATTGCAACGAATTCTAAGGTAATGGTTCTATTACATGACTGACATAGTATTTGTAGGATATTCCCAGCCCTGTATGTGAGACTGGTAGTTTTTCTTTTATGTAAATTCCCCACAAACTGTTGCTCCCTGTGATTTTCCTCCATGCAGAGGTATCTGTGAGCAACCACACCATCTTGGCTCAGTTCTGCAAGGATCATCATGTGGGGCTGGTGGTGGTCGGGCCTGAGGTACCGCTGGCTGCAGGTAAGTGAAGTCATTCGATTGTATCGTGTCTGTCTTGACACCTCAAGGCCATTAAGGCGTAAGACGGCAAACGGAAACGCTATCTTAAAGCCAAGCACCGTTTGAAAACGACCACTTAAAACCTGAAGAGCGGAAAGAATCGCCTACATCAACACAAACTTACATTTCTCGGCCTCTGAAGCACATAGAGACATAAAGTTAAAACATTTGCTCGCATAAACATTTGGCTTTCACTGTTAAACTTTGATTTAAAATTCTCTCCCGCTTCCTCGTCTTCAAATACGTCGCTTTCCGACTGAGGCAGTGGTCAGAGGCAGTTCAGGAACATTGCCTGAGTCTTAATACATAGACGCGTCACATCGGCTTTTGATGGGTTAACGTCTCTTTCAGGTATCGTCGATGACCTGACGGCAGCAGGAGTGCCGTGTTTTGGCCCCTCTGGAAAAGCAGCCCAGCTAGAGGCCAGCAAGAGCTTTTCCAAGGCGTTCATGGAGCGGCACGGCATCCCCACGGCCCGTTACGGCTCCTTCACCGACCCCCAGGAGGCCTGCAACTACATCCGCACGTCAGTACAGTAGACAAGTGTACTCGTGGCCACAGGCAGCTTGTAGAGTTCTGGTTTTCGGAGCCATTAAACACAGAAAATTGTAGAATGAAGTATTTTTTTGTCTGGGTTAATGATCTCCGAAGCGATGGTTGTTTTTCCACACTGACCTTGAAGAAGCAACAGCAGAGACAGTCGTAACTCTTCATCTCTTTGGTCACATCAACGATCTTGGGCAGAACAACAGCTGCCATGTCCTGACAGCCTTCATCCACACACATCCACAATCGTGTGCTCTGCAGATGCTAAACGGCCCACAGAAGATATTTTGGGTTTTATATCGGCAATCCAGCATCTGCTCCAGAAGCGTCTCCTGCGAGAAAAAAGATTCTTTCTACGCGTTACTGAGCTGCTCTCATTGTTTGCCGTCTCCAGTGCCGACTTTCCTGCTCTGGTGGTGAAGGCCAGTGGCCTGGCAGCCGGGAAGGGGGTCATCGTGGCCGGAGACCAGGAGGAGGCGTGTCGGGCTGTGATGGACATCATGAAGGTACCAGACTATCGGACGATATGTATTTACGATACAGTGTTCACGATTGGGTCAGTCGCATGTGGACCCAAACATTCATAGACAACTACAAAATAAAAGCAAAACTTTAGATTTGTTGCTGCAGTGTCTGATTGTGAGTGGGATTACAGAGCTTTTAGTTTGAAAGGTCGTGAATTTGGGTCTGAAGATTGTGTTGATAGCTCAACAGACTTCAGAAATAGCCGACGTGTAATGTATGAAAAAAAATAACAGCAGTTAAATAACTGATTTAAACATATAAACAAGCCACACACATAAAAAGTAAGCACTTATTTCAATTTCTGATCAAATGTGACTATTACATCTCGATTACAGTTTTCTAACTTTACTCTCTGCACACAAACGATAAAGTGTAGAAGTGTTTGAGGAGGATTCAGTAACGACGAGGGATATTTCCAAAACGGCTCCGGAGCGTTACCACAGGCCGACAGAACAACCCATTCCAAACAGACACTGCACTGGTTTTATTTAAACAATGGATCAAATCAGCATGTGAAAGTTGTCCCTCTGACAGGACAAAGCCTTTGGAGCTGCAGGGGACACGGTGGTGGTTGAGGAGCTTCTGGAAGGAGAGGAAGTGTCTGTGAGTCAAATGGTTTAAAGTGAAATTCTTATTCTTATTTTGATCTTAAGGGGAAATTGACGGGATGTGTCCCTCCTTTAGTGTCTCTGTTTCAGCGACGGCACCTCTGTGTCGCCGATGCCTCCAGCGCAGGATCACAAGCGGCTGCAGGATGGTGACCTGGGGCCAAACACTGGCGGCATGGGGGCTTACTGCCCCACCCCTCAGGTACCGTGCTGACATTTAACAGTGAGCGAGGTCGTACTCTGCCGCCAGATCTCTGTCCAACACTTAACCGGGCTCTGCAATGTTGATTAATTTACATTTCTCTGGCTCCTGTGCAGGTGAGTCCGGAGCTGCTGCAGCAGATCAGAGAGACGGTCCTTCAGAAGACGGTGGACAAGATGAAGGAGGAGGGATCTCCTTACGTGGGTGAGTGCTCTGTCCCCTCACGCGTGTTGTTGTCTTTGCAGCGGTGACTTTATAGTTTCGGATGAATGACACACAGTCTCCGTCTTGGATTTTCTCTCCAGGTGTGCTGTACGCGGGGCTGATGTTGACCAAGCAGGGCTTGAAGGTGCTCGAGTACAACTGTCGCTTTGGAGATCCTGAGTGTCAGGTACAATTCTTCAGTAAAACCACGTAGATGCACAAGAAACATAATATTTTACTCTTAACCCTATTTTTTTTTTGTGTAGGTGCTGATGCCCCTGCTGAAGAGCGACCTGTATGAAGTGATAATGAACACCATGAAAGGCACACTGGCTTCCAACACCCCCGTGTGGCACCACGACAGCTCGGCTGTCACGGTTGTCATGGCAAGCCCTGGTTACCCTGGCTCCTACAAGAAAGGAGTAGAGATCACAGGTTTGCATGACACTGCAGCGGCACCACACGAATGTGCCTGTGCGAGCTAAATGTCAGAGTGTAGTAAGATGGCATATATATATACCGCACCTCATCAGAAGGTCACAGTGTATTCTGGCGCCTCAAAAACTGATAAACCTATTATCTTTTTCTGTCCGTTTTTTCCATTCCATACATTAGAAAACTGATAATGTCATAGAATCATCAAAAATAAATAAAACACAACACTTGTTCAACGCACATCTTTAATTGCTCTCGTCCTTTAGGCCTCTCCCAGGTGGAGGACACGGGGCTGCAGGTTTTCCACGCCGGTACTTCCCTAAAGGATGGGTGTGTGGTGTCCAGCGGTGGGCGGGTCCTGACTGTGACGGCGGTCAGTTCCTCCTTGGAAGCAGCCTTGCGTTCCGCCAATCAGGGGGTGGCTGCCATTGGCTTCCCGGGTGCAGTTTACCGCCGCGACATCGGCCACCGTGCCATCGCTCACCTGAACCAATCCCGGTGTGTGTGAGTGTGGTGCACGCCAAAAATACACACTTCCAACTGAAACATTCTATTTTTTGTGTGTACTTATTTTTTTCTTCCCATCATCTCCACACTGTAAATCCCATAGAACTGCCTGAATAATAAACATCAGTGTACATGCACTCGTGTCCTAGTTTTCTTTTTTTAATCACCACACAAATGTGCTCCTCTCCACAATCCCAAATTCCCCTCTGATTTTTTTTTTTTAATCCTCTTCCCCGAGACCTAGTTGAGATTTAGAATTGAAGCCAGTGGGAATAAAAACTGTGTCTCTGACAGAGGTCTGACCTACAAGGAGAGCGGAGTGGACATCGCTGCCGGCAATAAGCTGGTGGAGCTGATCAAACCTCTGGCTAAAGCTACATCTCGCTCTGGTAACTTCAGTGTCATGTCAAAAAGAACCTTAACACAAACAGTAGATGTTCATGACACGTGTTGACATCAGATTGAATGGATGAGGGAGTAACTGTAACTTTGATTTTTCCATCAGGGTGCAACGCAGAACTGGGAGGCTTCGCTGGCGTCTTTGACCTGAAGGCTGCGGGATTTGTCGACCCGATCCTGGTGTCTGGGACGGACGGCGTGGGGACCAAGCTCAAGGTGGGATGGGAGTTTGTTGTTTCATTTCTCAATATGTGGCCCCCAGCTGTCGCCGCTAAGACCTGGAACAAATGAGAATCTAATGAAAGTGCAGAAAAGCTCCACTCGGTCCAAATTGGCATTGGTAATTTCCACATGGGTTATAATGAGTAAGCATTGAAAACAGGATCCAGATTTGGCTGCGTAGTAATGGAGCAGCGGGGGAGACGAGCTTATCTGCAGACAGGCTTAGACTCTGGCTTCTTAAAAAGAAAATACAGATTCATTTAAAGTGTGAAACATCCAGGATTATTTCATGGATGTTTGAAGCAGATTGAGCTCGTTGTTGGCGAGTCTGGAGATAAAAAGATTTTCCTTAATGGATTTGAATAGTCAAGGTGCCAAAAAAAAAGGGTGATTTTAAAAATGCATTGTTTTGTCCATCAGATCGCTCAGGCGTGCGGGCAGCATGGCGGCCTGGGTCAGGACCTGGTCGCCATGTGCGTGAACGATGTGCTCGCCCAGGGCGCCGAGCCGCTCTTCTTCCTCGACTACTTCTCCTGCGGCAGCCTGGACGTGGATGTGGCCGCCTCTGTGGTCGGCGGCATCGCCAAGGCCTGCGAGATGGCGGGCTGCGCTCTGCTGGGTGAGAGAAGTGACAGTGGAATGATTAGAAGAGGACTGATTGATCAATATTATTTATGTTTGTGATCAGAGTCATGTAAATGATGTCAGAGGTCTGTGTTCAAAAAATGTCCTTTTCCAGGAGGTGAGACGGCAGAGATGCCGGGCGTCTACGCTCCGGGTGAGTACGACCTGGCCGGGTTCTGCGTGGGAGCAGTGGAGCGGGGCGCCATGCTGCCCAGACTGGGAGACATCGCCGAGGGGGACCTGCTGATCGGAGTGGCGTCATCCGGAGTCCACAGCAACGGTTTCAGCCTGGTCCGCAAAGTCCTGGAGCGGGCCCGCCTCAGCTACAGCTCCCCCGCCCCATTTAGCGGCCCTGGACAGACTGTCGGTACGTGTGCTTTTTATTATCACCCCAAGTAAAAACGCTGATATCGCAACCCGCACTTGAACTATTGTGTTGCCTCCAGGTGAGGTTCTGCTCACACCGACAAAGATCTACAGCCGCCTGCTGCTGCCGATCCTCCGCAGCGGCGCCGTGAAAGCCTACGCTCACATCACAGGGGGTGGACTTCTGGAGAACATCCCTCGAGTGCTGCCCCAGGAGCTGGCGGTTGATTTAGGTACACGTCACCCTCTTCTGCATCATAAGCATAAAAAAGTGTTGATGTAAACAGTGTACAGAACTGCATTAGCAGAGGAAAACAGGAAGAATGTTTGTGCGATTATTTCCACGTTGTCTCTGTGCCTGATTCAGACGCGTCCCGATGGAACATCCCTCCAGTGTTCTCCTGGCTCCACAAGGAGGGCGGCCTGAGCGACGACGAGATGGCCCGCACCTTCAACTGCGGCCTGGGCGCTGTGCTG
Organism: Paralichthys olivaceus; assembly: GCF_024713975.1. Taxonomy (NCBI): domain Eukaryota; kingdom Metazoa; phylum Chordata; class Actinopteri; order Pleuronectiformes; family Paralichthyidae; genus Paralichthys; species Paralichthys olivaceus. The sequence goes on from NC_091116.1 coordinate 10,383,939, forward strand.
GTGGTCGCCCCGCCGGACGCTCAGAGAGTCCTGCGGCAGCTGCAAGCCGAGGAGGAGGCGTGGATCGTGGGCTCACTGGCTCACAAGCTGCCTGGTCAGCTACTGAAACAATGATAACTGAATATAGTTGCACAGTGAAGGAAGAATCGTAAAAAGCAGACGTTTGTGATAATTCAAGTTTTATTGTGTGTGTTGATGTAGGGGCAGAAGCTGTGGTTGTGCGTAACCTGAGCAACAGCTTGCTGAATGCAGGATCATCTGCCGCCGATCACTCGGGTGTCGGGCAAAATAACGGTTGCCACGGCAGCGACGGCACACCACGCAAAAGGACGAGAGTCGCTGTTCTCATCTCTGGCACAGGTGTGTTCTTTGTTCATCTGCAAATAAGAGTTGCAGCTGGACTCTGATAACGCTGAGTAAAAGGAATAATTTGATTTGTGGTTGACGGACGTAGACAAGTAAACATCTCTCCACATAAACCCTGAGACTAGATGGACTTAGTTCCCCCCTAATATTTTCTTTAAATCAAATCAAATTTTATTTGTATAGCCCAAATTCACAAAACACATTTTGCCTCAGAGGGCTTTACAATCTGTACAGGTAGTGACACCCCACTTGCCCACAAAAAACCCTTTTAACAGGGAAGAGAAGGTGGAAGAAACCTCAGGGAGAGCCACAGAGGAGGGATCCCTCTCCCAGGACGGACAGACGTGCAATGGATGTCACGTGTACAGAACAACGCAACAGGAACATATTGTACAGTTACAATGAAAAACAATGATTACAGTAGCAGTGGTGGTAATATGTAACAATGCTACAATAATAAATAAGTTAATATTAATGTCATGGAATTATGACTAATAGTAATAACAAGAGTGGATGTCAGGCAGTAGTGGGAACCATGATCCAATACAGGGAGCAGCCATGATCCATGAGAACCTGCTGGACAAGAGAGCAAAGAAACTCCAGGGAAGAAGTTTAGTTAGTACGATTTGTCATTGTTGCTCTGTGTCCCAGGCACCAACCTCCAGGCCCTGATCGAGCAGGCCAAGCGTCCGTCCAGCTCGGCAGAGATTGTGGTCGTCATCTCCAACAGACCGGGCGTGCAGGGCCTGAAGAGAGCGTCACTGGCTGGAATCCAGACACGAGTATAAAAAATATTTCTGAAAAGTATTAAAAACCAAGTTCAGTGATACGACTTGTTCCCTAATTGAATGATCGTGTGTGACCTTGAACAGGTGGTGGACCACAAGCTGTACGGGAGCCGGGCGGAGTTTGACGGCACCATTGATCGCGTCCTGGAGGAGTTCAAGGTGGAGATGGTGTGTCTCGCTGGATTCATGAGGATCCTCACAGGAACTTTTGTCAAGAAATGGAACGGTGAAGATGCCGTCGAGAAGACAAACGTTTTCTTACATTTAATTCTGGTTTCACGTTAAACAGCGTCTGTTTCCGTTGCAGGAAAACTGCTGAACATTCATCCGTCCCTGTTGCCGTCATTCAAGGGCGTGAATGCCCAGAAGCAGGCGCTACAGGCCGGGGTGCGGGTGACGGGCTGCACGGTTCACTTTGTGGCAGTAAGTATGAAAGAAAAGTAATATGGGACAAGTTGTTTTTGTGTGTGTGTGTTGGAAGACGTGAAACAGATGTTGTCTTGTCAGGAAGAGGTGGATGCAGGGGCCATCATCGCGCAGGAGGCGGTGCCCGTGACGAGCTGCGACACCGAGGAGAGTCTGTGCGACAGAATCAGGGAGGCCGAGCACCGCGCCTTCCCCGCCGCCATGGAGCTGGTAGCCAGCGGTGCCGTCACTCTCAGCGAGGACGGCCACAGCGTGTGGAAGACGATCCCGCAGAGTTAAAGACCAGACGTCACAATCAACTTTATACATTCCTGTCATTAAAACAATTAAACATTTGCTTCTGTTACGTAAAACTAACACTTTATTGGAAAAACAAGTCAGAAATAGAAAACAAGTTTACACAGTATTGTCTTTTGCTCTCTCTCTCTCTCTCTCTTGTCTCTTGCTTCCTATTGTCAAATCCAGTTGAGTTGATATTGGTAGATTAATGTAGAAATTCCATTTTAAAGAAGCATCTTACTTGAAATGACTAATACATTCCAATGTTAAATGTTACAGTTTGAATTGTGTCTGCACTGGAATGAGCTTGGTGTGACTTGTGCTGCTTGCGATGCTGTGGGTGACATGACCTCTTGTCCATCATTATTAAAATGTCTCTGTTGCAGTGTTGCATACAGTTTTCGTGTCAGCAGAAACCGGCGCACATGTCTCGGCTCGCTCCAGCGTCCACTGCGTAAATATTAGCACGTAGATGTTAGCGGAGGTTTCGCACAGCGTGGTTGTTTCACGATCGAGTCCGTTTTACACTCTGAACACCGCCAGTGTCCATGCAGTGTTTACAATCCACTTCCTCGTGCAAACTACGTCACTGTGTAAGTTGACATCTTCTTCTTGTAGTGTGTATTGGCGGTTGGCAAACCAGGAGTCGTTCCCTGCGCATTACCGCCACCTTGTGGACTGGAGTGTGGATCAGTTGATTTAAACATGAATGTCTCAACCACCTGAAAAGAAATAATCAACAACTGTTCGAATTCTAATGGTGTCGACAGAATTGCTGTCAGGTCATGTTTCATATATAATTTCATTTATAATCGTCTTGTTAGGTTTATTGCTAATAATAATAGAAACAAGACGAATTCTCAGACAGAGCAAAGAAATTAGAAATCTCTCATAAAATAATATTTTCAATTGCAAATGAAGCAGCATTTAAGCATTTAAGGGCAACTGTTGAGATTATATTACATTTTAGATCTATTAAGTCGCAGTATAATCTGTATAAAGTAGAAAATAAATTAAGCAGAGAGTGGTGTAGGGAATTAAAAATAAGATTAGTAAAGTATAAGAATAAGGTACATGTGATGTATTGTCAGTATTATTTGTAAGAGCTCCAACTGTGTAAGACACAAATTTGAGCAGCAGATGGCGCTGCACTAACTTCACTATTCACTACTTCGTTGTCAAAGACTTGTCTTGTTGCTGTCAAACCTAAAGTTGTAGAAAACTCCCAGAGGCTCGTGTAATTGAATAACAATCTATTGTCTTCAATGGAAAGCTCGTGTCTCACTTGTGATTCGATTGATGTAACTGAACTGTGTCTTGAATAAAGTAAGAAAATGTCTGAACAGCTACAGTTTGGAAGAAATATTTCCAGTCGACATGTGAGTAGTGATAATAAAATTATATCTTAATCTGGTTTCGTACATTAAACTAATATTTTCATGCCATTTGGGACATTACACTGTACTATGACGTTTTCACGTGTACATAAGAGTTGTTTTGAAATTGTGATAAACAGAGTATTAGTATGAAAAGCCGAATAAGGACAAATAAGTATGTAATATTTATTTAGGATTATATTTATTCTCTGAACAATGAATTCAATTTCTTAAATAAACGGTGTATGGAGATCCCTTCGCCTGGCCACCTGACAAACGTGCTGACATAATGAGATGAGCGTGCTGCGTCACTTCCCTTTCCACTTCCTGGTCTGAATTGTTTGTGACCCTGCTGATCCTGTGAGGCGGGTTTCGAACCATATTCACTCTCCCACTGTTGTTCACATTGTGTTGGTCCCTCTGTCACTGATTCACCGTGTTGACACGCGGAGTCTGGGGTTAGATGAGCAGCTGAGCGTTAGCGGCTAGCGCTAGCCTCTGCACGCGGGTCACGCCTCCTCCTTTAGTAGACACGGTGCTTTTATTAGGTAGAATTCAAGTGTCTGAGTCTTTGAGCATCTTGAAAATTGTGGTGCTTCATTTATTGTTAGAAGAAATATCAGGGTTTATGATTTGATACTATAGAAGGAAGTATGTGTATGGGACTTTTATTGTGAAGGGTCAGTAATGGAAGTTGTTCTGGGAGCGAGGTGTTGATGAGTTGTGAAAAGTAACCAGTCCTGGTTCAAGGCTCATTTCTTCATGTCCTTCTTATACACTTACTGTTATACTGTTACCTGGTGGATTAAACTCTCTGACTTTAAAGATTTAGGTGAAAGGGAACAATTGGTAGAGATCACATGTAGAATAATCCTCATGATGTTTTCACGAGTTCGTTTCATGTAAATTGTATGAATTGTAGTTTTCTTTACCCAGGAAAGGCCCTTTATATTTAAATACTTTATATTGACATCGAGGGGACCCTCTCTACAGAGGCCGCCATGTTTTTTACATTAGTCCCGACTGGACAAACTAAACACCTTTTGAGTTTTTATGACAACTGAAGCTACCACAGGTTCTTTTTCATGTTTGGAAGGAGAGGGTGAGGTGAGGGGTGTTCAGCTGCAACATGCAACTTCAACACTTGATATCACGAAACTCTGCACACTGAACCTTCTATATATGTCAAGGATATTGTAAATGGGTGAACTTTGACATCTCTATTCTGAATAAGAATAAAGTGAAAGGTCTTCTTCAGCTCTTGTGTGTTTTGGTTTGAATGCTACTAAATATAAGTAATCAGTGCCGTATTGTTAAAACACATGTAACGTTTCATGCTATTGTAGTTGTTAATGTATTGAGTGGAAATCAAATCAGTCCCCAAAGTGTTGCTCACTGTGGGAATTGTTGGGGTTCTTGGTAGTTTCTAAGGTCTTGAAGTTCTATGTAAAGCACCTTGAGATAATCTATGTTGTGATTTGGAGCAGCACAAATAGAATAGAATAGAAATGTTATTCTCTGCGATGTAGATGAAGTGAAAAGCTGCGATGTCTGGCTCGTGGCTCGTGTGTGTGTGGCTCATGTGTGTATTTTTAGTGTGTATGTCACATGAATCAATTGATTATGAGAAAGGGAGTGCAAACATCAGAGTGTTTAGAATGAATGTGTCAATTTATGTATCAATGTCTTTGGCATCATTCGACACATATTGTTAAGTGTAGAATCAGGTTGGACATTGGACAGGCCTCTGACACAGGAGTTGTTTCCTGGACTTCAGGATGTTATATTTATATTTTCTTATGGAAACACTGTGTGTGTTATATGTAAGTTATCATTCACCTTATCTAAATCTAAATGATGCGTTGTATTCCACAGAAGAGACAGCAGTGTCAGTGGAGGGGAAGGATGACGGTGTTTCCATCGTTTTTGATACTGCAAAGAAAATGTTCTGAAGATGGACAGAGCTGATGCTGCTTCAACCACAATTGTGTACGTCTTAAGGTGAATACACATCAATAATATATAATATATAATATGAAGGTCGTGCCTGTTTTATAGTTGTTTGTTTGGAGCCATTTCAAAATGATACGTTCATCAGTGAGTCTTCATTCACGTCTGCAGTGTTCAGTCATTTTTTGTTGTTTGTGTTCACTGCAGAGAGAAGGTTTTAAAAAAGTGTGTGTTTCCTGTATTTTTTAAACTTTTAATAATTTCGAATCACAGCAAGGCACAGTACAATTTATGGCCACAAGACGGCGCAGTTCGTCCATTTTTGGAGTTTAGCCACATTTATTTCATTATTATTTCTATTTCTAATAAATAGTTTTTAAAATTATTTTTACAACTGATATTTATATTTCTAATAATCCATTTTAATGTCTATTCTTTTATTCGGTATTTTTATTTTTAATCATTTGCGTGAGGCTGGAAAATTAAACTTATTTAGGCGCATATCACTCTACCAGCTATGGCCACAAGATGGCGCAGTCCACCTATTATTGGAGTTTACCATCAAAAAGCAGTGAATGACAGTGTTGATCTTTAACAAAATAAAAGCAGATCATCTAACATAATAATTCAGTAAAAACACATTTAATATTTAACATCTTCCTTTCTGTGTATAATCTAATAGTTAATATTTTAATAATAATTTCAAGAGAGCTGCTTTAATTGGCAGAATAACCTTAACTTCACAGTAAACTAGTAAATATGAATCATATTGTTGTTTAACATCATACTGAATATTGAAAATGTAGACAGTCTCGTATTTGTCCCGTCTAACTGTGTTATTTGGGTTTTAGACATTATATAGTGCTTGTATCTCAGAGATCAAGGTCCTGTACATATGTGAGTGTGGTGTGAGTTTGTTTGTTTTAGCCCCTGGCACTGTACTCATGCACAAACACACTCACACAGACTGCAGCACCCGCTGCTCCTCCGCCCACTCTCTCATCCCTTAAATACATTTCCACAGCGAGTGGCATGGCAAACAAATCACCATGGTTACAGATGGTTACAGTAATATAATAATCGCTGCACTTGGGAGGAGGCTCTGAACGATGATGCTCACAAGGCCACTTAGGAATCGATGATCACAGGGAGAAAACCATCTCACACACTCACTATAGTCTCTCACATGCACCATCATACCCTCACACACTCACTATAGTCTCTCACATGCACCTTGAAAGAGAAATGCATACTACATGTGAATGCAAATAACAAATATTGGCAGATTTGTATATATGAAAAATAATGGCACAATAAATAGAAAAAATAATGGCACAATATATATATATTAAAACATAATGGCAAATTAATACAAAATACTAGATACTACACAGACAGACACATAGATAGTGATTTTGTATAGTGTACCTATACTGTGTTTATATTGTGTATTTTAATCTGTGATCATTGAAGTGATTTGGAATCTAAGTTCTGGAAATACCAACAAATACATGGATAATAAAAACATAGGCCCTGACCATGATGCTTCTTACGCACAGTGGAGGAGGTCAGCGTCTCCCTGCTGAAGGAGGGGGGTGTGGGGTTTGCCTGCTCCTCCATGAAGCACTGGAAGTGTCCTCGTAACCTGCTGCTGCAGCCGGCAGCCTTGCAGCAGGGGCATCAATATTTCAGACTGATGGGTCGCCTTGAGATAGGTTATTATTATCTCCTAATGCCGAGGGACACACACACACACACACACACACACACACACAGAGAGAAAGACAGGGACATCAAATAACATGTCATCACAGGGTAAATCCAAACACTTCATTCATTTTTCATTCACTAACATGGCTGCAGCTAAGGATGCAAAATGCTTAATTACTACTTCTACATTCACTCTGTGCTGATGAGGGTGTGCACGAGAGAAACAGTTTGTGTGTGTGTGTGTGTGTGTGTGTGTGTGAACATAATTAGCTGACTTCCCTGTGATCCTTAATGCATTATTGAATCTTTCAGAGGAGTCTCGATCCTCTGGGCTAAGTGACTGCCAAGTTGGGATCACAGGGCGGGTTCGGCTGCGATGAAGGGCGGTTCAGCCATTAAGGAGTCTGGGGCCGAGCCTCTGGCCTTGTGTGAACCCCGGGGCCTCATGAATAATAAAAAGTTCCTCTACTGTATTTGGAAGCACTTTGGACTGTGGCGAAGACGCCGGTGACGCCACATAGATTCCTGCGGCGTCCCATTTCAGAGGAAGGAGTCAGTTCCATTTTAAACGTGGAGTAAAGGCTCATGTGAGAGAGAATTGATTTATTGCGATCATCCTCGATGTTTGTTTCTGCCGCTGAACTCTCGCTCCGACTGCGACCTTGACAGCAGCTGTGTTGTCATGGTAATACACCATTTCTCATGACATATCCCAAGATAGCCATCTCCAGGCATTATTGCAAGTGTGTTTTCTTTTCTAAAATGTCACCATTTATTATTGCATCTATTTAAATATCCTGAATTTCTCTGAGTATTTAGCAGGTATCTCTTCAAAAAGCCAGCGACATAGATTAATACTCTATTAAAAGTAGCAATAACACTTTTAACTCTGGCCCTTGTTAACAAAAATCTATTTTCCCAGACTTGGAGCGCATATTTCCGAGACACTGAGTAATGCACGTTTCCCAATGAAATCCACACATTGTATTTTTGGTAATGCACTTGCACAAACAGAGCATCTATCATCTGAGTGGTTTATGGATCTAAGTGGCAGGGTTGGGCGGCGCAGTGATGCAGCGGTTTTGTACTGTCACGACACAGCAACATGGTTTTGGGGGCCTCCCTGCGCGCTCGACCTATCACGAGTCAGTCTCAGCTGTCAGTCATGACGTTTGAGTGAGGATACCCAACTCAGGCTCGACGGGTTCCGTTCCTCAAAACCTCTGACTACTCCTTCAGCTCAACAGGGACATACTTTCATTTTTCTCTTAAAGCAAATAACCAACAACAATGTGAAAGAGAAGAATTTCCCCCAGAATCTGCAGCTAGCTACTGTGCACAACCCCCACCCAAAAAAAACGTCTTACATCAGATACATTATTAATCACTAAAGCACCAAAGTAAATAAGTCAGTCTCAGGTACTCGCATAAGATTCAATATGGATTATACAGTATCCTCTCTTATACCAGAATGGACCCCGGTGGAATGGATGAAGCAATATGAACAAATTGCTGCAGCAGATGATTTATGATGATGCACAACCAATCTTTTGTCAGCGGACAAATGAGTCTGCCTAAAAATGGATCCTCTCAGCATTTTGAATGAGCCGGCCCCGGTGCACGGTGCGTGCGTTTGGGGATCAGCTTGTTTAATGACGGCGGGGGCCTCTTCAATCCATCATTACTCAGGCTGTGTGATTAGTAAAATGCTCATCAGAGTCACAGTGGGAGTGAAACGCTCAGGTGAGCTCCACACAATCAATAAAATTGACATGGTGGAAGTGGTCATAACACATACACACACACACACATTTTGTTGCAGGTTGCTACAGAGACTTACATCAATGTCCTGCATCACCACCACTTTCCTTTAATCCATAATCCTAACCTTAATCAATTAACCCAAAATGATCTTTTACAAATGGTGCAGATGGCCTTTGTTAACTCATACAGTTACACACACACACTACACACACACACACACACACACACCTCCCAGCCTGTCTGGGCTTTATATCAGCTATAAAAGCTCTTTCCATTAAACCTGTGCTGCATTGAACATTTGGGTTAAAAGCTTTCATAATCATGTGCGTTCTCATTTAATGTTTCCCAAGATCAATACGGCCCTTGACACAGGAGCTTTGCCCAATTTGTGTGTGTGTGTGTAAAAGGCCCTCAGAGTCAACACTCTGGCCCCTGGTGCATACGTGTGTGGTGTATTTGTCTGTCTGAGCGTCTGTTTGCTGTCAGCAGGTGCAAAACTGTGTCCTGTCGTCATCTCCTCTCCTTGTTTTGGAGAGAAACTAACTGTGTGTGAATACTGCGGTTGTTTTTCTGCCTGAACGCCCCCACATCTGATCCCAAAGTCCACTCTGCAGACTGGAAATGTGGAGTCAAAACCCATTAATGAGCACAACACTCCCGCAGACATCTGCTTTTTCTTCTTGCTCGTGTGTGTGCCTCTGAAATCTAGCATGTGTGAATGTCTCACATGCATTAACGAGCGCTGAGCATCAACACAGCATTTTCTGCTAAAGAATAAATCATTCTGTCGCTGGGACGACACAATTTGATGTGTTTCTTCTGAAAATCAACTTGTTATGAATCCAGTTATATTGACATTGCAGAGGAAGAGAGGATCTCTTCCAACTTAATTACGTTGTGTATAAAACAGGGAAGAGTGTACATGAATCTATTGAATTAGTCCTTTAATGTATTGAATATGTACATAATATACACCTTTCACTACAGACAGAAATATTATTTGTGGAGCAAAATACTTTAAAGTGCATGAGAATGTATATTTTTGGTATTATGCATAAAAGAGATATTGAAATAAATGTGTATCCACATATAGACTGTTATAAGTACATATGCAGGTTTAATATACATTATGAATATGAGTATAAAATGGTCCATCTATATAAATGGGTATAATTTCACAGCGATATAGAAATTGTAATATACTATATATCGTTTACCTAGATAAAGATGTATGTATTTATAAATACATATAAGATATTAAATGAATATAAAACCATACATATATATAAGATGATGATGTCACAATTTAAACCAATATGAAATAATTGCATTATATAAACAGATCCAACAGTATGATATTAATATACAAATGTTATGCACAGTCTATATATACATATACATCATTTCACAATAGTGTACAGTATGAATATAAATGTTTGCAAAGAGAAAAAGGTGAATTTCACATTTAGAGACATACATATGAAATAATATATTCAGTAAATCTTGTAATATGCAAGTGGACACTCATGTTTAAAATTCAACCTTCCTCCCTCCGCCTCAAACTTCATTTATAAACAAGTCAAGTGAACAAAGCGTCTTATTTAACAGGTATTTCTGCAGCGTGTACTTGATGTATTTGTGTGTTTTTATGTTTGCATGCGAGCCCAGTTTCTGCTTGCACTTTTTCAAGTGTGTGGGTGTGCAGAGAGTTTTTCGAGAAGCACGCCGGCAGCAGAGTTTTTTTTACAAATACCTCCTCTGCATTGGGATCAATACATTACGCCTTGGGGGGATGAGCTTGACCTATGTGAGCAGTTTTTCATAATCACTTACATCTTTAAAACACTGTTTTTCTCCATAGTACTGCCTTGGTCGTGTTGAACTTCATTTTTCCTCTTGCTATATTTGGAGGGCTTGTATTCCACATAGAAAAAAGAAGAAAATGACTAATGGCTCTGATGATTCTCAGTTAGTAAACGCTGGACATAAAGTGTGGAGGCGCGGGTCGTAGCAGTATTTTAGGGAAAAAATTGTAAATTCAATGTATGATTGGTGTCAAATGTAAGAAGACGAATCATGTTGTGACTGAGTCTGACAGGAGGTGATTCAACATAGTAACACACTGTACGACAACACCTGCGTGACACCAGGTTCATCCATTTTTGAATTGCACCTTGATAAATAGGAAACTGAGTTCATACATTTTGTGTTTGACGTAATGTTATTACTCCCGACCTTCTGTCCAACTGATAACGTCTTCGTCCCTGACACTGCTGAAGGCCTGTGTCCTCACAAACTGTGATGCCTTCATCCCCAGTAGCATTCCATTGAAGTGGGCCTTGGCCCAGACCGCGGTGGCTATGTTCATTGTTTATCCGCTCAATAGGCGGCACATGGCGTGGGCAGCCGTCAGCGGGGCTAAATTTGTGCCTCTCTGCTCATTCCGCGGATATTTGTGACTTGCTCCTTGTTGACTCGCTGCGCTCCTTGCTGACAACGGGTGTCTGTGTGTGGCATGCTGCTAAATGTGCAAAGTGCCGGAGATGTACATGTGGCGATGTGACGAAATAATGTATAACTAGCTGAAACAACACATTTTTGTCCCTTATACATTGAATGTCAAACACTAATAACAACATACAACCATTCAATACATCACCATACAATATATCTACAATCTATCTATAAACACAGCCTATCACTTCCATGTTTATTCTTGTTACTTCACCCTTTAAGGCTTCTTTCCCTAAACCATAAGTGCAGTGGCGGACCTAGGATTTTTAAAGGTGGGGCAATTATATGTGTGCACAGTTCCTGATTAAGTAGGGTGCACGTCCCGTACTGCTGTTGCCCAGAAAGTTTGAATCCCCCTCGTTTTTCCTTTTTAAACATCTTGTCGCTATTCAGCGCCATGGACTCTCTGAAGCGCAATGACTCCTGGGATGCGCGGGCCGGGGGAGATCCACCTGTTGGAGCCTTCGAAATGGGACGCCGCCATGGTGCGACCGTTCTTCAAATGCGGCCCCTGCTCTATTCTTTTTCCATTTTCACAGGAAAGCCCTGATTTTTTTAACTGGGATGATGTTTGTCTTTCTGATTTTTGTTTTGTTCTGTGGTGCTTTATTCCCATTTTGTAAAGCACTTCCTTAGATAATTACTTATTATTATCATTATGATTATTATTACAGAGATTCATAGATGTTCTTTATTTTCTAAATGTCACAGTCCTGACCTTCCTGTGGTCATATGAGTGTTAACTACATTATTAGTCTTTAATGTTTTCAGACATAAATCAGTGGTCACATCTATCCCCCCCCTCCCTCCCCGAGGGAGATTCACGGTTGTTTCCTAGGCAACAAGAATCCCCCTCCCTCTCCCCTTGCCTCCTCTGGACTGTACCACATGTACTGTAGGGTGGGCTGTGTGTTGTTTATCGAACACAAGTACGTTTCTCTGGGTTGAAACAACAACGTGTACACACATAGTACAACTACGCACCACATGTCTTTTAGCTGCGGATTGCAGTAGCTCGAGGTTTTGTTCATAAAGGCATTATTAATATTTAAACACGAGTACTTCCCCCTTAGTGACACTCGCTCAACATTTCCTCGAACTGTCAAAATCGCTTGTTGCTTCCTCCCTTAGCTTAAAAAGTAGTTAGCGAGCTAGCCAGTGATAGCTCACACCGCAGCGCTCCGTCGGAGTACACGTAGAAAAGTTGGCTGCCGCAGAGAAAACACCGAGGGGTCCCCCGGCCGAAGCCCGTCTCCTTCCGACCTGTTCCCCCCTTGAACCCCGTGGCTCCCCCGCTCCCACTGACGCATCGCTCCCGAGCAGCGGAGCGGTGGCGGCCGAGGAGCAGCTGGACGTGACGGGTCCGTCGTCAGGTAGGCTTGCAGGTAGTTAGCTTAGCCGCTAGCAGCCGTTCTCGATATAATCGAAGAACACGCTCGTTGTGTTGTTGTAGCGGTGGTTCTCTGGAGGGGTGGTTCGCTAAGCTAGCTCCCACTCACCCACGGTGTCCACACGGCTAATGAAAACAAGTGAAAGCTGCTCCATCACAAATCACAGACCAGTGAGCATGGTTCCTGTGTGGCTGCTTTCTGTTTGTGTTGCTGTCACTGAAGAAACTAATCACATCTGTTGGGGAAGTGTTCGAGTCCACGAAACACTTTTGGAGTGTCAGGGGTAAACAGTGCTGCAGCCAAATCCAACCCCATTCAAGTGAATGGTAATCAACTCTTCAAATGTATAAAAAAACTACATATTACCAATATGCTGCAGATGTGGTGTCATCCATGATTTCAGCCGAAATGTCAGTGGTCGTCATTTACCTCAATTGTATTGGATTTGGCTGCAACGCTGTTTACTCCAAAAGGGTTTTGTGGACTCAAACACTCCACCCGCCCCTCCATCAGCAGAGTGGTGAGTAGATAATGACTGAATATATGGGTGAACTTTCCCTTTAAGCGTTGACATACACAGAAATCGTCTGTGTATCATTGTTCTGTATAGGAAAATCTCTAAACCAAGTTTAATGAGATGCAAGCCGAGGCTCATTTTTCATCCATTGCAGGTTGGATGATCCATAGCCTCTACACCTGCGTAAGGTTAATACGTTTGGATCAGGCTAACTGATGGGTCACGTACAGTAATTTGTCCTCCTGTACCTGCAAATTGACATCTCAGAGCAGGATGATATCAGCAGTGAGGAAAGCAGCAGACTTAAAGTGAGAAACAAGTATAGAAGGCCTTTACCACTTGTCTAAAAAAACACCTCCTAACATCTGGATTCTGTCTGCAGTGGGAATAGATGCAATCTGCATGCAATCCCAGGTCAAATGACTCTGCGGTAGAAAAAAGGTTTTAATTGGTTCCAGCTCAGATCGTGAAGTGATGTAAAACATGACACCCAGGTGAACATGCCAATTTCCTCTTCTTCTTTATTTTGGCAGTGTAGACTCTGACGCTGCTCCTGTTCCGGTGAGACTTTCGGGCTTTGGCGCTTAAGTAGTCATTAATGTTCGCCTCATGGCTATTGCATGTATTGTTTTTTACAACTTGGCTCCATTTATTTGGAATATATTGTCGTCATTAATGCTATTATGGCAATGGTACAATAAAGTAAGAGACAGAAATCCACAGTGCACTATGATTGTTAGGAAATTGGCTTTGTATAATCAGAAGTATAAAAGATAGCTTTTAATGCTATTCAGGGGCTAATTAGAATCAGATTATCCAATAGAAAATAGACAAGGTTTGATTTTAAGCCGGCATAAATAATAATGTAGTGAATCCAGTATTCCTTGGTTGATTTTGATCCTTTTTAAATCTCATCTTTCTCAATACATAGCCTTGAACTTGGTCTAAAACACTGTTTGACCACTTGTCGATGAACCATTCAGCAGTTGTTTATTTTCAGTCATCATGTGCACGCAGTGTGACAGTCTTATCAGACTGAGTTACAAATGTGAGGACTCGCAAACACAGCTCCCTGCTGCGTGATATTTGATTATGGCTAATAATAGAAAAAAACAGACAGTTGCCTTTTCATTGATCTGTCTTCGCTGCCCTATTTCTGAGCTCTGCTTTTCTCTCTCACTCACTCTCTCTTAATATCCAGTTGTAATAACACAAAATGCAAACAGTATTCTGTGCTAAGGACCCGTTTCAACCTGTCAGTCTTCATTTGCTGTAATTAGCTATTGTTTCAGAATAATTTCTTTTGTGTTTTTTGGAATTGAAGCCGCTTTGGTGCCACAAAATCCTGAATCTGGCTGTGTGTGAGTGAGCCAAGCTATTCGGGGTCAAACAGGACAGGGATAATAAGTGGGGAGGGGATACCATGTGGGGAGGAAGTGGCTCAGCTTGTTTGCCAGGCTTTTGTTTGTTTTCCTGTCGGATAAATCTATTTAGGAGGCCGGCTATCTAAGGTCTGCTGGTGGAAATTAGCCGAGCCTGTTTTGCAGGCAGTTATTGACAGTTATTCAGTGGTTTTTGAGAAGTCGGTTTCAGCCACAATGAGAGATTGATAAGTGCCGTGCAGCAGCAGTGTCGGTTCGAACTGACTCTGAAAACTGTTTTAGATGAAAGATAAGATGCTGGGTTGTTGTTTTGCGATCGTAACTGTCAAGTTTTATCTTGCAGTCATGTGTGGTTGTTGTTGTCTAGGAGCATTCCTCCTCTTTCAATCTCTTGCATCTGTTTACATGATGTAGTGCATTCACATGAAGTGTAAATGAACACTTTTGCTTTTGACAGAAGCTGCGATCCCCCACCTTCCTGCAGAGTGTTTGTCTGTGTTATTTCCCTACAGGTGCCCTGGTGGCTTAGATGACGTCAATATTCAGTGTCATTTGCTGAGATAGACAGTTTTTCATGCTTGTGAAATTAATCCTCTCCTCAACCCCCATCTCCCCAAAAACATTTGACAAATCTGTTGCATGTTTAGCATCCGATTATGTATATAGCTACCAAAGCATAAACATGCAGTAAATAGGTTTGTTTATCTCGGAGCTGTAATACATGTTTAGCCTCACTGATGTCAACGAAACGCCCAGGCTGCCACGTCATTCACAGCCTTTGTATGAGAGAGAGAGACAGAGACAGCGAGACAGAGCGAGAGACAGACGCTACAGCTGTTCTATTGAATCTGGATCGAAAAGTCATGAAGCTGGATCTCTGACTCATCAGTTCTGTGATGCTCCGGTTTCACAGCTCATAATGATGCCAGCCAGCCAGCGTGTCATCAGCCAGGGTGGAAAGACGAATGGATGGGGGTAGGAAGACCTCCAAATCCCAGCCACAACTTGTCTTCCCCCCCCCCCCCCCCCCCCCCCCCCAAACATATGATGCGATAACAGAAATGTTCACTACAGTGCAATTTATAAAAAAAGGGGAAAAATACACAGAAAGGATGAGGAGAAGACAGGAGAGGCATGCAAGAGAGGGGGAGGAGAAGGGTGTCTGGAAGATGCGGTTGATGAGTTTAGAGGACGGATGCTGAGTAGAGGTAGAGGAGAGTCGGAGAGGGGGAGGAGGTGTGGTTCTCCTGTTTCCTGGGGGGATGGTGTTGAATGTGATGATGGAACATAGACAAGGACAGCACTGATCACTATGCAGCGGCAGCAACTCTTTGATTATTGCTTACTGCAAACACTGTACGCACAGCTTTTACATTCTTGTTTTCTATTGCTGCTTTTAATTTGAATATAATATCCAGGAGGAGAATTGACACAGTAAAGAAAACGATTATGCAATTGCGAGTTGAACATGGGGTGAAAGTGGGGAAATACCTCTTAAGCTCTGCATTCAGTTGTTACTGTAAGTGCAGTTTTCAGCCCTTCACTTATGGCTGCGCTGCTCCAATAGAGAGCTATGATTCAAAGGAGCTGCCCCTCCATTGGTCGGAGCTGTTCAAGGGCAGGGCCTCGCCACGAGCTGGTGGGCAGGAAGGGGCTGGCTCTCGGGGTGTAGAGGAGGGGGTCTGGCTGGAAGTGTTTCAGCCAGATAGTTGGAGTAGACACTCTTCTGCTTCCTGCCTTGCTCGCATGCTCCGTGGCTGGGAGAGAGAGAGAGAGAGAGAGATAGAGAGAAAATCCCTGTCTAGGCATGGACCTCCGGCTGCAGCACTCGGCAGCTCGCGAGGAATGACAACACTTCACATGGTCATTAACTCCAGTCACTGAGGCTGAAGGGAAAGCTGTATCGTGGCTCAGTGTCACCAGAAGCACCAGGTGCCTTCCACGCTTGGGACAGAGGCACACAGAGGCAGAGCTGCGGGACCCGGTCAAATGAGGTGGGAGAGAAGTGTCATATTGAGCTGCCGTTTTTTCTTTTCTTCCTTTTAACATTTTTTTTTTTTTTGCTGGACTTTTTTTTTGCTGCAGTGTGCTGCATACCAGTCAGGGTGGGGAGGGAGGGAGGGAGGGGGGGGGGGACCGGGGACAGAGGGAAGGTTTTTTGTGTGAGAGAAAAAAGTGTGAGGCTGGAAAACGACGGGACGAAAAGGGAGGAAAATATAGACACGAGTGCGATAAATGCGAAGGAGCGATGGGAGCCTGCAGTCACGCAGTAACTCTCCTCATTGCAGTTTCCAGCCCTGTACTGGACTTTCTCTTACGACTCCTCAGAGAGAGGCAATTTCGCAGCAGCTGACTTGCTCCTTTTCTCAGTGCAAATGTCAGGAGCTGTTTTTTTATTCTTTATTTTTGGCTACATGGGCAACATGTTCTTTACTTTCTAGAGGAAAACTTGTGTTGTGTGTCATCTGCCCTGTCACTGCTTGCTTTGTGTGGTTTCCACAAAGTTTCTCCTCGTAACTCTCAGTGTGCAAATTTTTCCAAATAAGAAAGCCTAGCTGCAGGCAAATCTTGTTTGTACTGTATGGAGCTGCAGGGCTGTTTCTACACTCTTTATGTATGTTGACGCAAATAGCCAATGGCCTGAATAAGCTGGAACTTCACAGTTCTAATAAGGCCCACATCATAATTAACCTTTTGATTTAGATGGGGCATGGTTGACATGTCCCTAGCTTTCTGCTGTCCATCCACAGCTCTGTGCTAGATGCTTGGCCTGGTGCGCTCCGGCAGTGGACATCATCGCCTGCATGGATAAGGCCAGGGTGGTGTCATACGTCTGGCCGCGGATCAAGGGGGAAGTGGGTGTTTTCTAAAATGGAACATCAGTTCAGCCCTTCCTGTTTAGGGAAAAGAATAGTATACGTCTCAGACCTTACCGCAAGACTCCGTAATCCTTACATCCCCTTCTCCGAAATTGACTCTCATGCAAATTGTACTTGGAGATGGTATTAAAAGGACTTAGTGGTTGGTAGTTGTTTTTTTCAGACGTCTTCTGCATGAAAGAAGAAGTCTGATTGCTCTGTGACACAAGGATTGAAATTGCTGAATCATTCAGCTCTTATGTTTTCAAGAGCTGCAATTTGAAAGCTTAAGATTTCCACTTTATATTTGAATGAACAACAGCTTTAATCTAATCTAGTATTCTCTTGATTTTAGGTATGTACAGTACAAAGTGTCAGTGGTGCTTCTACAATTTTCACTTCATTCTGTTAAACATGATGTTTATCTGAGCAGCATTATTCACCTCTGGCTGCCAACTCTACTGTAATTAGTTGATGACTTCCCTGATTCCTGTGGCTAAACAGGGAGTCAACAAGAACACTGACACAGGAAAGTATAAATTCCATTTACTGAGTGCAGGGGCAGATTTCAATCACACATACCAAATTGCTCTCTTGTCTTGTTTCAGTCCTTATTAAAAACATATCTATCATCTTTGTTATGAAATGCACCACTGATCAGGAGAGGAAAGCCAGGGCCCTGATCATGAGCAGCACCATTTGGGTCACTGTGGTTTAGTTAAGACTATTATGATATGGGACACACCTATCTGCTGACTCTGTGAAATACTCCTCGTGTTGCCTCCTAGCTTAGTCCTGGTATAGACTCTGCTGAGCTCGCTCACCCGTCCTTATCGCTAATAGTACATGATAATATTGAACTCAAGGAGCCGTAGCTTATGCCAAAGACAATTTCATAAGCATCACAGCGTCCACAGTATTAAATAGGAATTAGGCTGTGGGGTATAGACCTGCTCTGATCCTCTGAGGAAGATGCAAAGAAACATTTTGCAGGCCTAGATTCATGAGGGATGGAGGAAATTTTGATCAAATCATTATAGCACTATATGGCGCACTTATTTTCCATTACTCACTGGAAACGGAACATTTTCCTATTTCCCCTCTACAATGAGGCCCTCTCTCCACAGCTTTGAAAAAACATTGACCTCTTGTCCCTCTTGGCGATGCAAATTGCCGCACAACTGTGGTTTGCCAGCATAAAATGGTAATAAATGGAAATGCAGCCACTCAGGTACCCTGCTCATGCGCTTGTCTGTCACACTCTTTTGTATTTCTACTTTTTGTTTTGCTGGCAACACCTGGCTGATGCCACAGTAAACGTTGTTCCAGGGTTTTACGACCAATGGAAACCAGGTAGCTTATCTCCGCTGCTGAGCAAATACAAGCAGCAGAGATAAAGCACGCCGCACAGCCAGAGCGCACAGATACCAGACTAATGGGTTACATACGTGGTATTCAGAGGTCACGCCAATGACTTTCACTCGAGACGCCCCAGTCCCTCTGACTCTCATTCAATTAAGCAGACTGACCAAGATAATGCCCCTGCCAGCTGGCCTTAGTAAGCGTCAGTAATCCATAAAGTCTAGTACTGTGGTGCTTTTCTTCACATCTCTGCCCTGCGTTAGCAGGTCACACTGTCTGTCCACTGTTTGTACTGAGGACACAGAGGGGACACAGCCTTCCTGCTGGATCTTATGTATTTAAGATAAATATGATATACAGACTGATGTGCAGAATGTGGCTCTTTTTACTACCTCCACCAAGGAGGGTGTTTATTTGCTAGTTTGCAGGATTCCACCCAAAAATAAAACAGAAAACTGCCTGAAGGATGCATTGTGGTTCAGGGACGAACCCATTAAATGTTATTATGGATCTGGATCAGGGTGCAGTTGCAATAATTTTTCTACACATTGCGTTTTTTAACATTTTCCTTGATTTATCAGAGAATAATTTGTGGATCTTGATGGAAACAAAACAAGGATATTTCTTAAATTTGGTGCAGATCCAAATAAAAATCACACAATATATTCCTGTGTGATTATGACTATTTTTCTTGAATGCTGATCCTCACTTTTTTTTTTTTTCATCCCTGGAAGAACTCGAAACTGCAGAAACAGAGCATGGTTCAGCCGTGGGGGAGCATAGGAGGGCTAATCTCAGAGAGGTGAAAACAGGGTGCTGTATCATCCCGTCCTACCTGCCAACCATCTGTCCTTCTCTCCCTCCATACTAGTAGCATTATTCCTCAAAGCCTGACTGCTAAGCTCAGTGTAAACAAAGCCAGGTTGCATGAAGCTGAGCAAAACCCAAGCCAGAAGCGTGCCATCCTCGGACACATAAAAACCAGACTAAACCAAAACTGTATGTGCTGCCTCTGACCTCAGGTGCTGTTTTCCCAAAGCAGTTTTCTTGCACTGTATGTGTTGAGCTTCTCATCTTCTTAGGATGGGATGTTGTTATATGACAAAGGTAACAGTTTTCCCCTCAGGATGGCAATTTGCTCTCCAGCAGGAGCTGTGGTGTGTTTCCCGAGGCGAGCAGTAGATGCACATGCTATGACAGCATTGTTTCACTTCTTCCCGTCAATCTCTTCCAGGCTAATTGGTTAGGCTTGGTTGACTGAATGATTGAATTTTTGATTTAAAAAATTGTGATTGATTCATTTTCTAAGCAGATTATGAAATAATGGATTTGGGTCTAGTTTCGATGCTGATTCTTGTGCCATCATAGCACCAGCCTGAGAAAACACGTTGTCTAGGCCAGTGGTGAAATCTGCATGTTGTACAAACATACAGGAACAGACATGCGGTCGTGTTTCTGTAAGATCTTTATCATACCCTCGCCCATATGAGGGTTCTCTTAATCTTCAGTCCTTGGCATTTGTTTTGAATATCTCTCCTGTCAAGCAGTGTTTGAAAGCCTTTTGAGTTTTTTGTGAGCACTCAGACGACCCCAACCATCCTTTATCCACACTGTGGGCCTACTCGATGTTGTGAAAGCCTTCACTACCTCTGCGCTCTCCACAAAAATAAAAGTGACAGACTGAGGCCAAGTCATTTCACAGAGACGTGGCGCCGCCGTCCCCTCACACGTTCTGACAAAGTAGGTTAGCTGGATCGCACACTTCTTATGGCTTCTAAAAATAAGACAGGATTAATTGTGAAAGGTCAGATCTGACATGATTCTTACCTGACTGTCTCTTCCGCAGCGATTGGCTCTCTCCCTGGGGAGTCGGTGTGAAATTAAATCCTTGCTTTGGAGAGCAGAGCCTAGGAGTCGGTATGATCGGGCGAGGAAGCGTCTCATCTCATTTCACATGATCAGCACTAAAGTGGGACATTATGATTAGCTAGACAATGGATAGGGTTCATACGTTTTCAAGCAGTGGTGCCTCAGGAAAGTTTATTTGTCAGCAAACAGAAACACAGGCCTAGTTTGAAACATTTTTGGAGGTATGGTCTTATTCTTTTGAGTTTCTCCCTTTAATATTTCCGACAGAACTACAGAGAAAATGCAGCTCTCTCCAATTAAAGAGTCCAACTAATTAAACCAAAATGAAGGATGTTGTTTAGGTCTGCAGGACAGCAGAGCAAAATTACTGTGCTGAACCCAAATCTGACAGGACCTGAACGTCTGCTCACCAGTATGACAACTGTGTAAGTTCCTCTGCCTGAGCTGGGAATTTGGGATTTCTTCTTAGATATTTCAAGTACAAGTCTCAACTTGCCTTCATTAACAAGTGGAGCTTATCATATGGCTTCAGAGGTTTCAAAACGTTCCCATTTATATGTTTATACACTTATTAAAATAGTAAAGGAGAATCTTTTAACCAGAGCTGTGGGTTTTTACAACCCTTCTCCATCTCCTCCTCCCCTAGTCTGGTGTCTTCAAACACCCCTTCTGCAAAAAAAAATATTTCCAGATGTGCCCAAAAAGGAGCTTCCTACGCAGTAGCTTGGTATTGGATTTCAAACACTCAAACGAAAGGTCACTTCCTCACATTGTTGCTCCACCAACTGTCCCCTCCTCTATCCCTAACAACCAGACACAGAGATCAGTTCACAGGACAGGACACACATTCCCCCCCTGTGAATGTAAATTGACAGGCCACTGTCAATGAGCCGGCGTCTAATTTGGATGGTGGGGGACCAGTGAATATTGCAGGACACTAGGCAGTGTCATAATCGCGTCTGGCACTTGCATATGCATCTGTCTCGGTTCCTCTCTGGCTTCTGGACGGCTGCCCAGAATAGTGCTGCGCTACGCTGTTTTCTATTGGCTGCGCCATCCCTCGGTGCATGGCTCTACAGGGCGGGTTGCACTCTGGGGCTTTTTTCTCTATCTCTGCTCTGAGTTGATGCTCTTGTCCGCTGTCTCATAGCACGGAGGCTTTTGCCATTCACAGCTTTGTGTGCAATATGTCTGACAGCCAGTGGGCGAGTAGTCACCCCGTGTAATGGGACACAGCTGTGACTGGGGGACTTAAACCTCAAACGGCTTCTAGATAACCTCACAACTGCCTTTTTTTCTGGTTCATCACCCCTTTGCCCTCTAGAACTAGCACCCCTCTGGGTTAGTATGCACCTAAATTCACACTGACATGCCTACACATAAAAACTGGTACTGCCTGCTGATATTTAGCAAGAGGTTTTCTCACTCTGAAAGTAACCTCAGTCTGTTTGTTTCTTTTCTCTCTTTCTGTGTATCCATTTCAGATCACTGACAGAAAGTGCCTTGTGAGACAATATCCCTACTTCAAGAACCCTGGGTGTGTCTGACGAGCTTCAGATTTCTCCTTCTGCAGTCGTGACGGGATTTAGCTCAGCCCCATTAACACCCCCTGACCCCTTTGGGTTGTCCTGACCTGTCCTGCCCACCTGGAGTGAAGAGGCGGAGCTGCTGTGCTTCTGGCCAAGGTGCCAAAACTCAGAAAGAGTAGGTACTGAAGGCTTTTAAACAATAGATCGCCACAAACTCTGTGTTGTTCCAAACTGTGCCATTGCACCTCAAAATAGCCCCACTTTTGCTCCCTAACATCCCCCCTTGCACAGATATCATCAGTCATAGGAAGGACATTTTGGGGACATCCGTACAACCAGCAGAGATTGTCTCCGAGCATGCCCCCTCTGTCTTGTCAGAGGTCCGCACCTGAGACTTACTGATTGATGAACAATTAGCTGTTTGACTGACAGACTCTACAATAGCAGTGAAGTCCCATGCTCCGCTCACAGAGACTTTGGAGTCCATTACCTCCACTGTCCTGTCCACAAGGACAAACTTCATCCACTGACCTGCAGCAGATCATTTATAGCTACATGTTCAATTAGTTTTTAGTTGTTGTTTGTTTTATTTTTTTTAATTGGAACGCCGAAGCCACCTCCTCCTCCGAGGATAACTCCGCTCCACCCCAGCTCCACGACCAGCGCTGCTGACATGGCTCTAAACATTGCATCGATACGGGACACAAAATGGCTGACCCTGGAAGTGTGCCGGCAGTTTCAGAGAGGGACGTGTTCACGTAGCGATGAGGAGTGCAAATTCGCCCACCCGCCCAAGAGCTGCCAGGTGGAGAATGGGAGGGTGATTGCCTGCTTTGATTCGTTAAAGGTAAGGACTTTTAAACACACACATACACATCTTTTCATGCGGTTTATTTGTTGTCAGGGTTACAAGTAACACTCCAGACATCATTATAACCGCATTGAATTGTCAAGTGATATAAAACAAATATGAATAAATGGATACATCACTGCAGCACAAATATAGCACCTTATGTAAAATGTTCCAGCTATGTGGTTCCTAATGATTGGTGGGTGTAGGTTATCTCCTCAAATGTGTGTGTGTGGCAGGTCTCTGGTGCTGTGCTGCAGTTAGCACAACAGTCTGACCTATGAAGCTGAAGGCCACCGAGGTCTGTTGACATGTTCCCTGTCACCAAATTTGTGTGTGTGCGTGTGCGCTTGTTTTTTTTCATACGGTAAGTTCTAATGTTACCACCACTTGTCCATCATCTTTACTTGTGGGGGAACGTCTGATCGCCTTAGGTCGTTCCAGGACTTCTATTCCTGGGTGCACGTCAGCTGTCACACACAACCGACCAAACAACATCGGCAGCCAGAGCTTGTTCTGTAATGTGGTTATTATGTTTTTTCCAATTTAAGAACAGAATCTTAAATGAATTATAAATGCATAGAATTGTTAAAGCCATGTTAAAGTTACAGTGTGTAGAATTTTGGGATATCTAGTGTTGAAGTTGCATGTTGCAGCTGAACACCCCTCACCTCACCCTCTCCTTCCAAACATGAAAAAGAACCTATGGTAGCTTCAGTTGTCATAAAAACTTAAAAGGTGTTTAGTTTTTTCAGTCTGGACTAATGTAAAAAAACATGGCGGCCTCCGTAGAGAGGGTCCCCTTGATGTAAATATAATGTATTTAAATATAAAGGGCCTTTTCTGGGCTAAAGAAAACTACAATTCATACAATTTAGATGAAAACATCATGAGGATTATTCTACATTAAATTTGTGCCAATAGTTCCCTTTCACCTAAATCTTACACACTGGACCTTTAAAGAGATTTTTTCTTTAATACAGGACAGTAGGTTATCTGTTGGCCCCTCTTATCATGAGTTATATTGCTGTTATATTGGTATGTTTGATACACTTGCTCTAACACTTAATTTTTTTCATGGTGGTAAAATATGTTAAATTAGTTTAACACTTTGAAAGCCTTTCCAATTATAACAAGGTCACTTCACACAAGTCCCCATATGCTGCAAATGAGACGACTGCATCCAAGAGCGACCTATTATTTCAAGCTGAGTGGGGAAAAAAAACAAAAAACGGAAAAAGGCGACAGTGACAATGATAAATAGCCAAAGAAACTGGAGCAGAACACCGTAACTGTGAGGTGTTTGTCTTTTTTAAGTATACACTGTAGGTGTTGTGAACACATACAGCAGTGCAGTGTGTTTAAAGTGGATTTCAAGGTTGTGACAAAAGACAGGCTTGATCCACTCTTCTTAATTCAGATGCTGAACATTTTGTCATATTTAGAACATGAAAAGTGGTGGTTTGCACTTGGACGTCGTCAAATTGTGACCCAGTCTCTCCTCAAAGACACAGCAAGCTTTCCAGACTGTGTAAAAGCCCTCTGCATTACAAGTTGCACCTCTTCAATTATTTATTTGTTGCTATAAAAACAAGTTTAGGGTGTTACAGTAGCAGCTTATTGACTTAGCTCATGGTTACGGGTTGAGCTGACATTCTTCCCAGCTCCTGTATAAACAGAACTACAGCAAAAAACGAAAAACCTCAGGAAGATTGGCATTACATGAAATGACAGAACATGGAAAAGAGAGACCTGTTGTCATTAATCGTAATTTCTAAATTTAAAATTGTAATGAGTAGAAAACTACAAAACGCCTAGGTCAAGTTAGACCTCAACCATCACCAGAAAGTAACAGACTTACAGTTAATAAGCTGTTTTGAAATTTGTAGATTGATAATTACAATTTTGTAAATAATTATGTTAATAGTATCAATGTTTGTGTATAGTTCATGTGATTTCTTCTTCTTTTCTTCTTTATAATCACGTTTACTTAAATGAGACATTTATGTAATTAATCACACTCGCTCTATTCATATTTGAGGGTGTGTGTGATTTTATGTTTATATCAGCAAGAGCACTTGTCACCATGAAAGTGGTAATTGCAAGGAGTGGACTCTTTCCAGTTGATTTGAAATATGGCACTTAATAAATCACAGTTTGTACAAGTAAAATAGGGTAATAGACCTTTTTTACGACAGGGTACTGCAATATGAGTATACAGTGCAACACTGGCCAGGTCTAGTGGATTAAGGATTTAGATAAATTGATGCGATCATGTTTTCTTTTTATTATTCTGTATAACAAAACTGTATCCCGAAAACACAGTTACTGAGTTTTTTGCATGTGACCTTGCGACTGTGTATAAAGGTTACTCGTGCTATTGTCTGTTGTCTCCTGTCGCTGTGTAAGTCAGTCTGCTAATGTTAAACGCATGGACTGATCTCTATCTGCAGCCTCTCTCCCTCCCCCCACACGCAGCCCAGCAACAGAACCGGAATACAAGATTCTCTGTACTTTTTAACTCCAACCCGCTCCTCTCTCACAAAGACTCCCCTCGTGACAGCTAAGAGAATGAATGCTTTATTATGCATCAGGAAATGTGTTTCGCTCCACGGCAGGCTGAGTTCCACCCAATTACGCCTGGATCATCTCCCTGGGTCTCCTCGTCTGATAAGACTATGATGCCAGGGGTGTGTGCGCTGCCAGGCGTGACCCGGGTTCTTTAGGTAAACATGTGAAAGGCATGGCTCAGGGGAGGAGCGGAGTAGAGGTGAAACTCTGTTGTTGCACTTGTCAGGCAAACACACCATATCAGTGGTAAATTTAAGTCCTGTTGTTGTTACTGAGTTGGACGATGGGGTTGTTATTGAACTCATATAGTAAAATCTCTATCTTGCAGACCACCGCAGACTGAAAAACGAAGCTTTATTTTGAATGTATGCAACCATGTGGAACCACATGATCATGTGCGAGCTAAGATCTTTGGCCAATGATTAAGTGAGTGTTTGCGCTGCATATTTAAAAAATATTTTTAAATGAGATCATGTAAATTAGAGGTGTCCCCGACTGGCAACCTCTTCTGCAACATGGCTTTTAAAAGGTGTTATTAATTTTAAACACAATGCAGCGGGACGACTCAGGAAAGGCTACTGCCGTCATCGCTTGTGGTGAGATAAGACAGATAAGCGCCTTGTATATTTTTAGGTATAAATTACATTTGAGAGTGTAATTCAGTTGTTGGCCCTGCATGCGCATCCATCCTTACTGATGAGGCTCGGAGAAGCACCCGAGGCCTTTCAGATTTTCTGTTAGTGTGCTGTGCAATGGACGATTATTCCTGTTCGGTCTGCTTTCTCGATCATAAAGCTTGCAGCATCCAGAGCTATAGCGTTTTGTCTAGGAGGTTATTTTTTGCTGTCCTGCTGTACTCTGACACCTTTAGAAATAGTGTCTCTGTGCTACATTTGTCATCTCTCAAAATAGGACAAGCTGCTTCATGTGCGTCCAGATAAAGCTATAGTCACATTTGGCTGTTGGTAAACATGAGGTAGCTGAGCATGTATTTTCATGTTTTTGTTAAACATGTGAACATATAGTTAATCATAGATAATCAGTACAGGCAGCCCTGAGTCTCCAGCAGTGTCACAGATAATGTTTGACAGATAACCATGACATAGCGATGGTAGAGATGTGATGAGGAGGGGGCTGTAGGAAATTAGCGAGAATACCTAAGGTAATGGACGAAATGCAATCACGCTAGTCATGTGATGATGTCACACTGGCCATGCCTCTGACAGTAACCTTTTGTTAACACTGTCCTCTCCTTCTTTTTCTTGAGCTGCCTGGGTTATATTTCATCCCGCTGCTGCAACAGCCTCCTCATGTCCAGAGCGTTTGTCTCAATTTTTGTTTTTGAGTGTTTGTCAGCGCATAATACGATATAATATGTGTAGGACGGGAGCAGAAAATACTAAAAATAGGCAGCTCATGAGGAGATTGACATTTAAATGGCTGTTTTACCACACTGCAGAAACATACTCTCACATGGTACCCCCCCTCCCCTTGGAGTGAGGTGCCCTGGTTTCTGTCACTCACTTGGTAAGAACATCTTAATCCGGATTCTGCTTCAAGAGAGTTGGTTTTTGGGGTCGTGGGACGGCTAACACCGGTAAATAAAGACGCGAGGGAACAGGGAAAGAAGGAAAGGTGGCAGTGTTTGATAAATGGGAGTAGAAGGAGTGATTCAGCTCGAAGGAGTTAAGAAATAAAGGTGGGAGCAAGAGGGCGTGACATGTCTAGCCAAGCCAAGAGTCAGAGCAACTTTTAAACTATTTTTAAACTAATTGTCAAAGACTGTATTTAGTGGGAAAGTACCTGTGACCTTGAGTTAATCTGTTGCTCCATAGCCGCACATTGAAATTCCAAAGCTAAACAGATACCGAATACGGCTTTTATAAGTCAGACATCCCTCTAATTTAATTGTTACTTCCTCCCTCTATGCTTTTTTGCATTCGCATTTTTTGACCTCTTTAGGAAGCCTCGGTGAACGTGAACTTTATGCCCATGGCCTCTGTGTCCCCCCCCCTTCTTTAAAAGATGGGCTCGGCTGCATTCCTCAGCGTAATCCTCGCGAACTGGGCCACACCCTGGGCAGAGCAAGCGTGGAGGAGAATGTATGCAGCGCAGCAGGAGCTGGTGTTTCCCCCAGGGTCATTCATACAGACACAATGAGGCACTGACTTGATCTTAGCGTTCGGCCCGCAGTGGATGAGGCATGCTTTGATAACCCCCTAGAAGACCCCCACCGCGTCCATTCCTTAAACAGGCCTCAGCGTATGCAGACGTATGCACGCTCGTTCTCTTCCCAGTGCAAAACGGGGGGAAAACAATCTGTGTGATTTTACCCCCTGCAGCCCACAGTCCCAAACTGACTGATCTGGAAATAGTTCCAAGCACACAAGAGATAAGACAAGAGGAAGTTAGATCCGCTCCCTGTTTGAGTGTCATGACCCAGACGTGGTTAGTCAGTCACTGGAAATGTTTCATGTCAATAAAAGAAAACCCAAAAGCCTCTTTTTTTATTCACTATTAAACCTCACGAATAGACCAGTGTGTCAGAATGATTTGCACTTGTAGAAAGTTGAAATTACCGCACATAGTTTTTATTTATTCTTATTGTTTTATTAGTCTTATCACTTTGACTGGTCCTGTGTTGTCATATCAGGATTGTGGTCGAAGCACAGCCTGGCGATATTGCGTTTTACAACAGCCTCTTCATTCTCTGTCTCCCTGCCTGGTGACATTTGCATGTCACTGTTGTCATTTTGTATAAATTCAAATTGATTGCATTTAAAAAGGTTATTGATGTTACTGCGGACTGCAGTGTGCTGCAAAAGTTTATTCCATGGGGTTGGCATTTTAATTGGGCCACTGCTCTGACCCACATCTGTGTGTGTCAGTCTGTGTGAGTTATGCAGTGTGAAGGCAGGATTGTGTCTAATATCAACTGAGAATACTCCAGATAGAGCAGAATGAGCAGCATTTACCTTTATTGACAAAACATGGGCTTAGTTACAGAATATTAGCTCCTTGTTTTCAGGATTTCAGTGTATTAGTCGGAGACAAAAATACCCTTTCAACAGTTAGAAACCTTGAGCAGACGAAAGAGAGACAGAGACAAGTAATGATATTAGGACTAATAATTGTAGCAGTGGGTGTGTAGAGCAGGATCATGGGGGCAGCAGGTGGGCCGCACTCACAAATCACATACCTACAGAAAGTGACGGGAGCAGAGGGAAGACACAAGAAAGCACAGAACCACACAGAGTTCCGACTCATACAATATAATAAAATAATAAAAAAATTATATGTTGGAATTAAAGGACACATCCTAATCAAAGATGAGATTCGTTGCAGTGGTAAAGGCGGATGCTGTGTCTTCACTTCCTGTCACTATCCAGAAAGTGAAGCCAAAACATCCCAGTTCGAAACGCTGACATCTTTTGCATTTGGAGTCAGAGTCTGTGCAGTTTTATATCCAGAACATTCAATCTTTTCAATGAGAAAGTTAAGGCCCTGGTCTTTCCCCTCATCACAGTGTATAGTCATGATAACACCATTTCATTATGTTACATCTGGTTCAAAATGTGTTAACAGTATGTGATTGCACCGTAGGATTTCCCCTATCTGCCTGTGGGGGATTGTTGATCATTGATCCAAAATAAAAACTATAATAGCTGGAATATCTTTTCTTTCTGCAGCAGAAAACAAAGGCCTCTGTCCTCTATCTTATTACGCTCATGATAATGACATTACATGAAGTGATGACATTGCATTGGTGCGTTTTTAATTTATAAAACTATTTCAGTACTTATATCATTATGGTTTATTGAATTTCATTGAGCTATTAGCTTAGGTTTTAAATAGTTTATTGATATGAACCAATGTAGGCCCTGGTGAACCATTGCCTGCATTTTTGCCATAGAGTTCAATGGGTTAATAGAAAACAGAAAATGTTTTGCACTACAGTTGTTTGCTGTCAGAAAGAATAGAAGTTGTTCATCATGATGGAGGGATGGAGCACTGACAAATCTGCCCATCTGCTGCACCAGTGTCTCACCTGGTCTCAATCTACCCACTACATCTGAGTCATCCTTTTCCTCCATCTCGCGCTGCTCTGCTGCCCACAGCGCTGATAAAGTACAGGATTCACAGCAATTTTCTCCCCTCTCTCTGGAAAAAAAACAGCAACTTTAATCAGTTCTGCCAAATCAATGGCATCCTCTCATTTTGCTGATTTCAAAGCCAGCTGGACTCCGACACCCTTTACTGCTGCAGCAGCCTCTGCTGTCGTGAGCACCTCTGCAGTGAAGCTGAAGGCAGATCTATGGCAACTACGACAGGAGGCTCGCTGTGGGCCTGACCTTTGGTATTGGTCTCATTAATTATTGATATGCAGTTTCATCATCACTCATCAGAGACCGACTGAGGTTGTTCCAGTCTGATTTCTTCTGAGAGTAGCATTTATTTGTTTTGCTGAAAGCCACCTTACATTTAAAAAAATATGTTCCTTGTATTCCCAGTATAGAGCAGCATATGGCATTTGCAGTGGCCCCATATTAAACACAGAAATTAATAGTTGCTCAGGAAATGTGTTGACTGCACCCCCAGGCTTCCTTTAATTCTTGATTATAAAATGGACACATTTGCAAAGACTCACAGCCCAAGATGCTCCGCAATTCCCATCCGACCACCCCCAACACACACACACACACACACACACACACACACACACACACACACACACACACACACACACACACACACACGCACACACACGCACACGCATACACACCTAGGGAGCTACAAACAGTTAGACAGACAGGCCCAGCTATCTCCCAGGGGCCAGCCTTTATAATGAGACAGAGATCTTCTTAATTGGCTTCATCTAATGAGGCAACAGAAATGCAATCTTTAGGGGCCCTATACCAGAATGGGTTGCCTTCCCTTTTTTTTTTTTTGCCAAAGTGACTATTGGTCTGTGTCAAACAGGCTGGTGTGAACCAGGCCTTGCATGACATCCCAATCCCATGTGGAAATGTATCTGAGCAGAAAATGTCTAAGACTGTGCACCTTATCTTCCACCTGGCGCAAAGTGTCATTGCTACTTTTCAGGCCAGCGCGGTTGTCATTTTAACGTCTGGGTGTTGTGCAAGTTGTACAAATAGTAAATGCACTTGCACCCGTGTAAAGGCCCATGGGTGTGTTGGTCTTACACCGCCTCCAAACTAATGACAATATTTTTTGCAAGATTTTTACAAATGCCTTCCAAAGTGCAGATTATCAAACACTTCGGTTCAATTCTTTTATCACACATTAAAACCACAAAACACACCCGTGCTTAAATAAGAGACAATTTCAAACCATTTTGAATCATGTGATTGACAGTGACCTTTCAAAACCAATAAAAGTGGATTTGGACACACCCTAAACGTTTTCCAGCGGGGCTGAGTATAAACGGCTCTGACAGTGACTGACATGGGCTTACCTCCTAAAAAGCATGTTGAAGTGACAATGAAGCGAGCACTGTGCGAACTCTTTCTTTCTGACTCATGGAGAGAAACATCTCAAAAAACAGCACTTAAGAGCTGCTTTTTTCTTCCTGTGCACTAATTTTACATTCTGATCTACACCCTTGCCAAACACATAAAGAAGAAAAACTCATTTTTCCTCATTAGGTTACGGATTGAGTCGCTGATGAAATAATGTAGTGTTTGCTTCTGTCTGGTTCTAAAATGGCTGGTTTACCAAGACAATATTGCCGTGAGGTTATAGCAGAGAGTTTATTCCACTCTAACTGTCCTCAGAAACATCAGACCTAATAGGCCGGAGTGTCGCTGCTCCAATTTGGAGTAATTTGATAGAACTTGGCTGGATGAAAGTCTTGGAGTCGGTGTAAACGGCCCTTGTATTAGTGAATCAAAGGCTTGCAGCTGTCTAGTTAGAGGGAAGGCTGGGTATTGTACAGTTGTAAATGTTTTCATACCAATACACCCTCCGCTAATTCACACTCTGGTTCTTAAGTGATGCTGTGGTGCCTCTTCTGTTTGGCTGAGCCCAGTATGAATTCCCACAACAACAATAAGACTTCATGTCTATTATGAAAGGATACTTGGTGTCTGTGTTCACCGGAAATAACCATGTTGTACTCACGGAGTTGATTTCTGAGATCAGAGAACATTGTGAGTTTACCTTTCTCATATGAAGAATTCAGTTGGATATTGTCTGTGTCAGACGCATTCACAACAAAAGGCAGTGTATTTATATGTGACACCTCTTTTTCACCCTGAGATATTTCTATGTCCAGACTTCAATGCATGTTTGAAAGCAGCTTGACAGTAAAAATACAAGCTGCAAGAACCTGCATGGCAATGTGTACTATTCTAGTGCAGATAGTTTTATAATACCCTGTTCAAGCAAGAGGTATTATTTATGTCACACCTTCCCCCTTCCACAACCACACAGGGTGGCCCTACCATAAAGGTCAAGTTTAGGTCATGGCTGCATATCTCTGACTGTGTGTGTGTGTGTGTGTGTGTGTGTGTGTGTGTGTGTGTGTGTGTGTGTGTGTGTGTGTGTGTGTGTGTGTGTGTGTGTGTGTGTGTGTGTGTGTGTGTGTGTGTGTGGTCAACGGAGAGGGTGCCATGCAAAGTTCATGGATAAAAGTGAGATGACCAATTTCACACCCAGCAGATGCCTGCACCAGTGACCCACGGCGACAGGTGGGGGACACTAATTGACAGTGTGCACCCTCACAGAGTAGGGAGAACCTATGGTGGTTGAGGGAATGAGGAGGTCAGGAGGGAGGGTAGGATGAGACAAGTGGAACCAGTATAAACTGGCACCAAATTTAGCTGTTGCAAACCATTAAAAAGATCAGTTGCAGGAAAAGTGTCTTTAATGGTTTTTAAAGGTTTAATGATTGCATGGTCTTAGACACTAGACACAAACAGATGATACCTCTTAAAAGTTCAATTTTATCCCTTTCTGTTTGCATTTTCGTACCTCTGACAGGGATTCAACCTCTTTTTGACTTATTCCCTCCACAGAACCAAGTCTCACCTCAGAGAAAACAGGAAAAAGCACAGGGTAATGACACGAGTGAACAGCGTGTCAATATGTTTACCGGCATCAGACAATTTAAAGATAAAACACACCCCGCAGCGCAAAGGCTGTTTCAGTCACTGTACCCTAGTTATTGATCTTGTCTCGACCAAAGGGCACTTACTACTTAAACCAAGCATAAGCCCTCTCTCCATGACGACATGCTCCACCTCATGAGGACTGTTTTCATCATCTCCATGTGGGCTAAGAGCCTCTTCGGCCCACAGGAGGAAGCATCCTCAGAGACCTCATCATCATAACCAGCAAACATGTCATGCCAGGTGATAGTTCACCTTATTTCCCTTTGGTTGCACTCGTGCAGTCAGTGTCCTTTCTAAACATATCAGTTACATGCGGACATTTTTCGGAGTTTCTCCTGCCAGCCCCTAGAAAAACTCCAGATAAGGTACGAGTGAGAATACGGCAGGAGATGATCCAGAGGATTCACGGTGAACCATTGGGCATGTTGACGTTTCAAACACGCAACAGATGCAAAAACATGTCATTTCCTCAGCATAAATTATACTTAAAGTTCTGAATTTATTTTTGGATAAATTATTAGATAGATTGAATCTGTTAAATTGTTTGAAAACTAACATTTGTACAATATGTGTTTTCCTAGTATTTAGCTCTCTTTTCCTTCTCATTAATACATGTCATATGTTGATTTACACTCGCAGCATGCTGGGACATATTTTTGTTTGATCACTCTTTAACTTTGAACTGATTCATGACTTCCTTCTCTCATATACACAGGGGTATGAATATCTGCACGGCATTTTAGTGACATTGATGAAAGATACAAGATAAGATTCCTAACTGTAAATTCTGACTTTGAGTAACCGTGCTCCAGATTCTTTGTCGTTTTAATTATAGACCTGTACCTCTCAACTTTTTTTTTTTTGTCAGCAACCAAAGCTTTAATCTCCAAACTGGAGAGTAAGCAGCCATACAACATTTCTGCCCTTATCTGCTGAGTGTGTTAGAAAGAGGCTTTGATGAATAGATCTGCCCGCTCCCTTCCATCTCATTATCCGCCTTTATCTGTTTTATGGATTTACACAACTCCTCAACACGCTCTGACACGCGGTCGATAGTGTCAGTGGTGGAAAGAAGACGTAGGCTAGCCTTTTTGTTTTTAGTTTTCCCGCATTGTTTGTTTAACATCTCTCCTTAACATTTTTCGTCGATCTGAGTTATTTTTGGAGCAGCTTTGATCGCTAGAGAGCTATTGAAAATGAGTTATCTGTTAGCAAATGTAAAATTAGGAAATTAAAATAAGGCCCAGTGGCTTCCTGCTGTATCCTCTTGGGGCTTTGACATAGTTCCTCTCAAACTAGGGCATCAACTTCATGTAACCTTTTTCTATGAAGTCTCCCTCTGTTAAAGGCTAGAAGCTGGCTATAACATAGGACTGCTGTCATATCAGTGTAAAGCTGACAAGATCTGTCTTCTCAGCACAGGGAAGTGACAGCTTGTCACAAGCAGGCTAATGCCTCATATGACTCACCTATCAACAGACTGAGAGGTGGCATTGTCATATCTGAGCCTTTCTTCTGTGGGAACATGAGACAGGCCGCACTCTAAATGCACTGTATGTGGCATGAGTGTTTAAGTTGCACTTCTCAGCTCTATCCCTCTGTGTGTGTGTGTGTGTGTGTGTGTGTGTGTGTGTGTGTGTGTGTGTGTGTGTGTGTGTGTGTGTGTGTGTGTGTGTGTGTGTGTGTGTGTGTGTGTGTGTGTGTGTGTGTGTGTGCGCGTGTGTGTGTGTGTGCAGATTAGACGAGCTCTAGAGGGTGGGTTTCATGTCTAAGCAGGTCACAGATGATCAGATTAACTGAAGCTGGGCTGGATTAGCAGCAGGGACCTGGACGCTGCAGGTGCCTCTGCAGCCGGACTTTGACCATCACCTCCCTGATACAAAAAAACATTTACAGCAATAAAAACATGCACAGTCCAGTGTGGGTAGTTCTCACAGCCATCACATGAATGCTGATGATCTTAAGTGGTGGCTTTTTAAATGTTTTCTTCTGCACAAACCGCATGAAAGCTCCTTTTTCAAAATCTGTCAACTGCTCTGACAGATGAACAAAAAGTTTTATCATAACCTGCACAAAGCATCTATCACAGCTCTGAGAGGAATATTTTCAATAGCCTCCAGTCAATGTAGACACACTTATACAGCTTTCATATATGGGTGAATTTTAATGGCATAAATGTTAATGAGTTTATGGTTGAATTTATTCATAAACGGTCTTTTGCCCAATCCAGTATTTCTCATTAACTATGGTCGTTTCATAACAAACCAAATAAACTTCTTCTGGACTTTGTTTTTTAATGATCAGATTATGGAGAAGGTAATTGTTTGAGATACTTGGGTGCGGACACATGATGAGCATTTTATTACACATCTTACGGGATGGCACTGGGAGTGTTTTTTTGCATTTTCAGTCTGTGGGAGAAAGATTCCAGCGATCTATGAGTCCCAGGACAAACAAGCAAGGAATAACAACAGGTTTTATCTCACATCTAGCCCACTCTCCACCCTTTCTCTCTCTCTCTCTCTCTCTCTCTCTCTCTCTCTCTCTCTGTGTGTTTGTGTGGGTGGGTGGGTGTATCTTCCCATCTTCCCTCCTCTCTGGGTAATCTCAGGCGTGTCAGCTGCAGTACTACTCCTCTATCTGTGGGATTACAGCTGGTGAAACAAAGGCACTTAATTACTGCTGAGGCAACACAGTCTTACGTATGTCTTAACGTGTCTTAATGTGTGTCTCTTTGTGTGTGTGTGTGTGTGTATGTGTGTGTGTGTTGTCCAAATTACCTGGTCTATGTCCTTTAAACTAATGGCATTACCTTTTTCGTGACCAAATATGCCTGATCACAATATAAACGAAGCTGACGTTTCTCCTCACTTTTACATTTACATGACTTGCCTTTACCCACTGTTCTCCATTGATTTCTGTTCTCCATTACCAGCCCAAATGTAAGCAAAAAGCCTGAGGCTATCATTTCATAATGGATTTTGTGTTTCCCGGTGTCCTGGAGCCTTGCTCCTTCAAACAGATCCATTAGTCCAAACGGATCCATTAGAGCCCAAAAACAAAACAGGATCCGTAAGAGGGAGCACTCTCTGTGTTTGAGGATGAAGGGAAGCCCTGTCCATGTGCATCCATTGCGTTGGTATTCTACCGGGTGCTGGGATCACTGGGTCTGCTTTTTTTTTTTGAGCACCAGAGTGCCTGTCCACTTGGCGTCTCATAGCAGGGAGCTCCCATCAAAGTGGTGTCCTTATGACCTGTTATAGCCTGACCCATAACCAGCTGTTAGCTTCCTTTTCTCCGTTTACTCTGGTTCTTTTGGAGTAAGCTGAGAAAGTAGAGAAAGAAGGGACTGACATAATGAAAAGAAGACCACTTCTTTTTAAACAGTGTCCTTTGATAGAAAATTTATTTAAAATGTGGAGACAAGGATGCAAGCCAAGAAATACAGAACACTCAGGTAAAGGTTGAACATATTTCTCAAAAACAGAAATTCACCCTGCATTAATGGCAGGATGTGAAATGTCACACTGCGATGACAAGGCAGTTTGGGAGATACAAGGGAAAGACAAGAGGAACGAGTGCGTGCCTGTCCACCCCTCCGTCCCTCCCTCCCTCCGTCTTTGCCGGTCAGTGGGGATACAACAGGTTCTTCGGTTATGCTTTAAGGGGATTACACATATCACAGGCTTCATGTCAAGAAAATTAGTGTCAGTTTCTCAAATAGGCCCTCCTCCTCTCTAGCTGGGAAGGACAATCGGATAAACGAGGGGAGGAAGACTTTACTACAGTTTCTCTGCACGGCACAGCCATCCAAACACCACATGCTTTGGGATATTCGGGCCAAATTCTAGCACTAAAGACCTGCCTATGTGGGTATTTGACTGTGTTTATGCTGCATTTTCCACTAGAGCTGGTTTTGCCTGGAGATTAAGTCCTGAATCCTGTTTCTCTAACCTTTAGGGTTGCACTGCCTCCAAACCCAAGTAGCCACTTTACTGTGTCATGCGGACTCTTCCAAGATCTTTCTCCCTGATTGCAGTCTGCCAATACTGTCTGACACACTGTCACTGATCAAGTCACCGAGCGCTACGCCAGCATTAAAAAGACATCACAGCGGCTCACATATGGAAAGCCCACCAAGTTTTTCTGTGCAGCTTAAGAAAACAGGGCTTAATGGAAAAACGCATTCACACACACATCGCAGATTCCCTAGATTCGGCGCTACATAATTCAACAATATTGTTTGTTGATTTGAAGTGTTGACATGGGGAGAGGAAGGCAGTGAGTGAGGGGAGCATGGCGGCAATAGCTTCCCTATTAAAAGAGATTGGAACCACAGGGGTATAATTTGAAGGCCGGTTTCCAGTAGCCTTTACGAGGACATTTACAGCTCCTCTGTCAACTGCAGCCTATAGGCAGCCTCACTCTGTCTCCAGCAGGTCTGAGGATAGAGCAGCCATTGAGGGCAAAATGCAAATGTTACAGTGGTTAACGGAGGGGCCCACAACTGAAGCGCTATTCTGCTGGTGGGGGTGGAAGACTGGCTCTCTGTGTCTCTGCCACCCACAGGCACACAACAGTCATCGCTCTGACCATTCAGCCCGGCTGATGAAGGAGGTGGGGGGTCGAGGGTTTCTGCCACTGACGAGGCTGGCGGGGTAAATCCTGGGCAGGGGATGCTAATGCTGGTTATACACGAGCCATTTGGGACAGTGTTGGCCATGAATTTATTTAATTTGATGGAGGATGGGGCTAATTATGTCTCTAGGATTCAGGGCCAGTAGGGGTTGTAATTACCTCCCTCAAGGAGGTTATGCTTTCACCCTTGTCCGTCTTTTGGCTCTTGACTTTTCGGCCTAGGCAAAGGTATGTGCTCTACTGGGTACAATTCTAGTTTAATTATCGCTCTTTTCACTGTTATTGCACCAGTGGTTGACACAAAAAATGCTGAAGACAATTTGATTTGACTTGGAGGCAGATTTTTCCTGCTTTAAGGGATATATAACAGTTGGTCTGGGTTAATAGTAGTTAATAATTGTATCATTCGCTCGTAATCAGGTACTTACAGGGCACTGCTGAGTCACAAGTTAGTCAGATGCTCCATGTACGTCTGTGTGTGCGGTTACCATTCTGAACATATTCATTCTTATAATGACTTCCAGAAAACAATCCAGGCATCCCAGGCAGACACTGTCAACATTATTAGACAAGAACAGAATTGTAACATAGATGTGGGTCACTGTGAGTTCAATATGCACACAGTCAAAGGATGTACACCCCTTCAGTGTTTTTTCTGTTCATGTGAGTGTTGCAGTGCGAGGCTTCGTCCTCCACAGCAACCTGTCACATTGTTTGTTTTTTTTCTCATGCCCCCGTGTTTACTGTGGCAAATGTTTGCCTTGTTTTTTCTCTTCCCTTTTTGCTTAAGTTTTGTCAACTGAACACTGTGTGCCTGTGTCTGATTTAGAGCTTGATCAGTGGAATGCTGGGAAAAATACATTTTCCTTCCTTTTGTTTCCATGCATTGCCAAACTGTGTAACTGAGAGTGCAAATGCTTTTCCCAAGAGGGTCTCATATTTGTTTATATAATGCTCTATTTTCAATAATTGTCCATTGCCTGTTTTGAAATGCTTTATTCATTTTTGTAACGGTGAAATTGTGTGCCACCTTGTTTAGGTCTTCCTAGAATAAGAGATTTTGCAGGTATACGTGTTTTGTTTTTTGTATCCGTTAAAATAAGGTGATTGACTCTTGCCTTTCTCGTTTTTCCCCCTGTTGAGTCACATTTTATGTCACAAATGCATTAGATTTGTTGCATTTTGTACCATACGAAAAAAAACACTCCACATTGTTCCAAAGATGTTAAAACACATAAGTACACAAACTTTCATGGCTGTTAACGCGCAAACATGGAAGTTCAACCCTCCCGATTTTTTTTACCAGTGGAAAGGAATATACAGGCTTGTGACTAAACTACTGTGGAAGATTGGTTCCCTGTATAGAAATTGAGCCAGTTTCCCTATGAAGCAGAATTATTCAAGCAGTATTCCTGTCACTTTTAGATTATGGTGATAAGTTTTACAAGCTTGCAGCTTCCTTCTAGTGGTTTATGGTACCCATCATTGCAGCCTGTGTGAGGAGGTTGCTGACATCTCTCTCTATCACAGGAGTGACAGACATTGGTACCGGTTTATTTACAAACCCCTGATTTGATTCCACCAGATACATGGATTAAACTGCAGAACACAGAACAGGATAAATTAATTTCTGTTATTGTGTTTTTCATTTATTTATTTTGCCCACTCACCAGTGTCAATATCAGCTTTGGACAATATCAAGGAATACTCAGAAAATAGAAGGGTCAGAAAAAAGAACTTCAACAAGGGCACAGAAAAAAATTAAGAGGTTTCTCCCTTAGAAGATACATAATTAATATATTAAAAGAACTAAAAACAAACTGAGTGAGAGAGATTTTAATCCTAATCTGTTTATAAAATGATCTGCCTTTATCTCCTTCAACCCTACTGTGAAACATTTTTATTGACATAACTGCTGTATGGAAACTTGGCACACAATAAGTAGGTTCTTGTTGGCGATGTCTGTGGGGATATTACGAATGGGCCAGCAGTAATGTCTCATTTTATAATCTCTTGGGCAGAGGATATGTGTCAAGTGAAAACAACTGATAATTTATGTTTGATCTCCTCTCTGCTGTTGTCCCCTTTTCACCGCCACTCAAGGAGATAATTATCCAATCTAAATCAAAGCAGTTATTAGCAGTATCCCGACATGTGTTGCGCATCATGTCACAAACACAAGTGCAAAACAGCAACCTCCAACGAGAGGCTGTCATGTGAGCGAAGCAGCTGAAAGGTTTAATTTCACCACGTAGCTATGGCTACAAACCGGTGGCTGGAGCGTGA
Organism: Paralichthys olivaceus; assembly: GCF_024713975.1. Lineage (NCBI taxonomy): Eukaryota > Metazoa > Chordata > Actinopteri > Pleuronectiformes > Paralichthyidae > Paralichthys > Paralichthys olivaceus. Next base: position 10,423,498 of record NC_091116.1, read on the forward strand.
TTCACTGACGTGCCTTGGTGATTTCAAAGATCCTTTTCATAGACGGTGCTGCTCGGAGGCAATGCCCGCAATGAATGGATTTCTGCTCTGCTCCAAGTGGGTGGCTTGAACAGAGGGCACAGTGCACTCACTCTGTGTATGTGTCTGCAGTACTGACAATACTGTGCCATCATCTGGTTCCTCAGCCCCGCATGTTGCTTTTTAACGGCGTAACTGTTGCGTCGGTGGTCCATTTCACTGCTTTAGCCACGAGTCATGAGCACTCCTCGCTGTGTCGCCTCTCCTCGAAGCTTACCTCATCTTATGTGCTCTGA